>NC_134538.1:17830000-18457500 GCF_050624435.1 Tenrec ecaudatus
ATTATATTGAGAAAAAACATGGTAGCCAGATAAAACTCCTTGTGAACTCTGCCAGTTTCAGTCAGAATTGAACAGGTAGGGACCTTTGCCCTGGAAAAATAGATACATGACCTGAACTCTAGGTGCTTCAAGATATTTTATTTTTTTTGTAAAAACCCAAAACTTCCTTTCCCCCCAGAGAACCCAGAAATCAGTACATAAGCAAATCTCAGCAGATACTGTGGCCTAGCACTGAATCCCCAAATCTCTCCTCTTATCCCAGGTGACACTCCCTGTAGGAGGACAGCTCCTACACTGACAGATCAGTTCTCTGAAACCAGGGAAGCAGAGTATCACCAAACCAAAGTCCCTTTGTTATAAACACAAAACCATCAGTCTGCTCTATTCCCCCTATATTATATAGTGGGTAGATAAGTGACTCTGGCAGACTACTCGATAAACTCTTCATCTATCCCATCCACCACTACCTCAAGACCTCGCTGACCCTTTCTCATTGAGATACAACTCCACATAAACTATCAAGTACTAGCACACTTTTAAAAATCCCCTTTTCTAATTTATCAAAAGTCACTATATTTAACAGAAGGTCACTTATGATTAACACAATCACTTCAACCCTACTCCTGTGCTCCAGTCACCTAGCCATTCTATCCATCAATGCTACCACTTTTTCCTCATCTCCACACAATACGATTTCCAGCCTCTATTTAATCTTCCTCCTGTAACACAGAACCAACCCCCACCCTGCACACACACACACACAACCTAGAACCCTACATATCATCTACAGCTGGGGCACTATAACACTCAAACAACAGCCAACAGTAGTAAACACACACAAAAAAAAACTCAGGATAAACAAACGTCAATAACTGAAGATTACCCAAACCTAATGGAATACATAGAAAAAGAAACCCTCCAACTACCAGAAAGAGAACACAAGAGAATGATGTTTAGGATCACACAAGAGAACTGGGCATCAACCTTGAAAACAGCGGAAGAAACTGAGATACTAAAAACCTCACACCCAAAAGAAGCCCAGACGCTAACCAATCAGATAACAGGAAATTTTTCAAGGGTGCAAGAACTAAGCAATAGAATGGAAGAAAAGGAAAATCAATTCCTGTGAACTTGAAGACAATCACAGAGACTTCAGCAAATGAGAGGAACAGTCAAACAAACAAACAAGCAAAATGATCTGCAGCAAGCCTCAGGATGATGGGGAGCATCATGAAGAGAAATAATATAGGTAGCATTGGGATAACAGGTTAGGAAGAAACACACATGTCTACAAGTAAGGGAGTTCATGGAAGAAAATTTCCCCAGTCTCACTAAGGAAGAGACAAAATCCATTCACGAAGTAGAGAATACCAAATTGGTTAGATCCCACGCTGCCACCCCCCCCCAAAAAAACCAAAACAATCAAGACATATAGTAGTAAAATTATCAAACTTTAAGGAAAAGAGTCTTGAGAGGAGCTAGAAAGAAAAAAAAGTCAATTACAAAGGTAAACATAAGCTCAGAAGTCTCCACAGAAACCATGAAGACTCAACAACACACTACTCAAAAAAGACTGGGTATTAACTCAAATAATAGATGAAATTAGACGTGCCTAGAAACAAAGGAGAATGATAATACAACATACCCAAACCTATGGGTTACAGCAAAAGCAGTTATCAGAGGTCAGTTTATAACTATGAATACACACATGAAAAGAGCAGAAAATCATTTTCCAACACTTCAATAGAATACTTCCAACAACTAGAACAGTCAATAGCATAAATCTTCCAACAGAAGAAAATAAGTCATAAAAAATAGAGTAGTAATAAATGAACTAGAAAACAGAAAAATAATGGGGAAAAAAATCAACAAAGTTGGTTCTTTGAAAGGATCAACAAAATTGACAAGCAGCAAACTTGAAACAAACAAGCAGATGAAAGTATCTAGAATTAAACATGAAATGGGTGACATCACAAAAGATTCTAATGAAAAAACAAGAATAATAACACAATATCACAAAAGACCGTATTCCAACAAATTCAATAATCTAGAAGACATGGACAAATATTTATCAATACATCTTCTACCCAAATTAATACAGAAGGGCATTAAAAACTTGACCAGATTCACAGTAAAAGAAGAAATAGGCAAGGTCATCAAAAAATTCCCAACCAAAAAAATCCCAGGATAAGATGGTTTCCCAGGAGAATCCTACCAAATATGCAGAGACGGGCTATCACCAATTCTGCACAAACTACTCCAAAATATAGAAAGGCACAGCAAACTCCCAAACGGATTCTACAAAGCCAGTATAACTCTGATACAAAATCAGACAAAGACCCCACAAAGATAGAAAACAGATACAGGCCAATATCCCTCATGAACATAGAAGCAAAAATTCTCAACAAAATCATGGACAATAGAATCCTGAAAATAATATATTTTTTAAAACTATGACCATCATACCAGGGTTTCAAGGATGATTCAACATTTGAAAAACAATTAATATCATCTATCACAAATGAAGGGTAAGAACCACATGATCATATCAATTGATGCAGAAATTTTTTTTACAATGTCCAACATGCATTCCTAATAAAATCACTCAATGAAAAGGGAGTAGAAGGGAAATCCTTCCAAACAATAAAGGCCATGTATGAAAAACCCAATGGCAAATATGACACTAAATGGGGAAAAGGAGAAAATATTCCTATTGAAAATGGAAACCCAACAATGGACACCCATATTGGCATACTTATTCACCATTGTGTTCCAAGTCCTAGTAACAACAGCAAGAAGTTAAGGGAGTACAATTGGGCAAATAAGTGAAACTCGTGCTATTTGCCCAGACGATATGATTTTATGTTTAGAGCACCCCAAAGTCTCCACAGAAAATATTGTTGGAAAAAACTGAGGAACTTAGTAAGGCAGCAGGATACATGATTAACAAGCAGAAAGCAATTGGATTCCAATATACTAGTGATGAGAGATCCAAAAAGACCTTAAGAAACCAATAGCTCTCACAACCGCTGCACAGAAGTTGAAAACCTCAGAATAAATCTAACCAAAGAAACAAAAGACATGCCCAAATAGAACTACAAAACATGAGTACAAGAAACCAAAAGAGACCCACACAAATGGAAGAATATCCCCTGTTTATGGACAGGAAGACTCAATATTGTGAAATTGTCAATATTACCTAAAGCAATCTCCAAATTCAATACAATCTCAATCCAAATCCCAACATCATTCTTTAAAGAAATGAAAAAACTAATTACCAACTTCATGTGGAGAAGGAAGAACCTCAGCATAATCAAAGAAGTTCTCAAAAAGAAGAACCAAGTAGGTAGTCTTGCACTACCCCAACCTCCAAACCTGCTACACAGACACAGTTGTCAAAACAGCCTGGTACTGGTAAAGTGTGCTGGTATAATGACAGATGCATAGACCAATGAAACAGGATAGAAAATGCATAAATAAAAGCATCTCCTACAGACAACTATCTGCAACAAAGGTCCAATAAGCATTCAATGGGAAGGGCAATCCCTCTTCAACAAATGCTGTGGAAAAACTGGATCTCCATGTGCTCAAGAATGAAACAGGACCCATACCTCATCCCGAGCATAAACACAAATTCAAGGTGGATCAGAGACCTAAAAGTCAAGCTCAAAGCTCTCAGGATGATAGCTCGGGGGGAGGTATGGGCAAGGTAAGAGGGAGCTGATATCAAGGAGTTCCAGAGGAAGGAAATGTTTTAAAATGGGTTGTGGGAGCAACTGTACAGCACTGCTTTATATAATTGAACTATGGAATGGTATTGTGTCTGGATTAACTCCAATAAAATGGTTTTGGGGGGAAAATCCACAGAGAGACCTTGTTTTCTATGGATAGACTAGCAAGTATGTGTGGCAAAAGGAAATAACTGTTCCTTGTGAATTAAATAAAGCAACTTTTCTCTTAGGCCTAGGAAGTGACTGACCAAATTCCTCAGCATCCTTTTATAGTTTATTCAGTATTCACTAAAGAAATTAGGTGAGATTTTTGGCTTGTTTTGTTTTGCTTGTTTTATTTTCTGGATTCTTCTAGGGATAATTTCTTTCACAAGCAAAGACATAGCTTTCTGTGAATGAATTGTTACCTTTGTACTCTTTGGGATAAATATCGCCTTAGAGAACAAACAAAAGAGCTATGACATTGAATTAAAAGACACCAGAGAAGCAACAGTGGCCAAAATTTATTAAAGTAAACATATAGTGAATGTAATATAATGGATTAAATGCATCTGTCAAAAAGACAAAGAGTAGCAAGTAAATAAGAAAACAGGACCTTTAATGAGACATCTTATATTCAAAGACAAACTAATAGCAACAACAAATAAATAATTGGTAATAACAATTCTGATATAATAAATTTTAAAGAAAAATCAGCATAAAAGGCAAGGAAGGACATTATATGCCCATATTAAATAAAATATTAATCGAAGAAGACATAGCCATAATAAATACCTATGCACCTAGTAAAGGGCCTTAGAATATATAAAGCACTAACAAAGAGAATTCTGTAAAAGGAGTTGGGACAGCAATACAATATAAAATATCTACCCAAAAGATGAAAACACTTGGGAGTAAATCTAACCAGAGAAACCAAAGACCTGGACAAAGAAAATTATAAACCATTACAACACCAACAACAAAAGAGGCCTACATAAATAGAAGACAATGCCATGCTGATGGATCAGGGGTTTTAATAGTGTGAAAATGTCAGTACTACCCAAAGGGATATACAGATTAATACAATACTGTTATAAGTTTCCAACATCGTTCATTACGGAGGTGGCAAAATTAAGTATCAACTTTAAATGGAAAATAAAGAGATCAGAGAAGCAAAGTATTGCTGAAGAACAGCCAAATAGGAGGCCTCACATTTCCTACTCTCCAAACCTACTACGTATAGCCATGGCCCTTAAAGCAGCCTGGTACTGGTACAGAGACAGACACATAGACCAAGGAAACAAAACCGAACAACACAGAAGGAAATCTGTCCACATAAGGACATCTAATCTTAGACAACGGACTGACACTTTACACATGGTGAAGAGAGAAGTCCTTTAACACACGGCGTTGGCAAAACTGGGTATCCATTTGCCAAAAAAATGAAACAGGACCCATATCTAACATTGTGTACAAAAACAAACTCAAGCAGGATCAAATACCTAAAAAAAATACCCTAAAGGAATAAAGACCATGAAAAATACAAATATAGATAAAAATATACAAACAGCAGAAGCCAAACTAAATGACTGGGACCGCCTAAAAATTAGACACATATAAGGTACCAGTGTGGGCAGGAATATCTAATATTCCACCACGCGAAGAAATCAAATTGAGGGATGGGGGGTGGGGATATTGGGAAGTTTGAATGGTGGGATTAAGCTGGTTCATACTGCTTCAGCAGAACTGACATATTATTTTTTAATTCAGTGAACAGATTGCTAAAATGGCACCTATAATCAGGGTTCTCTCTAGGGTGGGTGACTAAGCATCCACCCAATGTGGAAACCACAAATTTACGTTACTCTTACTCTTTTTTAACATTCATCTGCACAATAGCGTATTCTAATGGCCCCGCAGTATGTTCATGTCATCCATAGGTATAAATAATTGGAACTATGCTTGCAATGTCTATTTATTCATTTCATAAAATTCATTATACTTGTGATGAAATAGTTGTATGCCTTTTTGTTTGTTTGTACTTCAGGAAGCAAACATAGAACATAAAGAGGAAGTCCCAAACAACCAGAGGGTGCTCTGCTCCTATTAGGTTCAGCTTTGTCACTGGTATTTCAAAGACCAGCAGAGTCACCCAGAGAGAGCAGGTTTCAGCAGAGCTCCCCTCTTCGGAGGAAGTTGCTGCGAAAAACCTTATGCTGAGCTTTCAAACTTGTTCTTGAACTGTTTCAAATGCCTCTTGGAATTCCCTAGCCGGCCAGCCTTCCTGCAAATGAGGGGCAATAGGAAGCTCCTTGAAGACTATCGGAAGAAGGAACACTGTCTTTAGGTCAGGTGGCACTGCTCCCGCTGCCCTGGACACCTGTGGCTCTGGCATCCAGCTCTCTGGGTATTTCTAATCACAGGCTCCCATACCCTTCTCTCATCAAAATACAGCTATTGGGACACCAAGTGTCACTCACTACCTCCCCTTAAATTCTAAGCCCAGTCCCACAGACCCTTCCTTCAAACTCTACCGTGTTGAAAATTTACTTCTCCCACTTTATTTTCCCTAGGCCCTGGGGATCAATTGCTTCCTGCAATTATCAACTTGTGGTTTTCTCATCTTCTCATTCAGACTTCCAATATCTATGTAGCCAATTGATGGAATTCAGCCCTTCGGTTAGAAACACCTAGCATAATTTCAGCTTTCTCATTAGATCCTAACTAGAATGGAATAAATGAGAGGATTGGTTGCTCATTTTTCCTTTTCTAGATATGAATTTTTATATTCATTATCTTAATTCTAACCCAAATTTGAGAAAGTTGTAAAGTGATTAAGTAGCAAAAAAAAAAAACCCTCAATCTTCAAGGATCTCTCCCAATTCTGGAATTCGCAATATATATATCCATTGAAATGCTACATTATGGATGTGCATTTCCATAGAGCAGAGCACTGTCACAGACCAGATGGCAGCTGCCCTTCTACATCACTATTTGACCAAAATCAAATGATAGTGTGGCCCGTGATATAAATGCAAGCATCTGAATAGGGAGGAGATTCCCCCACCCTCTAGGGAGGAGATTTCTCCCCAAACTATCACTACCACAGTAAGCACTGAGGGTCAGTGTCTCATAATGTGAAGAAAAGAACCAACCTGAACTAATCAGTGAACCAATAGCTTGTTTTCAGCTATTATGTGCTCACAAATATGCTTACAAACATTCACAAAGTGTCACAAATGTGTTTATAGAAAAAAAGCATCTTTTGTTTTAACTGGAAACGATGGTTCCATATGTTCCAAAGAGCTCCAAGTCAGGTGAACTTTCCGGCAGCTGTTTAAATCTAATGTCCTTGAAAAAATAAGTTCCCCTCTCCAAGTACGAATTCTTTAAATAACTTTCCCCAAGGCCAAGTCATTTTTATAAAAAGGCATCACTTTCATGTAAATTCCTTTCAGGGAAAGGTGGAAAATAAGGGGTTTTTTTTGTGGTTAAGATCCTGAATGAGGAATTGATCAAGCTTGGAAGGAGTCCTAAATTGGTCCCAACACTCAGCTGGAGGTGTGGCGGTATCCTGTCCTGGGCCACAGCAAGGGGAAGAATGCTGGGTTGGCCACCCTGCACCTTTATACCAACATCACATCCACACAAGTAACATGGAGCCAGGAACCATTGCCTGCAGGTGAGTGAAAGACATTCTTTCTATAAAATGTATGTACTGACAACCAAAGTATAAATAATTAATGGTTTGACTACTATGTTTGGAACCTCATGTCAACCAGAAGTGCCACCTAAGAAAGACCTGGTGATCTACCATCAAAATTTCAGCCTTTGAAAACTCAATGGCACTCGGGTTCACTTTGACATACATGGGGTTGCCAAGGATTGACATGAACTTGTGACAGGTATGCTAGGTATGGATAAATTAAAAAATACAAATGGGGCACATGGTAGGGGAAAAACAACACTGTGTTATGAGACAATATAAAGGAGGAGACCACAATTTCAATGAAGGGCCCAAGAAAGATTCCTGATGGAAAGAAACAGAAGATGACAGCTGAAAGATCAGGAAGAGCTAACTAGAGTGGTCAGAGAGAGGTGTTAGGAAGAGCCCCGGCAGTGAGGGCAGTAGCTACACGGGCCCAAGTATAGAAGCCAAGCACAAGAAAAAGTGAGGACTCTGAAAATGTCCCGTTTCTTTGTACATAGAGTCATCGTGAGCTGAAGATAATGCAAAAGCATCAAAAAGAAATAGGAGTTGTTCAAGATGACTACAAGTTTGCAGTCCTGTCTTTGGTATTGGGAGGGCTTTGCACTTCCCTGAGAGACTCCTGGAAGACAGTCAGAAGTGAAGCAAAGATTGCAGCTGCTGTTTAGTTACATGCCAGGTATTTTTGAGACAGCTCAGTGGACACATCAAGTTGGCTCTACAGACTGAGAGTTTAAGAGCAAAGGCAAGTTCACAGATAGCATTTAGGAATCATTGGCTGATGTTTAGGCAAACAAGGGAATAAGATGAAAATATGAAAGGTCACTCCTTGAGGACCACAAAATCACATTGCTGTGTAAACAGATGGAATTGACACTGGAGAAAGAGTAGCCAGGGGAATAGGAAGAAAAAGAGAGCATGACGTCCCAGGAGCAAAGGAATAAGTCTCAGAAAGGAAGGTGTCTCAATGCAGCAGCAGGTCAAGTAAAACAAGGTCTGGATTTACCAAAAGGAGGGTTTGGGGAGATATTGCAAACAGTTAAGGCACTCGACGAATGGCGGAAAGTTAGAATCTATCCAAAGTTTTCTCCAAAGAAAGCGCTGATGAGCCAGCCTTTGAAAACTGTATGGAGCAGTTCTATTCTAGCACACCACAAATTGAGGTTGACGTCACAGCAACTGATTACCTACCAGGAGAAGATGAAAATTGAAAGCAAAGCAGAAAAGGTTAAAAGACTGAGAGATGAGGAAATGATACAAGCCATTTTTGGAGTACTGTAGGGAAGAAACAGAAAGGCCTTTAAAATCAAGGGAACATTTATTTGAGTGTTGAAGGGCATTAAGACTCAGCCTTAAAACGTCTGAGAAGTCTCACGACCTATGTGTCAGTGTTTGCTGATTTCTTCTGTGACTTTACGTTTTGAACAGACTGTTAAAGAACAAGGACAAGAAAGTATGCAAGGTCTGGGAAAACAGGTGGTTTAATTTTCTCAAGGATGTCTAGCTTGGCAGAAGATAGAATTGCTATGTTTATCAAATGTGCTTGCTCAACAATGAGATAATTGACCCCCGGTCGTTTCTGCATGCATATGAGGAGCGTGTAGAATAAACTCGGGTACTTCAGTCCATCAGACTGCTGCTCTCCCAATACTTTCTGTCTCTCTTGTTTTCCTTAATCCTCACTCCCCCTTTCAAGACTGTTCGACTCGTCGGCTGGCTCCAACACTTGAGATGGGAAAACCTTGACCCTCCAGTGAGAACACCCTCGGCTGAACACTGCCATCTTCACTCAGGGACTCTGTCCTTCCAGCAGCATGTGTGGACAGCAGTCCTGGGTTTCCAATGAGGACAAACAGACTTCTGATACCCTGACCTCACCTCAACTGAGAAAAGACAACAGTCATTTGAAAAACCCTACTCAGGTTCTTGCCTGTGGCTGACTCTGCGCAGGAGACAGAAGGGGAGAGAGAAAAGGAACTAAGACTTAACAGAACAGCACTCTGAAGGCCAAAGAAGCGGCCCCAGAACTCCACAGGAGAGCCGATGCCGTACTGGAAGGAAAGGGCACTGTATCAGGAAAGGACAAAGGTGCACAGCTTTAAAAAGAAAGGGAAAAGGGAAGCCCGAGTCAGCCTCAGTTGCTTTGTGATAGGAAATGCTGAGTCGCTTCTAGGAAGGATGCTAGCCGAGGACGCTGCCATTGGCTGCCTTTTAGAGGGTCTCAGTTTAAGACGCCATCCAGGCCTGCCCCCAATCATCCTTGGTTGTGGAGCAGACTCCCGTGGCCCATACGGTTTTCCCAAGTGGATTTCAGAAATAGATCGCTCGGCTTTTCTTTGTAGCCCATCTTAACTCTAAAAGCTAGGAGGAAATCTGTTGAACGTGCTAGCAACATGCAAGCTTCCACTTACAGAGGCTTGGTGGCAATGCATGAGGTATCCTGAGAGTGAAGCTGAAGGCCACATTGTCAGGTTAACGTCACCCCCATCCAAAACCCTTGCTTTGGGACTGGATTCGGTGAACTTGTGAAATACATTCATTTTCCTCCCTGGCTTAGAAGGGTGCACTGGACAGATGGCCTTGTAGGCCTGGGACTTGGAGAACAAGCACAACCTTAAGAGTGAGATAGGCAAGCATTTCTGAGGAGCACCAAGGCATACTGAGCAGATTCCAAAAACTAAATGCAAATGCTTTGAATTATCTGTGCTTTTCACCACCCTCTTCCAGGCGAGTCTACTGCTGAAGGAGGGCAATAGCCGACTAGAGGCTGACAGCTTTATCTCTTAAACTGATGGGAGAGAAAAGAACATTCCCCAAATATACAGCTTGGGGGAAGAAATTAATTAATGTGTTCATGTTTCGCCCAGTGCCCAAAAGGACAAACAAAACCCTCAATAGAAATTCGCCCAGCTCCACACCTGGAATCGCTACATCTGGGGGCTGGGTATTGTTTCTTTGGGGCAGATAGCCTTTCACCTCTGACAAGGAAGTAGAAGACCCTTCTTTGGGCAAGTCAGAAATTCCAAGCCTTTGTACATGACCCAGTCATATGGACAAAGAACACAAACGCTCCTACTTTAGTGCTGTAATGCAAAACTGAGCCACACCTGACGGCATCACCCTTCCACCCAGCCACCTGGTCCCGCCGTAGCCACAACACAGCAAAACACAACTGTGGCGGTTTGCTGGACACCTGCCAGGCTTCTGGGTATAAGACTGCTGTTCTCAGCTTTCTCTCTCACACTGAGGAGGGTATCTGATAAACAGCAGAAATTGTCTTTTTTTCTTTTTCTCCTTTCTTTTGTTGAAGTTGCTGAGAAGATATATACCAATTCAACTGTTTCTGCATGAGCCATTTAGGAGAATGTATTACATTGTTTGAGCTGTGTAACTATTCACACCCTTTTTTGCTCATGTCTTTCTCCTCCATTAACATAAATTCACCGTTCCTTAGGCTTCTACCTGGGAGCCCTGGTGGTGCAGTGGATTGCACATTAGGCTGCTAACCTCAAGGTCAGCTGTTCAAACCCACCAGTCACTCTGCAAAGAATTCTAGAGGCCATCTGCTCCTGTAAAGGTGTACAGTCTCTGAAACCCTAAGGATCAGACGCTGTCCTTTGGGGTCACTACCGATCAGAACTGGGTCAATGGCAGTGGGCTCAGGTCCCTACCTAATCTTTCTTGTCAACTTGTTTCCATGTAGTTCTTAAAAGGATATAATGTTTAAAGCAGAATTTTTTTTAACTAATTAAGCTAAACTATCTTTGGGTTGTTGTTGTGTGTGTGTGTGTGTGTGTGTGTGTGTTTTAAAGGAAGAGTATTCTAATTTCACTAAGTATACATAGTACCACATAGTTTCTACAAGTACAATTTAGTAATGCTGATTATATTCTTTGAGCTGTTCAACCGTCTTGCACCTCTCTCATTAACAAACTCATTCCCCATACGGTCTCTATCCAACTTTTCAAATATGTATTATAAATTTGACACCATATAGACTGGTGTTAAAATCACATTGATGCTCAAGGAGGCAGGCTGATTTTAAGAAAACTTCAGGGGATATCTTTAGGTTCAAAAGAAAAACACTTTAATACCACATTCCAGATAATTGAATATATTTCTTTGATACAACACTCAAACAAAACGGTAGTTTCTTCAATAAACTTTTTTGTATTATTACATAAAATCAATTGGGCTTTCTTTTGTGTTCAATCGATTTTTAGTAACATCATCTGAAGATGCTGGTTGACCAAGTGATGCACTGCTTCTAAATGTTGGCCTATGACATTCCTCAAACAGGTCACATGTGCTAATGCTACCACCTGTCTCATCTGAAGAGAAGCTGGTGGCAGGAAAGAGTTCCCCATGTCCCTCATTTTTACATAGTACTTGCATTGTGACATGACTATCAACACTGCCAGTTATCTATTTGAAGTGATAGACACAATTGAGCAATGTCTGTCAAATGCATAAATTTAAATAGCCATCACCTGTCTGGTAGTGATTATTTCAACAAAATTTATCTGTGAAAAACGTGGGTAGTCAACTCACAACTCAGTCTCACAGGGCTTTTCTGCAATCAAGCCATCATATTTGGGTGTGCAGCAAATCACAATAACTGTCCCTCCAATTTTGTCACATGGGCTACTACAAATATGTACACTCTAGGATCAATACAATTAATAATTTTTACCTCTTCCACTACATTCTTAAGATTCAAAGTATCTTTAATTACTCTTTTTATGTCTTCAACAACCCAATGGATTTGTAATTGTAATAGTGTTTATCTAGTTTCCATAAATTCATTTAGCGGTCCTTAATCTTCTTGTTTTTGATGCTTACCTTCATTCTACTATGGTCAGATTGGATGCTTCACATGGTTTCAAGTGAAACTATTTTTGATAAAGAACACGCCAGGGATGTTTGAGGTTCAAGGTTTAAAAATTATCTCAGGACAATAGTTTTCAGAGTTCATGCAGCTTCCATAGCTCCTTCAGGCTGGAGTTCATTATAATTTGTAATTCTGTTCTGCATGCTCCCCTCTTTTATCAGGGTTATTTTATGGAATCTTTCACTGAAATGTTCAGCAATGACACCAGCGCCACTCAGTTCTCTGGTCTCATGGCTATGGAGGCAGTTGTCCATGGAGGTAATTAGCCACATATTCCACATTTTCATACTCTTACTGACACTCTTTTTCTTCAGTTGTTCCAGGCAAATAGAAACCAATAGTTGTATTTTGAATGACTATTTGCCTACAACTAGAAATAGAAAGGAGGCATGAAATATCCTATTAGGTCAATTAATTTGGATGTCCCTTGAAATCATAACTCTAAACTTCCAAGCCAAGAAACCAAAGCCCATGTTGAATTTCGATGCATCAAAGCAACTTCCGCAGCAACTCTTTTCTTTTGGGGGGGGGGCACAAGGGATCTTTGCTGTAAATATGTCTATCATATAACTTTTGCCAATTCAATGTTTTGCATGTGTACAATTAATTGACAGTTGTTTTAGGCTGAGTTCTCTAGAAAATAAAAATAAGTCACATACACACACACAAAGAGAAAGAAGTTTATATCAAGAAAATGGTTCACAAAATTGTAGGAAGTGGGTAAGCTCAATCTAGTTCAAGTTCATGAATCAAAGGTTAAGCTGGAGGCTTCTCTTAACTCACATAGTTGTACAGGCTGATGAACCAGGAAGCAGGGAGACAACCAATAAGTGGAAAGACCACAGGCTGGTAGATACAGAGGAGGATGGAGGTCAGCAGGTCAAATGGTAGGCTCCCATGGTGGGCAGGCAATATGGTGAGCTCAAGCACAAAGAACTGGAAGTTGATGAGCAACATGCAGGATCCAGATGCAGCAAGAAGCAAACAAGCTCTTCACAAAGTCTGCTTATATAGGAAGTAGGCCACAACCCTGAAGCAATGTCCTTCCAATTGCTTCAGGATTGTGATTTACATAAAGGTTGACTCCCCTCCAATTCACCCATAACTACTTGCTGCTAACAGCAGATCCCATTATATGGTTGATTACATTATGGGGGATTATGTGGCCAAATCACTAAGAATTCTGACCCAGCCAAGTTGACACAAAGCCTATTACAACAACAATTATAACTATCAGCTGTGTAGCCTGCCAGTAAACAACACAAAATTTCCATCACGGTTAATCACACCGCCTTTTCCTCTCCCAACCACCTTGTGTACCACATCTTACTTATTGTTCATCTACTGATAGACACTTGACTTGTTTCCATCTTTTTGGTCTCGTGAATAATGATTGATGAACATGTGCATGTGTCTGTGTACCTATATGTGCAATTGCTAGGACATATGACAGCTCTGCCTAAATTTTTCTGGGGACCTGCCATGCTCTTTTCCTCAATGACTAAACCATGTTGTGTTTCTATCAGTATAAATGAGGGTTTACATTTCTCCACATCTCCGACATCTGTTTGCTTTTTTTCAGCCTTGGCCATCTTATTGGGAGTCTTGATTTAGATTTATATTGTGATTTTGATTAACAATTCTCTGATTATTAATGATGTTAAATCACTTTTCATGTTTCTCTTGGCCACTTAGGGAGCCCTGGTAGGCACTGGAATACTTATCACACGGCCAGCAGTTTACACCCACCAGCCGCTCTGCTGGAGAAAGATGAGGTGATCTGTTCTCGTAGATGTATAACCTCTAAAGCCTTACAGGGTTTATGGCAGTGGATCTGGTGGCAGTGGGTTTGATGATAATCTTTTCCCTTTTTTGTCTGGCCATTTGAATATCCTCTTTGGTGAAGTGTTGTGTTTTTGTCCAAGTTGTCATCTTCTTAGTTCCTTTCCCTTCTGTATTTTCCAATGTGAGTTATATTGCTCTTAGTTTATCATCTCAGTTACTGGGCGGCAGGCAATAATATTGGAATTTATCCTAACTATCTCAAGAAATGTTCTTTAATCTATAGCTTTCTGATTAGCAACATCAAGAACAAAATGGAACTTTGGTTTTCTCTTTCATACAAAGAACAAATAAATACCCTTTTCTTTTCCTAAACCCTTTTTACACTTCTGACTTGTGTTCTTTTTATATCCGTGCCATAAATTATTAAAGTATTATATATCATATTTTATATTTCCCTTAATTTTTATAAGAACTCTATTGAGGTAGCAGATGGACATTGGGCCTCCACTCAAGTACTCCCTCCAGGCAAGAATACTTTGTTCTATTAAACTAGCATTCCATGATGCTCACCTTCCCAACACAATCGCGGGTGCATAAGTGATTATGGTGAAGAAAGCTGAGGGAGCTCGGCTACCAAAAGATATAGCCCTAGGGTCATAAAGACTTGAAGGTAAACAGGCGGCCATCTAGCTGAGAAGCAACAAAGCCCACATGGAAGAAGCACACCAGCCTGTGTGATCATGAGGTGTCGAAGGGATGAAGTATCAGGCATCAAAGAACAAAATATCATATCATTGTGAATAAGAGGAAGTGGGGAGTGGGGACCCAAAGTCCATCTGTAGGCAAGTGAACATCTCCTTACAGAAGGGTCGCGTGGAGGAGAGGAGTCAGTCAGGGTTCGATGTAGCAACAATGAAACATACAACTTTCCTCTAGTTCCTAAATGCTTCCTCCCCCCCACTATCATGATCCCAATTCTACCTTACAAATCTGGCTAGACCAGAGGATGTACATTGGTACAGTTAGGAACTGGAAACACAGGGAATCCAGGACAGATGATCCCTTCAGGACCAGTGGTGAGAGTGGCAATACCAGGAGGGTGGGGTAGAGAGGGAGAACCAATTACAGGGATCTACATATAACCTCCTCCCTGGGGGATGGACAACAGAAAAGTGGGTGAAGGGAGACGTCGGATAGTGTAAAATATGACAAAATAATAATTTATAAATTATCAAGGGCTCATGAGGGAGTAGGGAGCAGGGAGGGAAGGGGTAAAATGAGGAGCTGATGCCAGGGGCTTACATGGAGAGCAAATGTTTTGAGAATGATGAGGGAAATGAATGTACAAATGTGCTTTACACAATTGATGTATGTATGGATTGAGCCCCCAATAAAATGATTTTTAAAAAAGAATGTAACCGTTTACAGAAAAAAAAAGAACTCTATGGAGATATAAACACATACTACATAATTCACCCACTTAAATATTACATTTAGTATTTTCACCAAATTTTGAAATCATCAAAACCATATTAGAACATCAGTTCTGCCTCACAAATCCTGCTAGACCAGCATATGTATATTGGTGCAGATAAGAGCTTTCGATACACGGAATTCAGGATAGATAAATGCCTCAGAAACAGTATAATGGGAGTAATGATTCCACGAGGGCCCAGGAAGGGAAGGGGGAGGGGGGGGGAAACTGATAGCAATGATTGCTGTATAAACCCCTCGAGGGGGACAAATATAGAGTCGTTGGTGAAGGGATACATTGGATGGTGTAGCATATGAAAAAAATAGATACTATATTAAGGGTTTACAAGCGTGGTAGTGTGGAGGTGGGGGAATAAAGAGGAGCTGATATCAAAGAGCTCAAGAAGAAAGATAATGTCTTGAAAGTGAAGATGGCAGTATCCGTACAAGTTTGTTGGATATAATTGATGTGTGGATTGTTATAATATCTGTAACAGCCCCCAATAAAATGACTAAAAAAACCAACCATATTAGACTACTTTCATTATTCAAAAAAGAAGAAATGTCATACCCATCAGATTTACTTTTTATTTCTCCTCTAACCTTCCCCTGACCACAGCCCTAAGAAAATACTCATCCATTTTACACCTCTAGAGATTTGCCTACTAAGGGCATTTCATGTAAACATAGACATTAAACATGTACCTTGTGAGACAGGTTTCTTTCACTTTCCAAAATGCGTTCAAGGTCCATTCATGTTGTAGCATGGATCAATATTTCATTCCCTTCTGCTGTCAAATAATATTCTATTGTAGGAGTATATCACATTTTATTTATTCACCGGATGATTAATATTTTGCTTAAATTTTTGCCTAATATGAATAATACTATTAACATTCATGTATAAAGTTTTATGTGGAAATACATATACATTTCCTTAGATATATACCTAAAAGTATAATTTTGGAGTCATCTGGTAATGCTATTCTTTAATGTTTGGGGAACTGACAGATGGTCTTCTAAAGAAATTAAACTCTTTGATACTTCCATTGGCAAATACAAGAGTTTAAACTTCTCTACATCCTTCTACGAAACTTTACCTGACATTTTTTAGTCATCATAGTTTGTAAAAGTGGCATCTCATTTTGATTTCTTTTTGCTTTGGTGGCAAATAATATTAAGTATCTTTTTATGAGCTTATTAGTGATTTATATGTTTTATTTGAAAAAAATGTCTTTTCCTATTCTTTGCTCATTTTTCATTGGGTAATTTGGCTTTTTATTAAGGAGTTATATTGCTGTTATTAGCTGCTGTCAAGTTGGCTCTGACCCATAGGACTCTCCCTACAACAGAAAAAACACTACCCTGTCCTGCACCATCTTTATGTCTGAACCCACGGTTGCAGCTACTGTGTCAATCATCTGTGGAAGGTTTCCTCTTTTTCACTGCCCCTCTACCACACCAAGCATGAAATCCTTTTCCCGAGACTGGTCTCTCCTAATAACCTGTCCAAAGTACATGAAACAAAGTATTGCCAACCTTGCTTTTAAGGAGCATCCTGACTGTACTTCCAAAACAGATTTGTTCATTCTTTTAGCAGCTTAGGGTACTTCCAATATTCATCACCAACACCAACTGAATTGTATTGATTCTCTGTTGGTCTTCCTTATTCAAGGTCCAACTGTTGCATGTTTATGAGGCAACTGAAAATATCCCGGCTTGGGCAAGGCGGACCTTAGTCTTCAAAGTACCACCCTTGCGCTTTGACACTTTAAAGGGGTCTTCGGCAACAGGTTGCCTAGTGCTTTTTTTAAGCAGATTTGCTGCGTGCGTGAGCATTAAGCGGAGATCCAAGCAAAATTCCATCATTGACAGTTTCAAACTTTTCTACATTTGCCATAATGTAATTTACCATAATGTATTGCTTCAGTTGAGGCGGTTTTGGTTTTGTCTACAATGAGCTGTATCCACACTAAAGGTTGCCGTCCTTGATCTGCTTCAGCAAGCGCTTCCTGTCCTCCTCACTTTCAGCAAGCAAAATTGTGTCGTCAGCGCACCAAAGGTTGTTAATAAGCCTTCTCCAATACTGATGCCATATTCTTCTTTATATAGTCCAGTGCAGACTGAGTGAGTAAGGTGGAAGGGTATAAACCTGATGCACGGCCTTTTCTTGTTCTGTTTGCACAACAGCGTCTTGGTCCAAGGCAGGTTCTCCATGAGCAGAATTAAGTGTTCTTGAATCCCCTTTCTTCTGGTAGTTTATTAGGGACCACACAGTCAAATGCTTGTTTTCTGTATCATTCAATATTTTCCCCAGAGAATCTTCCCATCTTCATGAGTTATATGGCCAACCTCCCAACTCGGACCTGTTGCTAGAAGGTGCGTTGCCCTATGCAATGCAGAGTAAGCATTCATGAGGTTAACCAGTTCATCAGGGCTGTGGTGGAAACTTCTGTTATGCCAGAAACATATACTCTACAGTAGGAACTAATGGGATACTTTAAATAAAATCTGGGTACTTTAAATAAAAACTCTGGATTTTATTTTCTCCTGTTTACAGAATGATGCTCCATGCAATTAAAGCAACATACTTTCTGCAACAGGGGTTTCCTGGAGTTAGCTGCGGAATGGTGAAACGATGGCTAATGCCGAATCAAGAGGGGCAGCTGGTCACTTCCCAGGTATCAGAAATCCCATGAATCTCAGAGCCAAGCAGAAGCAAGGGGACACAGGAGGATGTATCTTCTCCCCTCTTTCAGATAGGCCAGGCTTAGCCATTCACATATGGTCACTGGCAATGCTTATCAACCCAGACCCACGGTCCTTTAAGGCTACTGCCCTTACAGGTTCTGCCAACATACTGTTCAGTTTCTTCCTTTTTTATAAATGTGCTTTCTCTTCTCCTATCTTCATTTGTAACGTATGGGAATAGGCTGCTGGCTAGTTACACTGTTAAACCTGGTGGCATGCTGCAAGCCAACTTCGCAGGGCCCCTGAGGCTGCGATCACCCAGAGATTCACAAAAGACCATTCCCGACGCCTCCCCGTCGGGGTTGGCCATCAGAGTCTGGGTGGCTAATGTTAATCAACTGCCACTGCATGGCCTCCTATAACCAACTCCTTCAGGCCATCCTCAGTTCTACGGACAATTGTGACAGGAGGTACAAAGAGCTGAAGACACAAGAGCTTCACTGGTTGATTCCTGGCATGACAATTCCAACTGCTGACAGGACGCTGGGAGTCAAGCACCAGAGCAGTGATGCTGCTCCTTTCATGGCAGTCGGAGCTCTGGAGACATTTAGCTTACGTACTTTTGTATCGCCCTGTGTCCTTCTCATCCATATTTCTTGAACCCCCCTTCTGAGCCAGACTCATGTCACTTCCACTGGGATCCCACCATGCTGAAGCTAACTACTCACTGCAGAAGACTAGCTTGCTCAGTCAGGGTGCAGTATAGCACTAATGAAACCTACAACTTTCCTCTAGTTTTTTAATGCTTCCTCCACCACACGACTGTGACCCCAATTCTATCTTACAAATCCAGCTAGACCAGAGGATGTACCCTGGTACAAATAAGACCTGGAAACACAGGGAATCCAAGACAGATAAACCCCTCAGGACCAATATAGAGAGTAGCGATACTGGGAGGAGAAGGGGAAGGTGGGGGCGGTGGTGGGGAGGGGGAACTGATCACAAGGATCTACATATAACCCCCCTCCCTGGGGGACAGACAACAGAAAAGTGGGTGAAGGGAGACATTGGTCAGTGTAAGACATAAAAAAAATTATAAATAATCAAGGGTTCATGAGGGAGGGAGGGGGAGGGGAAAATGAGAAGCTGATACCAAAGGCTCAAGTAGAAAGGAAATGTTTTGAGAATGATGACGGCAACAAATGCACCAATATGCTTGACACAGTGGATGGATGGATGGATGGATGGATGGATGAACTGTGATAAGAGTTGCACGAGACCCCAATAGAATGATTCTAAAAAGAAGAAGAAGACTGGCTTGCAACAAATGGCTCCGGCATCATTCCGTTGCAAGAGAAGAATCTACTTTTGTTAGGGACATGGTCGCTGTCTTTTTTGATATGAATCTAGTTATTTTTGTCCTTCGAAACGCACACACTGATTTTCTGCTCCTGAATCCTAAAAAGCAGACCAATAAACACTCATCAGGCCAGCAAGCAATCATCCACAGGAAATTCTGCAAACGTGGAATCCTAACTACTTCTGCATAGCTCCTAATTTTGTGGTGACAACACTGTCTCACTAACCAACATTGTGGTCTGTGATCACCTCAGTATGCGACTTCAATATACAATCACATCTACACCAACAGGAGCTTTGAACAGGTACCTACAGTCACTTGATACTACCCTAAGTCAATTCAATCAATGCCTACAGAGAATGAAACTGCAGCTGGAGAAATTCATAAGACAGCTGTCATTACCATTACCAACCTGCTTACCGGTGCTGAGAACAACACACAGAGTTTACTCTATCATACCCTCTTGTGGGTCAGAAAGGTATTCTGGTTGTTATTGAGGGAAAATATTTTCCTTGAAAAAACTTTGAAGGTTCATGCCACCAAAAGAGTCAAGACGCATCTCACAAGCTAGAGATGCATTGATGCGGAATAGCAGTTTTTCAAAATTTTGTACTGAAGCTAAAAAATAAGTTTTGCAAATGTTGGAGGAAGCTAAAATACCCCTTGGGGGGGGGGGGACTGACTTTCGGTCTGGTTCTCAATAGTTCTCCTAGTACTCTGCACTCACAAAATGATGAACTCTTCACAGAAAGAAAGCCAATATCCCACAGAAAGCCCAAAGGTCAGAGGCGGAGGCAGGAGAGCCGTACAATCCAAATATTGAGCCCTCCGTGCTGTCCCAGCAGCCTCTACACAGTGAAAGGGCATCGTGCTTCAGTTCAGGCGTGGGGGAAGAAAGAAAAGGAAGATTCCTCCAGAGGCTGAATTGTCGAAGGAGCAGCCAGTCTTGGCAGGAGAGGGGAAGGTTTGCCTTCTCAAAACTGTACTTCTTCAAAGATGGACAGAGAAAAGAGTGCATTACTTTGGGGGCACCCAAGGGACATCCTGCTTGGTAAAACAGAGGGTTAGCAAAAATACAGCAGGTCCCTAACTAAATGCATTGGCACCGTGTCTTCCACCATGGGCTCAACCATAGTACTGACTCTGAAGATGTCATAGGATCAGGCAGTGCTTCACTGTGCTGTACACAGAGATGCTAAGAGTCAGAACTGGAAACCCCAAAGCAATAAGGGCTTGATGGAGGAGCCCTGGTGATCCACTAGTGAAGCGTTCAAGTGCTCACAGAGAGCTGCTCTGCCGAAGGGAGACGTGGCAGCGTGCTTCCGATACAGTCAGGGCAGTTCTACTTTTCCACAGAAGGTTGCTGAGACAACTGAATACATGCCACAGAGTAACAATGAAGGATACATGAGATCACAGTGTATATTTAGCAATGAACCTGGACTAACAGCCAAGGTGGCACACTACTTAAGAGCTCAGCTGCCTGTCAGTTTGACCCCACCAGCTGCTCTGCATAAATCAGATGCGGTATTCTGTCTCAGTAATGATTATAGCCCTGAAAACCTAAAGGGGTAAGTCTACTCTGTCCTGCAGGGTCCTTAATGCGCTCTGGTAGTGCTGTCAGTTAGACATTGAGCAAGGCTGGCAATTAAAACTCACTGACACCGCCTGACACAACTTTCTTTCTACTCTGGTAAAAAGTGAGTCTCAGTAAACCCACAGGTTCTTCCCTGTACTCTACGGCTGCTCTTGGCAATGACTCCATGGCAGCATGTTTGGAAAGTGAGAGCCCAGGTGGTGTAGTGGGCTCAGACGTCAGTGCTCAAACCACAAGATCAACAGTTCAAAACCACCAGCCATTCTTTGGAAGATGATGCTTTCTACCCCGTGAAGAGTTACAGTCTCAGAAACCCGCCGGGGGCTGGTCTACTCTCCTAAAGAGTTGCTGCGAGTCAGAATCGACCTTATTCAATAGTGAGTTTGGTTTGGATGATTTTTTTGTGTGTCTTTTGATTTGGGGGGACTTGGGGAGTCACTTCACTGGAGAAAGACAAGGTTGTCAGTTCCCGTAAAGGTTCACAGACCCTGCGCAGGGTCGATGTGAGCCGTCATACGGAATACGCTTGATGGCAGTAGGTCTGGGCGATTGGTTTTGTTGTTGTTGTTGTTAATCAGAGCCAAGTCAACAGCACTGGATGCATTTTTCTCCCTTTTGGAAACACTGTCCCCTTGGAATTCTGAAAGCTACGCTTCCTTTCTTGGGAACTCAAACTGAGTAAGAGGCTTCCCAGGAGCAGTATGCACAGTCTCGCCCTGGTCCTGGTCTAGGGGCTTTTGTTCCTCCATAGATGGCTCCAGATTCTGTCCACAATACATCCAAAGCCAACAACCAGAAGAGGCTACTGTGTTCTCCTTCACTAGGCCGAAACACTCCCAGCTTCCTGAGTGTTTTGCATAGTTTCACAGCCTGACAGTCCAGGCCAGGTGGCAGGGAGCTGGAGCTGGGATTTGCTAACAGATGGGGAAAGGTCAGCTCCTTCCACCCACTGGCAGCAAGCTCCACCAGCCGGTCAATCCCCCTCTGGCCATGCAAGAGAAATCCCTGGCTGCTTTGTAGGAAGGCTATGTAAAAACTAACCTAAAATCTTCCCGCTGGAATATGCCAAGCACAACTGGGCAGCAGACATCCCAACAAGACTTCTTGCCGAGCTCTGCCAAGAGAAAATGGTGTACCGAGAAGGCCAGAGCTTTCTGCAGTAGGGGGGAAAAGCCAATGCTTTAGAAGCCCAGTTACTTAATGTCTGTCCCCTTCCCTTCCCCCTTCCCTACACCAACTTCCTGGCTTGTGTCCTCCTTCTGAGAGCGGGAGCTGGGCTCCCTAGCTCAAACACATACTCTCCCCTGCTCTTTCCATTTGGGGGAACAGGATTGTTGCTGATTCAAAAGGCAGACATGACTATGCAGCTGGCCAGGGCTCCCCTCGGCCCTGGAGCCTGGAGGCAGCACCTCAATCAAGCACTCCTTTGGCAGTCCAGGTCTTTGCCTCCTGGGAGCCAACAATTCCCCATCCACCCACCTCCGGGGGCACAAACACTAGTTGCTCCCAAATCACCGGGACAGCTCCAGCTAGCAAGCACTGTAACTAATAAACTGCATTCCTGGTCAGTCTGCAACTCCAGAAAGACGTTCCTGTTTCAGCGGGAAGCCTGCTCTGCTGGGAGTTGCTGAGCGCTGGGGGAGGATGTTGCGAAAGAGCACAGCAGACAGCTGGGCGAAAACTTCATGCCACTTCCAGTTGCTCTGCTCGATGGAACTGATGTGGGAAACCGGGTCCACACATACACAAGGCAGCACTACAGCCTGGTTCCTTTTTGTTCCAGTGTTTGAATTATAAACTTGTTCTCAAAGAATGGAGACATGCATAAAGAAGTCAGTCCAATAGGCTTTCCCGGTAATACCATCTCCGTGTTCTCACAGAGAACACAGCCAACAAATCAGGTCAGAAGGAAAAGAAAAAGTATCGAATTCTGATCACAGCATGTAGACCTGGGGGCGCAGCCCGGAAGCACGGCTTGTGGTCTGCAGAAGACTAGCCTCCCAGAAATGGCCAGGCCTTAATCCCTGCAGCTATGAATGTGCTACCCTGCGTCTGAAACCGATTAAGGTAAATACCTTCATTGGGAGATGATCCGGAATTACCAGGGTGTACCCAATGCGCCTACCTTGTAGCCACACAGCAGAGGGTGATTTGACTACAGAAGTGAATGACAGCATGGGAATGCCTCACCAAGCCTTCTGGGGTCTTGACGATGAAGAAAGGGGCCACAGATGGTTCTAGAAGCTGGAAAGGGCAAGGCATTGGCTCTTCCTCAGAGCCTCCAGAAAGAAATAGAGGCTGCGGAAACCTTGATTGTTAGCCCATTGAGACTGATGTCGCATTTCTGACCTTAAGGACTGTCAGATAATAAATTCACCTTGCTTTAAATTGGGGTAATTTGTCACAGCTACCACATGACTTCATGGCAAGGTGTTTGGTTTGAGTTTGGCTGTAAGACACTAAACACGGGTCTCACCTTCTAACCACTAAGAGGGGCCTTGGGCACAAAGTCAACAAAGAGCAGAGAGTCGCAATATAGACAAAGCAGGCACCTCAAAACCCCAGGAAACCAAAGGAGTCAGTCACTGCAGCAATCAAAGATACGATCAATTTTGAACAGTCAAAAAGATACATACCAAGGTTGATCAAGACAGTTTCAAATTGAACAGTCAAAAAGATACATACCAAGGTTGATCAAGACCATTTCAAAATCACAGGCACGATCAATATTGAAATGGCTGCGTGACTTCAGACTGTGCAGTCTCACTGGAACCATGTTAACTAAGACATGTTTATTTAGCACATTAAGATGAGGCTTAGAGGAGCAGATGCCAGGGGCTTGAGTGGAGAGCAAATGTTTTGAGAATGATGAGGGCAGTGAATGTACAAACGTGCTTTACACAATTGATGGATGAATGGATTGTGATGAGTTGTATGAGCCCCTCATAAAATGGTTTTTTTTAACGATGAGATTTAACACACGATATGCATATGAGTGTGAAAACTTTAACATGATTTTAAGGGAAAACGCAATTTACCAAAATTTATCCTATTAGTCAGGACCCTGGTAGGGTAGTAGTTACGTGTTTGAGCTGATAGCTGCCAGGTCAGCAGCCAGTTCAAAACCACCAACCAGTCTGCAGGAGAAAAATGACATTTTCTACTCCTGTAAAGAGCTACAGTGATAACTCACAGAGGCAGGTCTACCCTGTCCTTTAGAGTCTCTATGAGTCAGCATCGACTCAATGGCAGAGATTTTGCTTTTGACCCCATAAGTATTACAAAGATTAAACAGACCAATTTTATATAATAGAAGAAGCCATGAATAAAATACATCCACAAAAACCACCAGGTTGAGATGGTCCCATCGGGGATTATACCACACCATCACAGACCAGTGACCCCATGTCTCATACAGTGCTCTCAAAACTCACTGCCATAAAGTCGATGCCCACTCAGAGACCCTATAGCACAGGGTAGAACCGCCTCTGTGAGTTCCTAAAACGGCAATTCTTTCTGGAAGTAGGAAGGAAGCTTTGTCTTTCTCCTGAGTAGTGGCTGGTGGTTTCAAACTGCTGACCTTGCAGTTAGCAGCCCAATGAGTAACCACTCCATCACCAGGGCTCCTCAGATAGTGCTCTATGCCACTGACACAATGAAAGGTTCCATGCCGAACTGACAATTTAGCATGCATAAGGCAGAAAATTACGGATCAACATCACACATGAATATGATGCAAAAGCCTAAAAAGTAAGTTTAGTGATATAATATTGTATCACATTAAGGAAATGCACAAATAAGTGAAATTTGTTCCAGGAATTCCACATTGGTGTAATACTAAGAAATTCATGCACCTAATACAGCACGTAGTGTAACTAAGAGGAAAACCATATGATTGACTCTATGATGCTGATAAAATTGACAAAATTCAATATCCTTTTGATTCTAAAAATGACATGCACATTGGACATATCTGTGAAAATCTGAGCAACAAAATAAATAAATAGAGTAATTAGAATCTATGGAATAAAATAGGAATCTAGGGGCACATACTGATTTAAAAATTCACAAAGGGAAAGGTAATAAAAGGTAAGTAAAAAAGTACTGCTTTAAAATCATAGAGACCTTTACTGAAAAAAATAACCAAAATCCTAAGTGTAAAACTACTGCTTGTCAACAAAGCCCCTATCTGGGTCTTTATGCTTCTGAAGGTGGACTTTCCATCTCTCTTCCAACCCATCCGCAAAGAATTCTGCCCTCTTCTATTTACACCTAAACTATAGCTTTGACATCCCTGATGCATTCAATTAAGTGTTCCTTTCAAAATGATCTTTGAGGAACAAAAGCAAGTCTGAAGGGCTGTAAGGTACATGGGATAAGGTTTCCCAACAAAATTCTGATGGGATAGCCCTTGCTTGCCTCAAATAATGAGCAGAGACATTGTCATGAATATATATATATAGTCATTCTCTAACCAATAGCGTTCTCAGTTTTCCTAAAAATATATGCCGTGACCTTCTGAGCTAACCGCTCTCCTTGCATGCATCTGGCCCAGCAGACGTGCATTACTGAGAGATCTTATCTGCAGCCATCCACTGTCAGAAAGACAAGTTTAAACATTTTGATTGGAATAAACTCTAAAAGCAATCTTTTAGATTTACTATTGTAGCTTAACCTAGAAATACAATCTTTAGTAAGGAGTAAAACGCAATACGCCAATAATGTGGCAAATTCATATTGCATGCCTCCTGATAAGTCCCAGCTGGCAGGAAGCAAGAGCACTTGTGTGTTATTCCTGTCCAAGTGGATCACCTAAATTCAATCATGAAGTAACATTAGACACACCCACATTTACAGCCCGTAGAGACCAGATGGTGTAGTGGCTATGCATTGGGTTGCTAACTGCAAGGTTAGCAGTTCAAAACCACCAGCCAGCTCAACAGGAGAAAGCTAAGACTTTCTACTACGGTAAAATGTTCCAGTCTTAAGAGACCTGCAGGGGCAGCTCTCTCGTGCCCTCCAGGGTCACCATGAGCCAGAACTGACTCAGTGGCAGTGCGTTTGGTTTTCTGTTGCGGGGAGAGAACAGAGGCATCGATAAGACTGGCCCTGAGACAACACTTAAAGCAGAACCGACACCACTTCTGCAGGTCATGCTTCATTGAAATAACAGATCAGATCATAAAACAAACAACATCACCGCGAGCACTGTGCAGTTCAAAGGAAAAGCAACTACATGTGACCCTGCAGTCCACATTGACCAAAAGTGCAGCTGAGAAGGGAGGGAGGGTAAGGATGTCAGATTATGGAAAAGAACACAATAATATATACAAATAAGGAGATCGCATAGGCTGGTGCGCTGCTTCCCTGTGGATTTAGAACAGAACCCAAATCTGAAGAAGGCAGGTGTCAGAGCTGAAACTGTGAACACCTGCTTTGGCAGAAGGCATGAACAGCAGTGGAAGCCCCAAACTCAAGCCTCTGAGTCCCCTCTGACCACAGCTGAAGGCCGGGAGCAGCTTTGCTGACAGACAGAGAGCATGGTAAAGAGGATTAGGGTACAGTGAGATTACGATGTAATATCTTATTTGATCTCCCTTTGATCCATTTAAAAGTTGTTTCAGTTAAAAAAAAGTGAAGGCAAATACACAGGAAGAAAGTCGCTGGTGACTCCCCTTTGACCAGAGACCAGGGGTGTGAGCAGCCCAGCTAGCTTGCAGAGTGCAATGGAAAGTGGATTATGCAGATGTAGTTAGGTTAAAATGTAACACCTTATCATTTGATCTCCCTTTTTTACCATTTTAAAGTTGTTCTGGTTTTCAATATTTTCTACATTCTTTTCTTTTGGGGTTTTTCTCTATTTTATTTTGTTAGTTTGTGTTTTGTTTTGTATGGTTTTCTGGCTGTAAAATCCAGGACAGGTAGATCTAAGAGACAGGAGCCAAAGTAATGGTTTCCTGGGGGTATTGTAGGCGAGCTTGGAAGGCAATGGGTAGCTAATAACAATGAGTGAGTATAAGTAAGAAAATGTTCTAAAATGTATAATGATGATGAATGTACAAGTATTCTTGATATGACTGAACTAATTAATTGTATGACATATGGATTCTGTGCCAATAAAGCTGTTTATTTTTTAATTAAAAAAATAATAAAAATGTTCCATTGTGAAATGTGCAACAATGTCACTGAACAATATGTTAAATGAGAATCTAATTTGCTACATAAACTTTCACCAAAAACACACCATCTAAAATGAAAAGAAGAAAAGACACATCACTTTGTTAAGGAATTGTGTCCTACCCAAAGATCTGTGGAAGTCCTCACCCTTGCAACAGTTAATGTGACCTGGTTTGAAATTGCAGGGGGGCGGAGTTTTTTTTGGGGGGGGCGGTTATATTAATGATTTGATATAGGGTGGGTCCTGAACGCTTCTAAGTGGTGTTTTATAAAAACTGAACACAGAAAAAGGAAGACACACACACAAGTGTGATAAACTTAAATTATTTAATATGGTTCTGCTACAGGTAATCTTCGTAATTCCCACCCAGTGAATGGACAGGAGCGTTTTTGCAAGCTGTAGAGGGCTCTCACACAGGGCCTGGTTAGTTTTGCCATTCCACTTCATGCATACGTGAGCACCTTGGAAGCAGTAGGAAGTCCATGACCATCAAGAAGGAGAGTCAATAACGAAGCACATGCACAATCCCCGTCGGAAGTGGTGGAGGCACCAGAAGTCACAGCACTGACTCCAGGACACAGAGCCAATAAGCAGAATCAAGACCATGCGACAACTACAGAGGCGCCCCACGGAGACCATGTCAGACTTCCAGTGCCCTGGAAAAAGCCAAAGGACCACATGGTTGAGAGGCCAAGGACTAGAGAAACATTCCCGCCAGAATTTCTGAGAAGAGAATGTGGGCAAAAGAACTGTATCCTTACTGCTCTGGAACCTGTTAGCCTCCCTAATAAAGCCCGAGAATCATGAGTCCTGCAAGGCCACTGCCATGATTTCTCAAACCTGGCAGAGAAGCAGGATGCTGGGGGAGGGACGGTGAGTGCCAAAAGAGGGTAAAGAAGTGGAAGGTGAGACGTTTCTGACCTCCTCCTTGGGACAATCTGCCTTGCGCTGGTGTAGCGTTAGATTCTCCTTTCCCTACTGCCCCAGAGGAGGTCAAAGGTGGCCCTCATGCCATTTCTCCAAAGGAGGAAGTGACCAAAGAGTGTTGAAAGGAAAGAATATCAAAAACACTCATAGCGAAAGACAGGACTTTCCCCTACCCCTAATTCAGCCTTCTAGCCCCCTGAACTGAGACTACAAAGTGCTCTTCTTTAAAACCACCCACTTTGTAGTACTCGCTTTCAACAACCTAGAGCTATTCACACACACACACACACACACACACACACACACACACACACACTCTGAATGCTTAAAAGCACATGCTGTTGTGAGCTTCTGTGAAGTTGGGCCCTGGCTTGGGCAAACCTTGTGCACAACAGGATCTGACCCCTCTTGTCCACACAGTTTTCATTGACTGATTTTCAGAAGTAAACTCTGGACCTTTCTTCCTACTCTATCTTAGTCTGGAAGCGCCAATTAAATCTTTTAAGCATGATAGCAACACACAAGCCTCCACGGGTAGGTGGTAGTGGCCACCCTTAAGGTGCATTGGTAGAGAAGCAAGCCCGAGTTTCCAATATGAAAATTAAGAATTCTACAGAATATTGTTCATAGTCACACACAGAGCCATTCAAACAGTGCTCTGTGGACTGGCTGAATCCATTTCTGTATGTCTCACTAGGGATCAGAGTAGAAAGCAGAGCCCTCTGAGTGTGGCTGGGTACCCAGGGCATGAATGGGGCTCCTTTCCAGACTGGCATTCCCAGCCTCAAAGACGGAGGTAAAGCCCACAGCTACCATGTTCTGTCCATAACTCTGGAAAGCTCAATGCCAATTTAAAGATAACATTTTTAAAAGGATGAAGAGAAAGAGGGAGGGGGGGACAGCAGTCAAGAAACTAAACGGTGAATTGCACTGGGAAAATCTGCTACAGAACGCCACTGTAAAGTGCTGAAAAGCAAAGACGTCAAACTTTGGCGATGAAGGCATGCCTAGTGCCATGCCTTCTTGACAACCGTTAGGTTTGAAACTATTGTTTCAGCCACTGTGCCAATCTGTCCCATTAAGGGTCTTCCTCGTTTCTGTTCCTTTTCTTTACTAAGCATGCGGTCTTTCTCTAGGGACTGGTCTCTCCTGATACCATGTCCAAAGTACATGAGACAAAGTCCTGCTCCCAAGGAGTATAATGGTTGTACATTCCCCAAGACAAATATGTTTGTTCTTCGAGCAGTTCATGGTACTTTCAATATTATATACCAGCACCATTCAGATGAATCAGTGCCTCTTTGGTCTTCCTTATCCAACTGTCACATGCTTATGAGGCAATGGAAAAATAGAATGGCTTGGGTCAAGTGCATGTATGCCTTTAACATGGCATACTTGCTCTTCAGCACTTTAAGGAAGTCTTGTGCAGCAGATTGGCCCAGTGTAATACAATATTTTATTTCTTTTTCAGAAAAACATACTCAGCATATCTGATACTGAAAGAAAGTGAGAAAAAGAAATCCAACTTCTAGTTCCAATACTGAAAGATTCTATAAGCAAAAGGGTGAATGACGCAGGAAACATCAAAAGATATGGAAAGAACACACAGAGTCACTGTGCTAAAAAGAACTAGTTGACATCCAGCCATTTCAGGAGGTAGCATGTGAGCAAGAACCAATGATGCTGAAGGAAGAAATTCAAGCTTTACTAAAATGATTCGCCAAAAGCAAGGCTCCAGGAATTGATGGACTACCAATTGAAATGTTTCAACAAGCTCAAGAAGCACTGGAAGGACTCATTCATCTATGCCAGGAAATTGGGGAAACAGCTACTTGGCCTACTGACTGATAGAGATCCATATTTTCCCCATCCCAAAGAAAGGTGACCCAACAACACGCTCAAATTATAGAACAGTATTATTGATATAATATGTAAGCAAATTTTGCTGAAGATCATTCAAAAATGGTTGCAGCAGTATATTTACAGGGAGCTGCCAGAGGTTCAAGCCAGATTTAGAAGAGGATGTGGAACAAGGAATATCATTGCTGATGTCAGATGAATCTTGGATTAACATTAGAAAGATGTTTGCTTGTATTTTATTGACTACGCTAAGGCATCTAACTGTGTGAATCACAACAAACTATGCATAGCCTTGAGAAGTATGGGCATTCCAGCACACTTCGTTGTGCTCAACCAGAATTTGAATGTGGATCCAAAGGCAGTTGAGTAAATGGAACAAGGGAATACTGCACAGTTTAAAATCGAATCAGAAGAGGTGTGTGACAGGCTTGTATCCTCTCATCATACTTATGCAATCTATACACTGAGAAAATCATCAGAGAAGTTGGCCTACGTGAAGAAGAATGTAGTAGCATCAGTGTGTTAGGCAGTATTCTCTAGAGAAACAAAACCAGCACACTTACAGGAAAAATATATATAGTTATACAGTGAGAAGGAATATAAAAGCTAATTAGTTCACACAGCAGTACAGAGGGCTCAGTTCAACTCATTTTTGTGGAAGTTACTATACAGAAAGTCCTTCAACTCACGAAGGTGGCTTTGATCCAAGGTCAAGGAAGCAGACAGTGGAGTCTGCCCCAGGCAGCAGACAGCCACAGGGATGGGTCAGCATCAATAAGTTGCATGGGAGCTTAGCGAAGACCAAGTATTGCAGCCATCAGTATGGATTACAACTCATGTAAAGAAAGCCAACATCCTCACAAAGATACCTATAGATCACATCATGATAAATGGAGAAAAGGTTGAAGTTCCAAAGGGTTTTGTCTTGCCTGGATCCACAATCAATGATCATGGAAGGAGCAGTCAAGAGTTCAAAGACATGTCACATCAGGCAGATCTGCTGTGCAAGATCTTTTTAGAGTAATGAAAAGCAAGGATATTACTTTAAGGACTAAGTTTCCCCTGACCCAAGTGTAGTGTCTGCAATTGCCTCATATGCATGGGAAAGTTAGCCATTGAATAAAGAATCGGTGCATTTGAATCATGGTGCTGGAGAGGAAGATTGAAGGTGCCATAGATAAACAAATATTCCTTGGAAGAAGTACAGCCAGAATGCTCCTTAGAAGCAGGAATGGCAAGACTTCTTCTAATACACTTTGGACACCTTATCAGGAGAGACCACTCACTGGAAAAGGATACTTTGTTTGGTAAAGCTGAGGGGCAGCAAAAAAGCACAAAGCCCTCAAGGAGATAGGTTGACACAGTGGCTGAAACAATGGGCTCAAACTTAGGAACCACAGTGATGATGGTGTAGAACTTAGAACCAGGCTGCGTATTGTTCTGTTGTTCATAAGGTTGCTACGGGTCAGAACTCACTCAATGGTACTTAATAACCATAACAACTTCAGCCGCCACTTGGTGGGAGAAAGATTAGCCTAGACAGTCTGCTTCCTTAAAAATATAGTTTCTAGGAAACCAGTAGAGAGGGCTGAGGGGCCAGCCCCAATCCTAACTAGGTGGACAGCTGCTCCTGCCCCAGAAGAATTCATTTCAGAGGACAGCACTGATCAGAGCACACAGGAGCAAATGAAGGGGGAGGAAGAGATAGTGGAGCACATCGTGGCCCACCAAGCTTTGAGGACATTATTCTTGCTCAGAGCAGTCAATCCACAGAGAAGACCACATGGCTGGCCCCACTATGAGACACCACGATATCCCTCACTGACCCATAGCCCTCGTTGGCTTGTTTCTGTTATTGTTTTGCTTTCTTTTGTTGCTTGGTTTTGTTCTGTCTTGTTCTTGTGGATGTTATTATCTCTGCAGGTCTGTCTAAATAAGATAGGCTGGGAGCGGGGAAAGGGGAGGGAGGGGAAAAAAAAAGAGGACCTGATGCAAGGGGCTTAAGTGGAGAGCAAATGCCTTGAGAATGATTGGGGCAGGGAATGTATAGATGTGCTTTATACAATTGATGTATGTATATGTATGGATGGTGATAAGAGTTGTATGAGTCCCTAATAAAATGTAAAAAAAGAAAAGAGGAGAAAAAAAATGATTAGGGCAAAGACTGTACAGATGTGCTTTATACAATTGATGTATGTATATGTATGAACTGTGATAAGAATTGTATGAGCCCCTAATAAATTGTTAAAATTTAAAAAAAAAAGAAAAGAAAAAATAGGAACAAATTTAGGAGCCCTAATATATGCCACAAGCAAGCACACTATGCCACCAGACCTCTGGGACCAGAGAGGGTTATTCAAAGAATCTCAACAGGAAATAATTTACTGGTCACTTGGTGTTACTTATAAAATAAGAGCACTTCAAAAAATTCTTGGTAAAATTCTAGTGTCTTTTAATTCAAATTTTCCACAAAAATTTTAGGACTTTTATTACATTTAACTCAAAATAAGAGTTTGAAATGCATTAAGATATGAGCCTAGTCATTTGTATTAAGATAAAATGTTATGTGCTTTAGATCACAAAAGGCTTCACCTTATACTGTTTGTCACAATATTAATTAAATAATGATTTAAATGATTATTATTAAAAACAAATAAATAAATAAATAGATAAGATAGACTGGATGAACAATCTGGAGGAGAAAACAATGGGACCGACGGTTCCGGGGGGACATGGGAGAGGGGGAGGTGGGGGGAAAGAAAGTGGTGTTGACAAACCCAGGGACAAGGGAACAACAAGTGATCCAAATCGGTGGTAAGGAGGGTGTAGGAGGCCTGGTAGGGTATGATCAAGGGTAATGTAACCAAGAGGAATTACTGAAACCAAATAAAGGCTGAGCATGACAGTTGGACAAGAGGAAAGTAAAAGGAAATAGAGGAAAGAGCTAGGAGACAAAGGGCATTTATAGAGGTCTGAATACAGGCATTCACATATGTAAATATATTTACATATGAAGATGGGGAAATGTACCTATGTGCATATATTTATAAGTTTAGTATTAAGGTAGCAGATGGACATTGGGCCTCTACTCAAGTGCTCCCTCAATGCAAGAAAACTTTCTTCTATTAAACTGGCATTCTATGATGCTCACCTTCCGAACACAATCACTGAAGACAAAGAGGGTGCATAAGCAAATGTGGTAAGGAAAGCTGATAGTGCCCAGCTATCAAAAGATATAGCATCTGTGGTCTTAAAGGCTTGAAGATAAACAAGCGGCCATCTAGCTCAGAAGAAACAAAGCCCACATGGAAGAAGCACACCAGCCTATGTGATCACAAGGTGTTGAAGGGATGAGGTATCAGGCATCAAAGAACAAAAAAATCCTATCATTGTGAATGAGGGGGAGTGCAGAGTGGGGACCCAAAGCCCATCTCTAGGCAACTGGATGTCCCCTTATGGAAGGGTCACAGGGAGGAGATGAGCCAGCCAGTGTGCAGTGTAGTAACGATGAAACATACAACTTTCCTCTAGTTCTTAAATGCTTCCTCTTACACCCCCCCCTCACTATCATGATCCAAATTCTACCTTACAAATCTGGCTAGACAAGAGCATGTATGTACACTGGTACAGATAGGAACTGGAAACACAGGGAATCCAGGACAGATGATTCCCTTCAGGACCAGTGGTAAAAGTGGCTGTACTAGGAGGGTAGAGGGAGGGTGGGGTAGAAAGGGGGAACCAATTACAGGGATCTAATTATAATCCCCTCCCTGGGGAATGGACAACAGAAAAGTGGGTGAAGAGAGATGTCGGGCAGTGTAAGATATGACAAAATAATAATTTATAAATTATCAAGGGTTCGGGAGGGAGGGGGGAAATGAGCAGCTGATGCTAGGGGCTTAAGTGGAGAGCAAATGTTTTGAGAATGATGAGGTCAATGAATGTACAAATGTGCTTTACACAATTGATGTATGTATGAATTGTGATAAGAGTTGTATGAGCCCCCAATAAAATGATTTTTTAATAATAAAACCATATATATAGTTTCAAAAACCCTAGGTAATACATTGGAATCCACTTTATAGCAATATGAAAAAATGGTCTTGACATATTTCTTTTAAGATGGATCTTTTTATATTTTATTTAATCAAGGTTCCTATGATTTCACAGCAAATTTTTAATTTTAAGTTGCTTGAGGTCATTTTAATTTTTTTCCATCATTTTATTGGGGGCTCGTACAGATCTTACAACATTCCACACCTGAATTGTATGAAGCATATTTGTACATATACTGCCATCATCATTTCTAAGACATTTTCTGCTTGAACCTTTGCTATAAGCTCCTTTTCCCTCCCCCCACCCTCCCTCCTCCTGTATCCTTGATCAATTATATAATGCTATTTCATGTCTTACACTGTCCTTTTTCTCCCTTCACCCACATGTCCATTATTTGTCCCTTTGCAGGAAGGGAGGGGGGCTATATATTCAGTCTTGTGTTGGGTTCTCCTTTTTTCCCCCTTCCCCCTTCCTGTCCATCCCCCCCTCCCCTCATGACATTGCTACTCCAATTACTGTTCCTGAGGGGCTTATCTGTCCTGAATTTCCTGTGTTGAGAACTCTTACCTGTACCAATGTGTGTTCTCTGATCTAGCCAGATTTGTATGTTAGAACTGGATCATGGTAGGTGGGGGAGAAGAAGTATTCAGGAACTAGAGGAAATATTGAGACCCGAATGGAGGGTGAACATGATAGCGGGCTAGGAGGAAGGTGAAAGGCAACAGAAAATAAACTGGAGGCAAAAGCTATTTATAGAAGTATAGCTATAGGCATGTATATATGTAAATATATTAATTTATAATGAAAGGGATAGAGGCCAATGTACATATGTTTATATGATAAGTATTAAGATAGATGAAAAAAAAGATAGCAGATGAACTTTGGGCCTCTACACAAGAACTCTTTGTTCTGATAACCTGGCACTCTTTGATACTCACCTTCCTTCCCGACACAATCGCTGAAGACAAAATGGGTGTATAAGCAAATGTGAAGAAAGCTGATGGTCCCCAGCTATCAAAAGATATAGCGTCTGGGGTCTTAAAAGCTTTAAGTCAAACAAGCGGCCATCTAGCAGGGAAGCAAATAAGCCCACAAGAAGCACACCAGCATGTGTGATCCTGAGGTGCCGTCTGGATCAGGCAACAGCTATCAAAATATCTGAAACAAATAACTATATTGATGTGAAAGAGGGGGGTTAGAATGCAGACCCAAAGCCCATCTGTAGATAACTGTATATCCCCCCACAGAAGTGGTGTAGGTAAGGGGTGACTCAACCAAGGTGTAATACAGCATCGATTACTCACACATCATTCCTCTAGCTCCTGAATGCTTCCTGCCCCCCTGCTACCATGACCCAGTTCTAAAAATGTTTTATCTTTTTCTTTTTTCAGTCTACAATATATTCATTGTTCAAACAAATCCATTTTTCTTCTGTTTTCCTTTTTCTTTCCTTTTTTAAAATTTAATTATTTTATTTGGGACTCATACAATTCCATTGTGTCAAGCACATTTGTACATTTGTTGCCATAATCATTCTCAAAACATTTACTTTCTACTTGAGTCCTTGGTAACAGCTCCTCACTTTCCCCCCTCCCTCCCCCCTCCTCCCTCCCTCAGGAACCCTTATTAATTTATAAATTATTATTATTTTGTCATATGTTATACTGTCCAACATCTCCCTTCATCTACTTTTCTGTGTTCCAGCCCCCAGGGAGGGGGTTATATGTAGATCCTTGTAATCACTTCCCCCTTTCCAACCCACCCTCTCTCCACCCTCCCGGTATTACCACTCACAGCACTAGCCCTGAAGGGATCATCTGCCCTGGATTCCCTGCGTTTCCAGTTCCTATCTGTACCAGTGTACATCCTCTGGTCTAGCCAGATTTGTAAGGTAGAATTGGGATCATGATAGTTGGTTGGGGGTGGGAGGAAGCATTTAAGAACCAGAGGAAAGTTGTATGTTTCATCATTGCTATACTGTACCCTGACTGGCTCTCCTCCCCGCGACCCTTCCATAAGGGGATGTCCAGTTGCCTAGAGATGGGCTTTTGGTCCCCACTCCTCACTCCCTGTCATTCACAATGATAGGATTTTTTTGTTCTGATGATGCCTGATACCTGATCCCTTTGACACCTCATGATCACCCAGGCTGGTGTGCTTCTTCCATGTGGGCTTTGTTTCTTCTGAGCTAGATGGCCGCTTGTTTACCTTGAAGCCTTTAAGACCCAGACGCTATATCTTTTGAGAACCAGGCACCATCAGCTTTCTTCACCACATTTGCTTATGCACTCATTTGTTTTCAGCAATCATATTGGGGAGGTGAGTACATAATGATTTTTTGTTCTTGCATTGAGGGAGTACTTGCTGTTTTCCTTTTTCATTGCCCAGCTTTTATATGCATGTGAGGCAACTGAAAAGACCATACCTTGAGTAAAAAACCCACTGTCAATGAATAATTCTAACTTATAGCAACCCCTCTAGGACAAAACATAACTGCTCTATAGGACTTACAAAACTGTAAATCTCTATGGATGCTGACTGCTTCATCCTTTTCCCATGGAATTGGCTGGTGGGTTTGAACCATCAACCTTTAGAACAGTACCTCCACTCTTACGTGCCCACAGGGCTCCTTGCCTTGGTTCAGCTGTACATGAATCCTTAAAGTGACAATTTTGCTTTATAAAAAATTTTTTAAATATCTTTGTCAATAGATGTCCCCAATATAATACACCATTTGATTTCTTTACTGCCGCTTCCATGAACATTGATTTTTTTTAAAAACTTTTTATTGTGAATTAAATAAATCATTAATTATGATTTCCCAACTAGAATGAAATCCTTGAAAATTTCAGTTTCTTCTTCACTTATTACGATGTTATTTATTGGTTCAGTTGTGAGGATTTGCGCTTTCTTGTTTTTACTCATTCTGGTATAATCCATACAAAGTCTCCATATTGCTGCCCACTATAGGTTATGATTTTATCTCCAATTATAATTTAAATTTTAAATCATAATTCAAATTGTTTATCTTCTGTAAGGGTGAAAAGGGGGAACAGAGGAAAGACCTGATCATGATGGAATTCTCTTTGCATTTACAGAGACCGCTTCTATTCAACAAAATCACCTGTAAATTTAGCTACCTGATGCAGACCAGTTAACCAAAAATATCAAACTCACAGCCATCAAGTCAATTCTGACTCATAGTGACCCTAAAGGACAGGGTAGAACTGCCACTGTGAGCTTCCATAGGCGTAGAAAGCTTATCTTTCTCACATGGAGCTGGGTTATGGTTTTGAACTGCTGACGTTGAGGTTAACCACTAAGCCACTGGGGCTGTCTGCTAATAAGGTTAAGGAGGGCAAAATTCTGGCTAGAATGAGGCTTGAAAGCAACAGCTGAGCAGTGAAATTCACTTGTAAGTAACAGTGTTGGTCTAAAGCAGTGGTTCTCCACCTGTGGGTCGCGACCCCTTTGGGGGTCAAACAACCCTTTCACAGGGGTTTTCAGATTCATAACAGTAGCAAAATGACAGTTATGAAGTAGCAACAAAAATAGCTTTATGGTTGGGGGGGGTCACCACAATATGAGAAACTGTATAAAACGGTTATGGCATTAGGAAGGTTGAGAACCACTGTTCTAGAGTGATAGAATCAATTTATTTCTGAGATCCTAGGGATACTAAGGTGAGAAACACCTCTATAGATAAGAAGCACAGAAAAATAAGTCTTAAAACTACAAGAGTAAAACTCCTACAGGTCATCTGTGGAGTCCCATGCTTTCCGATAAGCAATAGTGTGATAAATGAATGGCAGGTTGTCTATCTTCAACAGAGGGTACTTGCAGGCTGTCTGCTGGTTGCACAATATTAGGAAATGTGCTTAAACACCTCCTCCTGAGTAAAGCATTAGAATTGCCTTTAAAAACTCTTGACAGCAGATCAGATGTCAGAGGATGGCACTTTTTAGAGCAGTATTTCTCACACATTAATGAGCACTGAAATCACCTAGAGAGTTCGTGAAGTCACAGCTTTTCCTAGGGCTACTCCCAAAGTTTATCACTCAGCAGGTCCCCAGTGGCCTGGGACCTGTCGCTGTCTGAACCAGTGCTTTGTAAGTCCCCCAGACCAAAAATGGGCTCACTGCTGTCAACTCTGACTCATAATAACCCAACAGGAGAGGGTAGAACCGCCCATCGTGTTTCTAAGGCTTTCCTCTTTTTAGGAATCTCAAGGAGAAGTGGTTTTCAAACCTCCAACCTTTCAGGTAATAGCTGAGCATTTAACCGCTACGTGAACAGGGCTCCGATTAAGTCCCTTCCCCCGCCCTAATCAAGCCCACTGCCCTCAAGGGGCTTCAGACCATTAGCAGCCTATAGGACAGAGTACAACTACTTCACAGAATTTCCATGTCTTTAGATAAGGGGGGCCTGGATGGAGTCCTGGTGGTGCTCCAAAGCAAGCATCAAGCTGATAACCAAAAAGGTGGCGGGTCAGACCTACCCCACCCCCACCCCTCTATCTGCTTCTGTAAAGATTCACAGCCTTGGAAACCCTATATAAGGTCACAATGAGTGAGAATGGACTGGATGGTAATGGGCTTGGTTTTAATCTCTAAGGAAGCAGACTACTCTATCCGTCTCTCGGAGAAGCTGGTGGGTTCAAACCACAAACCTTTTGGTTACCTCTAAGCTCACTGTACCACTGAGGTTTCCTTATTAGAGTCCACCCAAACTCCAAACCAAACTCACTGACGTAAAGTCAATTCCAGCTCACAGTGACCCTACAGGACAGGTAGAACTGTCCCTCTAAGTTTTTAAAACTAATTGTTTACGGGAATAGAAAGCCTCCTCTTTCTCCCATGGAGTGACTGGTGCTTAGAAACTACTGACCTTGCTGTGAACTAGCCCAACACATAACCCACCCCACCACCAGGGCTCCATTACAGTCCACCAAACGACGGATGCTGCTATACTGCCAGCTGTGGTCAGGGCATCCGGGGGAGGACAGACAGTCTCATCCCAGCTCTGTTACCAACCTGGGGTTTGCCAAATCAGCCACCGAGGTTGCCCAGGCCTTGGCTTGCTACTGATACACAGAACTGAAGTGCTGCATGCATGAGACCCAGGGGTCCTTCCAGAAACAAAATGCTGCTGCTGCCCAGGAAACACACGTTGACACAAATGTGCACAGGTGGCCAGGACATATCTTCCTGAAGCTCATGCTTTCCTGATGTGCATGTATGCAGGAGCATCCCTGAGAGCGAACACTGAGCCACTCATGGCCCTCCTCAGACTCACCTGTCAGAACCTGGCAGGACTGCCCAGAGACCTGTGCCTCTGCAGAGGGTCTGGGTGCTGGGGACCATTTGCGCCTGGCCAGATGCTCTCGTCCATGGAAGGGGCCCCGGGAATCATTAAGCGGCTGGATTAGCACCTGTTCTTGCCCAAACTGAATGAGGCCAACCTGACAGAAAGGAGAAGACAGCAGGACATCAGTCATCCTCACTCACTCACACATGCCCACAGTCCTAGCAGCCCAAGCACAAGGCCACCTCAAGGGTCCGGTTTTCCTGTCTTAACTTATTCCTGTCCAGTTACTGTTCTGCCTGAGTTTCTATGTGACCTGGCCACTCCCACTGAACAGTTGTGGTGGGCAAGGGTCCCTAAAGGTGTGGGGGTCGGGTAGAGTTCACTTTCAGCAATTTACTTGCCAAAATGTGATACTTTCTAATAATAATTAGCTCATTGCTTAAGAAATAAGTTTTGAATAATTCCCTAAAGTCCATTTGTACCCTCCAAAACTTCTGACAATGGGAAAACATGTCTTACCCCTGAGGTATTTAGAATTAAATATAAGGATAAAATGCTGCTGTCAGACCCATAGTATCAGTACTTTCATAATAGCAAATTTGAGTATAGTTTTTTCAGAACTTGTAATGTTTAAGAGAATTTGGCAGGATAGATCATGGATTAGATTTATTCTAACATAATGCATAATGGCTTTAGATTTATCATCGAGATAGTATAAATTTTATAAAGCATTATGAGAACATTGAACACTCAACACTTTCCATGTTTATAAGACTCAGTCATTAAGTTTACCAGACTTACTTAAGTATTTGAGAAGGGTTTGTTGTTAAGATTGTTAAAGAACTTAAAAATAAAATTAAATCGGTTAAAGGTCAAAATGCAATTTCAATGTGTAAAAGTCCTCAATGACCGAATTTATAAATGGGGCCAATTATTATTCAAAGGTCAAGTAGAAAAGCTTGCTAGAGTTATCAAAAGAGTGAGCTGCATAATTGGAACGGAAAGCTTAACAAGAAACTATGACAGCACTGGTTTTCTGGGATGTAACCTTTCACCAGGACTTTTTTCCAAGGTACCTCTGAAGATGTTCCAACTAACACGCTTTTATTGTTTTAATTTGTTTTATTGTGAGTTGGGTGAAGGTTTACAAAGCAGATCGTAGCTTTATATTCAACAATTACAACTTCCCAGATTGACGTCCTCAGCCACCTTGGCCTACACTGAGTCAATAGATTAAGCAAATCAATGTTAGGCTCCCCCCCCCCGGCCCCCCCACACACACACACTATTATTTTCAAGAAGCCTTAGAAATTTAAGATAGTGGATCTCAACCCCTAAGCCAAAAAATTCTTTATGACTCAAAGTGACACAGGATTTCCAAAACTTGATCTTGTGTTCCGTTCTTCAACCGAGATGGGTAAGACCAAGCCAATGCCCAGGAAAAAAAGGGCTGGATCAAGCCCAAGAAAGGGCTGGGCTCTCCTTCTCCCTCAGCCTTCCAGCCTCTTGTCCTCTGAGGTAACTCTACAGCCCACGTTTTAACAGCACCCCATTATCATGTTACCATAAGAAATTAAATATTCTGTTAAAAAAAGTCACTGATAACCCCTCCCAACCTCAGTCCAGTATAAATATTTGTCAGTCCCACATCACCATTACCTGGCCTACCCTCCCCTCACTTGCCCAGCCTCCTTTCTCTGCAGGATGAATCCCTCTTTCTGCAGCCAGCCACTACCCACCGTACGACATAGACTTTACAGAGACCTCATGCAGACTCTGCTCCCTGGAGGGAGGGTCTGACATATGCCTCTCTCTACTATCTGTCAAATAATAGTTATTTAAGAGAATGTTTGAAATGGAACAGAATAGATGGGAAGGAGCAAACGAATGGATGGAAGAAATGGAATGGACTATCGGGGGATAGCAAGGAGTGGAATGGAGTTCACAGTCTCCGTTGCTCAGAAGTTTTTATCTGTGGCTGCACAACTCCTGATGTCTGGGCTACGTTCCAGACCAACTGAATCAGACTCTCTAGATGGAATTCCGCCATTTGCTCTCCAGCACTAGCCCTTTTTAAAAAGCTCACCAAAACATTTCAACATCCAACCAGATGAGAAAACACGATTCAATCTTTTAATTGAGTGCCAGAGACCATTTGCAATGTCTGTGACCCTGTCTGGATTTATGTTAATCCATGTTATGCGAGTCACCATCGGTGCCTAGAAGGGACACATAGATGTCCTTCCAAGGCTTCTTCGGTCACTCTGACGTCAGTGAAGATTCACTAGGCACAAGGAGGCCTGGACATGTCACCTAAAGAACCAGTTGCTGTCCACTCAATTCTAACTCATAGCAACCCTATTTGCGGCAGAGCAGCATCCAGCTGACTTCTCTCAGGGAGACTGCCGTGCCTTTCTTCGGAAGCGCCTGTGGGTGGACGTGGGGGGATTGGAGCCGTGTGTGTGCTTGTTATGCAGGCCAGTCTGTGCTTAGAGGCCTTCCTGCACCTGCCTCTAATTTACTGAGGCCTCAGCTACACAGGAGGGGTCCCTCCTCCCACATGAAGGAGCACCCTTGACCTGACATAGTTATGTCCTCTCTCACCTGTTCTCCACACCCTGTCCTCGCTCCTAGGACACCGGTCACGTCTCACTGCCGTGGCTGCTGCCATGGCACAAGAAGAGAGCCTGCTCACAACCTTGGCCTGCCCTCTACACCAGCTTCCCTGTGCTGAGGGGTCAGGGGGCTCTACCTTTTTCTGATTAGTGGATAGGCTGTCGACGTGTCCTTTAGAAGCTCTAACGGAATATGCCTGTCTTCCCGTTTCCATAATCAAGTACCCCAGCCAACCCCACTGCCATTTCTCCAATGGACAACCTTCCATGCTCTCCATGTCTCTGGACTGAGTTCTTAAAGTGGGACCCCCTAAACCAACAGTTTCGGCCTCAGCCTCGGCTAAGAACTTGTTAGAAATTCAAGTCACGTGATGAGCACAAGAATGAAGAAGATATTCTAAAACTGACTGTGGTGATGACTGAACAACTTTTCTTGATGTGACTGAACTCTTGAATTGTAGGATATGTGAATTATCTGCCAATAAAATGTTTCAGGGAAAAAAGAAATTCAAGTTTTGGGGTCCCCAACTCAGACTTGCTGCATTCAAATCTCTGGGGGTGGGCCCCAAAGATCTATGTTGAACCAGACTTCCCGGAGATCCAGAGACCCAAGGTAAAGAAGCACTGCTCTAAGAGAAACTCCAAACATCTTTAAGTTGGCCACTGAAGTCACTCGATCAAACCCATGGATCACTGATTTCAGGAAGAACGAACTTGGTAGCCACTGCACCGTCCTCCCAGAATCCGAAACCCATTCACTTGGCTTCAGTCTTTCTGCTCCCTGAAGGCTCTTTCCTCCGCCCCGATGCCCCCCACCCCTACCCTGGAAACTAGAATGCCTTCCCTCACTCGCAGCTCCAATTGTCTCTCAGACAGAGCTTGCATTGTCTTGGGTGGCCAGTTGGGAATCTAACACAGTGCCCCCTACACATGGCAGGTGCACGATAATGATCTGTCCACCCAGTCGCCGGTGTAGACTGCTGATTTGATTTATAACCTGAAAAGTCTTGGAATGGCCTGTAGCCCAAGCAAAAGAACATGTTTTTCTGTTTATTTTTAATCATTTTTACTGTGAATTAGGTGGGGGTTTACATTTCAGATCGTCAGTTTTGTATTCAACAACTTAGACTATTTATCAAACCCCACGATAGCTTTTCCTACCCCTCCCTCTTCCTCTTCGATTTGCCTTCTTCCTCTTGTAGAATACGGTCTTCCCCGTCACCCCGTTAACACTTGCCTACCCTCTAACCTATTGCATCTTCTCCCCTCCTCACCCTCCCACACATATTTTAATGCCTAATGTGCCAGGTTCGCAGACTCGATCGCGTTTCATGTGAGTGCAATGGTGGTTCATAAGTACAGCTCTCGCCTTGCAGGAGACTTGGGTTCAAGACCCAGCCAACATATCTCAGGTACCGTCTCCACCCATCAATGGAGACTTGTGTGTGGCTACGGTGCTGAACAGGTTTCAGCCAAGCTTCCAGACTAAGACAGACAAGAAAGAAAGGCTTGGTGATCTACTTCCAAAAATTAGCCAGGAAAAACTTTGTACATCAGACAATAGTCTGATATGTTGCCAATCACAGGGATAACGCAGGAGCGGGTAGTGCTTCATTACATTGTTCACTGGATCATCACGAGTCAGGGACCAGCTCGATGGTAGCTAACAACCGCATCTTATTTCTTGGCTCACAGCCATGCAAGGCTGATGTGATGATGTAATTTTTTTTTTTCTGGCTGCACCCAGGAGGCTCAAAAGGGTGAAAAGATTCACCTAAGATCACAGGGTTTCTGGATGGCCCTGAATGCCCTTGGAGGTTCATTTCCTAAAGAATGAGAGGCCATGGATTTGCAAGCATGTGTGCAGAAGCACGCAGTGGGAAAGGTTAACCAAGGACTCTGCCTTCCGACAAAGTGCTATGAAAGCATTTCCCATTGCACAAAACAAAGCCAGGCAGCTGTGGCATTTCAGTCAGTAAATCCACTCTACGAACACAATTAGTCTGGAAACACTTCTTCAGTTCCTCAAATCATCTTGTACTTCCTTTTTCTCATATTGCCAAGTAAAAAGATCAAAGCAGAACACTGGCCACCAAGCATGCATGCGCGGTAGTGCCCAATGCATCGAATGTCTTGCAGCCTAACGGCTCAGCCTGGCCCTGGAGGACTGGGGAAGGAATGCTTGGGAAGTGGCGATTAGAAAGAGCAAAGCAGGGTGGAAAGCACAGGGTGTGCATGCGATGCCACTGTGAGGCTCACATAAAGGCCCTGCCCAAGGAGGAAACCAACAGCTTTAGAATTCTCTGAGCTATTTCCTTAATGCTTCCATGCCTCCAGACTTTACAATTGCTCTGCCCTTCTTACTGCCCTGTCAGAAAGGAGCTGCCCTTTTACATCCATTGAACTGTTTCTTTTTCAACAACTTTAACTATGCACTTCTCTTTTCTAGGTATGTTTACCCTCTACATCCTTAGCCCTAAGGTTGACGGTTCACACTCACTTGCTCTTGAAAGATGACAGGCTTGTCAACACGATGGGGCAGTTCCATTCTGCACAGATGGCCCTGACCAAGAATCAGAACTGCTCCTTTGGGTTCCCGAGACCATCAACCTTCACAGGAACATAAAAAGCTTTAATCTAATTCTAATTTTGGCCTTCCTCTATTTACAAGCAGCAACTCAGCCAAACTTAAATCAATTTATAGGGAGCAGAAATACCTTCCTCAAATGTATACATGTACTGCTTTGGAATTACAGAATTGGAATTGTTATAGAATATGAATTGTTATAGAAACTTCCAAAAACCTACTGTATAAAAATGTGCTGAAAAACTGGGGTTCGGCTTATACATGGGTCAGTGGTACCCCGGCAAGGTGTAACATCTCGCTGCCTCCCCCCGCCCCCCCCCCCGAGGTAACTTCACCATGAAAGTTCTTTTTCAAAGTCTTGATTTTTTATCCTATTAGAAATGGATACTCCTGAACCAAAACAAAAACAGCGGGCATATGAGGCTGGTTTCAAAATGAAGTTTGTGTCAAGAGCAGAAGATGCCAATAATAGTATTGCAAGAAGGGAATTCTGTGTTGACGAAAAGCAAGTGAGGGAGTAGTGGAAAATGAAGGCTGACTTGGAACGGATTGCAAAAGCTAAAAAAAAGTTTGTCGTGATTTAACATCTTTTTATGGGACTCTAGAGAGTGAATTGCATAAATGGGTTATGGAGTGTTGTCAAAATAGCAACTGCGTAACACACAAAGCACCAAGCATTGAAAAATTTGCTGTGTCAGCAGGATGGTGTACCTGCTTCATGAATAGGTTTTGGCCTACCAGTATGTTTGAGACAAAGAACCAAGATTTCCCAGAAATTTCCACAAGACCTTGAAGAAAAAAATTACCGTATGTCATTCCAGTCATTTATTATAAAACAAAGAAGGAGTTATAATTATGACCTGGTAGATATTGGGAATATGGATGAAACTGCCATCACTTTTGGTCTTCCAAGCAACAGAACTGTGGCCAAAAAAAAAACAAACACACTTTACAGCTGTTCTATCATGTTTGGCTAATGGAACTAAGCTGTGTCCTGTCATTATTTTTACAGAAAGGCCTTGCTTAAAAAGATCAATTTCCCACCAAGAATTACTGTGTGTGCACATGCTAAAGGATGGATGGATGAAGACAGAACAAAAAAAATGGCTGGAAGAAATTTGGAACTGACGACCAGCAGCAGTCTTAAAGAGAAAGCCATCGTTACTTCTTTGGGATTTGTTCAGAGCCCACCTATCAGATGACATATAAAAATTGGCAAAACCTAGTAAAGTTACTTTAGCCGTTATTCCAGGTGGGCTTACATCTGTACTGCAGCCTCTGGATGTATCTTTGGATAAGCCCTTTAAAGACCGTGTGTGAAGGATGTGGCATGAATGGATGTCATCTGGTCAAGCCTGACTAACAAAGGAGGAAATCTCATGAAGCCTGACATAGAGTTAATAGCAAAGTGGGTTCGAGATGCATGGGAAGACATTCCAGAAGACTTGGTGTGACGTGCCTTCCATAAATGTAGTATTAGTAATGCTGTGGATGGCAGTGAAGACTGCGTTTTGTATGAAAATGACAGCAGTGATGCTGAGGATGGCGATCTCAGTGAGGACAGCGTCTATGATGACCTCACACCAGCTGAAGCTCTGCATTGGGATATGGACGATGATGAGAAATCCAGTTCAGAAGGATTTTAACTCTACGTTTTAGTTTGGTTGCTGATTGAGCTCAGGGAATAGTATTCTTAAGGTATCATCGCAGATACCTTGTTTTTGTTGAACCTATTTTCCACTTACTGTGCTGGTATACTAATATTAAATGACTTGCTGTCCTTTTATTTGTTTTTTATTTAAAATAAATATTTAAATATATTACCACACTGATGTCTCAATTTTTAGTAATTTTATTTTCATTTGTTTTGATTATTGAAACTCACCGATAGCTTCTACATTTTCCACCCTAGGCTTATACTAGAGTCAATCAGATTTTCTGGTTACCCAGGTAATGATTAGGTACCTCGGCTTATATGCAGATCGGCTTATATTTGAGTATATACGGTACACTACATCCAACAACTCTCTGAAATGTACATAAAGGGAAGAAATAGAACAATATAATATTTGAGCTTGTGATTTCTGAAAGCCTAAAAGGGGCGACTTTACAAGATGAGACAAATCCTGCATCTCTGTCCACTGCCAAGAGGGAGGACACAAAACCAAAGGCAGTTTACTCTTCATATCCCATGACCAATTAAGTAATAATCTATTTCAACCACTCATACCAAATCTAGATGGAGACAAACAGCACAATTCTGCACAAATGGGAACAGAAGTTGATATGTTTCTTACTCCTGAGCTCAGCACTCCCTGAGAAGCTGTATTGAAGATGTCAGATAACAGTGATTAGGGCCTGGTGGTGTAGTGGGTTAGGGCTTGGCTACTAACCATAAAGTCAGCAGTTCAAAATCACCAATCATTTGTTGGGAGAAAGATGAATTTTCTACTCTTGGAAAACCCACAGGGGCAATTCTCTCCTTTCTTTTATGGTCACTACAAGTCAGGATCAATGTGATGGTAGTGAGTGAACAGTAGATGTACTAGAAATTAAAATGATACTCAAGAGCACATTAACTTATATTAGGAAAATTGTTCCGACCAATGGGCTCTCTTCTCTTTTGAAGCACATAAAGGTCTTATTCTTAGGTTCCAGTCATCTCTCACGTCTTCTTTCATTATATTTGACGGTGTGTTTTTGCCCTGCACAACGGCCCGTAAGTTTATTCCTATTTTCTCATTCGTGATCTTCATAGCTCTGGTTTTTACATTTAGGCCTTTGATCTTGAGTTCCTTTATATGAAGAGAGTGAGAAATGGGTCTTATTTCATTCTTCCACAGATGGAGGTCCATATTGCCAGCATCATTTCTTGAAGAGATTATCTCTTTCCTACTTCAGACTCTTTGGTCCTTTGTTGAAGACCAGTTGTTTGTAGGTGTGAATTTATTTCTGGGTTCTGAATTCTGTCCCATTGGTTGATGTATCCATCATTGTACCAGTACCAGGCTGTTTTGATGACTGCAGCTGTGTAACAGGTTATGAGGTCAGGAAGTGAGAGACCTCTTATTCTGTTGTTCTTAAGGAGTTCTTTGCTTATCATGGGTTTCTTCCCTCTCCAAATAAAGTTAATAGTTTTTCCATTTCATTAAAAAATGAAATTGGAATTTGGATCACAATTATGGTGTATGTACAGATTGTTTGGGATGGCATGGAGAGTATAGGGATTCCTGGTGGTATAGTGGTTACATGTTGGGATGCCAGCCCCAAGGTCGGCAGTTCAAAACCACCAGCTTCTCTGAGGAAAAAGGTAAGGCTTTCTACTCTCAGAAACAGTGGTTGTCTTGGAAACCCACAGTGGCACTTCCACTCTGTCCTACAGGTCACTATAAGTCAGAATCAATCAGCTGAATTGGCAACGAGCTTCAGTTTGGGGTGACACGAATTTTTTATATTAAGCCTTCCAATACATTAACATGGACCATTTTCCATTTATGTAGGTCTCTTTGGCTTTCTTGTAGTAGCATTCTGTGGTTTTCTTTGTACAACTCTTATTTCTCTGGTTAGGTTTATTCCTAAGTATTTCATTTTTGGGTGTGGCCATTGTAAATGGTATTGTTTTGGTGGCTTCTTTTTACCAGGATCTCTTTGTTAATATACAGGAATTGAATTGACTTTTGTATGTTTATCTTGTCTCTTGCCATGTTGCCTAATCTTTTGATTTTTTCCTATTTTTCCGACGAGTCTTTGGTGTTTTCTATACATAAAAGTATATCATCTGCAAATAGAGTAGTTTTGCTGCTTTGTCCATTTGGAGGCCTCCAATTTCTTTTTGTTGTCTGATAGCTCTTGCTAAGACTTCCAGCACAATGTTGAAAGGAGTGGTAATAAGGGACATCCTTGTCTCGTTTCTGTTCATAAGATGAATGCCTTCTCGTTGAGAAAAATACCATATTGACCATTGGTTTGGCATATATGGTCTTTACTGTGTTGAAAATGTTCCCTTCTATTCCTCATTTTGTTGAGTGTTTCTATCAGAAGTGGTTGGAAATTGTCAAATACTTTTTCTTTGTTGATTGCTATGATCATGTGGTTCTTCTCTTTTGCTTTGTTTAGATGATGGATTACACTGGTTGGTTTTCTAATGTTGACCTGGCTTTGTGAAGGAATTAATCTCTGAGATCTATAGAAAACTGCAATATTGCAATTTTTAAAAAGGAAATAACCCAATTTAAAAAGACAAATAACTTAATTAAAAATGGGCAAAGGACACACACAGATAGGTCCCCAAATATGACATCCAAATGGCTAACTAACATATGAAGAAATGCTCATGACCATTAGCCACCCAAGAGATACAAATCAAAGCATGATGAAATACCACCTCACACCAACGATGACAGTCAAGTTCAAAAAAAAGAGAATAACAAATGATAAAGAGACAAGGAGAGATTGGAACCCTTATACATTCTGTTGGGACAGTACATATGCACAGCCACTCCGGAAAGTGATATGGCACTATTTCAAACAACTTGTGATAGAAATTCCATACAGTCCAACAATCTCTTTGCTGGGTACCTACCCTAACGAAATAAGAGTCCTAGCAGGAACAGACATCTGCACAACATGGTCATCACAGCACTATTCACAATAACAAGAAAAAGGGAACCATCATACACTCATCAGAAGAATGGATAACGAAACCTTGGTTTTTACAATTCATGGAAAACTATATGCTGCTAAAAAAAATGATGCAGCCACAACGCACTTAATGGCATGGACTGACCCGGAAGACATTCTCAAAATGCCAAATTCACTGCTTATTCCAACTAATTTCGACCCTATAGGACAGGGTAGAACTGCCCCTGTGGGTTTCCAAGACTACAAATCTTTATGAGAGTAGAAAACCATATTTTTCTCCCAAGGAGCAGCTGGAGAGCAGAGTAAAATCAGTCAATCACAAAAGAACAGATGTTATGAGACCACTATTAAACAAGGAGGAGGAGGACGAGGAGGAAAACAACAATGTTGACAAGAGGGGGAGGACAAGAGAGGAAAGATAAAGCTTCAGGATTGACAGGTATTAACTTAGGTAAAGGGGAAGATAGTATTCTACAGAAGGGAGAAGACACATCAAAGAAGGGGGTAAGGTAAGCTACTGGGGGGGAGGGAGGGTAAGTAGTTTATGCTGTCAAACACAAAAAGGATGATCTGAAATAAAACCCCCGCCTCATTTACAACAACAACAAAAAACTTTGTTTAACTGTTTTATTGTTAGTTTTTTAGTTTGTTTGTTTTTGTTTTGTTTTTTGTTTTTGTTTGTTTTTTTTGGGGGGGGTTAAGTTTTGTTTTTAAAAATTGCTCTTAAGGGGGAGGAAGAGAGAGTGGAGCACATCCTGGCCAACCAAGCCTTGAGGGTGATATTCCCGCTCAGAGCAGTCAATGCACAAAAAGGACCATATGGCCAGGCCCACTACAAGACAAGACATCTCTCACTGATCCATAGCCCTACAGGGGACAACACTGGAGATACAGCGTGGGAACTGTGCCCGATCTGACCCCACCACACCAAGGCAAAACACTAAAGTCGTGCAACAGAACAGCAAAGGGAGTAGAGCAAGGAAGTCCCTAGGGAGTACCAAAAATAGACTTTGGGGTCAAGGCATGGCACCCCATCAGACTTGACCAGAAACACTCCTAAAGGTCAACAAATAGACCTTGAAATATTTACAGGCCTTTTTTGGTCATTTTTTTGCTGTTGTTTTCTTTTGTTGCTTTGTTTTGCTCTGTCTTGTTTTTGTGCATATTCTTATCTCTGCAGGTCTATCAGATAAGATAGGCTGGATAAACCATCTGGAGAAGAAAAAAATGAGACGGATGTTTTGGGGCAGTGGGGTGGGGGCGTTGGCAACACAGGAGAGGGGGAGGTGGTAGAAAGGAAGTGGTGTTAACAAACCCAGGGACAAGGGAAAAACAAGTGATCCAAAATCGATGGAGAGGAGGGTATAAGAGGCTTGGTAGGGCTTAATCAAGGGCAATGTAATCGAGAATTACTGAAACCCAAATGAAGGCTAAGCATGAAAGTGGGACAAGAGGAAAGGAAAAGGCAATAGGCAAGAACTAGGAGGCAAAGGGTATTTATAGAGGTCTAAATACAGGCATGTACATAAGTACATATACATATATATGTATATAATATATGTATATAAATGTGTATATATGTGTATATTAACGTTTGTATATATTATTTTGACCTACACGTGTTTTATCTTCAGTATATGCCATTTGTCAATTTGTGCCTCCTCTGTGTGTGTGTCCTTCCCTATTTCTGATAGCCTATGTATTCCCTATGCCAAAGTTCTCAAGTTGATCTCAATTCCCTCATTGATGGCCCTAATAGTATGGGGTTTAACTTCAAGGTTTGTGATCCACCTTGAGTTTATTCTTGTGCATGGAGTGAGGATAAGGGTCTTGCTTCATTTTTTTGTAGGTAGATATCCATTTTTTTCCGGCACCACTTGTTAAAGAGGGCATCTGCTTCCCATTGGATATTTTTGGGCCCTTACCATAGATCAGTTGTCTGTATGCTGATGATTTTATTTCTGGGTTTTCAGTTCTTTTCCATTGGTCTGCATATCTGTCATTGTACCAATACCATGCGGTTTTGACAAGAGTGGCTGTATAGTGTGTGCTAAAGTCAGGTAAAGCAAACCCTCCCACTGTGTCCTTCTTCTTATGGAGTTCTCTGCTAATTCTGGACTTCTTCCCTCTCCATATGAAGTTGGTAATCAGTTTTTTCCATTTCTTTGAAGAAAGATGAGGGTAATTGTATCAGGATTGCATTAAACTTATATAGTGCCTTTGGCAGAACTGACATCTTGACTATATTGAGTCTTCCAATCCACGAGCATGGGATATTCTTCCATTTGTTGAGGTCACTCTTGGTTTCTTGTAATAGTGTTCTGTAGTTTTCCTCATATAGATCTTTTGTTCTTTTCATCAGGTATATCCTGAGATATTTCCATTTGTGTTTGGCTATTGTGAAGAGTGCCACCTTTTTGATCTCCTCTTCTGTGGTCTTTTCAGATCTGTAAAGCAGTCCGATGGACTTCTGTTTGTTGATCATGTATCCTGCCACTCTGCCAAACTCCTCTATTGCTTCCAGTACTCCCCTTGTGGAACTTTTATCACCTGCAAATAACGACAGCTTCACCTCTTCCTTCCCCAAACAAATACCTTTGATGTCTTTTCTTTGCCTTATGCTGTGAGCTAAAACCTCCAGCATGATATTAATTAAGAATGGGGACAAGGGGCATCCTTGTCTGGTCCTCTTTTCCAGTGGGATTATATTAGTCTTTTATCCATTGACTACCACATTGGCTGTTAGTTTTTCATACATAGCTTGTACTGTCTTGAGGAATTTTCCTTCCATTCCTATCTTCTCAAGAGTCTTAAACAGGAATTGGTGTTAGATGTTATCGAATGCTTTTTCTGCATCTGTGGATATTATCATGTGGATCTTATAGTTTTTCATTCACCAAGAGAGTAATAAGAAAGTCCACCGACTGGGAAAACATGTTTAGCAATGACACATCAGACAAGGGTCTTATTAGTAAAATCTACAATACTCTGCAAGCTTCCAAAAAGAAAAAATACTAATTATCCACTGAGGATGTGGCAAAGGAGATGAACATAAGTTTCACAGGGGCAGAAATCCGAATGGCCAACACACATATGAGAAAAAGTTCCTAATCTTTAGCCATAAGAGAAATGCCAATTAAAACAACAATGAGGTACCACCTAACACCCTCAAAGATAACCCAATTCAAAAAATCAGAAAACAACAAGTGTTGGAGGGGCTGTGGGGAGACAGGAACTCTCATCCACTGCTGGTGGACCTGTCAGTATGTACAGCCACTATGGGAAAATGATCTGGCGATATCTGAAACAGATGAAAATCAAGTTACTATACAACACAGCAATCCCCCTACTGGGTATATACCAAGAAGAGGCAAGAAACAAACCAAGGCCAGACATCTGTGCTCCAATGTTCATCATGGCACAGTTCACAATTGCAGGGAGTTAGAAACAACCCAAATGTCCATCAACTGATGAGTGGATTAAAAAGCTGTGCTACATACATACAATGGAGTGCTACATATCACTAAAAAGCAGTGATGAACGTATGAAGCACATCGCTGCATGGGAAGAACTGGATAAGCAAAGTAAGCCAAGCACAAAAGGACAAGTACAACATGAGTCCACTGAGGGAAAGAGGGACCAGACTTCAATCCAGTGCTCCAAGATGTGAATGCAACATGCCGGCATGGAGTGGGGAACCAGAGGAGAGGTCTGAGGGGCGGGCCCCAATCCCAACACCTACATGGACACGTGCCCCTCCCCCTAGAAGAATTTATTTCAAAGGACTGCATTGAACCAGCAGAGCTGGGAGAGGGACATATCTGATCGGAGAACACAGGAGCAGGTGAAGGGGGAGGAGGAAAGAGTGGAGCACATCCTGGACCATCAGGCCTTGAGGACAGTGTTCCTGATTAGAGCGGCCAGTCTATAGAGAGGACCACAGGGCCGGCCTCACTGACCCATAGCCCTACAGGGGACAACACCGGAGACACAGTGTGGGAAAGGCGCCTGATTTGATCCCACCACACCGAGGCAAAACATTAAGGAGGTACAACGGAGCATCAAGAATATGGAGCGGTGAGGACCCCAGGAAATATGCTGAAGGTGGACTTTGGGGCCAGGCCGTGATGCCCAAACAGATTGGACTGGAAAACTCTCCTAAAGGCCAACAAACAAAGCTTGAACTAACTACAAGCTTTTCTTTCTTGTTGTGTTTTGTTTTGCTTTTTGTCGTTGGTTTGTTGTTGTTTTGTTGAATTGTTGCTTGGTTTTGCTCTGTCTTGTTTTTGTGCATGTTATTATCTCCGCAGGTCTGCCTAAATAGGATAGGCTGGATGAACAATTTGAAGGAAAAAACAATGGGACCGACAGTTCTGGCGGGGGGACATGGGAGGGGATGAGGTAAGGGGAAAAGTAGTGCTGTTAACAAACCAAGGGACAAAGGTACAATAAGTGATCCAAATCGGTGGTGAGGAGGATGTAGGAGGTGTGGTAGGGCATGATCAAGGATAATGTAACCAAGAGGCATTACTGAAACTCAAATGAAGACTGAGCATGATGGTCGGAAAATCAAAGAAATAGGGGAAAGAGCTAGGAGGCAAAGGGCATTTACAGAGGTCTAAATAAAGGCATGTAGATATGCAACTATATTTATATATGAGGATGGGGAAATAGATCTATGTGCATATATTTATAGGTTTAGTATTAAGGTAGCAGAAGGACATTGGGCCTCGACTCAAGTACTCCCTCAATGCAAGAATACTTTCTTCTATTAAATTGGCATTCTATGATACTCACCTTCCCGACACAACTGCTGAAGACAAAGAGGGTGAATAAGCAAATGTGGTGAGGAAAGCTGATGGTGCCCGGCTATCAAAAGATATACTGTCTGGGGGTTTAAAGGCTTGAAGGTAAACAAGCAGCCATCTAGCTCAGAAGCAGCAAAGCCCACATGGAAGAAGCACACCAGCCTGTGTGATCACAAGGTGATGAGGGGATCAGTTAGCAGGCATCAAAGAACAAAAAATCATATCATTGGGTGCACACCTCCATGATAGATCGCTGAAGACAAATGGGTACATAAACAAATGTGGCGAAGAAAGCTAATGGTGCCTGGCTAACAAAAGATATAGCATCTGAAAACAAGCGGCCATCTAGCTCAGAAGCAAAAAAGCCCACATGGAAGAAGCACACCAGCCAGTGCGATCACGAGGTGCCAAATGCCAAAGGGACCAGGTATAAGGCATCATGCAAAAAAAAAAAAAATGTGTGTGTGTGTGTGTGTATACCACATTGAATGAAGGGGGAAGTGCAGAGTGGAGACCCAAGGCCCAAGTGTCGGCCACTGGAGATCCCCTCATAAAGAGGTTTAGGAGAGGAGATGGGTCAGTCAGGGTGCAAGGTAGTACTGACGAAGAGCACAGCTTTCCCCCAGATCCTGGATGCTTCCTCCCCCCAACTACCATGATCCGAATTCTACCTTGCAGGGCTGGATAGGGCAGAGGTTGTACACTGGTACATATGAGGGCTGGAGGCACAGGGAATCCAGGGTGGACGATACCTTCAGGACCAAGGGTGTGAGGGGCGAAGCTGGGAGAGTGTAGGGTGAGTGGGTTGGAAAGGGGGAACTGATTACAAGGATCCACATGTGACCTCCTCCCAGGGAGATGGATGGCAGAGAAGGGGGGGAAGGGAGACTCCGGATAGAGCAAGATATGACAAAATAACGATGTATAAATTACAAAGGGCACATGAGGGAGGGGGAAGCGGGGAGGGAGGGGGAAAAAAAGAAGACCTGATGCAAGGGGCTTAAGTGGAGAGCAAATGCTTTGAGAATGATTGGGGCGGGGAATGTATGGATGTGCTTTACACAATTGATGTATGTATATGTATGGATTGGGATAAGAGTTGTATGAGTCCCTAATAAAATTTTAAAAAAGAAAAGGGAAAAAGAAAAAAAAAGAAAGAAAGAAAAGCAAATGATTAGGGCAAAGAATGTACAGATGTGCTTTATACAATTGATGTATGTATATTTATGGACTGTGATAAGAGTTGTGTGAGCCCCTAATAAAACATTTTAAAAATTAAAATAAATAAAAAGATATAGCATCTGGGGTCTTAAAGGCTTCAAGGTAAACAAGCAGCCATCTAGCTCAGAAGTAACAAAGCCCACATGGAAGAAGCACACCAGCCTGTGCGATCATGAGGTGTCGAAGGGATCAGGTATCAGGCATCATCAGAACAAAAAATCATATCGTGAATGAGGGGAGTAGTGGGGAGTGGAGACCAAAAGCCCATTTGTAGTCCACTGGACATCCCCTTATAGAAGGGTCTCGGGGAGCAGATGAGCCAGTCAGGGTGCAATGTAGCAACGATGAAACATACAACTTTCCTCTAATTCCTAAATGCTCCCTCGTCCCCCCCTATCATGATCTCAATTCTACCTTACAAATCCGGCTAGACCAGAGAATGTACACTGGTACAGATAGGAACTGGAAACACAGGGAATCCAGGACAGATGATCCCTTCAGGCCCAGTGGTGTGAGTGGCGATACTGGCAGGGTGGAGGGAGGGTGGGTTGGAAAGGAGGAACCAATTAAAAGGATCTACATGTGACCGCCTCCCTGGAGGATGGACAACAGAAAAGTGGGTGAAGGGAAACGTGGGACAGGGCAAGATACCGCAAAATAATTCAGAAATTATCAAGGGTTCATGAGGGAGGGGGCAGCCAGGAGAGAGGAGGAAAAATGAGGGGATGATGCCAGGGGCTTAAGTGGAGAGCAAATGTTTTGAGAATGATGAGGCCAAATGATGAATGTACAAATGTGCTTTACATAATGGATGTATGTATGGATTGTGATAAGAGTTGTATGAGCCCCTAATAAAATGATTAAATATATATAGTGTTTATATGGATATTTATATATGTATGTAAATATATATGATGATGGGGAAATATATCTATGTGCATATATTTATAGGTTTAGTATTAATGTCAAAGATGGACATTGGGCCTCCACTCAAGTACTCCCTTAATGCAAGAACACTTTGTTTTATTAAATTGGCATTCCATGATGCTCACCTGCCCAGTATGATTGCTGAAGACAAATAGATGCATAAGCAAATGTGGTGAAGAAAACTGACGGTGCCCAGCTACCAAAAGATATAGCATCTGGGGTCTTAAAGACTCGAAGGTAAACAAGCAGCCATCTAGATCAGAAGCAGCAAAGCCCACATGAAAGAAGCACACCAGCCTGTGTGATTACAAGGTTTCAAAGAAATCAGGCATCAAAGAACACAAAATCATATATCATTGTGAATGAGGGGGAGTGTGAAGTGGGGACCCAAAGCACATCTGTAGGCAACTGGACATCCCCTTACAGAAGGATCGTGGGGAGGATAAGAGCCAGTCAGGGTGCAGTGCAGCAGCAATGAAACATACAACTTTCCTCTAGTTCTTACATGCTTCCTCCCCCAGCACTGTCATGATCCCAATTCTACCATACAAAACCGGCTAGACCAGAGCATGTACACTGGTAGAGATGGGAACTGGAAACACAGGGAGTCCAGGACAGATGATCCCTTCAGGACCAGTCAAGGGATGATGGCAGGAAGGTGGAGGGTAGGTGGGTAGCAAGGGGGAACTGATTACAAGGATGTACATATAATGTCCCCCTGGGAGATAGACAACAGAAAAGTGGGTGAAGGGAGATATCGGACAGTGTAAGACATAACAAAATAATAATAATTTATAAATTATCAAGGGTTCATGAGGGTAGGGCAGGGAGGGAGGGGAAAAATAAGGAGCTGATACCAAGGACTCAAGGTGAAAGCAAATGTTCTGAGAATGATGAGGGTAACAAATGTTCAAATGTGCTTGACACAATGGATGTAGGTATGGATTATGGTAAGAGTTGTGTACGAGTCCTCCTAAAAATGATTTAATAAATAATAAATCTTTGGAAAGCCAAAAAAATGCTCTCGTTTCATTAAAGCATTGGAATTTTCTTATTTTACAGGGTAGTTATGATTAACTCTGAAAAAAATTTTAAAGCAAAAGTAATCAGGCTATTCTGCCCGCCTCCATATTTATTTTATTGTTTAAATGTATACTTTGTCTGTCTTATTCCACAATAAAATTAGGTTTATGAAATGATAATGAAATATAAAATCAATAAATAAAGCACATCGTAATGGAGTCACATCCGTTTGTCTATGGACTGTCCTGGGGCTGCTTCTGTACTAACACAGCAGCTTTGGGTAACTGCATCAAAGACCATATGGCCCACCAAACCTACAACATTTCCTACCTGGCTCTTTACAGAAAAAAGTCTGCCTTTGTCTACAAAGAAGCTTTGAGATGTTCCATTTGCTGTCATCAAAATCATCTCCTTGACTTCTTTCCTCTCCCAATCCTTTCTACTGAACGAGTTTCAACAGATGCACCCACAACACCACATTCTGAGCTTCACAGTCAACGGGGCTAAAGCAGAGCTACCAGCACAGCTGAGAACTGCAATCTGAGTCAGATGCACACATGCTCAGGCTGAGTGCCAGCTGCTCTCCTTTATTTGTGTTGTCCAGAGCCTTCACGTAACCCAGAAACCCTTTCCAAGTTCCCCTGCAGTAGCTTCCCTCCTGCCTTCCAACCTGAAGTTATGTGCCATTGGAGAGTACTATGCAATTCCCAGTGCCGCACGAAGGCCCAACTGGGCAGACTAAACCACAGAAGGCCCTGGTCAAGCAAGAATCCCAAGTCTACAGTCTCACATCTCCAAACAACTTGTTCTATTGAACTTGGCTTCTTGGCGGGGCTCTTTTCTGTAAAGCACATCGCCCCCACATGGTGCCAAACGGAAGAACAACCTTCATGAGAAGCCTGCGGGCTTAAATGCTGGGATCCCAGCTGTCAGCAGGCACCAAGCTCTTCAGGATTTTGTATGGAAGCTATCCAGATTTCTGCCCTCAGCTCCTTAACCAAGAGTCCCTCCCTGAAAACCTTATACCGAAAAGTATAAACCCTGACCTCGACAGAAACTTTCCACACTGTGGCAAATGGGATTCAGATGTTTCCATGCACAGTACAGAGATGTGACCTAGACGTTAAACTCTGGCTCAAAGACAAAAAATGAGGTGAGCTTCACAGACCCTCCCAGAACACGAGACAGCCTGGACTGAAGTCCGACCGTGACCTTTGCCTTCACACAGCTTGTGCCTCCTCACAGTTTCACACTCTCTCCTCAAACTCAATTTCAGTCTCTCCTCACCACAGTCTCACACTGTGTCTCCTCACCACAGTCTCACACTGTGTCTCCTCACCACAGTCTCACACTGTCTCTCCTCACCCACAATCTCAGTGTGTCTCCTCACTAACAGCCCCAATGACACACCATGCCCCCATGAGTCGGTATAAGTTTTCCCGCTGAACCCAAAGCAGTCAATCCCCCAGCCAAGCAAAAGCAGATCATGGCTTAATCAGGATTCAGAAAATTCCTAGAATGGGAACTTCTAAAGAATAATCCTTATGGTGCCCAGCTATCAAAAGATACAGCGTCTGGAGTCTTAAAGGCTTGAAGGTAAACAAGCAGCCATCTAGCTGAGAAGCAACAAAGCCCACACGGAAGAAGCACACCAGCCTGTGTGATCATGAGGTATTGATGGGATCAGGTATCAGGCATCAAAGTCACAGAACAAAAATATATATCATTGTGAATGAGGGGGAGTGCGGAGCAGAGACCCAAAGCCATCTATAGGTAATGGGATACCCCCTTACAGAAGGGTCACCGGGAGGAGACCAGCCAGTCAGGGTGCAGTGTAGCAACGATGAAACATGCAACTTTCCTCTAGTTCTCTAATGCTTCCTTACTGCCCCCCCCACTACCATGATCCCAATTCTACCTTACAAATCTGGCTAGACCAGAGCATGTACACTGGTACAGATTAGAGCTAGAACACAGGGAATTCTTGACAGATAAAGCGCTCAGGACCAAATTGAGAGTAGCCATACCAGGAGGGTAAGGGAAAGGTGGAGTGGGGGAAAGGGGGAACTGATCACAATGATATACCTATAACCCCCTCCCTGGGGGATGAACAACAGAAAAGTGGGTGAAGGGAGACATCGGTCAGTGTAAGACATGAGAAAATAATAATTTAGAATTATCAAGGGTTCATGAGGGAGGGGGAAAATGCGGAGCTGATACCAAGGGCTCAAGTAGAAAGGAAACATTTTGAGAATGATGATGGCAACAAACGTACAAATGTGCTTGACACAAGGGATGAATGTATGGATTGTGATGATGATTTAATAAAATGATATATTTTTTGAAAAAAGACTAAACCTTAAAACTCACCCCAGAATTTACCCACATGCTTTGATGCCGACTCTAGTTGTACATTGTGCATTTTAGATCCTGAAAGTTGTTATTGATGGTAGGACAAATGAAAGTGGAGGTGGTGAGAGGGGTGTGGTTTCTTGTGCCTGGAAAGGACAGACACACGCAAAGTATTAGAAGCTGTCTCCCTGAAAGCAGTGTTGATTGGAGACCAGGAAACCCTGTATGTTTCTGGTCTGACAAACACCAAGCTTTACAGATAGTGTGCCATCTACCAGCCATATGTGCTCTGTGAGAGGAGGATGGAGATCATAGACAGGATTTGGCTGGCACCAGGGCCACCAACTGATGGAATGTTAGCTCACCCACGGTAGAGGCCTAAGAGAAGTGACAGCGCCAGGCCCAGGTGAGGAGCATCTGCTGCTCCTCTGGGCACCTGTCAACACCACCTGCAACCAAAAGACCTCGCTGCCATCGCCTACTGACAGCGCCCTCTGTGGATTTCAGACGGTAACTGTTGATGAGAGTAGAAAGCCCAGTGTTTCCCGTGGGGATGCTGGTGGCTTCCAATGCCAACTACGGAGATCACAGCCCTATTCCTAAGCACTACATTTCCAGGGCCCATGGCCGCACCCCCAGCTCCCTGAAGGCAAGGAGTTGTGTCGGGAGGGCGCTACTACAGCAAGGCCGAATCTAATGGCAAGGGTCTCCTTGGCAGTGCAAACATAGAGCTTCCCCGTGACCTGCCTGGGAGCGCAGGCACCCTTGAATTCACGATCTCCTGCTTCCACAAGACTGGGAGGTAGGGAGTCTCCAAACTTTCTCCCCAGGTCAAACTCAAAAGGCCAGAAAGCATAGGTGCCAGGTACACACAGTAGGCATTTCAACAGTACACACAAACACGGCCTTACAGAGGCTGTGTCCCCGCTACACCTGGACGAAGACCACCTCTTAATTTCGGGTGAAGGTTTCCTTCGCATATAGCAGAACTCCCCCAACGGAGCTGTGACATCCAACTGCGCCATCCCAGCCCTCCCCATCCCCGTGCCTATCTACCCTCTCACCCCACCCCACCCCTTTACTCCCCAGCCTGCGGGGCCCTTTCAAAAGCAAGGCTCGGTACAAGGGGTGGGGGGGGGGGGGTGAGGAGGGAGCATTTTAGAAGATCTGATGCTTCCCTTCCTGCCCTGCCTCACTTTGTGCACAGGACCCCAGCCAGGATTGGGGGGAGCGGGGTTGTCGGGCAGAGGTGTGGAGAAGCGGAAGGGTTTAAGGCTAAACTTCTCACGAACACGCCCCCCTCCCCTGCAGGGAGCAAGACAGTACCAGGCCACCGGCGTCACCACAGGCGCTGAGGGAGGCGAGGGAGCCAGGATGGCCGAGCACATGTCCCGAGTAAAAGCACCGCTTGGCGGGCCGGCCCTGGCGCCGGGCAGCCCCCGCCTCCTCCACCTGGAAGCCCCCCGACAGGAAGCGCAGGTCGCGGCGCAGTTGCAGGTACAGGTCGCGCCCGAAGGCTGGCAGGTGCAGCAGCAGGGCACGCTCTCCCGGCTGTGTCCGCGGGGACGTGGGGGCGCGGGCTCGTCGCCTTCGCGGGGACCCCGGGGCACCGGGCAGGGGCGGCAGGTGCACTTGGTCCGGGCGCACCCGCCGGGGCAGCACCACCTCCACTTCGGCCAGCGCATCGCCGCCAGCTGCAGGGAGAGAGGAGGAGACGTGTCAGCGCGCGCCTTCGGGGCACGCCGGTCCAATTGGGGACCAGCGACCCTGCCCGCTCTGCCTTCCCGCCTTGCCAGCTCCCCCTCTGGCGGGTGCTAGCGCTCCTGAGCCGCCGGGCACGGCGCCGCAAATCGGCCGATAAGATGGAACGCGTCGCAGCGTGGCGGTCCCGAGCCCGGCGACCGGGTCCCCGCCCGCCGGCGCCGTCTCCCCTGCCGCGGCCCAGCGCGCCTTTCCCCGGAGCTTGGGCCGCCGCGGGTCAGCACTAGGGAGGTGGCCTGGCCAGGCAAGGCCAACGCACAGGACACGCTCACCTGAGCCCGGGTCCGGTCCCCAAACCAGCAGTAGGAGCAAGAGCAGCGGCAGGACCAGAGGAGACAACAGGGCGCCGTGGCACATGACGGCCCTGCAGGCGGCGGAGCCCCACGGACAGTCCAGGCGGAGGAGGAGCGAAGGAGGCGGCAGCGCCAGCCGGAGAGCAGCCCGCAACCCTCTGGCCAAAGTAAAAGGCGCTGCAGACAAACCCAACGTGGTAAACCTCAGGCTCCGCCTTCCGCCCCAAAGGAAGTAGACGATTGGACAATATCTCCTCCCCGCCCCACCTCTCCATCTCCTATTGGCTAAGATGGGTCGAAATCAGAATACGTCGTTAGGTTGTAAGCACTTTCTTACACGTGGTTTCTGGGCAGTGGCGGGAAGGGGACAGCAGGTGGCGCGGAAGAGCTGATAAGAACCGCAGAAACTTGGGGGAGCATAAGCGGCCACCTTAAGAAGTCTGGAATTGTTCAGCTGCATTTTAGTAGCTGTGGTGATGGTGATGGTGGTGGTGGTGGTGGCGGTGGCGGTGTAGTGGTTAGATGTCGTCTGCGATCATTCATGGGCGGCAGTTCAAAATCACCGTGGGGAGAAAGACCTGGCTTTCTACTCCTGCAAACAGTCTCAGAAAACCACAGGGGTCTCTATGAGTCAGCACTGACTCCATGACAGTGAATGAGTGAGGTGGCAGAGTGGTTACACATTTGGTTACTACCTTCAAGGTCTGCCATTGGAAACTGCAAGCTGCTTTTTGTGGTTTGTAGACGAGGCTTTTCGCTGCTATTAAAACTTACATTCTCATAAACCCACAAAGGTTGCTGTTACATGCTTTCAAGTCGGTTCCGACCCATATGGATTATGACCCTATGAACAAGGAAACACTGCGTGGTGCTGCACAATCCGTCCAGTAGTTCCCTATGCCCCAGCTCTTGTTTCAGCTACTGTGTCACTATGAGTCTTGGTCCACCGGATGGCTTTATAGTCATAGTCCACTAGAGTCATGGTCCACTGATGACCCAAAAGGAGAGTTTGAGTATCAGCACTTTGGGGAGCTGTGGTGGTGTAGTGTTTACACGTTGGGCTGCTAACTGGTAGGTCTGCAGGGGCGGTCCTTCTACTCAGGTAAAGAGTGACCGCCTTAGAAACTCACAGGTGCAGTTCCCCCCATTAACTCAACCACAGTGAACTTAGTTTTCGGTTTTTATCCTGACTTTCAGAGAGACCACACCCTGGAGAAGGACCCCATGCTTGGTAAAGTGGAAGGGGAGCCAAGAACAGGAAGGCCCGGAGGAAATGATGGACACAGTGGCTCCAGCAATGGGCTCTAACCTAACAGCGATTGAGAGGACGGCGCAGGACCAGGTGGCATTGCCTTCTGCTGCCCATCGGGTCACTATGAGTCCGAACTGACTCAAGGACAGCTAACAATAGCAGCATCCTCATTATTGGAATCTTCTCTGATTTTGCAGCCCAGGTAAGCAAAATTGGCCTGGCCAACTGATTTCATCCTAAAAAGGATATTCTTTCTGCATCTACATAAGCTTTGGGAGAATTCCTGAGCCCCTTTGCTGTTATCAGAGTTTGCACCTGAGGCTATGAAACAGAGGAGATAAAGATCCTGCAGGCAGAGGGAGGGAAATGAGGCCAGGCTTGCTTAAAGCACTGAGAGTTGCAGGATGTCGGGAGGAGTGATTTCCACAGCTGAGGAGAATTCTAAATCTTAAGGCAGCAGGTTTAAGACTCCTTGCCTGATCTTAAACTGCAAAGTCAGCAAATCCATGACTTCTTTTCAGACCCATTGCCTGCTTACTTCCTTGTCCATGCTTATACAAGACCCAGCCAGGGACAGAGCGTGAACAGGTTCATGATTGGACCTGAGAAACGTGACCAGACCTGGGATTGGCCCAATCATAACCCAGAGGCACAGACAGGCCACTTACCCCACATTCATGAAAAACTCCTAGACAGAGTTGTTTTCGCAGTTTGCAGCCACTCAGTCAAGTCACCAGCTGCTGCATCAGATGCTTTCCTTACCTGTCTACATAAACTTTGTTTTCAGCTTCCAAACTATCTCCTGGGTCTGTTCCATCTCCATGGTTGCTAATAGATTTGAGTTCATTGTTATGACTTTTGGGGGTCAGTCCATCTCTCTAAGGTTTTCCTTCTTTTTCTTTGGACCGCTACATTACCCAACATAATGTCCTGTCCAAAGTCAAGGAGTTGCAGTCTCACTATTTACATATCTGAGGAGCATTCTGACTTTATTTCTTCTAAATCTGATTTATTAATTCTTCAGGAGGTCCCTAGAATATTTAACATTCTTCACCAACACCACAACTCAAATGCATCAGTTCTCTTTCTCTGTTATTTTTCCAGCTTTCATATGTATATATGGCTAGTGAAAAGACAATAGGGTCAGGTGCACCTGATTCTTCTAAGTCAGCGGTTCTCAACCTTCCTAATGCTGCGACCTTTTAAGACCATTCCTCGTGTTGTGGTGATCCCCCAACCATAAAATCACTTTTGTTGCTACTTCATAACTGTAATTTTTGCTACTGTTATGAATTGGGCGACCTCTGTGAAAGGGTCGACCGGCCCCCAAAGGGGTCGCGACCTACAGGTTGAGAACCGCTGTTCTAAGTGATATCTTTGCTTTGGGGACTTTAAAGAAGTCTTTAGCCACAGGTTTGCTCAATGCAGTATGTCATTTGATTTCTTGGCTGTGGCTTCCATAGCATTGATTGTCCATAGAAGCAAAGTGAAATCCTGGACGACTTCAAATTTTCCCCATTTATCATGATATTGTTTTCCTTCATCATGTATCCTCTTACAAATTGAGAAACTCGGGAAAAAGATAGTTTGAGGAGCATGCTTAAAGATACCTAGCAAGTTTCCATCAAAACAAGGGCTAGAAGGAGTGATCCTGACTCCTAGACCAATGTTGCTCACTTCGGACAGCAAGAGTCCTAGGAGATAGGCAATTCCAAATACCAGCTCTGCTGTACTGGCTAAAAAGGAATCCTGGTGGCATAGTGGTTACAAGTTAGGCTGCTAATCTCAGGGTCAGCTGTTTGAAACCACCAGCCACTCCACAAGAGAAACATGGGCTTTCTATTCCAGGTAAGAGTTACAGTCTCAGATGGCCGTCAGGTTGTCCTCTGTAGAGAGAGAGAGCTAGGCTATCCCAGCATAGGCAGCCAACCAAATAAAGAATTAGATCCTCTCTTAGCCTCTCTTGCAGAGACATTGAAAGAAGAGGCTGTTCTTAGGGGTCCCATATCCAGAAACTCAGACCGGTCTAATATTATATTTCGTGCACCAGTATCCCACACCTTTAGTAACCTTTCCCAGGGATATTCCCCAGGCTTCTGCTTGTACGTATTTGAAAACTCGAGCAGATCTTTATGAGTATAGCACGCTTCTTCTTGGATAATCATCTCAACCTCACCTTTAGGAGCTTTCTGAGACTTAATTTTAGTGACAGGTCTAACAGAAATAATGGGTGGTGAGGATGTTTCCTGGGTGCTCTCAGCAATATCTTGTAAGGCATCTCCCTCAGGCAATGCTACTGATGCAGCCCCACCTGGCATATCAACTTGAATAGTTTGGCTAATCTGCTCAGGTGTGGATCATGAATTAATACCTTCAGCTGGGAGTGGTGGATCTATTGATTGGGGTGAGTCAATTGTTTCTAAGGGCTCAATATTCTCCTCTTATGGATCATCAGCCCATATGTTCCCATCCCATGTTTCAGGGTCCCAACTTTTTCCAATCAATGCCCTTACTTTGGTTACAGACACTGCTCTAGATCTGCAATTCAGCTGCCGTTGTAATTCAGCCACTCGTATAATGAGACTCTGGACCTGGTTCTCAGCAATGTCAGCTCTTTTACTAGAGGAGAGAAGGCTCTCCTTTGTAGCACAGATGGAAGTTTTCAAATTCGTTAGTCTGCGCCTGAGGAGCACTTTTGAGGCTCTGAGATCATCCCTCTGCTTAATCACACTTTCCATTGTAAGGAGGACCAGCCAACCAGCTTCCCTATACTTGTCATCCTTACAAAACTCCTGGAAAATATGAAACATACGATCACCCAGAGCCTCTCCTTTAACTAGCTCCTCATCTATCGGTGGTGCTACTTTAGGTATTATCTTTGCTATTTCGCACCATGGATTAGGAAGAGTAGCAGACTTATCCATGCTTTGGGGTGTTGAAATAGCCTCACTAGTGTTAAGACTAGTCAGGCTGGAAAGCCAAGTTAAGACGCCCATATTTATGCTTTTATTTCTCTAGAACCACTCCTGGTACACAGGTGTAGTGCAATAGGGTCACTATGAGCCCAAATCAACTCTATGACAATGAGTTTGGATTTTGGTTTTACTACTGGGAAGGAGTTCTTAGGTGGCACAAAAGGCTAAGATCTTGACAATTAGCCACAAGTTGAGCAGCTCAAACCCATCTAGAAGCAGCTCTGAAGATGACTTTGGTGATCTGATTTCAAAGGCCATAGCCATGAAAAACGCTGGTGCACAGTTCTACCCTAATACATAGGGAACCACCTTGAGTCAGAAGCAAAGCTATGGCAACTAAAAAAAAAAAAATCACTGGTTGGTGAATGGCACAATGTGACTTGATCCAAGTCTTTCTACAGAAAAGGCTTGGGTTTGCAGAAAAGGAGATTCCTTTGCCTCTGAAGAACACTGTGTTAGACAGAGTTCTCTAGAGAGACAAAACCAGATTACTAATAATTATATATATATATGTATACAGATATATAGATAACACAAGAAATGAACAGTTAAATTATAAAGCAGTAGAAAGGGCTCAGTGCAACTCACTCCCATGAGACAGTTGTGAGACACTGGTAGTCCTTCAAGTCTTGAGGGCCTTTGGGTAGTCCTCTGTCGAGCAATTCAGGCTATCCGGGCACAGGCAGCAAACAGCAAGGCAGGTCACCAACAGTCAGCCAGATGACAGGGTCTGACAGTCCCCAGCTTAAGAGATGTAAATTCCAATAGTGTGGTGAAGCAGGTCTTTAAGGAACCTCAAATTCCAGCGACACAATCCACGGGTTAGGCGTCCCACAGGTAGTGTAGCTTGCAAATTGAGGCACAGAACAAGCAAGGCAGCCGCACACTGATCTGATGATCAAAGAGCGAGAGACAGGAAAGGCGAGGCTCTCTGAGCCATTCATCTCTCTGCCTTTCAATTAATCCCACATGTGTTTATTGGCCAGGCTGGCACAATAAACTAACTTTCTCAAACACCGTGCAGAAAACAAAATATTGTGAGTTCTCCTCTCTCTTTCCTTTCACCTACTTCTTTCTTCTCTCCCCCAAAATAGGAAGAGTGGGATGTTCCTACTCAACTCTGCTTCTAGTTGTTAGATGTCATCAGGACAGTTCTGGCTCACAGAGACCCGGTGTACAGTGTTTGCTAGACAGAGGTGAGCAAAGGGAAGTGCGCTGATGATGGCAGGAGTCTGGAGTCAGAACACAAAGGAGAGGTGGGGACTTCTTTCCCCACATACCTCTCCAGCACAAAGGACGGTGAAGGGTGGCAAGCTTCTCCCAAGTGGTTTGCCACAACAAAAGGAGCCACACACACAAGACAGTACAACAGACAAGACAGTAAACTGAGCAAAGATTTAATAAGTGAAGTGTACTTCAATCACAAAGCAGGTCACCTCATGATTTGAGGAAGTGGACACCTAGGGAGCATAACATTGGATTTTGATAGGGATCAAGTAGCAAGCCCATTGGCTTGTCTTCATCCCCTGTTTTGATTTTCCATTGGCCCTTATTCCTGCCTTCTGATTGGTTCTTATTTCTGCATAATGGTTGATCTCATTTTCCAAGGCTTGTGCACCTCATTATTATGTAGGGCGGTGCTAGTCAATAGGTAATCTGGACATGACCTTTGGAATGGATCATGTGAGGCAAATTGGGATGGGTAATCCACACTTTTAGGTGTCCTTGACATGACTCATGCAATGAATCAGGTGAGGTGATTTAGGAGAGGTCATCCAGGCCTCTTGCTAACCCTGACAAGACACATTTCCTCATCAGTGGAAGAGAACAAAGGTACTGAAAAGGCTGGGTGTTCACACTATCCCCATAATACTGAAAAGACTCATAGGTTTAAGATCTGAAGACATGGGCACTGCATGAAGGCTGGGATGAAGGGACTCACCTGAAAAGAGGAGGTACACTACAGAGCCCCACCCATTAGCAGAAGACCCACCAGAAAAGCCAGGTGAATGGTGCACCAGAATAAATAAATCGACTCTACATTCTACCAGGTCTTTTAGACCAGCTAAGGGCTCTTTGGACTTCTTTTCTAAAGTATCACCTTCAATAAACTCACCCTTTTTGTTCAACCCCTTTCTCTGACTCTGATCGGAATTTTGCTCCTTGCCTGAAATTATTCTTGTGAGTGAGACAAGGTGTGGAGAGACTGACACTTTGAGCTGCCTCCCAGTAATATACAATAGAACCAAACACTGCCCCATCCTGAACTATTCTTCTAAACATTGCTGTGTTTCAGCCCCTAGTTTCAGCCAGTGTCAATCCATCAGATTATGGAGTCTATACTCTACCAAGCACGATGTCCTTTCCATGATTTGGCTTCTCCTGATAGCACGACCAAAGTATGTGAGAGAAGTCTCACCAACCGCATTTCTAAAGAGAATTCTGGTTGCCTGTCTCACAAAACAGATTCCTTTGTACTTCTGGCAGTCCCACAGTAATTTCAGTATTCTTTGACAACACCATAATGCAATGGACCAATTCTGCTGCAGTCATCCATATTCATTGTCTATCTTTCACGTGCACTTAAGACATCTGAAAAGACCATGGCTTGGGTCATCTGCACCTTAGTCCTCAAAGTAAGAAGAGGTCACATGCAATAGCCTTTGCTAATGAACAACTTCAGTTGATGTCTTGATTATTCTTCCATGAGCATTGATTGTAGATTCAAGTAAAATGAAATCTTTGACACTTCATTATCAGAATTAGGTTCTTTTCCTTGACAAGAAAAAAGATTATCTTAACATTTACATGAATTGACTATTATAAATGTGCCACAATATAGCACTTTAGATCTATTTCATTTAACCCTTTTTAAAGAATAGCTCACTGCAATTTTAATAGAAAGTATTATGACTTATGGAACATCTTGTGGTGAAAGATTCACCAGCCTCTTTCTATCTTATGAATAAATTGGCCAAAGTTGATCTAATATTACAAACATTTTAAAACATTTCTGTTATGTGGTGATAGTCAATGTTGCCAATCTGGGGTCTAGAGTTCTAAAGTCTAGGGTTTCTTTCTTAGGGCCTTGTCTCGGGGTGTCCTTGATGGAAGTCACCATACTGGGGACAGTACTGAGGGTGGCATAATTATGAGTCATGCCCTAGCAGTCTCTCCTTGACTGACTACCTGGATTGGAAGCCGTGGATCAACCTTGTCAGCCCTGTTTCTAATCATGTGCATGTCCCAATCAGGACCCCATTCTTGCTGCATTAATTATGATGTATAAATCGGCCACCAGTTGTGCTTCTGTGACAGTTTCCTTTGCCCTCCCATTCCCTTTTTAAAGCTTTGCTTCTCAACAAATCCTTGGATGCCATTTTAACTTCATGCTATTGGCCTTCCTCATCCAGATGATGTGTCTGTGCTTTGTGTTGTCTTTATCTCTTGAAGGACTTAATAAATGTTCCCCTTAAATTATATTTTAGATGCAGTCTCATTTGTCCCCCAAGTCTCCCTTAGAATAAAAATGAACATACTATTTTGCAGACCTGAATATAGACACATATTTTATTTTATAAAAAGGATTGTGAACTTCCAATTATAGCAAACATTTGTTTCCTCAATTTAATATCAACAAGTAACTTAGAGACTTTCAAATACCCTGAGACCCTTCTGTAAGGGGATGTCCAGTGGCCTACAAATGGTCTTTGAGTCTCCACTCTGCACTACCCCCATTCATTCACTATGATATGATTTTGTTCTGATGATGTCTGATACCTGATCCCTTTGATACCTCATGATCACACAGGCTGGTGTGCTTCCTCCATGTGGGCTTTGTTGCTTCTGAGCTAGATGGCCGCTTGTTTACCTTCAAGCCTTTAGGACCCCAGATGCTATATCGCTATATCTTTCGATAGCTTGGCACCATCAACTTTCTTCACCACATTTGCTTATTCACCTGCTTTGTCTTCAGCGGTTGTGTTGGGAAGTTGAGCATCATAGAATGCCAATTTAATAGAAGAAAGTATTCTTGCATTGAGGGAGTACTTGAGTAGAGGCCCAATGTAAAAGGAAACTTTCTTAGGATGCTTGAAATGCTTTCAAAATTGGGAAACAGTAAATATTTTGACACTTATACCTGAATGAGACTTCATAGAATCTCTCCCAACCTTTTCACTAAACCTAAAGTTATTTCTGACAACCTGTGTGTCTGTAGCTTCATGTGAGAAGACTTCTTTTAAACTTAAACTTATGAAGAACTATATGTGATCTACCATTGGATCGTCAGGCTTTCCAATATTGTGATATCAATTGAAAGGGAGTTGACAAAGACTTTTTTTTAAATTGTCTTCTAAGCTGATGGTGCCCAGCTATCAAAAGATATAGCATCTGGGGTCTTAAAAGCTTGAAGGCAAACAAGCGGCCATTTAGCTCAGAAGCAACAAATCCCACATGGAAGAAGCACACCAGCCTGTGTGATCACGAGGTGCCGAAGGGACCAGTTATCAGGCATCAAAAAACAAAAATCATATCATTGTATGCTCACCTCCATGATATGATTGCTGAAGACAAATGGGTGCATAAGCAAATGTGGCATAGAAAGCTGATGGTGCCCAGCTATCAAAAGATATAGTGTCTGGGTCTTAAAAGCTTGAAGGTAAAGAAGCGGCCATCTAGCTCAGACGCAACAAAGCCCACATGGAAGAAGAACACCAGCCTGTGTGATCAAGATGTGTCAACAAGATCAGGTATCAGGCATCATCAGAACAAAAAATCATATCATAGTGAATGAGGAGGTGGGAGTGCAGAGTTGAGACCCAAAGCTACTGGATATCCCCTTACAGAAGAGTCTCAGGGAGGAGACAAGCCAGTCAGGGTGCAATGTAGCAAGGATGAAACATGCAACTTTCCTCTACTTCCTAAATGCTTCCTCCTCCCCCACTGTCATGATCCCAATTCTACCTTACAAATCTGGCTCGACCAGAGGATGCACACTGGTGCAGATAGGAACTGGAAACACAGGGATATATTACCACAGCAATATATTACCAATGATTTAATTTATGCTTTTCATTTTTTTCCTAAGATATTTTGATAATATTGATATTAAGACTATGCTGACTTAATTAAAAAAAAAAACTTTGGAAATACTCCTTCATTTTTCCTTTGGAAAAGTTCATGTAATACTTGTGTCATTCTTTCATATATATATATATATGTATATATGAAGAATTCACTGTATAAGCCATCTGGGCCCAAAGTTTTATTGTGTATATGTGGGAAATTTAACCTTTGCAGATTAAATTGTTTTAAATAGAAGTCTACGAGGGGTACTCCCCCCAAAAAACAGAAAAGCTCCACTAGGCGGAGCATTCATAGTATGCATTTTTTCTGTAACTTGCTCTGAGATAGTGCACCCAGCGGTGTCACCTGGGAAGGTTCTCTCTGGTCAGAGAGAATATTTTCATAAAGCAGTTTCTCTTGAATTTTGTTTTTTGTTTTGTTTTGTTTGGTATTTTTGTGATGGCTGATTTAAGAGAACAGCATGCAGTTGTGAAATTTTGTTTCCTGCTTGGGGAAAATGCCGCAGAAACTGTTGTGATGTTCACAGCTCACAAGGACAGTGCTATGGGGGCAGGGGGATCAAATGTACAAGTTGTTTTCTCATTTAGAAAAAGGTGAAATATCAGTTGATGACAAGCCTCATTCTGTAGGTCCGTCAACTTTCTGAACAGATGAAAATGTAGACTTGTAGTGTATTTGGAGTTTGTTCCACCAGGCCAGACTGTTAATCAAGCTTTCTATTTAGAGGTTCTGAAAAAAGAGAATAATGGTGTGCAACAAAAAAGGCCTGATTTTTGGCAGACATTGGACCAATTTTTGCCACAACGACAATGCACCTGCTCGCACAGCTATCACAGTGCACCCGTTTTGGGCAAAAAGCAGCACGCCTCTCTTGCCCCACGCACCTGACTCATCTGACCTCACTCCATGCAATTTTTTTGTTTCAGTGAATGAAGAGGGACATGAACGGAAAGTGAGGCAAATGAAAAAGCGAGGGAGGAAAAAGCGAGGGAAGCCATCAGTCATCCAAACGGATAAGTTTGAAAATTGTTTCCAAGAATGGAATTGCAGATTTGACAAGTATATTAAGTGTAAAGGATTAAGTAAATGTATTAAATGTACTTTATTAAATGTATTAAGTGTACTTTGAAGGTAATAAGGTTGTTTTGTAAAACATTTAAATACATAGCTTTGATAAAAAATTTAAATACATAGCTTTTAAAGTATGTTTTTGGTACCCCCTCATATTTAAATATCTATTTTTTCTTGTGTCTATTTTGACAAATATTTTCCTAGGAAATTGTACATTTTTATTTAAAATATTATTCAAAATTGTTGGCATACTACAGTTCCTCACAATACTCTTTCATTAATTGATTAATGTTTCCTAGTTCTGTAGGGATCTAGATTTCTGATTTGTTGTGTTTGTTTTTGTTATTAGTTGCCATCAAGTTTGTTCTGACTCATATGACTCTATGCACAACAGAACGAAACACCGCCTTGTTCTGCACCATCCTCAGTACTGTTCCTATGTTTGAGCCTATGGTAGTTACACAGTTTCATGTAAACTTGATAAATAAGTGTAGGGGCAGAGTCTAGCCTGTCAATCAGGTCACAGCCTGAGGATGCCTCCATGTGGGTGTGGCATTCATGAGGATTCTGGGAATTTCCTCCCCTTCTCCCTGGAGGTGGGCCACACTCTCTCTCTTTGCGTTCACCCTCCTGTTGACAAGCCATGTGGAGCTATGCTGAGATTTGCAAGAGCCCTGAAGCTGCTTCCACCGCCACTGGACCCACAGGACTTTGCACCCACTGGCCCGCGAGCTTCCTGTATTTTGCATCACTGCATGTGCTGCATGAGTCTGAAGAAAGATTTATCTATCAGACTTATGGGCTAATATTGAACTTATGGACTTGAGGTGGACTGGGCTGGGATGTTTTCTTAACATATAATTACTCTTTGATATAATGAGTGTCCCTGGATTTGTTTCTCTAGTTGACCCGGCCTAACACAGAGCCCATTGTTGCAGCTACTGTGTCAATCCATCTTGTCAAAGATCTTTTTTTCCTTGCCCCCCAACTCTACCAAGCATGATGTCCTTTCCAGGGACTGGTCTCTCCTGGAAACATGTCCAAGGTGCATAAGACAAGTCTAGCTGTTCTTGCTTTTAAGGAGTATTCCGGTTGTACTTCTTGCCAGACAGTTTTTGTTTTCATGTTTAGTATTGATTGTTTTTATCCTTCTTAGTAAGTCTGGCTAAACTGAAAAATCAAAAACATTTTTGACTCATGGAAACCCTTTGAACAACAGACTGGAATGGCTTCATCGGATTTCCTTGGGTTTAACCTTTATAAGATATTCTTGAGCGGTACAAATGGCTTCTGCTTGACTCCTATCTAAAAGCTCATCTTTTGGACCCTGTAATTTTGGTGTTGGTAGTGTTTTGAGATCAAGAAGTGTTATTTCTATTTGCTCTTCTGTAAAAATTATTTTGATTATTCAAAGCCCTTTGTTCCATAGAAATGCATTGATTGAATTTGTCATTGCTGCAAGAAGGCTTTGGGGAATTTGATGGGCTCTACACAGAATCTACAAGTTTCTTAAGCAATACCAAAATATTAATTATTAATTTAAGTCTTCCAATACATAACATGAAATATCCTTCCACTTAGAAGTTTTTTTTTATTTTTTCAGTAATATTTTATAGTTTTCTAAATTTTTGAGATATTTTGTTCACTATTGAAAGTATATTGAAATCCCCAAATATCTGTTTCACATTTCAATTCTCTCAGTGTTTCCTTTATTTTAGGATTCAATGTTAGGGATATAAATGTTTATAATTGTTATAACTTGTTAACGAAGTGAAACTTTTATCATGATATAATGTTCTCCTTTGTCTTTTTTTTTCTCCCCTTTGTCTTTTATAACAGATTTTTATTTGAAACTCATATTTTCTAGCATTAAAGTGGCCACAGGAGCTCTCTTTTGGTTATGATTGCATAGAATTTTTTTTTCCTTTTTTTCACTTTCAACCTATTTGCATCTACAATATTTCTTTTGTACATGACACATTATTAAGTCTCCAAAATATTTATTCTTCCACTATCTGCATTTCAATTAGAGCACTAAATTCCTTGATATCCTCCCTGGCCATGACTGATAAGTGAAGACTTACTAGTGTTATTATTATTTTCTGTTATTTTTGGTGAATGTTATGCCTTCCTTGTCTATTTCCTCTAAAACTTTCCATTTTTATATTTTGTTGCCTTTTGTATTGAGCCATTTTCCTTCCTTTTTCCTTTTCTTTTGTGTGTGTATTTTATACATTTTCTTTATGATAACAATGATAATTACATTTAACCTCTTGTATATACAACTACCTATTTGAAATCAATGCTAAGTTAACTTTAGTAACATAGAAAAACTTTATACCTATATAATTTGTCCATTTGTCCACTTTTTAATTATCTATGTATAGCATGTACCCTTTAATGTAAAGTTAGACTAATTCTTATGCATTTGTCATTATAAAGCATGAAGAACCTGATAATTTGAAATATCGAGTGTAAACTTCCTTTTAAATTGACCAAATACATGTCTGTGCTACTACCTCTGATGAAAATCTTTCTATATATTATTTAAAGTTGATTTCTAGTGTCCTTGCCTCCTCATCTGAAGTGTTCCATTCAGGAATTCTTGTATGGCCAGTTTAGTGGACAGGAACTCCCTCCATGTTTGTTTATCTGCAAATCTCCTGATTCTGCCCTCATTCGTGAAGGGCTGTTCTGGCTAATATCATCTTCTTGGCTGATAGTGCTTTTCTTGAAGAACTTTAGACATAGCATCCCATTTCCTTCTCAACTCCAAAGTTTCTGAAGAGAATCTTATTGGAGATGCTGCTTTATTCTCTCTTACTGTTTTCAGTATTCTCTCATTTTTTAATTTTGGAGAACCCAATTAGATGTTAAACAAGTAAAAGATTGAAGTTGTTGAAAATAGCATCTTACTTGGATCCACAACCAATGCTCATGGAAGAATTATTCAAGAAATCAAATGAAGGTGGGTCAGAGCAGAGTCTGCAAACCCAACTGTAGGTAACAGGACATCCCCTCACAGAAGGGTCAAAAGGAAGGGATGAGTCAACCAGGACGCAGTATAGCACTGATGAAACACAAAATATTCCTCTAGTTCTTTGAGGCTCCCTCACCACCACCATCCCTATCAGGACCCCACTTCTGCCTTTCAGTTCTGGCTAGACCAGAGCATGAACCCTGGTCCAGGTAAGAGCTCACAACACACAGAATCCAGGTCAGATAAACCCTTCAGTAACAGAAATGGGAGTGGCCTACCAGAAAGGGGGCGGGGAGGGAGCTGAGGAAGGGGGAAACTATCACAGCGATTGATGCATAATCCTCCCCAGGGGGATGAACAACAGAAAACATGGGTGAAGGGAAACAGTGGTCCATGTAAGATATGAAAACTATAATAATTTATTATTTATCAAGGGATCATGAGGGTGGCAGTTGGAGGAAAGAGGGGTGGGGGAAAGGAGCTGATATCCAGGGCTCAAAGAGAAAGTAAATGTTTAGAAAATGATGATCACAACATATGTATAAATATGCTTGCTAAAATTGATGTATGGAATGTTATAAGATCTGTCAGAACTGCCAATAAAATTATTTTTAAAAAAGAAAAAAATCAAATGAAGGATTACAATGGGCAGATTTGCTCTATAAGACCTCTTTAAAGTATTAAAGAGCAAGGATATCGCTCTGAGGACTAAGATGAATTAACCCAAGTGATAGCATTTTTAAGCACATCATGTGCATATTTGATTGGACTCTGAATAAGGAAGACCACACCAAAACTGTTGCACTTAAATTATGGTGCTGATGGTGGATATTGAATGCACCGTGGACTGCCATGAGAACAAACAAATTTGGCTTGGGAGAAGTACAGCCATAATGTTCCTTAGAAGGAAGGAAGGATGATCCTTGATGCAGTGAATTGGAACAATGGCTATAATGGGCTCGTAACAATTATGAAAATGATGCAAGACTGGGTAGTGTTTTGTTCGGGTACACAGTGTCACCATGAATTGGGGCTGACAACTGCACCTAACAACAATTGTGTATCTCAGGGTAGGCCTCTGGGTTCATTTTACTTGTAATTCATTTAACTTTTTGGTTTTATAGATTCATATCCTTCATTAGATTTTGCAAGCTTTCCATCATTATTTCCTCAAATATTCTTTTTTATCTCTTTCACTCATCTTATTCTAGAATTTCCCTGGTGTGTACGTTACTTTTTGTGATGTTATCCCACAAGTCCATGAGCTGTAGTCAGAAGGTTGAGACTTCTTGTATGCCTCTTCTAATCCCTTAAGTCACTATGGGCGGAAGCAACTCGGCAGGACCTAAGAGCACCACCACACATGTATTGCATTGGATAAATCTGCCATACAAGATCTCGTTAAAAGTTTTAAAGAGTAAAGATGCCATATTGAAAACCAAAGTGGTATGTCTGATCCTCATATGAATGTGACAGCAAAACCGGATAAGAACTGATAAATTTTAATTATGGTATTGGTGAAGAATATTGAAAGTCTCATGTATTGCCAGAAGAACCAACAAATCTGTCTCACAGGAAGTACAGTCAGAATGTTCCTTAGCAGAAAGGATGGCGAGACTCCTTCTAATGGACTTTGGACATGCTATCAGGAGGGACCGTCCCTGGAGAAGGACGTCATGCTTGGTTGAGGGCAGTGAAAGGAGGAAGGCCCTCGAGGAGTTGTATTGACACAGTGACCGCAACCATGGGTTTAAACGTAACAAGTGTGAAGATGGAGCAGGACCAGGAAGTGTTTTGTTCTGTTGTTGGACACAGGGTGGCTATGAATCAGAACTAGATTGATGTCAGGCATTTAGCAACACAACCGAGTCCTATGACTTTCGTTTAAGCATTATAATTTTACAAAGTGGTGGAGTTCTCAATTTCTTAAATTATATGATCCTTTCAACAGTCCACATGTGTACAAAAAACCCTTGGGAGGCAACTCTCGGTAGACTTTGATTGCTGCTCCCTCTCCCTCTCTGTTCTAGCTCTAGCTCAAACTACAGCTTCAGCTTTTTGGAGTCCTCCAGACAGATATGAAAACACACACCACTCAATCTACTCTGGAAGTGGGGCAGCCTTGGGTCTTTGGGAAACTACTCGCTTCTCTACCTATGACAGAAAGGTAAGAGATAGAGACACCTCAAACAGTTCATCCAGGAGTTCTGTGTTACTGTAACCGGGGCAATACATCAGGAGATCTTTCAAATGTGCATTGCCTGGTAGTGGCAAGCTCCATCTTTTGACCTTGGTGGGTTTGAACTGCTGATCTGGAAGTTTCCAGCTCACTGCTTGCCCCACAGTACCACCAGGGCTCCTTTGCACTTTGAAAGGTAGGTACACCATGTCCTAAAAATACCTTCCAAATGAGACCCCTTTCTTAATATTTCTACAATTATGCCCCATAGCTCCAGATGCCATCACTCACATTGCATTCCAGGCTACATGCTAGTTCTCTGTCCATCCATCTCCACTGTGCATCGCCAAGAAGCTCAACCAGCCACTAAAGGGTTGCCAACCAGGCCTAACCTTTTCCCTCCTGAGCTACCTCATCAGCTCTGCCCTCCTCAGGGTTGCCTAGCAAATTCTCGGGAGGGGCATTTCTGATGGATGGTGTGGTTGTTAACATAATTTCATGTCAACTGGAAGATATATAAAAGTGTAAGGGTGAGGTTTCGCTTTTCAGTCAGGTAGCAAGCAGCCTGATGGCCACACTTGGAAGTCTGACCAAGATACATAACTCTGTGGAGGCCAGACTCTCTCTACCCTCACCTTCTTGCTGGCCACCCAAAGAGCTGCTGGAGCCCTGTGACATTTTTTGCTGACCTTGGATCCACATGACTTTGCACACATGGGCTTGTGCTCTTCCTGCACTCAGTTTCATAGCACGTGGCTGTGTGAGTCAGAAGAGGACTTATCGACTAGTATTGGACTTATCAACTTGAGGTGAGCTGGGCTGGGCTGGATTCTTGATATATAATTACTTCTTGAGGTAAATCTATTTCTTATACATAGATGAGTATCTATGGATTTGTTTCTCTAGTCAACCTTGCCTAATCATTGCTTCCTCTACATAATGAGATCATCAATTATCTCAAGAAAGTCAAGTAAGGTGTGTGCTCAATTTGATCAATCATCATGCACACAGACTCTAATTTTTGTTTTATTGTAAGTTACGCTGTATCATCAAATGGAACTGTAGATTGCTTTTTCAATGAAGTAATTCTGGCAGTCTTGAGTCCTTATTTCTTGTAGAAAGAGAGTAAATTAATAAACAAAACAAAAAGCCCACAAATACCCTGAAGGATGTTACAAAAAATGCATACCTGTTTCTTAAGAAGTACCTTAATGCTTCAAGTACATTGGATGTAGTTGAAACTGGCATATCAATTTTACTTTTGACAAATGAGAAACAAACAAACGAAAAGCCCCAGATGACAGAGTGGTAAATAAACAATTTTTTATCTTTGGAAATGTACTTATATAAGACCAAATAAATCAAATTATTCAATACAAGACAAGAGTAAATCAAGACAAAAAGAGAAGTCTGTTACCTGGAAATGTAAAAATAATACTTGAATGTCACTTTCTTCCACCAAAACAACAGCAATAATCAAATATCAATTATCTATCAACATCATGCCCTGGCATGAATGGAAGAGTTTTCAACTTACAATATCACATTTTACATATAATGTGTATGTGCACTCAGAAAAGAAGATATGTAAAAAATGTTGACATATTTTCTGTTCTAATGATTCCTCAAAAAGATATTTTATTGAGGGAGGGGAAAATTCTGAAGTTATTTTGCTTAGTTTGAAGGTTTTAAAATTTTTTATTTTATTTTTAAAAACCCTCAGAAATGCTTGCTCTATAATGTGCCCTCCTTGTCCAAAATGGCACTGTCGCCTGCACTTGTTGGGCCTGTGTGTTTGCTCTCCCAAGCCCAATGGTTCTTCCATCTATTTGACTTTATAATTTGGACCCGAGAGTAAAATTGGGTGAAGATTAAAAAATCTTATCAAAATCTATTAGACTGGGGTGGAGGAATGAATCAGAAAAGGGAAAAGTCTGTTTGAGGCAGGCTTCTGCCTCCACAGGCAGCAGAAACCAAGTGGTCTTTGGGGGTTGCCCTGCCTGAGCACATGTCCACTGATGGGCACAAGGCTGCCAGGGCACTGGAGGACATGTTCAAGCCTTCTCAGTTCACCTTTTTTCTAGAGCACAAAGAGATCTGGCAACAGATCTGCCAGTCTTTATCTAATCCTCCCAGAGTGGTAAGCAGCTCCAGCTGTCATGCAACCCAGTGCCTGTCTTTTGATTTTTTTTTTTCCACTGGTATCATCCAGGTCTTTTCTGTTTTGTTCTACAAATATGCATTCTGACATGGCTGGGTCGTATAGATTAAATAATGTAGCACTCCTCTTTCTGTTCCTCAGATTGTCCTTTAATCAGGCCATTTATATGCATGTCACCCATCACTCAGTGGCTTAAACTACAGAGGTGGCTCTCTGAGCTTCATGACTGGGTCAGATTCCCCCAGAAAAGTCTCCAGATGGGCTCTAGAGATGGCTACCTAGCTCTGCTAGCTTAAAGGAGTGGTTTGCTGCAATCGCAGAAAGCTTCCTTTTTAAAGAGGGAAAAAAGGGAAAGACTAGCAAAAAAAAAGAATGGGGTTTATAATTCTCTTCCTTTGGCTATTGTGCCTTTATGGAGAATTCCAGGAATATTTAAGAATTACTCTAGGGACACGAGCAAACAAGTAATTATCAAATAAAATAGAAACAGGCTTATGGGCATCTATATTTCCAGTTATCCACAGAAACATTTAAAACATTTAAAAGGAAAATATCTGTCTTTGCTCCAGGCCGAATTAGGACTGAGTTTGACCAGGCAGTTCTCTCCAAAACAGCTAAAATCATGTTGGAAAAAGTGTCACCAGCAATAATACTAACTTACAGTTGGCATAAGACAGTGTGCATTTTCACGTCTAGTCTCTCATTTGACCCTTTCCACAGCCCTGTGAGATTTAGGGTGAAGATCGTTATTCCATTGTACGGCTAAGGCACTGAGGCTTAGGAAATTAAAAATGAATGCCTCTGATAGAATGCAGCCCATAAGCCCTGAAAGTCTGGTGTCATGGTTTGGTCCTTTGGTCACTATTCCATTATCACATATAACATTCTTAGGATGTGAGCTATCTCCATGGCAAAACACCTGAAAAATTTTATTTAACTTAGTACCTCTCAAGCTCTCCCTAAGGGTAGGCACAGTGGGAAGGTAAAAGAGAAAATGGCAACATGAGCTCCTGAAAAAGGCAAAATGTCTCAAATGTATGAATGAACACACTTAAAAGTGAAACAGTTCCCTGGAGAAATCTTTGAAATAGTTGACCAGTCTGAGTCCTAACTGCAGTAAAATCCATGGAGATACCTATTTAACATTATAACAAAAGTCAACATTTTGTTAAGATGGAAAGTAGGGTTAGAGAGAGGGAAGGGAAACTATGGGATCTCTATGGGTCCCGTGGGCCACAGTGATAAGTAGGGAAGTATTTCAGGCTTCCCTGAACTGTTGCAGCCCCCTGCGCCACAGGATTATGAGGGGGTCAAGCTAACAGCCATCTTGACCATTCGGAATGAGCCTCTGGTTGTCCCCAAGGCTGTTCTTCAAATAGTCTATGTCTTTGCCTTTGGGCTCTTCCTCTTCCTCTTCCTCATCCTCTTCTTCTTCTTCTTCTTCACCATCCTCACAGTCACTTCTCACATCCTGGATACTCTAGGTAAAGGAAAGAATGGTCTGTTGAGTAACATCCTTCCAAGAAGAGTCAAGAGTGACCAAGGAAACACGTATTCCCAGTTTGAAGGCAACCCAATAATCAGACCATCAAACACTCATCAAGATCAACAATATAAACTTTAACAAACTTGACATTATATAAAGTATATTTATAGATTATATGGATTTAAGGTAAAAACTCATTTAAAAATATAATAATTGAAAAATACCAAAACACTTGGAAATTAAATAACATGCTTCTAAAAAATCAATGAATCAAAAGAGAAAGTCTTAAGGGAGTATTAAAATGTTTTAAATTACATGTAAATACAACATACCAAGACTTGAGGAATACAGCTAAAGTGATTCTTAGAAGGACATTTAGACTATTAATGATTATTTAGAAAAGAAGAACCCACTACCATCGAGCCAATTTGAACTCAGAACAACACTATAGGACAGAGTAGCACTGCTGCCTTAGGTTTCTGGGACTGAAAATCTTTAGAGGCACAGAAAGCCTCATCTTTCTCCTTTTGAGTAGCTAGTGAGTTTAAACTGATGACCTCGCAACTAGCAGCCTAATCAATGTATAATCAGTAAAACCATCAGGGAAAGGTTACATATAAAATAAAGGTAAAGCAAGGGGGAACATAGAAATTAATGGAACTGCATACAGAAAAACATAGAGGAGACCAAAAATCTCCAAAGAAAACCTTTTGAAAAGATTCATAAAAGTGGTCTCTACCGAGATTGACAAAGGAAAAAAGGGAAAACACTCATTACTAGGATAAAGGGGAGGTTATAAATACAGATACTCTAGACCCTATAAGTATAACTATTTACTATGAACAGCTGTAAACACATTGATTAAATGAAACAGAACAATTCCTCAAAACTAAAATGACCACAATTTAATTAAGATAAAATCGATACCCTGAATAGTCACATTATTAAGACAATTAATTTGTAGTTCAACATTTTTAAAAATGATCAGAAGAACAAGATATTTTCAATAGCAAGTTTTACCAAAAAGATAAAGAAGAAATAACACCAAATATCTGTAAAGCTTCTAGAAAGTTTTTACATTTTTTATGAATCTAGCGTTATCCTGATTAAAAATACATACAAATATAGTACACAAAAAGTCAACTGCAGACCAGTATATTTTATCAATATGTTGCTGTTGTTGTTAGATGCCATTGAGTTAGTTCTGACCTATAACAGCCCTGTGTACAGCAGAACCAAACACTACCTAGCATCGCACCATCCTTGCAATATTTAAGAACATTTATTGCATTGTTTAAAAACATTATTGTAGCCATCCTGTTGAAGGTCTTCATCTTTTTTGTGATCCTCTACATGACTAAACATAATGTCCTTCTCCAGGAATAAGTCTTACTACTTCAGACGAACTCGTGTCATTCTTGCTTCTAGGAAGCACTCTTGCTGTAGTCCTTCGAAGACAAATTTGTTCATTCTTTGAGGGTCTACGATGTATTCAGTGTTCTCTGCCAATGCTCTAATACAAACGCATCAATTCTACAGTATGGATCGCAACTCAATGTAAAAAACAAATCCCGTAACTGGAGCATAAGGTCACATTATGATAAATGGAGAAAAGACTGAAATTGTCAAGGATTTTGTCTGCTTAGTTTCCCAATCAGTGCTCATGGATGCAGCAGGTAAGGGAGAAAATGGTGCACTGCGTTGAGGAAACCGGTTACACAGACCTCTTTCCAGTGTTGAGGGCAGTGACACTTTTAGGAATAGGGGTGTCTGACCCAAGCCATGGTATTTTCTTTTCTTTTTTTTAATTTTTATTTTATTGGGGGCTCTTACAGCTCTTATCACAATCCATACATATATCCATTTTGTCAAACACATCTGTACACATGTTGTCATCATCTTTTTCAAAACATTTTCTACTTAAACCCCTAGCATCAGTTCCTCATTTTCCCACTCTTTCCCCCACCCTTCCTCCACCATGCCCCCTTGGTAATTTATAATTTATTCTTTTTCTCATGTCTTACACCAACTGCTGTCTCATTTCACAATTGCCTCATATACATGTGAAAATTGGACATAGAATAAGAAAGACTGAAGAAGAATTGATGCACTTGAATTATGCTGGTGAAGAACATTGAAAGTACCAAGGACTGCCAAAGGAACAAACAATGATGTCTTGGAAGAAATACGGGCAGAGAGGAGCTAATACCAGGGGCTTAAGTGGAGAACAAATGTCTCGAGAATGATGAGGGTAACAAATGTACAAATGTGCCTTATACAATTGATGTATGAATGGATTGTGATAAGAGTTGTATGAGCCCCCAATAAAATGATCTTAAAAATATTTTAAATGTTTAAAAGAAATACAGCCAGAGTGCTCCTTAGAGGTACAGATGGTGAGACTTCGTCACATGGACTTCGGACATGTTGTTGGAAGAGACCCATCCCTGGAGTAGAACATCATGCTTGGCAGAGTGGAAGGGCAGTGAAAAAGAGGAAGGTCCTAGGCAAGATGGATCGACTCCGCAGCTGCAACAAGGGCTCAAATATGAAAACAATTGTGAGAATGGCACAGGATCCAGTGGTGTTTCATTCTGTTGTATTTAGGGTTGTTATGAGTTGGAACCAATTAGCTAGCACCTAACAACAATAAAAACATTGCAATTTAATCTATTATATTGACAAAGTAATTTGTGTATGTACTCATTTTCATTCCATAAAGCATTTAAAATACATTTTCTGGTTATTAGTCTTCTATTTTGATTTGAGTATGAATAATAGAAAATGCAAAGGAATATAAGTTAAGAGACTCAACTTCTAGTCTTGGCTTTACCGTGAAATTACTGTTGTGAATTTCATTAAGACAAGGCTGGGACAAATCAGTGGGCACTCCACAGGAATGGAAGGAGAACATTGCCGGAAAATTAAGTTAAGACCAGGGGGGACATTGAAGGCATCCTCTCGATTCGCTCTGACTTGCTCCCCCCTCGCGACATCATGGTGGCATACTGGTGACAGGCTGGGCTCAGCTACAAGCACTGCTCACAGATCTGTGCAAAAGCTGTCAGGGAAGCCCTGAAGGCTGAATTCAAAGCCAATGCTGAGAAGACTTCTGGCCACAGCGTGAAGATTGTAAAAGTGAAGAAGGACTAATTTACCCAAACTAAAGCTTGACATGCCACCTGGCCAAGGAGAAGATGTGTGGTCCCGTCTTGTGGCAGATTGAACAGCATCTCTTGGGGTGGGGGTGCTCTGTGTCAGTGAGAGATGAACAATAAAGCCAAGAAACTGGTGGGGGGGGGGATAAAGACCAGGGGAAGGGAGCATCTACATTTTGGAAGAGAGACTGATAGTTCTGTAGGTAAGTACAGTGAGTGAATTGGGAGACGTAACCTCACATCGGGAAGGGATGCTAAACAGTGATTGTAAGGAACCTAGGGAGACAATGGCAACAGATTTTACGTTCCTGGGTAGACACTATGAATATGTTTCTACCCAACCCTTGGTGAACCATGCCATGGACTGAGCACCATGATGACCTTGGATGCTGTCCTTGCCAGCATAACCCAAGGGCTCAACCAGAAGGACTTAACATAAAGGCCTGGCTGAATTAATTGAACTCTGCCTCAAAGTTGCCCACACCCTTGGACTGAGGGTTGGGTTACTCTGATGGGAGAGGCAGCAGAAAGTGGCCACCCCAGAGCTGTGGAAATGGTGGTCATTGATCCTTGGGGGGGGGACCCCTGATGTGGTGGGTGTCTAATGGAAAGGGACCCAGAATTGCCAAATATTTAATAGCTTGATGCCCCCCTCACAGTGATTTAACAAGTTTTGATCTGTTGGGCAGGGATGTTGGAAGAATTTATCCAGAAAGTTTGTCCCTGGCACCAATCTCCATACTTGGGGCAAAGAGAGCTCAATTGAATGGGAGGTCACATTGTGTAAGGCAACAACTAATGGGTTGAGCTCACAGTGGATCTGTACTCACATAGACTCCTCATACCGACAGTGTCCAGAGTGCTGTGTCATTGGAAAACTTGATGATATTATCAGTGCAATCTCCTTATACCCTACAGGGATGATTTTAAATGTTTTACTTTTTTTATGGGTTTTTTGTTTTCCTTTTAGTTTGTTTTGGGGTTTTTGTTTGGTTGGTTGCTGGTTGGGTTGTTGCTGCTGTTGATATAGTTGGTCTTACGGAGTTTTGATTTTGTCAGTCTATGACCATCAAAGTAAACCTGAGTCTTGCATATCCTGGGGACAAGCAAATGGATTCTAGGCTCCCACTTAACTCTAGCCTTAATCCAAAAAGAGTTAGTTCTGATAACATGGTCCTGCTCCATACTCACCTTCATGAAATGATCATGGAAGATAAGGATGCTACAGTAAAGTGTGGTGAAGAAAGTAGATGGTGCCGGCTATTTATTGGAATAGTTTCTGGGGTCTTAAAGGCTTGTATGCAAACAAGCCACAATCTAAGTGAGAAGTCAACTAAGTCCTCATGGAAGAACCACACCAGCCTGTGTGATCCAAAGATGACAAAAACAAAATCCAAATATGATGAAGGGAAAAGTATCAGAGCTTAAATGGTCAACACCCAATTTGTAAAAGGCTACAGAGGACAGTGGGAGCCCCAAACCCATCTAATCAGATTAAACCACTGGTAGGTCCCTTCTAGGGTACTGAACAGTTTTGTACTAGATAGAGATCATTGTAATCTTGATTATGCTGGATCAAACTTGATACTTGGCCAGTTGCCGCCCACTTGACCCAACCTGAATTTCTTCCAGGTGTAAGTATTTCTTGCTTGTTTCATGACAAAAATGTCTTCTCTGGCTTTTAAAATATTGATGCTGGTCTTTTCTTTCTTACCAGCTATTTACATTTTGATCTTTATATTATTATTGTTTTATCCTTACCATTTTATTTAGGGTTTTTTAAAAATCTTGTTGGATTTCCAAGTTTGTGAAGCAGAGAAGGAATAGATGCATAGAGATAATTTCTGATGCAAAGGTTTAGAGGAATTTAGGGTAGGGAATGGGAAAAAGGGAGGTTAAGGGAATTTGGGGAGCAGACACTGAATATAGGAGTGGGGAGGGAGCACTAGAACTGATTATGATTATATAACTCATTCTAAAAGTGATTTAACCACGGAAGTATATGATATGTGAATAGTATATCAAGAAAACCACGGAGTGGGGGCAGGGAAGAAACTAAATTTGACCAATAACCACTGGTTACCACAAGTGAAGGTAAAAGGGTCGATGCATAGGAGGCATTGAGTTATGTCAGTGGTGGTAGAATATTATAGCACAAAGAGTAAAATCAGTGACACTGCATTATACAAGCAGAAGTAGTAGAATTGGAGAATGTTCTATTGTGTATATTATTGCCACAATTGGGAAAAATTACACAAATAATGACTATAAGGAAAAAGAAAATGTTCTAGAATTGAATATGATGACAAATGTACAACTCTTTTTGATATGGTTGAATTACTGAATTGTATGACATGTGGATAAAGTGTAAATACAACGGTTGAATAAATAAATAATCATTGTTGGGAATTTGGCCTAGTCCTCAAATCCCTCATCTTTATTAGGGTAATGTACCATATCATCTTGAAGACTCTATCCTTCAAATTTGAAATTATTTAATCCAAACAACTTTGCTATAATTTTTATCATAAAAAGTTATAAATTCTTCTGTTGTTTCTTGCTTAAATTGTCAATAATATGCAAAGTATATATGCCACATATAAAGTTGCTTATGGTTGAGTCAGATGGTAAAGGGCCTATTTTCTCCAGTAGCTTTTAATAGTTACACAATGCAACTCTTTCTCCGTGTGTTTGCCAATCTAAAATATCAATGCAGCCTGGCAAGAGTTGGTCAGGATTCAGTATGATACTTAAAGGAAAGTAAAAGTTTAAGAATGGCCAAGTTCTCTTAAATAATATTAAACAAAACCATACTATACTCCATCTGATTTCCTCTAAAAGGCCTTATCATGCTGGGGGGGGGGGGAGACAAGTTGAATATGTCATCTTGTGATGCTTCCTGACTGGTAGTTTATCAGAAAATCATTCAGGTTATAGGAAACACTTACGTTTCTGTGCTAAGTTTTATTCTTGAGCAGCAAGATGGTGGCTAACCATGCCAGCATATGTAAGTGTCCTAAAATTATAGTGGCATTTGCATTTTAAGGAATTAAAAAAGAAAGCAAATGGTGGAAAGTTCACATTTGTTACATATACACAATGGCCTGAGGTTTGGTTGGCTTTCCGTTTTTTAATTATGGAGGCAGAGGAGAACATTGAAGGGGTGCAAAAGTTAAAAGCAACAGATGCTATACTGCTATGTACAGAATACTTCCATCGCAATAGTCTGTGAGCAGACACATGGATAGAAACCCAGGGTGAGCAGGTGTGAGAGGGCGAGGGGGAGTATACCCACCAATACATATAAACTTGGCAGAGGGTATTTGCACATGAGTATTTACCTTTGCTACATATGTATCTATGAATGTGCACAGCATTCCATCAATGAGGGAATTGGGACCAACTTAAGAACTTTGACACAGAGAATACCTAGGCTATCAGAAATAGGGAAAGACACAAACACACGGATGAGTCACAAATTGACAAGTGGGATATACTGAAGATAAAACACCCGTGTACATCGAAATCATTGACCAAGAGAGTAATAAGAGAGCCCATGGACTGGGAAAACATCTTTAGCAATGACACATCAGACAAAGATCTTATCACTAAAATCTACAATAGTCTGTTAGCATCCAAAAGGAAAAAAAACTAATTGCCCACTTGAGAGGTGAGCAAAGAACCTGAAAAGAAGTTTCACAAGGGCAGAAATTCAAATGGCCAATAAACATATGAGAAAAATTTCTTGATCATTAGCCATTGAGAACTGTAAATTAAAACAACAATAAGATATCCCCTAACACCTTCAAAGATAGCCCAATCCAAAAAAATCAGAAAGCAACAAGTGTTGGAGGGTCTGTGGTGAGATAGGAACTCTCATCCACTGCTGGTGGACCTGTAGGTATGTACAGCCACTATGAAAATCGATTTGGAAATATCTAAAACAGGTGGAAATTGAGCTACCATATGACCCAGCAATACCCTTACTGGGTATATACCAAGAAGAGTCAAGAAAGAAACCACAGCCAGACATCTGTGCTCCAATGTTCATCGAGGCACAGTTCAAAATTGCAAGAAGTTATAAACAACCCAAATGTCCATCAACAGAAGAATGGATTAGAAAACTATGGTACATCCATACAGTGGAGTACTGTGCATCCCTGAAGAGCGTGATGAACGCATAAAGCCCATTGCTGCGTGGGAAGATCTGGAGGAAATTATGCTGAGTGAAGACACCCAAGCACAAATAACACATACAACATGAGCCCACTGAGGTAAGCTTAAAAATCCAAAGGGGGCATAGGGAAAAAGCTATTGTCTACAAATATTCCTGGAGTGAGGTTTAGGAAGTATGGCAGGGGCCAGAACAAATCCAGGGATACATATGGTAACCAACTAAAAAGGAGGATTTGGGGGGGGGGGAGAAAGAAAGAAAAAAGACATGGGTATCAGGGGAACAGGGCACTAACCCACACAAAGGGAGAGTATTGTTTATATCTCCACAGGGAAAGAGGAACCAGGCTTCAACCCGGTGCTCCAAACATGAATGCAACATACTGGCATGAAGCAGGAAACCAATAGAGAGGTCTGAGGGGCCAGCCCCAATCCCAACTACGTGAACTACCCTCCTCCCCACAGAAAAATTCACTTCAGAGGACAGCACTGAAGCTACAGCCCAGGGAGAGGGACATGTCTACTCAGAGCACACAGGAGCAAATAAGGAAGAGGAAGAGAGAGTGGAACATATCCTGGCCCACCAAGCTCTGAGGACAATATTCCCATTCAGAGCAGCAAAAGCACAGAGAGGACCATAGGGCCAGCCCCACTACAAGACTTGACCCTCACTGACCCATAGAGCTACAGGGGGACAACACTGGAGACACAGTGCAGGAATTGCACCTGATCTGACTCCACCACACTGAGGCAAAACAGTGTGTGCAACAGAACAGCAAGGGGAACATAGCAACGAAGTCCCTTGTTTTTTGTGCATATTATTATCTCTGCAAGTCTAGCTAGATAAGATAGGCAGCATAAACAATCTGGATGAGAAAACAACAGGACTGATGGTTTGGAGGTAGGAGATGGACATGGTAGAGGGAGAGGTGGGGAAAAGGAAGTGGGTGTTAACAACCCTTGACCCCCAGGGACAAGGGAACAACAAATTATCCAAAATAAATGGCTAGGATGACATAGGAGGCCTGGTACAGCCTGATCAGGGGCAATGTAACCAAGAGGAATTACTGAAACCCAAATGAAGGCTGAGCATGATAGTGGGACAAGAGGAAAGTCAAAGGAAATAAAGGAAGGAACTAGGAGGCAAAGGGCATTTATAGAGATTTAAATACAAGCATGTACATATGTAAATATATTTATATATGATGATGGGGAAATAAATATATGTGCATATATGTATAGATTTAGTGTTAAGGTAGCAGATGGATATTGGGCCTTTACTCAAGTACTCCCTCAATGCAAGAACACTTTGTTCTATTAAACATGCATCCCTTGATGTTCACCGTCCCAACAGGATTGCTGAAGAACAAAGTGGATGCATAAGCAAATGTGGTGAAGAAAGCTGATGGTACCTGGATATCAAGAGACATAGCATCTGGGGTCTTAAAAGCTTGAAGATAAACAAATGGCCATCTAGCTGAGAAGCAACAAAGCCCACATGGAAGAAGCCTGTGTGATCACGAGGTGTCGAAGGGATGAGGTATCAGGCATCAAAGAACAAAAATTCGTATCATTGTGAATGAGGGGGAGTGAGGAACAAGGACCCAAATCCCATCTCTAGGCAACTGGACATCCCCTTATAGAAGGGTCATGAGGAGGAGACGAGCCAGTCAGGGTGCAGTATAGCAACGATGAAGCATACAACTTTCCTGTATTTATTTAATGCTTCCTCCCCACCACTATCATGATTCCAGTTCTACCTTACAAATCCAACTAGACCAGAGGATGCATACTGGTACAGATCAGAACTAGAAACACAGGGAATCCAGGACAGATAAATTCCTCAGGACCAATAATGAGAGTATAGGTACCAGGAGGGTAAGGGTAAGATGGGGGGGGGAGGGGGAATCGATCACAATGATCTACATATAACCCCATCCCTGGGGAGCAGGCAACCAAAAAGTGTGTGAAGGGAAATATCAGACATTGTAAGACATGAAAAAAAATAATAATATATAAATTATCAAGGGTGCTTGAGGGAGGGAGAAGAGGGGAGGGAGGGGAGACTGAGCAGCTGATACCAAGGGCTCAAGTTGAAGGAAAATGTTTTGAGAATGATGATGGCAACATATGTACAAATGTGCTTGACACAAGGGATATATGTACAGATCATGATACTAGTTGTAGGAGTCCCCAATAAAATGATATATAAAAAAGTAGTGATCAGAGTTTGATTTAATGCTAAATTATTAGCGTTGAAAACCGACTTAATTAGTTCTCTCAGAGTATGAACTACCACCTTTGCCCTTTCCTTCCTTTTGTGGTGCAACTAAGCTTCCAAATAGCATTCTTTAAAGGAAGGCTTTGTGGCTTTGGAGAATTAAGTTAATCTCACAGCCAGTTTTGCCACCTCTATTGAACAGACTGCATATGTCATATAAACTAAAAGCATTCAGACTTCTGAGGCCTCCACTGCTGCTGTCATACTGCAATTTCAAGCAGCTTTCCCAATCTACACTGTGGAAAACTAGGAACTCCTGTCCTCAGCTCTCAGATTCTCTGAGTTTTTAATCAAGGCTGTGCTTTTCCACTAGAGATCAGGAATATGAAAATCATGATGAAACCAAACAAGAGACTCTTGTGGAGTCTCTCAACGTCCTCCCCCCGAATCCCTTCCAGATCTGTAATTACTGTCACTCACCTGTTAATAGGGGGACAGTTACTACCTGCTATCTAAGTAGAGGAGCTCCAGAAAGACTTGACTCAATGAAAGTACTGGTTGATGTTACCAAAATTACGTTACAAATTCAATGCAATTGTTATCCAAATCCCAGCATAATTTTTCAGAGAAATGGCAAAACTTATTAACAACTTTATATGGAAAGGAAAGAAGCCTAGGATAAATAAAGCACTATTAAAAAAATAAAGACAAAGTGGGAGGCCTCTCACTTTCAGACCTTAAAACCTACTATATAGCCACAGTAATCAAAACAGTCTGCTACTGGTGCAACAATAGATATGAAGACCAATGGGTTAGAATTCAAAACCCGGAAATGCAATGAAGTTCCTATAGACACCTAATTTTATTTATTTCTTTTAAAAATTTAATAGAAATTTCATTGTATCATTGGGGAAAATGTAAGAAAATTGGGTTTTTTAAAATCATTTTATTGGGGGTTTGTACAACTCTTATCACAATCCATTCATCCATTATGTCAAGCACATTTGTACATTTACATTGAATTTGTAAACTAATTTTGCTAACATTGACATTCTCATGATTTTTAGTTTGCCTATCCAGGACATGTTAACTTATTCCTTCTATGTAAGTTTCCTTCAGTTTCTTGAAGGATAGTTTTGTAGTTTCTTTATAGAAGTCTTTTGCTTTTCTGGTAAGATTATTCCTAAATATTTTATCTTTTGTGTGATTATGAAAATAGTATTGTTCTTTGTATGTCTTTTTAATTATCATCGCCCTTGTTATAAAAGAATCCAAATGATTGCTGTGTGTTGATCTTATAGCCTGCTACACTGACAAATTTTTCTAATTAGTTTGTGCAATTGTTTAACTGAGGCTTTGGGGTTTTATTTCTATAGGGTTATATCAGCTACAAATAAAGATATTTTTATTTCCAAAAAAAAAAAAAAAAGGACTGGTTGAGTTCCAAGTCCATTTCTATTCCAACCACTAGGTGTGCAAATGATCTAGCTAGTCACATTCTTAAATTTACCTCAATTACTTCAACTTTTTTTTTACTCTCCAACTTGAAGAGTTAGAGCTTATGTAAATGAGCTCATCTTACTATTTTAGTTAAAAACAAACATCTTTGAGATCTTGAGACTGCTTCAGATGTAGCCTGATTTTCTCTATCTCTGTCTAGATCTGGAAGTTCAAAGACAAAGGAAACTCCAGAGGTCAGTTACCAAAATTTCCATGTCATTTTTCTACTTCTCAACAATTTTGAAACACATTTACTAAAGAATATGTACAAATCATAGAATTGATAAAAATGAGTTTATCAATTAATTATTAGCATATTTGCTGCATACAAGTCAATCATTCTGAAGATGATAAAATACTATGCCATACATATGTGAATGGTAATACCCTAAAGTGGGCCAAATTTCAACTTCCAAAACCAAACCATTGAGTTGATTATGAGTCACAGCAAGCCTGTCATGTGGTTGTTGTTGTTGTTGTTTGTTAGATGCCATCAAGTCAGCTCCAACCCATAGCAACTGCATGCACAACAGAACTAAACACTGTATGGTCCTGAACCATCCTCACAATTCTTCCTCTGCCTAAGCCCATTGATGCAGCTACCCTGTCAACCCATCTTATCAAGAGCATTCCTCTTTTTCGCTGCCCCTCCACTTTACCAAGCATGATGGCCTTCCCAGAACCTGGTCTCCCCTGACAATATGGTCAAAGTATGTGAGACAACGTATTGCCGTCCTTGCCTCTCAGGAGCACCCCAGCCTTACTCCTTCCAATAGAGATCTGCTTGTGCTTTTAGCAGTCCCTGGTACTGCCAGTATTCTTCTATCGCACAAGTCCAATGCACTTATTCTTCTGTGGTCTTCCTTATACAATGTCCAACTTTCATTTGCATATGATGCAATGGAGAATACTGTGGCTTGGGTCAAGCATACCTTAGTCTTCAAAGGAACAATCTTGCTCTTCAATATCATAAAAAGTCTTTTGCAGCAGATTTTCCTAATGCAATATATATATATATATATATATAAACAAACTCATGATACATCTTAGATAACAGAAGGGCTTTCATTATGTTGTTTTGTAACTCAGTTTGGGACTTTAGTTCTACAGCATGATGAGAGTACAGTAATCCTATGGGGCATCATCTTTAATCTGGCTATGGAATCTACTTGTTATGAGAAATAAACTTGGTGAGGTAGTTAGTTTATTGTGCCAACCTGGCCAATAAATACATGTGGAGTTAATAGAAGGGTAGAAGGATAAATGTCTCAGTGAGACTCGCCTTTCTAGTTCTCGGTTCTATTGCTTTGTGATGGTCGGACCAGGGTGCAGCTGCCTTAGGCAGTTCCCTGCTTTTGCTTGCAAGGCTCACTTCCTGCAAGACATCCCTGAAGAGAAGCCACATGGACCTACCCCGATACCGCCCTGGGTGCTGGAGCAACCACGTGGAGACCCCTGCCAGCGCTGAGATGCTTACACATTCACTGATTTGGTTTTCGTCCTGCAGTTAGCATCATAGTATGTGTTTTGTGAAATGGAGAAGGACTTTGTGGATTGATGTTGGACATATGGGTTAATGTTGGACTTGTGGGCTTGGGCAGCACTGAGTTGGGATGTTTTCTTGATGTGCACTTACCTTTTATATAAAACGTTATCTTATGCATGAGTTTCTGTGAATTTGTTTCTCTAAAGTACTCAGACTAACACACTTAGACAGCTCTTACCGTGGAAAATATGCATCTTTTGAGCATCTTCAAGATTAAAAACCACCAGTAAAGATGAAGGGCTTGTAGGATCATAAGCTGGAGGTTGAGGAAGATGTATGAAAAGAAAGGCTCAAGGTAGTACAGAGGCAGGATCAACGTGCAATATAAAATCCTAAAAAAGAGAGAGAGAAGGGACCTGTGAATTTTCAATGATAAACAACTATTTTCCCCTAAGGTATATAACACTTATTTCATTTCAAATTATATCCAATCATTTCTCTAAGAAAAAAAAAAAACTTTTACAACATTATTGACAAACAACAGGCAAAAGTATAGTCTGTCTCCAAAAAGCAAAGTTAAAATTAAAGGTATTTTAACTGCTCACTGCCAATACTGTAATGTTTCTATGCCCCCATTTCTACTTTACAAACAAAAGAGCATACACTAACCCTACTCGTTTTTTCATGAAGGGGCACAATGAAAATCAATGAATTACTGCCTGGTGCCAGTATATCATTTATTTGGTACCAGAGTTGAGTGGAGAATTCTACAAAATACAAGTCCAGATAAAAGAGGCTTTAGAGAAGCAAAATGTGCACTATAAATTCCACTTTCTAAAGATAATTGTATACATTTCTAATTTTATAAACAGACTCTTTTACAGTTTACAGTGTCCCAGTGACCCATGATGCACAGTGACAGATACTAATATAGTATGAAGGGCTGTTTTTGTTGTTGTTGTTTTTCCAGAAACTACATGTACTGCTATGAGTTTAGCGTTCTTGAATAGCTTTGTTTAGTATTAATTTAATTATTAAACTAATTTATTCATGTGAAAAGCTTATAACTTTAAGCAAGAAATATTGTAATTTGAGTATATTATCTCCTAATTTTTTCCTATACTGATTGAACATTGAATTCCATTTTTAAGATTCACACAGAGTAAATTGGTTTTAGGTGAGTAATTCTTTGAATAACAATACATGTGATAGTTAAGTTTTGTGTCAAATTGGCTTGGTCAGAATTCTCAGGAAATTGGCATTTCACACCCAGTCATCCTTCATGACCTGCCCTATAGCACAGTGTAATCACAGCTAATCACTTGTAAAATTAGGGTAGGATGACCTTACTCCAGTCACAACCCTGATGCAATCACTTGCAAGCAAGTTTCCTAGTGTGAAATCAAGAAAACAATACTATTTACAAAGGCCATGCAAAAGATGAATTATTTAGGAATAAGCCTAAGCAGAAAAACAAAAGACTAGTGCAAGGGAAAGTGCAAACCACGACCACAAGAAATCAAAAGAGACCTCCATAAATGGAAGAATCCTCCATGTCCACGGAAGATTCAACCTTGTGAAAGTGTCAATACCAGCCAAAGCAACCTGTAAGCATAATGCAATTCCAATCCACATCCCAGCATCATTCTTTGAAGAAATGGAAAAATGAGTCACCAAATCTATGTGGAAAGGAAAGAGATCCACTTAAGAACAAAGTAGGAGGCCCCTCACTTCCGGACCTGAAAACATTGCTACACAGTCATAGTAGTCAAAACAGCCTGCTCCTGGTACAGTGATAGATATGTAGACCAATGGAACACAACAGAAATAAAATCATCTACCCACCCACAGACAACTGATTTCTAACAAAGGATCAAGATACATTAAATATGAAGAGCTAATCTCCTCAACAAATGGTGCTATCAAAATTGGATTTACATTTGCAGAAAAAATAAAATAGGACCCAGACATCAGTCCATATAGAAAAATGAACTCAAGACAGACTAAAGAACTAGGTTTACAATTAAGTCTTTAGTCTGTCTTGAGTTCATTTTTCTATATGGACTGAGGTCTGGGTCCTGTTTCATTTTTTTGTGCAAATGTATTTTGGAGGACATTATGTTGAATGAATTTAGTCAATTACAAAAGACAAACATTGTACAGGAACACTTTTTTGAAAGAAAAATAAAGATAAAGTTTTTCATACCAAAAGAAACTGACTTTGATGGTTCCCATGTGTGGGTGGAAATGCGAAAGAAAGGAAGCAATAGGCTAGAGCAGTGGTTCTCGACCTTCCTAATGCTCTAACCCTTTAACAGAGTTCATCATGTGTGGTGACCCCCAACCATAAAATTATTTTCGTTGCTACTTCATAACTACAATTTTATGGGCCACCCCTGTGAAAAGGTTGTTTGACCCCAAAAGGGGTTGTGACCCACAGGTTGAGAACCGCTGGGCTAGAGGGTCAACACAGGTGAAAGGGAAGATAAGAGGATAAGAGGAGGTTTGATACGTTATTTAAATTATTCAATATAAAAATGATTATCTGAAATGAACTCCCAAATAATTGTAATAAAAGTTGAAAGCAAACAGAAACTTGATGATCTGCTCTGTAAACCTTCACGTAAATCACACTGGAAAGCTAAAACACAAGACCAAAAATTCAAACCAAAAATCTCTTATGATGTTTTGTTTTAGCGTGTATATCAACATATGATACACAATGTTGTAAATCTTTATTGGAGTAGACAGCCTCATCTTTTCTCTTGCAGAGTAGCTAATGAATTTGAACCATTTATCTTGTGATTAACCGTCCAACATTTATCCAACAGTCACACTAGGACTCCTTCTCAGGTTCAAATCCACCCCCTTTGGTTCTGTTTTATGAAACCAGTCCCTATGAACTAGTCTCTGTCAGCTGGTTTGATGTTTTTACTGCCAGCAGAGGGTGCTTGAGCGAGTGTAATATGGGAGCAAGAGGAGTAGATTTACTTTTGAAGTTTACTCTTGTCTAGCAGTGTTCACCTTAGTGGCCTTCCTGGTCTAGCTGCAGTCCATGTTCTCCAAAAAGTGTCCTCAGAATCTCGGTCATGGGGTTGGAGGGAGGAGGACAGCTCTTCCAGGTTTCTCAGTTCCTTTCTAGTTCACCCTACCTCAGCCTTAGGGGTTGTAACCACTCTTAGGAACCTTACAGTCGGGAGAGGCAAACTATGGCCCCCAGGCCAAACTCAGCCCTTGCCTGCACTGCCCTGAGCAGAGGCTAATATTTACATTTGAACCCCAACTAAGAAAAAATTTTATCCAAATAAAGAGGATTCTCTTCTTCTCATTAATAAAACTGTGCCGGCCTACCTTAGAGATAAGGCAGTTCAGTTCCTGACCACCACAACACGGCAAGTTATTGCCGTAAACTGAGTCACACAGCAGTTTCCCCAGTGCACATCAAAGTTATGTTTATACTATGTGACAGCATTATGAAAAAGTTTAATATATTTCTTAAGTGATCAAAATGCGACACAGACACACAAAATTACCAGAAGCCTTTGATTTGTAAAAGTCAATTAGCGCACTACAAAGTGCAATATAGCAAAGCACAATGAAACAAGGATGTTCATATTATAAAACGGAATTATATTTATATTAATTAATTAATTAATTATATTATATTATACACAATTATATGTTCAATTACATTAATTAAAAGGTTGCAGGGAAAATAATCACTTGTAAAAATATTTAGATATAATTGATTACCAAATGTATACAATGTCAGGAATTAACACTGAGGGGTTATAAATTATTAGAAGTATATTTCAGCTTCAGTATGAATGGTTCCATTTAAGATATAAAAAATCTCTGTAGATTAGGAATAATCAGATACAGTAGTGTAAAAACAAAAATATTCCAAGTCATTTTCTCAGAAGTAATCAGTAGCCATGTGGTATCTTCCATTGTGTGGCCCAGCACCTTGATCTTTATTAAGCCCCCTTTGGGAATTTAGCAATTTGTCTATGTCAAAACTGACAAAGGAGCCTACATGAAAGTATCTCCTTCACAAATTTTACTAGGAAGTGTGAAAAATCGCCTAAATCCATAATAATACTTTGATCCACACAAAGAAAGAAAAGAAAACAGTATATAGAATGTGGGGTTCTGAATTAAATGGTCCTGCATTCAAAAAGACTTCTTTCTTCTTTCTGGTTGAAGGAAACGGAAACAGAGAAAAAGGACTCATAGTTGGAGAGAACTACATGTACAAAGGCCCTCAACTAAGTGATGTTATGGAAAATTTAAGGGATATAAAAATGATGATTATGGCTTACAGAGTAACAAGGAAGAGTTCCATAAGATAGGGCTGTAGAGGTGAATACTTGCTTTGAATGTCAAGGCTGGAGATGTGGTTGTCTTTTTAAATTCAATGAGAAGCATCGGCAGCATTATAAAGGAGTAATAAACCTAGCAAAGAATCAGCAATGCTGGGTTTAAAGTCTGCCACCACTATTTTCTTGTGTAATCTACACAAGCCAGGAAGTCTTCTGATGCCTAGGCATTAAGGGAAACTAACCCCACCCAGTTGACTGGGTACCTCCAGACACAAACTATAGAGCTCTAGAAGCAGCAGTGCTAAAAACGAAACAAAACAAAACACAGTGCCATTGTGTTGACATCAACGTATAGTCACCCGACAGGACAGAGCAGAACTGCCTCTTTGGGTTTCCATTGCTGTAATTTATTTCTCTCGTTCTGATAAACTTTTATTCAAAACAGTTTTATTGCCATATGGTTCATGTATAATCCAATTCAATGGCTTACTCATATTAAAAAGAGCTGTATGATTATCACCACCGTTTTAGAACATTTCCTTCTTTCTCTTTTTGTTTTTAAAATCATTTTATTAGGGACCCATACAGCTCTTATCACAATCCATATGTGCATCCATTGTGTCAAGCACATTTTTACATATACTGCCATAATCATTTTCACATTTTCTACTCGAGCCCTTGATATCAGCTCCTCATTTTTCCCTCCCTCCCCTCACTCCCTCCTCTTTCCCTCATGAACCCTTGATAATTTATAATTTTTTTCATGTCTTACACAGACCAGTGTCTCCCTTCACCCACTTTTCTGTTGTCTGTCCCCCAGAGAGGGGTTTATATGTTGATCATTGTGAACAGTTCCCCCTTTCTCTCCCCACCTTCCTCTTCCCCTCCTTGTATTGCTACTCTCATCATTAGTCCTGAGGAGTTTATCTGTCCTGGATGGCCTGTGTTGTGAGCTCTTATCTGTACAAGTGTACCTGCTCAGATCTAGCCATATTTGTAAGGTAGAATTGGAATCATGACAGTGGGGAGGCGGGAGGGGGGGAAGGGAGAAGAAGCATTAAAGTACTAGAGGAAAGTTGTATGTTTCATTGGTGCTATAATGTACCCTGACTGGCTCTTCTCTTTCTTGTGACCCTTCTGTAAGGGGATGGCTGTCTACAGATGGGCTTTGGGCCTCTACTCTGCAATTCACATTGATATGATTTTTTTGTTCTGGGTCTTTGATGCCTGATACCTAATCCCATTGACATCTCATGATCACAGAGGCTTGTGTGCTTCCTTCATGTAGGCTTTGTTGCTTCTCAGCTAGATGGACATTTGTTTATCGTCAAGCTTTTAAGAACCCAGATGCTGTATTTTTTTTATCGCCAGGCACCATCAGCTTTCTTCACCAAATTTGCTTATGCACCCATTTTGTCTTCAGTGTATGCACCCATTTTGTCTTCAGCGATCATGTCAGGAAGGTTAGCATCATGGAATGCTGGTTATTAGAACACAGTGTTCTTGCATTGAGGGAGTAGTTGAGTAGAGGCCCAGTGTCCGAGGGCTACCTTAACACTTAGCATCTAAATATATGTGCATAGATCATTTTCTTCTTTCTAGTACTCATTATTATTATTGTCTCCACATTTCGCTAAACCACCTCTGACATACCCTAAGAAAGTATTATCCAATAACTGTCTCTATACATTTACCTATCCTTGATTTCATATAAAAAACATGAATAATAATAACAAAATAAAATAAAAATTCTAAATAAAAAATAAAGCAGAAAATATTAAAAACTAGAAAAAATTAAAGTGGGTCAAAATAGAACAAATGATAAGGGATTTATTATATTTTAACCTATGTCTGCATTAATCCACTTTTGAATGCATCCTGCCTGATGGCCAGGCTATCCACATCCCTGGTCAGTGGTCAGAGGAATTCATGGGCGTTTTAGTGCACATGAAACCAAAAAATAAAAAACCAAACTCACTGCCATCGAGTCAATGCTGACTCACAGTGGGTTTCTGAGATTGTAACTGTTTATGGGAGTAGAAAGCCGAGTCTTTCTCCCAGAGCTCATGTTCATGATGATCACAGCCCACTATGTAACCACTACACCATCAGGGCTCTTTTAATGCACACGAGGATCCTGAAAATGTAATGATACAATCATCCTTAGTGATGTGATCTGATGTAATCAGTCAACCAGTTTGTAAGAGGATTAGGTAGCATGAAATATCCTTACTAGATCATAGCACAGCAAGGGAATTTCCAGCTGTGACCTACATCACCTTTTATCTTACAAGAAATAAAAGGGGAATGAGAAGCAACCAGAGAGAGAGCTTTTATGATTATCCATAACCTTCTGCAAACTGGGTGCTCAGAATGTAAGCTCTAATAGTGTGCCCTCCTCAGATCTTAGATTAGATTTACAATCTTTGGATCACACAGGTTGCTTCTGTGTGGATATAGTTGACACCCCACTTAGATAGCTGCTTCTTTAAAGACAAGCCTTTAAAACCCCAGATGCGATTCTTTCTGATAGTGGGGCATCATCTGATTTCTTCACCATACTTTGCTATAACACTCATATCTTTAGTGACCTCTCCATGAGATGTAGGGGACTGAGGAAAGGGGAGAAACCTATAATTTCTCATAACCAAGCTCATAATAGACCAGAGAGAAGTAATTTAAAACTCAATAAAGACACAAAAGAGCTCAATAACACAATCAGAAATTGATCTCATAGACATATACAGAACTCTCCATCTAACCAAAACCCAGTAAACATTCTTCTGCACTTCAAATGGAAAATTCTCAAGAATAGACCACATAATAAGTCATAAAGCATACATTAACAAATTCCCCCCAAATGAGATTCTTGAACCCATTTTTCTCAGACCAAAATGTTATAAAACTAGAGATCAACAATAAAGTGAACAGATATTAAAGATAAATACATGGAGATTAAACAACATAATACTAAAAGTTACGGGGTAGCAAATCAAATAAGGAAGGAAATTTTTTTAATCTTCTAAACAAACAATAATGATAGCATAACACATTAAAATCTTTGTGACACAGCAATAGCAATGAGAAGCCAATTTATAACAATCAACATACATGTGGGAAAAAACAGGAAAAATCCAAGATAAACAACCTAACACAACACCTTCAAGAACTGGAACAAGGTCAACAACATAAACCTTACAACATAGAACAAAAGAAACCATAAAGATTAGAGTAGAAACAAATGATCTAGAAAAAATTAGAAAAAGTCAACAAGACACTAAATTGGTTCTTTGAAAGGATGAACAAAACAGACCACTGGTAAATGTAACACAAATAAAAAGAGAAGATGCAAATACATAGAATAAGAGATGGAAAGGGTGACTCTACAACAGATCAAAATAACCACATACTATTATGAAAAATTGTCCTTCAACAAATTTGACAATCTAGAAGAAATGGGCAGACACCAAGAAATACATTATTCAATCAAATGAATGGAAGCGGATGTTGGAAAACTCAACAGACCCATAACAAAAGAAGAAATAGAGAAGTTCATTAAGGAAATTCCAACCAATAAAAATTCAGAACCAGAGGGCTTCACAAGGTATTCAAGCAAGTATCCAGAGTATAAAAAGATCACCAATACCACACAAACTATTCCAGAATACTGAAGAAAACAACAAAGTCCCAAACCTATTTTATAAAGTGGGCCTAATCCTGATACCAAAACTCAGCAAAGACTCCACAAACATAGAAAATTATAGACCAATACCTCTTATGAACACAGATGCAAAACCCCTCAAAAAAATTCTGGCCAATAGAATCCAACAACATATCAAAAAAATAATTCATCATGATCAAGTGGGATTCATTCCAGTAGTGCAGGAATGGGTTAAACCTTTGAAAAACAACCAATGTGATCCATCATGTAAACAGGATAAAGAACAAAAACCACACGACCACATGAATATATGCAAAAAAGGCATTTGAAAACAGCCAACACCCATTCCTGACAAAAACACTCAACAAAATAGGAATAGAGGGAAATTCTTCAACACAATAAAAGCCATATACAAAAGTCAATAGCCAGCATCAAGCTCAATTTGGAAAAACCTACAGATATCTTCCTCGAAAATGGAGATCAGCCAAGAATGCCCCTGTTACCACTCTTATTCAACATCATATTGAATTCTTCACCAGAACCATCAGACCCCCCAAAAAAACAACCCCCAAAACTAAGGGAATACAAATAGACAAAGATATGAAGCTCTCACTTCTTGCAGACTATGATCCTAAAGAGAGAGAAGGCAAAGGACTCAACAAAAAGCCTGCTGGAGACGATCAAGGCATTCAGCCAAAATATCAGGATACAAAATTAACAAGCAAAAATCAATTGGTTTCCTGTATACCACTGAAGTGGGCTATGAAAATAGACATTATGAAAGCAATGCCATTCACACAATAAATGAAATACTGAGAAAAAAACAACCAAAAAGGGGGTGAGGGGAGACCTATGCAGAGAAAACTATGGAACAATACTACAAGGAGCCCCCACAAAAAGGCCTACATAAATGGAAAAAGTACCCTGTGTTCATAGAGGGGCAAACTTAATATTGGGAAAATGTCAATACTATTTAAAGCAATCTACAGATACAACTCAATTTCATTCCAAATCCCAAATACATTCTTTTTTAAAATTTTTTTTAACAATTTATTGGGGCTGATACAATTCTTTTCACAGTTCATACATATACATACATCAATTGTATAAAGCACATCTGTACAGTCTTTGCCCTAATCATTTTTTTCTCTTTTCTTCTTTTACATTTTATTAGGGACTCAAACAACTCTTACCACAATCCATACATATACATACATCAATGGTATAAAGCACATCCATACATTCCCTGCCCCAATCATTCTCAAGGCATTTGCTCTCCACTTAAGCCCCTTGCATCAGGTCCTCTTTTTTTTCCCCCTCCCTCCCCATTCCCCCCTCCCTCATATGCCCTTGGTAATTTATACATCGTGGATGATACCTTCAGGACCAAGGGTGTGAGGGACGATGCTGGGAGAGTGGAGGGTGAGTGGGTTGGAAAGGGGGAACTGATTACAAGGATCCACATGTGACCTCTTCCCTGGGAGAGGGACAGCAGAGAAGGGGGGAAGGGAGACTCCGGATAGGGCAAGATATGACAAAATAACGATGTATAAATTACCAAATACATTCTTTAAAGAAATGGAAAAACTACCAACTGCATATGGAGAAGGAAGAAAGCCTAGGTAAGCAAAGAACTTCTTAAAAAGAAGAACCACGTAGGTTCTTAAAAACTTCGTAAGGACTTCCGGGAAGATGGCGACGGAGTGACACATACCAGAGGGACTCTGCAGAATCCAGCCCAGGAGAGTTGCTTAGAGGGAAATTCAACACTGCTGGAACCCAGTGGAGCATCATCAAGATTGAGGAAGCACAGACCCACGGGGTTTTGAGGCACTGGGGACTTTTGGCTTATCTCAGTGGAACCTGGCTGGGGCTTGACCTTGGCCCCACCACTGTCTCTTCCAGAGCCGGGACCAGTTGGAGGCCGAAGGGGGAACTGGTATCAACACAGCCACAGTTTGCCACTGCCTTCCTCAGGGCAGGGACTGGACCCTTGCAGCTCCATGGGCAGGGTCTGGGTTCAGCTACGTTGTTCCCTTTGTTTCCATCTCTGCTCTCTGCACCCTCCCCCACAGTCCTGGAGGTCTGCGCAGGGGCTTTTTCTTCGAACAGCCACAGTTTGCCACTGCTACCTCAGGGTGGGGACTAAACCCTTGCAGTTCCACAGGCAGGGATCAGGGTGCAGCTACATTGATGATTTTGTTTCAATCTCTCCTCTCTGTCCCCCAACAGTATTGGAGGGCTCCTTGGGCCTTTTTCTCGATTCAGCCGCAGCTTGCCTTGCCGCTGCCTCCTCGGAGCAGGGGCTAAACCCTTGCAGCTCCACAAGTGGGATCCAGACACAGCTACATTGTTCCTTTTGTTTCCATCTCTTTTCTATATCCTCCCCCCCACCCCACCCCAGTCTAAGTAGTCTTACTTAAAAATTTTTTCTCCTCTTTGTCTCTTTCCTGTTCTCTCACACTCCACTGTTCACCTCCAGACCACTCCCCTGAGACTAGGGCATTTATGCCTACACCACACCCAACTAGCTGAGCTCCATCCTGTGTAGCTATCCCAAGGCTAGGAAAAGCCCTGCTTTCCCTCCAGGGGTTACTCTTACTTCTTACCTGGGAATTCCTGCCTGTGTACCTGGGGGCATAAGGCAGCTCAGCCAACACTGGTCAACATTCCAAGCTGTTGTGGGAACCTCTGCCTAACCTCTGCAATACCAAAGCAGGCAACCTACCAGACTTCTGGGGCATTCCCCTGAAGGGGAAGCCACAGGAGAATAAAGTGATAGATTAATTCCATAGTGAAATTAGCTGTAGGAAGTTTGAAGAAGCATTCCTAGAAGTCTCCCAGAGAGAGCCAGTGCTCTTCAACTCCCTGGAAAATGGCCCCTGGCTCCTCTAAAACAATGCAACGCAAACAGCCATCAGCCCCAACGTCCTCAACAAAAAAAAAACAGGAGAAACAAAGGCAATGGCAGAAGATGTCCTGAACATAACAACATGCATAGAAGAAGCAGACATAAAGCTGCCACAGAAAGAAAATTTCAGAAAGCTGCTTGGAGTCATACAGGATATGAGGGAAACAATCCAGAAAAAAAGGATGAAATGATAGAGGAGATAAAGGCTATACACCAAAGGGAAATACAGGAACTTAGGGAGGAGATAACAAAAACCAGTAGCAGAAACAACGACCTTGAGTATCGACTGGAGGAATCAGAGAACCACATCAGTGACTTGGAGGACAGCCAAGCAGACTTAAATAAACACGAACAAAAATCTAATAAAATCATCAGAGAAGCTGAAGAAAAACTAAGAACTTGTCTGATGCTATGAAGCGGAACAACATTAGAATTATTGGCTTCCCGGAGGAAGACACAACTAAGTAGTTATCTGCAACAATAGTGAGAGAATTCTTGGAGGAAAACTTCCCCAGCTTAATGAAAAAAAAAAAAGCAGGCAACCATTCATGAGGCTGAAAGAAAACAGCTAGACTAAATCCCAAGAAAAGTCACCAAGGCACATAACAGTTAAACTATACAACTTTGAGGAAAAGGAGAAAATCATGAGAGCAGCTAGGGAAAAACAAGCACTCACATATAAAGGTTCCCACATAAGAATATGCTCAGACCTATCAGCAGAGACTATGAAGAAAAGGAGTGGAGTAACATATTTCAAAAATTGAAGGAAAACAAAGCAAACCCAAGATACTCCACCCAGCCAAATTATGGATCAAGATAGATGGAGAAGTAAGACTCTTCCCAGACCAGAAAAAAACTCAAAGAATGTGTTAGAAGAAACCCAGTCCTACAAAAGATCCTTGCTGACCCAGTATGGGCAGACGAACAACACTCACCAAGCATAAATAAGAGACTGCCACATAGAACGATCTTACTCAAAGGGCAACAAAGAGAAAACAGACCCCAAGATAGCATTGGCTTAAGGATGGAAATAACTCAAGAATGATACATGCACACACGCACAACAGGCTAATGAGAAAGAAAAGTAGGAAAACTCCCAACAGAAAAGGTGTAAGATGACATCACAGAGTCCACAGATGGAGATAATAACCCTGAATATCAATGGCCTGAACTTAGGCATTAAAAGACTGAGACTAGCAGACTGGGTTAGAAAACACAACCCATCAATCTGCTGCTTAAAGGAGACACATCTCAAGGCTACAGACACAAATAGGCTGAGAATCAAAGGCTGGAGAAAGTTATACCAAGCAAACAACAATTCAAAAAAAGCAGGGGTTGTGATCCAATCTCAGATAAAATTGACCACAAAGTGCAAATCATAAAAACAGATAAGGAGGGACAATATCTAATGCTCAAGGGAATGGTAGGCAAAGCACTAAGCACTGTAAATATATATGCCCCAAATGAGAGACCTGCTGAATATATCAACCAAACACTCCAAAAGATTACAAAAGAAATCAGAGCCTCAACAATTATAGTGGATGACTCCAACACACCACTCTGAGAAAGACAGATCACAGGGAAAAAATCTCAACAAGGAGGCTAGAGACCTAAACATTACAATTAGACAATTTGACCTGATAGATATCTACAGTTTTTCATCCAAATAAAAAAAATCACATTCTTTTCAAGCCCACATGGCACATATTCGAAGACAGACCACATGCTGGGGGCATAAGGCAAATCTACATAAATGTAAGCACATTGATATCATACAGACCTCTCTCTTTGACCACTGTGCCATAAGGCTGGAAATCAACACACAGAAGATTAAGAAAACAAGAGCAAACAATTGGAGGATGAATAACTCTCTACTACAAAAGGAGTGTGGACTGGCACAGATCAGAGATGAAATTAGGAAATTTCTAGAAACCAATGAGAATGAGCACATGATGTACTAAAACTATGGGACACAACAAAAGCATTTATCAGAAGAAGTTTCATAGCAATATATACACACCTGAGAAAGGAAGAGAGACTCATGACTGATATGCTGGCACAAAATTTACACTACTAGAGTAGAGTCAACAGGACAATTCTACTAATAGCAAAAGAAAAATTATAAAAATCAGGGCTGAGATGCAGCAGAGGGAAAATAGGAAAACTGGAAAAAATTAATGCTGCTAAAAGTTGGTTCTTTGAAAGGATAAACAGAATCAACAGACCACTGGCAAACCTAACCAAAGAAAAGAGGGAACAAAGTTCAATAGCAAGAATGAGGGATGAAAGAGAGGACATTACAACAGACCATAATGAAATCCAAAGGATAGTTATACAGTACTACGAAGGATTGTACTCCAATGAATTCAACAATTTGGAAGACATGGACAAATTCGTGGAAAAACAATTCCTCCCTAGACTATCCTCGATGGACGTCAAAAATCTCAACAGACCCATAGAAATAGTAGAAATAGAAAAAGTTATCAAGGGATTACCAGCAAAAGAATCCCTTAGACCAGATGTCTTCACTGGCGAATTCTACCAAGCATTTAGGGAAGAACTAACACCAATCCTACACAAACTCTTCTAGAACATAGAAAAAGATGCAAACTCCCGAACTCCTTCTATGAAGTTAGTATAACTCTGATACCCAAACCGGGCAAGGATCCCACAAGAATCGAGAACTACAGAGCAATATCCCTAATGAACATCGATGCAAAAATCCTTAACATAATACTAGCCAACAGAATACAAAAGTATACCAAAAAAAAATTCACCATGACCAAGTGGGATTCATACAAGGGATGCAGGGATGGTTCAACATACGAAAGACCATCAGTATTATTCATCACATTAACATGAAAAAGTATAAGAACCACATGATAATATCGATAGATGCAGAAAAAGCATTCAACAACATCCAACACCAATTCCTGTTTAAGACTCTTGAGAAGATAGGAATGGAAGGAAAATTTCTCAAGACAATACAAGCTATATATGAAAAACCAACAGCCAACATGGTAATCAGTGGAGAAAAGACTAACACAATCCCACTGGAAAAGGGGATGAGACAAGGATGTCCCTTGTCCCCACTCTTATTTAATATTGTGGTGGAAGTTTTAGCTAACAGCATAAGGCAAGGAAAAGACATCAAAGGTATTCATATGGGGAAGGAAAAGGTGAAACTATCATTATTTGCAGATTATGTGATTTTATATATGGAAAATCCCAAAAGTTCCACAAGGAGAGTACTGGAACCAATAGAGGAGTTTGGCAGACTGTCAGGATACAAGATCATCAAACAGAAGTCCATCGGATTGTTATACGCATTGGATAAGACCACAGAAGAAGAGATCAAAGAGGTGGTACCCTTCACAATAGCCGAATGCAAATTGAAATATCTACAGATAAACCTGATGAAAAAAACAAAAGATCTATATGGGGAAAATTACAGAACACTATTACAAGAAAACAAGAGTGACCTCAACAAATGGAAGGATATCCCATGCTCGTGGATTGGAAGACTCAATTTAGTAATGATATCAGTTCTGCCTAAGGCACTATATTAGCTTAATGCAATCACAATACCATTACCCTCATCTTGCTTCAAAGAAATGGAAAAACTGATTACCAACTTCATGTGGAGAGGGAAGAAGCCCAGAATTAGCAGAGAACTCCTCAAGAAGAAGGACACAGTGGGAGGGCTTGCTTTACCTGACTTTAGTACATACTATACAGCCACAGTTGTCAAAAATGCACGGTATTGGTAAAATGACAGATACCCAGACTAATGGAAAAGAACTGATAACCCAGAAATAAAATCATCAGCATACAGACAACTGATCTTTGATAAGGGCCCAAAAAATATCAAATGGAAGCAGATGCCCTCTTTAACAAGTGGTGCTGGAAAAAATGGATATCTACCTGCAGAAAAATTAAGCAAGACCCTATCTCACTCCATGCACAAGCATAAACTCAAGGTGGATCACAGACATTGAAGTTAAACTCCAAACTATTAGGGCCATCAATGAGGGATTTGGGACCCACTTGAAAACTTTGGCATAGGGAATACATAGGCTATCAGAAATAGGGAAGGACACAAACACAGAGTAGACACAAATTGACAAATGGGATATACTGAAGATAAAAAAACCTGTGTACATCAAAAGAAATTAATCAAGAGAGTAATAAGAGAGTCCACAGACTGGGAAAATATCTTTAGGAATGACACATCAGACAAAGGCCATATTACTAAAAGCTACAATACTATGCTAGCTTCCAAAAAGAAAAAACTAATTGCCTACTTGATAGGTGGGCAAAGGACTCGAACAGAAGTTTCACAGGGGCAGAAATCCGAATGGCCAATAAACATATGAGAAAATGTTCCCAATCTTTAGCCATAAGAGAAATGCAAATTAAAACAACAATGAGGTACCAGCTAACACCCAAAGGGTAGCCCAATTCAAAAAATCAGAAAGCAACACGTGTTGGAGGGGCTGTGGGGAGACAGGAACTCTCGTCCACTGCTGGTGGATTTGTAAGTATGTATGACCACTATGGAAATCAATCTGGCGATACCTAAAACAGATGAAAATTGAGTTATTACCATATGGCCCAGCAATCCCCCAACTGGGCATATACTCAGAAGAGGCAAGGAACAAATCAGGGCCAAACATCTGTGCTCCAATGTTCACTGCAGCACAGTTTACAAATGCAAGGAGTTGGAAGCAACCCAAATTTCCATCAATGGATGATTGGATTAAAAACTGTGGTACATACATACAATGGAGTACTACGCATCGTAAAGAGCAGTGATGAATATATAAAGCACATCGCTGCATGGGAAGAACTAGAGGAAATCATGCTAAGCAAAGTAAATCAAGCACAAAAGGACAATTACAACATGAGTCCGCTGAGATAAGCTTTTAAAAAAATGCAAAAGGGGCACAGGGAAAAACCTACTAGATACAAACATTCCTGGGGTGAGGGCCAGGTAATATGGCAGGGACCAGACCAAATACAGGGATACACATGGAGCACAACTAAAAAGGAGGTGGAGAAAGGATAGATAGGTAGATAGATAGATAGATAGATAGATAGATAGATAGATAGATAGATAGATAGATAGATAGATAGAAATGGGTAGCGGGGTCACAGGGCACTAACCCACCCAAGGGGAGGGTATTGTTTATATCTCCACAGGGAAAGAGGGACCAGACTTCAACCCAGGCTTCAACACAGTACTCCAAGGTGTGAATGCAACATGCCGACATGGAGTAGGGAACCAGTGGAGACATCTGGGGGCTGGCCCCAATCCCAACTACTAAGTAGACACCTGCTCTTCCCCCCAGAAGAATTTATTCCAAAAGACGGCATTGAATCTGCAGCTCCGGGAGAGGAACATATCTGATCAGAGCACACGGGTGCTGATGAAGAGGGAGGAGGAGAGAGTGGAGTACCACTTGGCCCACCAAGTCTTTAGGACTATGACCCCAATTAGAGCAGCCAGTCCACAGAAAGGACCACATGGCCAGTCCCACTATGAGACATGACACCCCTCACTGACCCATACCTCTACACAGGACAACACTGGAGACCCCGTGTGGAAACTGTACCCTATCTGATCCAGCCACACCAAGGCAAAACACTGAAGGGTGCAACACAACACCAAGGGAATGGAGCGGCGAAGTCCCCAAGGAATGCTGAAGGTGGACTTTGAGGCCAGGGCGTGGTGCCCCAACAGACTGGACTAGAAAACGCTCCTAAATGCCAACAAATGATCCTTGAACTAACTACAAACTTTTCTTTCATGTGTTTTGTTTTGTTGGTTCTTTGTCATTAGTTTGTTGTTGCTGTTTTGTTGTATATTGTTGCTTGGTTTTGCTCTGTCTTGTTTTTGTGCATGTTATTATCTCCGCAGGTCTGTCTAAACAAGATAGGCTGGATGAACAATCTGGAGGAGAAAACGGGACCGACAATTGCAGGGGGACATTGGAGAGGGGGTGGGAAGGGGGAAAGGAAGTGGTGTTAACAAACCCAGGGTCAAGGGAACAACAAGTGGTCCAAACTGTTGGTGAGAAGGGTATGGGAAGCATGGTAGGGCATGATCAAGGGTAATGTAACAAAGAGCAATTGCTCAAACCCTGGTTGGGACCGAGCATAATAGGGTGACAGGAGGAAAGTTAAGGGAAATAGAGGAAAGAGCTTGGAGACAAAGGGAATTTATAGAGTCTAGATAAAGACATGTATATATGCAAATATATTTATATATGAGGATGGGGAGATAGATATATGTGCATATATTTATAAGTTTAGTATTAAGGTAGCAGAAGGACATTGGGCCTCCACTCAAGTACTCCCTCAATGCAAGAATACTTTCTTCTATTAAACTGGCATTCTATGATGCTCACCTTCCCAACATAACCACTGCAGGCAAAGTGGGTGCACAAGTAAATGTGGTGAAGAAAGCTGATGGTGCCCGGCTATCAAAAGATATAGCATCTGGGGTCTTAAAAGCTTCAAGGTAAACAAGTGGCCATCTAGCTCAGAAGCAACAGAGCTCACATGGAAGAAGCACACCAGCCTTGTGATCACGAGGTGTTGAAGGGATCAGGTATCAGGCATCATCAGAACGAAAAATCTTACCATAGTGAATGAGTTGGTGAGTGCAGAGTGGAGACCCAAAGTCCATTTGTAGGCCACAGGACATCCCCTTGCAGAGGTGTCTCGGGGAAGAGATGAGGCAGACAGGGTGTGATGTAGCAACAATGAAAAATACAACTTTCCTCTAGTTCCTAAATGATTCCTCCCCCCTCCCACCACTATAATGATCTGAATTCTACCTTGCAAGTCTGGCTAGACCAGAGGATGTACACTGGTACAGATAGGAACCGGAAACACAGGGAATCCAGGGTGGATGATCCCTTGAGGGCCAGTGGTTTGAGTGGCAATACTGGGAGAGTAAAGGGAGGGTGGTTTGGAAAGGGGGAACCGATTACAAGGATCTACATGTTACCTGATGCCAGGGGCTTAGGTGGAGAGCAAATGTTTTTAGATTGATGAGGGCAATGAATGTACAAATGTGCTTTACACAGTTGGTGTATGTATGGATTATGGTAAGAGTTGTATGAGCCCCTAATAAAATGATTTAAAAATTAAATAATTTTTTTTAAAACTTCTTAAAAAGAAGAACCAACCTGACCTAAAAATGTAGTACATAGCCACAAGATTCACAACAGTCTGGTGCTGTTTTCAGAGATATAGACACCAGTGGAACAGAACAGAAAACTCATAAATAAATGCATCCACCTACAGGCTACTGATCTTCAACAAAGGACCCAAACTATCAAACAGGATAAAGACAGCCTCTTCAACAAATGGTATTGGATCCATTGTCTCACCATATGCAGAATGAGATTAATGATATGCCAGTTAATGAGAAACCATGCTGTTAAACCTATAAGCGTTAAACTAATTCTAACTAAATAGGAAGATGATATATAGGCAAATAGAAGGAATGGATTGTTCATAAAGTGAATTATTCTAAAATTGTGGGGTCTAAAAAAGGAAGGTTATAGTGTCTTTCATAAAATTATCAACAGCATGAAGAAGATGCCAAGCACATGGGGCTCAAAGAAAAGAGAATCTCTGAGGACATACTTCTGAATAGGAAAGTTGAACACATGTAAAGATTAATTTTCTACCTCAAAAGAGGATGTATGTATATGTGTGGATTGTGATAAGAGTTGTATGAAAAATGTAAAAAAAAGAAAAGAAAAAGAAAATGACTAGGGCAAAGAATGTACAGATGTGCTTTACACAATTGATGTATGTATGGATTGTGATAAGAGTTGTATGAGCCCCTAATAAAATGTTTTAATAAATAAATAAATAAATAAATGAATGATAGCAACATATGTACGAATACTCCTGATACAATTGATGTATGGATTGTAATAAGAGTTGTAAGAGCCCTCAACAAAATGATCAAAACAACAAAAAAAGAGGTGTACCTGTAAAGCCTAGTTCTGAGATATGAATACATCTCATCTACATCTGAAGTGATAGCTCATGGGAGTGGCCCCAATTTTAACAGAGCCATTCCTGCATTACATGAGCCTCTCCTTTCCGTTGCTGGGTACACAGAGGGTGTTGTGCCATCTCAGGAAGGCTCAGAGTCCTCTAGTGCCCTGAAGTGGACTCGGGTACCATTAGAACCCACACTTTGTCTTCTACTCATCCATCAGAATGGAAGCTCTGGGATTCCTGTGGAAAGAAAAGACCACAGTGCCCTCCCTCTTGTTTTCTGCTTATGACATCAGCTAGGAGCACCGTTTTCAACTTTTCTCCTTCTCTGTTTTTAATTGTCTGCTCTATGCAATTTCATATATTTATACAGCCCCATGCTCCATACAATTTGCTTTCACACGTGGGCCTCCCAGGGCATCTTTTTACGACACTAGGGTCACCTAGATCACCAAAAGTTGACACCTGAGGGACCATAAAAAAAACGGAAGGAAAAGTGGTGCAAAACGTCTTTGGATCTCTGCGAGCTATTCATCTGAATAGTATTCAAAGTTGGCAATATGTAATTTTCCCTTTCAATAACATCTGGAAATGCAGATCTATATAAATACTTATATATTACAATATATATTAATATGAATAGTCTTCAAATGTATAATAGTATAAATAAGAGCTAATTGAAATAGGAAATACCTTACTCACACTTGCATCCTCACAACATCTTCTATTCTGAGCTCAGAAAATGAAGCAATGAGCCTGCCTAACCACTTGTAAGCTTCAGCTAAAACAAACAGTCCAGAGTCAGGTTTAAAAAATCAGCAAAACACTGTTCCTTCTCTTCAGATCTACTAGCCTGAGCTAAATAAAGAACTATTCTTGTTATTTATTGAGGAAAAGTGTCAACAATTAAGGGACTGAGTTACCTGACACGCCCCCCACCCCCCAAAACCAACAAAACTAACTCACTGCCATCAAGTAAATTCTGACCTATCGTAACCCTACAGGACATGGTAGAACATCCCCTGTAGGTAGCTGAGACTGTAACTCTTTATGGAAGTGGAAAGCCTCATCTTTCTCCTTGGAGCAGGTGGCGGCTTCAAACTATGAACCTCGTGGTTAAAAGCGCACTATGCTACCATAGCACCTTACCTGATCTCTTTAGCCTAGTGTTCTCTGGTGGTATTTGCATAAAATTCAAGTAGAGAGATACAGTGATACATAAAATATTATTTTAAATCGATAGCTGTCAATATAATGTGGAAAGTTCAATCTGTGATTGAAATACTTTTGAACAAAATTCAAACAATGGGGCTCCCAGTTAACTAAATTAAAGCAATTTGACTGACATCAACTTTAATTTCCGCTAATTTTGTAATGGTCATAATTCTTAGGAAACTAATGTAATTAATTGACACTAAGAATCATCTAAATCAGCTAATCCAGAAATAGAAGGAAAGGAGATGTATGGACATAGTTGTACAAACACGGACCAAGAAAACCAAACCAAACTCACCGCCACTGAGCTGGTTCTGACTCATGGTGAGCCTGTGGAACTAGGTAGAACTACCCATGTAGGTTTCCTTGACTACAACTCTTACAAGAGTAGAAAGCCTCTTCTTTCCTTTGTTGAGCTACTAGTGGGTTCAAACTGCTGATCTTTCCGGCAGCAGCCCAAATTGTAACCACCATGTCACCAGGGTTCCACAAATATGAAGATGACTAATTGGCTCCATGAACTCAGAACTGATGATGCCTGGTTAACATTATTGAACATAAATGTCTTGTTTAAAGATTTTATAGAATTCGGATTAAAGGAAGAAAAACGAAGATCAGAATTTTAAATTCTCCTGCAATTGAGGCTTTCTGGAGCTATTGAGGCTGGACAACCCCCTGAAACTATTTCCCTGTGGTCATAGTTAAACTAAAAATGTCCTCTAAATTGTTCTTAAAACCAAACACTAGTTTAATTTTACTGTTAAAGAAGGTCTACTTGAGCCCAGTGCTTTGTGTTGATCCCATGCGCCTGAGCACATGGGCTACACAACGGCAACTCGAAAGATGCCATCGCAAGCTCGGGGAGGATTCGTTTATGTTGGTGGGAGAGAAGCAACTCAGAAAGGAGGCTGAGGATGGCTGCACAACTCAAAGAAAGTCATCAATGCCACTGACTTGTATGCGCAGAAGCTGTTAAACTAGCGTGTATTCTGCTGTGCATATTCTCAACAATAAAAACGTTGTTTTATTTCTTGAAGAAATGGGCTTTCAGCTAGATGGTGGCCTGGACAGATTCACTGCACAGCCCGCTCTAACAAAGCTGTGAAGAATAGGTAGACGAAAAACCTGGATCTGAGGAAAACTACAGACAAGTGACCTGAATCCCACCAGCACCTAGAGGGAAAACAGGCCTGCAGATTCTGCACTGGGGTGCACCTGCTCAAAATAAACAAATACGTGAAAATTAGTTCTGGTTACAGCACAGGGGACTCTGATAGCAGATGAGGAGAAATGTGGGGTGTTCTCTCGTTCCTCACACCCTCCTGATAGAGAGAGGTATGACTAGCCCCCGCCGTCACACATCCAGCGTTCAATCAGCTACACTGCCCTGCACATCGCCAGGGATACAGAATGCACTCTGAGAGGAACACTAGAGCAGTCAGGGGAGACTGAGGCAAAGGATGGCACTGAAAAAGAAAAAAACACCAAACAGATGATCACCCAGTGGCTGACACTAGCGGAGCGGAATCACATCACACGCAAAGAAAGCCTAAGGTCATTAAAGAGAAAAGTGGGTGTCAGCAAAGACTTTGAAAGTTGCTGTTGATCGTCAAGTAGCTAACACAAATGGAATCAATCATAAACTTGAGGTGAACAGAAAAATCCAAAGGGTAGCTCAGGAAGCAAAGCAAAGTATTATAGTCATTAAGTACAAAGACCTGGAGTTAGAAAAGCTAAAGGGACAAGAGCAAACTCAGCATACAGCAAACTGAAAGGAAGAAAAAAATTCAATCCATGAATTACAATATTGAAGAATTCCAATGTCAAAACATTGAACAAAAATGAGAAGTGTTCCCTGGTAGTCTATTGGTTAGGACTCAGCACTCTCAAAAATGGGAAGACGTGGTATATTTAAATTATTGAGTGGTGTGATATGTGACCTATATGTCAAATTAAAAAGTTAAAATTTTATAAAAGAAAATGGAAAGAATATAGTCACTACACAAAAAGAAGTGGCACATATTCCACAATTTCAAGAGCTAACATGTAATCTAGAAACAATGTACTGAAGGAAGAATTCCAAACTGTATTGATGACATTAATGGTATAGAAGGCTCAATGACTTGGCAGAATACCAATTGGAATGTTTCAACAAGTTGATAAAGCAGCGGAAATAGTCACTGAAAATACTCCTAGAAACCTGGAAGGCAGTCACTTGCCAACAGACTGCAAGAAATCCATATTTGTACCCATTCCAAAGAAAGGTAACCCAACAGAAAGAGGAAATTATAGAAGAAATGTTGTTAATATCACACACAAGTAAAATTTTGCTACAGATTATTCAACAACTTTTGTAGCAGTATATCATCAGGGAACTGTCAGAATTCAAGCTGGATTCAGAAGAGGACGTAGAATGAGGGATATCATTGCTAATGTCATATGGATCACGGCTGAAAGTAGAAGACACCAGAGGGGACTTGAGAGTCAATCTGCTATTCTTTTATGATGGAGATATAGTATAGTCAGGAGAATTGTATACTTTGTTTAGCTGTAACTAAGCTAGAAATCCTCCCTGTAGCTGTGACCCTGAGCTAAACTCCTCTAACTTATCTCACAGAGTATCCCGTGATTGAGGCCGGGCAGGAATTCTCACAGGTTCTCCCTAAACCAACTCCATGCCACTTCCAGCCTTCCTTCTTCCCCTCATTAAGGGTCGTAAGTAATGGAAGCTTTGTAATCTGAGATCTGTGTAAAACAACACTTTGTTTCCCAGCTAGTACCTGTCATTCCAAGATTTTTGACTGCCTGAAACACACAGTTACACTCAGACTGTTTATAAATGTCATTGATAGAGCTCCTTTATATCTGTAAAGTCCCAAACCTGTCATGACTGAATCTGGGAGATCTCGACGGCGGCATGGCCATCTGCTTAGGAAATCTCATCTGTGTCTGTCAGTTGGAGGATTGACATCAGTTTGTAATTTTAGTTTATTTATGGGTGCATCTACTGTTATGGTAGAGGAACCTCGCATCTGCCGGCAGATGACTGAAGGGGCTGGCTGTCAGTTCATTAATGGTTGTGCATTAGCAGAGAGGCCTTCCCACTGGGGGCTAGGGTAATGTTAGCCATCTGTTGTGGGATACGTTTCTTTCATCTGACCGGTTAGCCCTGCGCCAGCCACCTATGGCATCACTACTTTAGAAAGATTACTCTCCAGCTGTCCCCAGTTTACTTGCTGAAAGACTAATTTTCCTGCTTCTCAAGGTGGGTTCTTTGTTTAAAGCACCAGCGATCAGTCTAAGCTTCACTTTTAGAAAGGAACGGGGGCGTGGCCCCTTTAAGACGGTACAGTACGGGCTCAGCTCACTTTCTCCAGTTAGAAAAAGGAAAACAGAGCGGGAGCAAGAAAAGAGCTTCCAGTTGGTTTGAAATGTTCCCCCCAGAATGTGTGTGACTGCTACCTTGGAAGTCACTCTAAGGCATTAAAATCAACTTAGCTGTAGCAACCAAGTTATTTTAAGTCCAAATGTAGAAATCTGAGAGAATCTAAGGAAGCTGAATTTGGATAGAATGGGAAAAAAAGGTAAAATCGATTGAACTACATTTCAATAGAGCGTGGTAGTACATAGATAATTTTAAACTATTCTCAGTGATTTACTGAAATTATAATGAAGTCAATAAGTATTTGTTGTAATTTAGAGTATATAGTATTTATATGGACCTTAATATATCATATATTTAAATACAAACAATATATAATATTTAATTTTATGTTAATATCATCAAAAATGAATTAATAATAAGGTAAAATAAGTGCTTTATTTAGTGATCACATTTATAATAATTATTTAAATTGGTCAAGTTAATAATATTGTTTTATAAAATGTACATGGGACTAAAAAATCTTGTGTTTGTGTATATAGTTTTATATATATATGATAAATAGTGTATTCATTTTTCCAGCAATAAAGAGTTATAATAAGATGTATATAGGAACAATAACTGAAGAACTCATTGTTAAATATAACTAAAACTTTACCTGTCTGACTGAAAGTTTAATTAATAGCATTACACAGAATTAAGTTTCAGGCCATAAAGAAAAAGTTTTTATTATTAGTTCAGAAATCAAAATTAATTATTTGAATAATCTGGCTTCCAGGTGGAAGGTAGATTAGATTTACCAAACCACATGGTCTCAAAAAGAGCAGATGCACCAACATTTCTAAGTTCAGAGGAGCATTTGAAACGATTCCACATATGGGGTCGGTAAGACAAACAGGAGGACTTTTCAAACATCAGGAATGTCGAACATACTGTTTTGTCTAGGTGCTGTAATAACTGCATCTTGGAAGTGTCTCATATTAAGATGTGGTTTAGATTGCTGGCTTGATTCTTGGGGACCTATTTGCTTACTTTTGTCTTGGTACTTTTTCCAGGTTAGTTTGTCTTCCTTAGAATGAAATGTGTGTATCACATCCAATTGGTACAGTGTAACATTCAAAGTGATAAATTCAGTGAGGGAATTTAATATAACTGAGGGCTGGACGAAGGGCAGAATGGCTGATGGTAAGTTTTTATGTTGCGTTTGGGGAAGGAAAAAGAAAGCAGCACGTCTGCTGGTGCCAGAATGTGACAGACAGTAAAGTGCTGACTTGAGTATGTAGTATGTAAAGTTGAAGGAAATGAGTGAAGTTTTGTAAACTCTGCTTGGATGTAGAAAATAAGAGGCAAGGAAAAGATTTAAAATCTCTGGTATTGAGTTGCTATTCTTGGAATACAGAAAAGCTGTGAATCACCGCAAAATATTGCATGAAAGTTGTATGAGCCCCAATAAAATTTAAAAAAACAACAACATTGCATGGATGGTTGTACATCCTGATAGTAAATTCAAATGAGCGTATTAGGTGTGCTTGGCTGGTGGAAGTACAGTTGAGAGCAGATTATAAATAGATGACTCCAGAAATTTCCCAACCAAGGAAATGAGAGATGATGAGACAAAAATTTGGTAGCTGCACTTGGGTTAAATCTGAATTTTTTGAACATGGCACTTTGAAATGTTTCCTTTTATTAACTGACTGTGTTTAGTTTACATTAGTTTGTGGATTTCCCACTTACGTTGTTTATATGTGTGTGTGTGTATTTATGCATATAGTTTACTGTGACTTCGTCATAGCCATGTCAAGCTTCGTCACTTACAGATACCATGCGTTGCTGTGTGGACCCACTGAGGGACTTAACAAAAATTCCCAGTAGAAAATGGACTATATTGGATCTATGAAAAGGACTAATATCCTGAGTGGGAGCCCACGGTCTGATCCAAGATTCCCAGAACTCTGAAAAGTGATGCGATTGTGAATATAGCAGACCCTAATATGCCAGGGATAAAAGTAAACTATTCACCAGCTGAAATGTTTTTAGAAGTCTAATTGTGGAAATTTGGGGGGGCATTTTAAAAGTATCCTGTGTATGTAAGTACCTATTTTTCTCATTTCTCTCAGATTGTAAACTTGTAGGTTTCAAATATCATGACTTTAAGATTATAAACTTCTCTATTTCCAGATATAATAAATTCATAAAATAATTGTTAAATGAGCTGGTAAGGTTGGAGCTACAGCTTGTGAAAGGGATTGACTATAAAATTTCCTGCTATGTTCCTTGTTCACAGACAACTTGAAGCTTTACAGAAGGTAGCTTTTATTAGTGTTATCTGAATACAACATATACCGTGTGGTACTTATTGTTTGCTTTCTTTCAAACATTTAGACTAATATTGTTAGTATTTCTGTTCTGACTTTCTTAGAAGTTAAAATAATCCATGTATGTACAATTTGCCCTGAAATTTTTAACTTTGAGTCTTAAAAATATACAAAAACATTGGTGCTTGGGAGTCCTGTTTGAAAGTAAATGATGGCCAAGCAAAATCTGTAGATTCTTGCTCAGGCCTTAGTAAAGGTTTCAGTCTGTTTAAAGAAACGACTCCAGAAGAGGAGAGTCAGACTGGGAAGACCATCTAGTCATTTCATGTGGTCTCCCAAGCAATGTCACAAGGCTTCTGCCGAGCACTCTGGGTCCATTTGTCACTCCCATATTTGTGTGTCCTAGAACCCATTCTTCAGAAGGTCTCGCTTCAGGAGGAGCCAGTTTTCATTTAAGAGAAAGTATAGAAATTCATGTTCTGAAGAAAGTAATTAGTAAACAAACCCAGGAAGAGCAACCTGCGTTCGGAAATACTTCCTCTGTTTTTTATAGGTTCCCAGTGAAAGGATCCTACCTGTCATATTACTAACTGTACTTTTCTGGTATATTTTGTTCTCTGTGTGTATGTATAGATTTCTAAACAGGGTCTATCAAAAAGACTCCTTTTGAGGACCTCACTGAGTGAACTATATTTTGCCTTAATTACACCTCATTCAGGCTAAAAGAAATTGAAATACTTCTTTGGACTTTAAGCTGAGACACCCTAGTGTGAAAAAATCCCCAAGGATTATTATGCTCAGAAACCCTTTGGAGTCACTGGACTCTGGACTTGACATGTTCGTGTCTTCTTTGCTGCTGTGACATGTCTTAGTTCTGAAGACAAAACGTTTTGCTCTTTGCTTTGTGTCTAGCCCTTATTGCTTTCTTAAATAGTGCTCTGCCATTTGAATCTGTACAGGTGAACTTTCATGTGTTTTAGTCTTTGCAGGCATTTAGACTCTATATCATTGGTTAACTTAATCTTATCCTTAAACATATCAAATGTCCCACACAAGTTTATTTACATTATTTCTCAAGCTGATAGTGTTGCCTCTAAAGTGGACCATAAATAGATGTATACATTAGACATATGGATGGCTATTAAACTTACACTTGGTCTAAGTCCTAACCCAAGAACCATGTGTTCTTATAATTGTGATCCTGCTCACCTGGAGATGTAAGTGCATGACAAAGTGTGGCAAAGAAATCAGATGACGCCTGGCCCTCAGGAAGAATAGTGTCTGGGGTCTTAAAAGCATGTCCAAAGGCAAGCAGTCATCTAAATGAAGTGCCAGCCAAGTTCACCCAAAAGAAGTCGATCAGCCGGTTCATAGTATCCATAATCACGAAGGAGAATTGTATTCACACTCAAATTTTCAATGCTTCAAAAGGTTCGGACAGTGGGGCCTAAGATGGGTTGCAAAGTCAAATTGAATTCCTATTGAGTTCCTTCTGATCATCAATTAGGAATATTTCCATCCTAAACTGATCTCATACATAAGTCATCTGATAACAGTGACCAGGCCACATGAGCTCTCTTTGTGCCCTTTCTGCAACATGTTTACTTGTGTTACATTGACTATGCAGAGGCATTTGACTTCGTGGATCATTAAAAACTATGCAATGCACAGGGAAGAATGGAAATTCTGAATATTTCATTGTGCTCACACAGAATCATAGACCAAGATGCAGTTGTTAAAACAGAACAAGAAAATACTGCATTGTTTTCGAACCATAGAATGGTATGCGTCTGATTTCATCCTTTCGCCACATTCATGCAGTGTGCATGCCAGACTGTATGAAGACGAGGGGGGAGACTTATCACCAGCCTGCTGTGGACAGACGCACAGCCTTGCCTGCCGAAATTAAAGAAGACTGGAAGCACTGCCGAAGACGATCAAGAACTGTAGCCTTCAACCAAATTACAAATGAAGGAAAAGAAAATGAAAACCCTCGCAATTGGACCAATAGAAACATGATAAACAGAGAGAAGACTGAACTTATCAAGAATTATATTTTACTTGGACCCAAAATCAATGTCATGGAATCAGCAGCCACCCCAAATCAAACATGCTTTGCACTGGGCAAATATGCCGCACAGCACTCTTTAAAGTCCTGAAGAGTAAGACTGTCACTGTAAGGATTAAGCTGTGCCTGACACAAGCCAGGGTCTTTTCAAGTCTCATACACAGTTGGACTCATGTACAGTTGGACACTGAATAAGGAAGACAGAAAAAAATAGATGCAATTGAATTGTAGTGCCGGTGAAGCAAGTACCGAGAGCAAACTAATTTATCTTGGAAGAAGTACAGCCAGAATGCTCCTCAGAAATAACAGATGTTGAGACTTTGGACATATTATCAGGAGAAATAAAAACAACCCAAAACAACCAAATAACTGTCATTGAGTTGATTCCAGTTCCAAATCATAGTGCTCTTTTAGGATAAGGTAGAACTGCCAATGTGGGTGTTTGAGACCATAACTCTTTTTGGGAGTAGAAAGCTTTGTCTAAAAAAAAAAAGGACCTGATGCAGAGGGTTTAAGTGGAAAGCAAATGCTTTGAGAGTGATTTGGGCAAAGAATGTATGGATGTGCTTTATAGAATTGATGTATGTATATGTGTGGATTGTGATAAGAGTTGTATGAGCCCCTAATGAAATGTAAAAAAAGAAAGGAAAAAAATGATTAGGGCAAAGAATGTACAGATGTGCTTTATACAATTGATGTATGTATATGTATGGATTGTGATAAGAGTTGTATGAGCCCCTAATAAAATGTTTTGTTTTTTTAAAAAAAGCCTTGTCTTTCTCCTGCAGAGAGGCTGGTGGTTTCAAACTGCTGATCTTGTGGCTATCAGCGCACTACATAACCATTATGCCAGTAGAGTTCTTCAGGAAAGTCCAATTGTAGAGAAGGACATCATTAGTGGTCAAAGAAAGGCAGTGGATAAAAGGAAGACCATCAAGGAGATGACAGAGTGGCTGCAAAAATGGGATCAAACATAACAATTGTGAGGATGTCACAGGACTGGGCAGGGTTTCCTTCGTTGGCCACTGGGTCAGTATCAGTCAGATGAGACTGGGTGGCATCTAATAACATGCAGGAGCACTGTTAGTGTAGTGTGTGCGAGTGTGGTGGGTCATTGGGTGTTAAGTTAGGCTTATAAGGAGAGTAGACATATAGGATTGAATACGTGTAACTGAAAATTCTAAATTAGTAAGTAATAGCTAACAGCAAGGACAGCAATTCAAAACCACCAGCCACTGCATAGGAGGAAGAGGCTTTCTCTCACAGGGACATATGGTCATCGTGAGTCAGAATCAACTCAATGGCAGTGAGAATAATACAGTTCAAACCCAAAGGTTAAAATCTCAAGCAATGGGCAGAAACTAAAAGTTTTTCATTGTGAACAGGACTTAGACAAGAATGTCTTTTATTACCCTCTTATTCAATATTGTGCTGGAAATCTTAGAGTCGGGCAATAAAAGGAAATTAAAGCCATTCAACTTGGCAAAGAAGAAGTAAAACTGTCTCTATTTTCAAATGACATCATTCTACACATAGGAAACTACAAAGGCTGGACAAAAAATTACTGTAACTAACTGAAAATTTCAGCAACATGGCAGGATGCAAGATCAGCACGCACAAATCAGTCAAAGTCCTGTGTACTAGCAAAGAGATCTATGGAAAGGAAATAGTAACATTGCCAATGTTCCTGTGAGGGGAAGTCAGCTCCAATTCAGGGTGGCCCTACACACAGCAGAGCAACACACTGTGGTCCCGCACCATCCCCACGCTGGCTGTCATGTTTTAGCCCATTGTTGCAGCCACCGTGTCAATCCGTCTAATTAAGGGTATTCCTTTTTTTCACTGACTCCCCCTCTCCTCAGTCAAACACAATATCCTTCTCAGAGCCCGCATGCTCCTAATAGCAAGTCCTTTAAAGAGCATTCTGGCTGTTCTTCTTCCGAGATAGATTTGTTCTTCTGGCAGCTTATAGCACTTTCAATACTCCTTTTAAGAACCATAATTCAAATCCATTCATTCTTCTTTAGTGTTCCTTATTCATTGTCCAACTTTCATGTGGTTGAGGTGATTGGAAATACAATGATTTGGATCAGGTACACCTTAGTCCTCAAAGTAACACCTTGGCATTTCTACATTTTAGACGTCGTGTGCAGCAGATTTACCCAATGCAATGACTGCTGATTCCATGAGCACTGATTGTGAATCCAAGAAAGAAGAATTTCTTGACAACTTCAATCTTTTCTCCATTAATCATTTGTTACTTATCGGTCCAGTTGTGAGGAGTTTGGTTTTCTTTGCACTGAGTTGTAACTCATGCTGAAAGCTACAATCCTTTCTCTTCATTAGAAAGTGCTTCAAATCTCCCTCACTTTCAGCAAACAAAGTTGTGTCATCTGCATGTCACATGTTGCTAATAAGCTTTCCCCGAGAGCAAATGTTTTGACAATAATGAGGGCAATGAATGTACAAATATGCTTTACACAATTTATGTATGTATGGATTGTGAAAAGAGTTGTATGAGCCCCTAATAAAATGATTTTTTTAAAAAGCTTTCCCCAAATCTTGAAACTGCATTCTTCATATAATTCATCTTCTCTGATTATTTGTCCAGCATATAGACAGATAATAATTGTGAGAGGATAACACTCTTACACATACCTTTCTTGATTTTGAACTATGCAATATTCTCTTGTTCTGTTTGCATCTTAAAACGTGTACATGTTCTGCGTGGCACAAGTACGTGTGCTGGAGTTCACATTCCTTCCATGTATCCATAATATTATCAAATAAATGTTATACGATCCACACAGTTGAGTGCCTTTGCACAGTCAATAAAACACAAGTCAATATCTTTCTGGTATTCTCTGGTTTCAGCCACGATCCATCTGACATCAGCAATGATATCTTTTATTCCACACCCTCTTCTGAATCTGGTTGGAATCTCTGGCATTTCCCTATCAATGTACTGCTGCACAATTGTTAAATTATCTTAAGCAAAATTTTACTTGCATATGATATTAATGATATCGTTTTGCAATTAGTGCATTCCGTTGGATCATCCTTCTTTGGAATGGGTACAAATATGGAACTCTTCCAGTCATGTGGCCAGGTAACTGACTTTCACCTTTCTTGGCTGAGATGAGCAAGTGCTTGCAGCGCTTCATAAGCTCGTTGAAACATTTCACTGGTATTCCATCGATTTCTGGAGACTTGTTTTTGATTAATGCCTTCAGTGCAGCTTGGACTTCTTCAGTGCTGAATCATATGTTGCCTCTTGAAATGCTTCAGTGCTGGCCAGTTCTTTTGGGTACAGTGCCTCTGTATTTTTTTCCCTTTTTTTAATGCTTTCTTCATTGTTCAATATTTTGCCCATAGAACGTTTCAATATTGGGACTCTAGGCTGGGTGTTTGTTTTCCTTGAGTTCTTTCAGTTTAAGATATGCTCAATGTGTTCTTCCTGCTTTGGCTTTTAGCTCTAGGGCTCTGCACATATCATTATACTATTTCACTTTATCTTCTCGAGCTTCCTCTTGAATATTTCTGTCCAACTCTTTTATTTTATCATTTGTGTTCAGCTCTTTTACATCACGGGTGCCTTAGATACTCTACTATTAAGAGCTAATTTCAGAATTCCTTGTCTTTCTAATGACCTTTCAGGTGATGTTCTTGATGTCATCCCAAAGCTAATCAGGTCTTCTGGTATTAGTGTTCAATGCCCCAAATATGATCTTGAGATGTTCTGGAAATACAGGTGTGATATGCCCAAGATTGTATTTTGGCTCAAGTGTACTTGTTTTAATATTCTTCGGCTTCAACCTTAATTTACTTATGAACAATTAATGGTCTGCCTTGTTTTTTGCTACTGAATTTCTTCATTGTCTCTTCCCAAAGATGTGTTCAATTTGATTTCTGTGTATTTCATTTGGTGAAGACCAAATATAGTCATTGTGTATGTTGTTGAAAAAAAGGTATTTGCATTGGTCTTGCAAAATTCTATCATATGATCTCCAACTTAATTTCTAGCACCAAGACCATATTTTCCAACAGCTATTGCTCCCTTTGTTTCCAACTTTTATATTCCAATCAACAATAAATATCAATGAATCATCGTGTCTGGGTAGACTAGAGAAACAAAATTTATAGACACTCATAGGTGTATAAGAAAGAGTTTTATATAAAAGAGCAATTGTACATTAAGAAAATATCCGAGCCCAGTCCAAATCAAGTCCATAAGTCCAATGTTTGCCCAGATGTCCAATACTAGTCCATAAATTCCTCTTTAGACTCGTGCACCCATGCAATAATGCCAAATGCAGGAAGATCACAGGCCAGTGGGCGGACAGTCTTGTGGATCCAGTGGTGGTAGAAACATCTCAGTGCTGGGAGGGGTCTCCACGTGGTTCCTATAGTTTCCAGGGCTCTGACTTCATCAGCCTAGCTTGATGTGGCTTGTCATCAGGAATGTCTCACAGGGAGTGGAGTGTGTCCTGCCTCCAGTGAGCTATTTATCTCCATAGCACCTCCAAATGAGGTCATCAAATTGAGACCTTCTTTCTTCATTCACAAATTGACAACAGATTATATAACTACCGCTACCTCTTGGTTGATGCATAAATTTGACTAACAGACTTATTGACTGGATTTCCTTGTATGAAGCCAGGTATCATCCTATCACGGATAGAATTATACTTCAAGATAGATCTTGAAGTGGGTTTTTTTTTGTGATGAATGCAATGCCATTCCTTTTGGATCTCTCATTCCCTACATAGTAAACGATATGATTTTCTGATTCAAAATGACCAGTGACAGTCCATGGGAGCTCACTAATATCTGGGATATTGATATATATATATATATATATATATATATATATATATATATATATATATATATATATATATATATATATATATATATATATATATATATATATATTTGTTCCATTTCATTTTAGACAATTTCTAATATCCTAGATTCTGTTATACTTATCAAATTTCAATATTAACTACCATTGCCGAGTCTTTGCTATATACCAAACTTTGTTCTCAGTTATCTTGTACATGCATATTACTACAGTTTACTTTCCATATTCACCAGTTTTATGAATAAAACCTGAAGCACAGAGAGATGATCTAGCCTATCCAAGATGACACAGGTAGTAAGAATGAAGTCAGCTTCGGCATTTGAATTTGGGCAATCTGATGCTTGTATCCACCAACTGAACCACTGCTCCCCTCTGAAAAATGCCTGATGTATTCAAGATACCTAATAAACATGTAAAGGATGCTGTTGGATAACAAAAGAAGGGACACTGCCACTGGCCTCATCACAAGGATTATTTGGACGCTATTCAAGAGGGCAGCTCAGCCTAGAAACTGGAACATGGAGCCTGGGCCTTTATCCCTGTATTTGGCCAGTAGTATTAATTTCTCTGTTGAGGGTATCAGAAGCTCCCAAACTGGTCCCAAATAGTGGTTGGTTCTACACTGTTCTTTCCACACCAGCTAAGGCTTTCCCATCTGTTTACTCTGATATTGTCAATTCACACATTTAAAGATGTTTTTCAGACCAGTGCCAGGCTGGTTTGACAATTGTGGCTGTGCAGTAGGTTTTGAGGTCAGGTGGAGAAAACCCACCTGCTTTGTTCTTCTGTTTAGGAAGTTTTTTGCTTATCCTGGCCTCATATCTCTCCCTAGGAAGTTGGTAAATAGTTTTCTATTTCTTTAAATAATAGTGTTGGGATCTGGATTGAAATTGCCTTGTGTTTGGTTCAGGCTGCTTTAGGTAATATTGACATTTCCGCAATATCAAGTTTCTATGCATGAACACGGGACACTCTTCCATTCGGGTAGGTCTCTTTGGGTTTCTTGTGGAAACATTCTGCAGTTTTCTTTGTACAGGTCTTTTGTTTCTTTGGTTATATTTTTTCCTAGTTAGTTCAACTTTTGTGTGGCTGTAGTGAATGGTATTTCCTTGAAGTCTCTTTTGGTACTCCCCTCAATTATAGACAAGAATCCAATTGATTTCTGTTTGTTAATTTTGTATTCTGCTACTTTACTAAATCCCTCAATTGTTTCCAACAATTTTTTTGTGGAGACCTTGTGGTTTTGTATATATAAAATCATACTGTCTGCAAATAGGGAGAGCTTTTCTTCTTTGCCCAATTGTAGTCCTTTAATTTTTGTTCCCCTTTAATGTGTTTTATTTTTATTTATTTATTTAATCCTTTATCCAGGGAACTCTTTCAAATCTTATGACAACCCATCTTCAATTGTACTACTCATACTTGTACATATGTTGCCATCAACATTTCCAAAACATTTTCATTCTACTTGAGACGTTGGCATCAGCTTGATTTTATCTTACCACACTTCTCTGTTGGAGGTTTTCTTGTCTGGCCCCCCTGCCCTGTCTCCCTCCGGGGTCAATGTCACCTTCCCCAAGCCCACCAGGGAAACCTGGGAGGGATTATCTGCTGACAAACCCACCTGGTTCCTCCTTCGCCTCTGTCCCCCCAGGCCTGCCATAAATGGCTATCCCTCTTGCCCCATCTCTGGAACTCTAAGGACCAGCTGCGTCCTTCTCATGTCTACACTGATGACCCTTACCCCGACCCCTCTTGTCACCCCACCCTTCTTGATGACACCAGGGAGCCCTCAGGGTGCAAAGTAGGTGGCCTGATTCTGAGTCCCTGCAGCTGGAGCTCTGGGAAGGCAAACCCTCAGCCATGTTCTGAGGGAATAATCTTTTGGTCTTGTGGTTCTGGCTAAAACTTCCAGCACAATGTTGAATAAGAGTGGTGATGAGGGGCATCCTTGTCTCATTCCCATTTTCAGTGGGATAGACACATAGACAAATAGCACAGGTCAGAAAACCCATAAATAAAAGCATCCACCTATAGAAACTGATTTTAGACAAGGACAAAAAAAAGGGGGTGGGGGCGGTACCCTCTTCAACAAATGGTGCTGGAAAATTGAATCTCCATCGTCAGAAGAAAGAAACAGAAGCCATACCTCACCCCATGCAGAAAAAAGAACTCAAGTTGAATCAGAGACTTAAGTAAATCCCAAAGCTATCAGGATCATCAAGAAGAAATCAGCACAAACTTAAGGACCCTGTTGCAGGGCACACACAGGCTATCAGCTATAACCAAGGATTCACACACAGTGGAAGACAAAATAGATGAGTGAGACCTATTAAAAATAAAACACTTAAGGGAGACTCCAGATAGGGCAAGATATGACAAAATAACGATGTATAAATTACCAAGGGCACATAAGGGAGGGGGGAAAGGGGAGGGAGGGGAAAAAAAAAGAGGACCTGATGCAAGGGGCTTAAGTGGAGAGCAAATGCCTTGAGAATGATTGGGGCAGGGAATGTATGGATGTGCTTTATACAATTGATGTATGTATATGTATGGATGGTGATAAGAGTTGTATGAGTCCCTAATAAAATGTAAAAAAATAAAAGAGGAGAAAAAAATGATTAGGGCAAAGACTGTACAGATGTGCTTTATACAACTGATGTATGTATATGTATGAACTGTGATAAGAATTGTATGAGCCCCAATAAATTGTTAAAAAAAATAAAACACTTATATAGATAAAAAAATTTCATCAAAGGAGTAAAATGAGAGCCATGCTATTCAAGAGGCCTGCTCACCCTAGGAATTGCAACATGGGAAAAATCCATGGAACATGTAACCGGATTGGAAAAAATCTTTAGTACTGACACAATGGATAAAAGACTAATCACTAAAATCTACAGAATTCTACAACACCACAATAAGGAAAAATAAAAACAAAAAAAACAAATAACCCTTTCAGAAGGTGGGAAAATGACCTAACTAGACAGTCCATAAAGGGTGGCATGTGAATGGCTAACAAGCACACGAAGAAATGCTCTTGTTCACTCGCCATCTGGGAAATGCAAATCAAAACAATAATAAGCCACCATCTTACACCCACAGCATAACCCAATTAAAAAATTAGACAAAGCAAAACAACAACAACAAAATAACAAATGCTACTCCATCGGTAGGCTTCTATATACATACAACCACCGGGGAAAGCAACATAGCAATACCTAACACTACTGCTAAGAGAAGTTGTCATACGACCCAGAAATACCATTTCTAGGCATATACTAAAAAGAAATGAGACAGATCATGAACAGACAAATACTCTTCCATGTGCATTGTCGCACAGTGCACAATAGCAAGAAGTTGGCAACAGCCCATATTCCCATCAATAATATTGATTAAATGGATTAAAACAAAACAAAACTTTAGTATACACACAATGGAATACTATGCATCCCTTAAAAAAGGCAAGCCAGTCAGGGTGCAGGGTAGCAATGATGAAACATACAATTTCCCTCTAGTTCTTAAATGCTTCCTTCCCAGACTATCATGATCCCAATTCGACCTTACAAAGCTGGCTAGACCATAGGATGTACATTGGTACAGATAGCAACTGGAAACACAGGAAATCCAGGACAGATGATACCTTTAGGACCAGTGGTGAGAGTGGTGATACAGGGAGGGTGGAGGGAGGGTGGGGTAGAGAGGGGGAACCGATTGCATATAATCTTCTCCCTGGGAGATGGACAACAGAAAAGTGGGTGAGGGAGACATCAGACAGTGTAAGATATGACAAAATAATGAAAATTTATAAATTATCAAGGGTTCATGAGGGAGGGGGACGGGGAAGGAGGGGGGGAAATGAGGAGCTGATTATCAAGGGCTCAAGTAGAAAGCAAATATTTTGAGAATGATGATGGCAACAAATATACAAATGTGCTCCACACAATGAATGGATATATGGATTGTGATAAGAATTGTACAAGAGGGGGAGTGCAGAGAGGAGACCCAAATCCCATTTGTCGGCCACTGGAGATCCCCTTGCAGAGGGGTCTAGGGGAGGAGATAAGCCAGTCAAGGTGCAACGATGAAAAATACAACTTTCCTCTAGTTCCTAAATGCTTCCTCTACCCCTCCACCCCCCACCCCACACCCACCCCACTATCATGATCTGAAGTCTACCTTGCAAGTCTGGCTAGAGCAGAGGATGTACACTGGTACAGATAGGAACTGAAAACACAAGAAATCCAGGGCTGATGATCCCTTCAGGACCAGGGGTGTGAGTGGTGATGCTGGGAAGGTAGAGGGAGAGTGGGATGGAAAAAGGGAACCGATTACAAGGATCTACATGTGACCTCCTCCCTGGGGAACAGACAACAGAAAAGTGGGTGAAGGGAGACGTCGGACAGGACAAGATATGACAAAATAATAATTTATAAATGATAAAGGGCTCATGAAGGAGGTGGGAGCAGGGAGGAAGGGGAAAAAATGAGGACCTGATGCCGGGGCTTAAGTGGAGAGCAAATGTTTTGAGATTGATGAGGGAAATGAATGTACAGATGTGCTTTACACAATTGATGTATGTATGGATCGTAATAAGAGTTGTATGAGCCCCTAATAAAATGATTTGAAAAAATTGTACAAGCTCCCAATAAAATGATTAAAATTAAGTAAATAACGTGAAGTTAAAAAAAAAGCATTGATGATATCATGAAATGCCTCATGACACGATGAACCTGGAAACACTTACGCTGAAACCCTTTGCATAAAAAATAAAAGTTTTTTGCCAAATAAATAGTTGCAACGGGACACAAAATAAAGGGTCCTCATTGCAAACAAAATCAAGCAACTTCGTCCAAATCCAATCAATATTCAAATGACAGTTAGGTCATTGTTAGGACCAGGGCTCATAGAGCATGTATCAGTTTTCGCATTTTATAAAGTTTGAATGATATGCCTAGCTTGATGGTGCCTATAATTATTCTACTTTAACAAAGAACTTACCTTTCTTTTAGAGATTTCATTGAATCATTTCATTGGCCAATGACATTTCATTGAGTAATTGGAAATGTTGTTAATCTCAAATCAAGATCCATATGCATGAAACAAAATGTAGAATAAGCAGCTGTTATGTTGGTTGTTACCATATGCGATATTAGTTGACTGACATAGCACATTTTAGTTACACATTTCTTGCCTTCCTTGGCAATATATTTTCCACATTGCCACAATCGAAGGTGTTATTTTAATTGTTTTTTTTAAATGGTTCCTTCACCTTATGTTCTTCAATTGAATTTGGCCAATTGATCAGTTTGGCAGGTGATCCATGTAAGGAAGGAAAGGACAATGCTCTGACTTCACTGCCTGAGGGCTAGATAAGAGCAGCTCAACTTCACTGCCTGAGGGCTAGATAAGAGCAGCTCACTCTACATACTCACCAGAAGGGGAAAACAATAAGACGGCTGACAAAAAATATGACAGAAAAGATGAAAAACAGGGTGTTACAGGTTTGGCTCCATCCAGCATAAGAAAACATTTTTGCAGCCTGGAAACAAAGAAATATTATTCAGGTAATTAAAATGATATTAGTATAACATTAAAAAATAAATACTGATAAATTATCTAGCAGAATTCATTTCAGCATGTATGTTATCTGTGCATTTATTTGATATCTCCATTTAACCCACATAGCTGAATTAAAAAGCGATCAGGGTATGAGTGAAACCCTAGTTTCAGCAAGGTCTGCTTCCATCATGGAGTCTCTTTTAAGATAAATGAAAGAAAGGTCATGTCAGGAAGCAACTCCCAGCACTTGTTCTAGTTGAAATTGTAAGCACAACTATTTTCTAACTTTTTTTATCCTAATCGATTTGCTTATATCATTTGTGATATATATATATATATATATATATATATATATATATATATATATATATAAAGAATTAAAGCAAAGGCTGTTTATTGAGGAGTTAATTAATACAGTTTTTCTATTACATTATCCAGGAAGGGCTTAAGGTGGAAAGTTTCTGGCGTGAGCAGGAATGGGGAGGAATCACTGGAGGGCAGATCATCCCGCTAAGTAACATAACCTAACTTGGGACATTTGATAACTGAAGTCCAGTCCAGAAACTCAAGACCCCTCCAGAACAAGAGAAATACTATAGTTAGACCCCAGAGGGATTCCCAATCCATACCCCACACTTTTCAAGGGAAGAGCCTCAATAGCTGAGAAAGAAGATATCAGACCTAGTGGGTGGAACATGGGCCTGGGGATAAAGGCTAGAAGTTTAGAGTCACTGAAATCGAGTGCGCAGCTGTTTGATGGGTCAGAGGCCAGGTCAAGGTGGTGAGTAAACACTGTATATGCATAAGGAGAGGATCTCCTTCAGCCTTCCTATGATGGCAAAGTAGTACTTTTTTGTGCTAATGTATACACACAGTTTTTTCCGTGATGTGTAATGACCAAATACCAGACAGTAACTCCTCTCCTTTGCTAAGGAGTCATCAACATACTGTTAAAGTGGTGGGTCCTGGGTCTAAATTTCAGAGTGTGGAAAGAAGATCAGGAAAATGTATGAAGACGGTAAATAGTCAACTATAAGGAAGAACAGTAGATGTTGAGGTTGTTTTTCTTTGTGAATGAAAAGGTAAGAAATTACCCACAAACTGTTAAAGAATATGAAAGATTAATAGACTCTATCTTGACTAGATGAACACACATTAAAACAAACTACCCAAGGAAGCTGGGGAATATGCATAGTTGGAAAATGTAAAAAATTGGGCCTGATGCCAGTACTTCATGTTGTGTCTACCACCAGCTGATGGAAGGTATTAGTCCTGATTATTGAACCTGAAATTAGGTCATGACTTGTGAATCAAGAATGATTCATGACCACAAATAACATAAAACTGTTCTCATAGTTTACTCATGATATTACATTTTTCTTGCTTTTACCTAAAGACTCACATTTTTGAACAGTAATGAGTTGAACTTCACAATATACCAAATGGATAGATATGATTTCTCAAGCTATAGTTGTAGAGAGTAAAGCAAAGCAGTAAGCTATTTGTCCAAGCCACATAAAAAGTTATGTCATATCAATGACAAGGTGGGAGGTTGGCAGATATGAATTGGCAGGGATTGCTAGTTCCACATCTGAAGACCTAACTTCCCTTCATAACACAATAAAGCTGCTTTTATATTGGACACACCCAAAGGTAATAAAACTAGAGTTTAGAAGCAACAGAGTAACTTATAATTCTTAAGATATGGGCAACGTGGTCTTAATTTTCAGGCAGGGTTACTGAGATATGATCAGGAACGGAGGTAGTAACAGAGGGCTCAGAGTAGTAACTCATGGAAGAGCGGGCACCGCCTGCTTTTGCTAAACCATGTGGGGTCCTGAAGCTCATCTATGGGCTTGTTGCTCACACCAAATAACTGGGTCCAAAAAATCCACTGCTATCGAGTCAATTCCAATTTATAGCAACTCTTTTTAGGGTTACTAAGCCTGTAAATCTTTATGAGAGCAAATACAGTAGCCCATTATTTCTCTTATGGATTGGCTTATAGGTTTGGACCAACAACCATGAGGCTAGCAGTTCAACGGTTACCTGACAGTGTGTCTGAGCCCCACCCAAAGGATTGGGTAGCTTGCTAATAATGTAAGTAAAACACATTTTGGGAAGCATGTAAGTAAAAGTATACCCATGCAAATAAGGGGTAGGGAACACGAATGAGGAGATTGGTTAGTTTTGTCATCCTGCTCAACTTCAAATGATTCATCCCAGGGGTGGAAAGTAGGATCTCATTACTACCAGGAAAGAAGAATCAGGAATTCCTTTGAAGCTGAGCTCCTTGCCCTGAATCTCCTTGATCCAGGAGACAGAGAGCTGTGCCACCGGAGGAGCAAACAGCAGCAGAGTTGGCAGAGGCAGCAGACATGCACAAGGCAGAGCAGTGGATGTCTTGGTCCATGAAGTTGACCTCTGGGTGCCTTCAGGCAGGAGGCCAGTGGTGTGACTCTGGGCACTTGAATGGGGAGGTGGATGTGATCATCCTTGGAGCTAAAATTGAGTTACTTCAGGTTGAGGCTTGCCTGATAGGTCGAGTGAAACAACTTTAAAGCGCGTGCCTGAGCAGGGCAGAGGCAGAGTAACCAAGAGGTCTAGGGCCAGACAGACATATGCCTTGGCTGTGGGAGCCGCGGGAAGAGGATTCCTTATTAGAGAAATGGATTCTGAGTCATCTCTGACCCTGAATTGTAGCCTGCTCCGGTTAGAGTTTTATTAGGTAAACACCATAAGCAGGGATGTTGTCTGAGTTATATGTGGCCATTGCAATCAATCGCCGAATCCATCCGAGAAGTAAAGAGGATGTGGGCGGGACAATTTGTGTCAGTGTTGCGGCACGGTTGGAAGATGGAGGCGTGTCCAACCTCTCCCTCATAGGAATCAGCCTCAGACTGACGCTGATGGCCCTGCTCCCAGGGCCCTCCGCAAGTTAGAACATGTCACATCTTCATTTCTACGCACAGCTTTAGGAGACCTGCGTTTGCATTTTCTCTGTTCTAAAAAACATTCTAATTACCTCTCACCCCTTAGAATAAAAAGTGTTGTTTTTTAAAAAAACAAAAACAAAACCACTTCTCGTTTCTTAAAACAGTTTCTTGAGCTAGAGGCGAATCAATGGGGTGGGGAGGCGGGAGGCAATACAAATATCTAGTGGCTCTCTGCGCATTGGACTAAAGGAATATAACATGCATTCCAACTTTGGGAGTCCACAATGCCTGATATTCAAGTTTTCCTTTGAAAAGACTAAAGTTCATTCCTTCCTCCAATATTTCATGTTTCTTCCTGAGCAAACATTTAACGTACATACATGGAATCCTCCGAATTAACTTCTCTTTCATACAATGGAAAAACATTTTTTTAAGTTCCATTTCTTTAGTCTCGAAGGAAATAGGTGTCCAGGGACATTCTCTGACATTGGGTGTTTTCAGGACAGAGAGTGCTGCTAAGGTACTCACAGAGAATTCCTTCTGTGAAGGGTTCCAGAAACTGTCATGGGTATTGTTATTATTTGTTAAATGGCAAATTGTTATTTTACCTCAAGCCAAAAGTCAGCCACATCATGCACAATCATCACGAGTGTCCCACTGCGAATATAATTCGCACACCAGGAGAAGCTCATCAAACTAATAGCAGCCAGGTGATGGATGACATGAGCTAGATAATCCTATATTGAAGGGAAAATGGAAACCATTAGTTTTTCCCAATCACTGAAGGACGAATAATAATATTTTTTAAAACTTCCATTCCATCTTGTTTGACATTTATAAAATATGTTAACTTTAATTCTTAAAAATGATCATTGTGAGGGAGATAGAACAAGTGTTTGCCTCATTGATGAAGTTATTTAACAGCAGTTGGTAGGGGTCATATAACATTAAATCTGGTGTTCTTCCCAATGCTACATACCAGATAGACAAATACACACATAATGTATACATACAAACAAAAGCGTATTTCTGTATACGTTATTCTCTGCCTAACTCCAAAAAATGAAAACAAGCATATAATAAAACCATGTGATATTTTGTATATTTTTCAGTGTAGGGAAGTTGGGATGGGTGAATTTAAGAAAACATTTGGAGTTAGGCTGAATTTTCTAGAGGAACAAAATCAATGACACCGATTTAAGAAATGACTATATAACAAGAAAGACTTTGTTATAAAAAAATGCCCAAACCAGTCAAACTCAAGTCCCTGGGTCCAATGCTAGCTGGAACCCTCTTCAGACTCAGGCAGCTGCTGGTGGATGAAGCAGAAAGACAGAGTGGGAAGCTACGATATCACAGGTCATGGGTGCAGAATCCTGTGGATCAAGGTCCATAAGAACATGGCAGGGCACCACAATAGCCCCCAAGGTCAGCAGGCCTCAGTGGCTGCCAGACAAGCATCCCAGGCAAACAGGAAGTGAAAGGGACCAAGAGTGAGAGAAATGCTCCCCGACTCATAAAAGTGCCACATCCTCATGAAAGCATCACCAGGCTAAGGTCTGATTGATAAGTTGGACTCCACCCCTACCTCCACACAGGTACCATCAAGTTGATACAAAATCTAATCGCGGTTTCTAAAATTGATTGTAGTGATGGTTACACAACTTTGTGAATATACTAAATACCATTGAATTGTAAACGTTAAGTAGATAATTGTGTCATGTAAGTTATAGGTCAAGCTGTCAAAAAATGAATGTAAATGAGTTTCTTGGCAATTAAACCAAGAGAGTAAACATTATGCTTTAAATAATGATGCTTAGATTTATTGAGTATTTACTACACCAGGGGCTTCAAGAAGTTCATGAAAAAAATCCATTATCTTTTTATTCCATTTTTCCATGAACTTGTTGAAGTCCCTTAAAATACCAAGAAGTGTTGTATATGGATAAACTTAACCAGCTCTCACAACAACCTAAAGAAATAAGAAGTATTATTAAACTTTTTTAATATTAATATCTTAACATTCAATTCCCAAACCAAAAGAAGGAAACAGACAACATAATGGAGATTTATAGTCTTATAAAAAAGAGTAGAGCTTAACATTATTTTCTATAATGTTTCACTAAAAATATCTCCCAAGGCATCAAAGTATGACTGTATTTGCACTATTCTATGTCAGACTTAAAAAAAAAATCATCCTGTGCTGCCCAGCTATCAAAAGATAGAGCATCTGGGGTCTTAAAGGCTTGCAGATAAACAAGCAGCCATCTAGCTGAGAAGCATCAAAGTCCACATGGAAGAAGCACACCAGCCTGTGTGACCACAAGGTGTAGAAGGGATCAGGTATCAGACATCACAGAACAAAAAATAATATCAATGGGTGCTCACCTTCCCGATATGATCACTGAAGACAAACTTGTGCATAAGCAAATGTGGTGAAGAAAGCTGATGGTACCCAGCTATCAAAAGAGATAGCATCTGGGGTCTTAAAGGTTTGAAGATAAACAAGCGGCCATCTAGCTCAGAAGCAACAAAGCCCACATGGAAGAAGCACACCAGCCTGTGTGATCATGAGGTGTTGAAGGGATCAGGTATCAAGCATCAAAGAACAAAAGATCATATCATTGTAAATGAGGGTGAGTGCAGAGTGGAGACCCAAAGCCCATCGGTAGGCAACTGGACACCCCCTTACTGAAGGGTTGTGGGGAGGAGATGAGTCAGTCAAGGTGCAGGGTAGCAACGATGAAACATATAACTTTCCTCTAGTTCTTAAATGCTTCCTCCCCCACCCCCCACTATCATGATCCCAAGTCTACCTTACAAATCTAGCTAGACCAGAGGATGTACATTGGTACAGAGATAGCAACTGGAAACACAGGGAATCCAGGACAGAAGACCCCTTCTGGACCAGGGGTGAGAGTGACAATGCCTGGAGGGTGGAGGGAATGTAGGGTGGAAATGGGGAACCGATTACAGGAATCTGTGTATAGCTTCCTCCCTGGGGGATGGACAGCAGAGAAGAAGGCGTGGGGAGACATCAGACAGTGTAACATATGACAAAATAATAATAATTTATGAATTATGAAGGGTTCATGAGGGAGGAAGGAGTGGAGAGGGAGGAGGAAAAAGGATGAGCTGATATTAAGGGCTCAAGTAGAGGCAAATATTTTGAGAATGATGATGGCAACAAATGTACAAATGTGCTTGACATAGTGGATGTATGTATGGATTGTGATAAGAACTGTACGAGCCCCCAATACATGATTTTTTTTAAAGGCATCCTGGTGGTACAATGGTTAAGTGCTTGACTGCTCACTGAAAGGACACAGATCCAACCGTAATCTCTTCCCGAAAGAGAAAAGAACTGGGAATCTGCTCTCAGAAAGCTTGCTGCTTAGATTTTCAGAGCTTAAATTCTAAACATCTGGCTTGTGGAGTGCTGTAAATGATGGAGGAGCCCAGAGGCCCTTCGTGGATTGAGGCTCCAGTGAATCCCCTCTGACCACCGTGTAGGGATGTGAATAGTCTTACTATCAGATAAAGGGGAAATTAAATTGGATTTTAGCAGCTGTGATTAGGCTACAATGTAACACTTTGTCCTTTGATCTCCCTTTTGATACATTCTGAAGTTATTCCAGGTTTTAAATATTTTCTGCTTTCTTTTAAAGTGAGGTTTCTGTTTTACTTGGTCATTGTTTCTGGCTCCTTTTTTGTTTTTTTGTCTTTGTTTTCTGTCTTTTTCTGTATGGAGAATTCAGAATGGGGGGCTCTATGAAGAGAGTAACTGAATTATTCATTATCTAGAGGTATAAAAGAGGAAGTTGAAAGAGAATGTGAAGTAAACTGTAATGAGTACAAGAAGAAAGAAAATGTTCTAACCTTGTTTGTGGTGAAGATGATTGCACAACTCTTCTTAATATGATTGATGTATCGAATCATATAATATGTTAATTATATCTCAATAAAACTATTTTTCAAAAAGATTACTGCCTAGGAAATTCTATGAAGGAGTTTTATAAGTTCTTTATGAGTCTGGAGTAACCTGACAGCACACAACAACATGTGCTACAAAAAGCAACAGCAACAGAAAAGCTATGAATGAAAGTAAACACATAAAAGCTCAATTTAAATTTCAGAATTTTGGACAGAGGCTGAAATATTCTGCAGAAAGTATAAAAACAGCTTTGTCAATAAGAAGACACTTACCTTCCTCTTGATATCAGTGCCAAGGCTAAATAGCAGAGACCAGTAAAAACTCATCTCCAGAATGTAGTACCAGTACTGGGATGGCAGCAATGGCTAAGGAAAATAAAATTATTCACTACTTTAGTTGTTGACATGTGAACAATTTATTTTAATGCATTAAAACTTATTCTTCACATCTGTTATATTTCACATATTTCCATACAATAATGATGACCTATAGTCCAACTTCCAAAAAGGTAATTGGAGATGATTTTAAGCCATTTTGATTTTGACAAGGTAAATAACTATTTAAAATTCCAATGAAATGTTTTATTTGTTTAAATGTTAATAAAACTACCACAGATGTGATCACCTTATTTAATTTATTAAGAAATAAATTAGAAAGACAATTTTAAAATCTTTACTTGAAAACAATGGCAGGCCTGTTGTGTTGGCCTGTTTTCCATGTTTAATAGTTGGTGAAAACTGCTCAAAAGCTGAGGTGCTAACCTCCTTTCTGTGATAGATCTGCAATCAGACTGGCCCATTCTCAAATGAGGCAGTAATAAAGTATGTACAATTAATTTTTTTAAAGACACATTGTCATCAAGTTGATGACAATTCAAAGCAACCCTATAGGACAGAGTAGAACTGTCCCTGTAGGTTTCCAAGACTGGAACTCTCTACGTAGTTACTGGTAGTTTTGAACTGCTAACCTTGCGGTTGGCAGCCCAACATATAACCCACCACACCACTAGGGTTCTTACACAATTAATTAAAATGTCAAAGGTCACTCATAAAAAATTAATTTCTAAAGCTAAAGTTCCCTTAATAAATTTATAGATGGAGCTAAAAGTGCTTATTTTTGCTAAGTTGAGACATTATACTAATTGATATGATAAATTATTACATTAATGGCCTCCAATACCTCTGATACCTGTGCCTTTATGTAGGGTCCTCCACACAGAACCTAGGCTTGATCCTGAACATTGATCAAAGGAATTAAACAATTGTGATTCAAGAAGGTACTGCATATATCCCATGTGAGAAACCTGCTGCAAAGACCTTAAGGACGAGGATCAAGATGCCAACTGCCAAACATATGAATAAGGGTATATGGGAAACAGACCTATCAACCAACAGACTAAAAATGTATCGATGGATTCAATAATACCACATACAGAAGAACTGCTCAGCTGAGCCTAACCCCAACTGTCCACCTATATTATGCGTTTTTGCTTAAGGAGCTAGATTTAGTTTGTTACATATCAACAGATAGCTAAAAAAGTAAAAGTAAGAAGTTGGAGATGAAAGATAACAGGATGAAGGTGTAGCCTATATAATGCCTAGGTCTCCTTGATGACTCAACTTTTAAAAATTACTTAAAGCTGAAGCTAACACATTCAAAGGATAATTTTTCTGGTCAGTCCATTATCCTTCATAAGACCATAAAAGAATAAGTCAGATTTTCTGCTTTCTTTTATTACAAATGAGCTGCATTAAGAAAAATTTTCTCAATGAAAAAGTTTTATATATTGTGTTAGTCTGAGTTGACTAGAGAAACAAATCCAGAAACACTTATATGTGTATAAGAGAGAGCTTTATATCAAAGAGTAATTATATATTAAGAAAACATCTCCACTCTGTCCAGATCAAGTCCATAAGTCCGATATTAGCCCATATGTCTGATACCAGCCTATAAATTCTTCTTCAACTCATGAAACACATGGAATGATGCCAAATGTAGGAAGATCACAGGCCTGTGGATGGAAAGTCTAGTGGATCCAGTGTCTATAAAATTATCTCCAGGCATCTGACTGCCATTAGTGTGGCTCCATGTGGTTTGTCAACAGGAAGGTGAAGCAAAAAGAGAGTGTGTCCTTCTTCTGGCATAGAAGAAGTCCCCAGAATCCTCATGAGAAGGCCATGTCCACAAGGAGGGATCAGGCTGTGATCTGATTTACAGGCTAGACATAAAAATATGTTATACACACACACACACACACACCATGCATACTTGTGTATAATTCGAGTTTTCCAACACATTTTAAATGCTGTTTTGTGGTAAAAGTAGGTGCCTCGGCTAATATTGGGGTCAGCTTATATTCAAGTATATATGGTATATATACACATACATTTTAAAAACTGTTTTAAGGCAACAGCCAGTAATCAAGGCCAGAAACTGTGGAATCAAGAGCCCCCAAAGAAGAAAAAAATGTATTCAAGTGAAATGGAAGTAAAAAGATTTTTTAAAATTAAACTTTGCGGATTAAAAAATATAAAAATGAAAATTCTGAAAAAAATAAAATGTAATAGTTAAAGCATGTTTAAAAACATAAATAGACTGAAAAAGGCACGGAAAAAAACTAGAAATCATGTCAATATAAAATATCCAGCACGCTGAAGTGGCTGAGATTTAACCCTACTTATAAGATAATAAATTAATCTTAGAGTTTCACATATGCTAGAAGCTAGATAGACCTAGGCCAGAAATAAAGGATAGTTATTAATCATAGTGATGGAAACAGATACAATATCAGCATTTACACCAATTCTCTAATTCCAAATGTCCACAGGGTAAAGAAACAAGGTCAGATGACAAGTTAATGAGAGGAATACTCCCCTACAGAACATGAATCTCTCATAATGGGCAATAACATGCTTGGCCTTTGCTCCTGAATAATACATGATTTCTATTTTATAATGCTGTTTCTATGCAAACATACTTAAAAAGTTAGTATGGAACAAAATTTTTATAACAATTCTAGAAACCAAAATCTTTGACTAGAACACCAGTGAAAAATGAAAGTCACAGCTACTTCTGCATTTCCGTGTCTGGCCAGAAGAATCTATCCTGATAAAGTTATAGATGGTATTGTAGAGTGGACACAGCAGTATTAAACATCAGATAGAAACTCTAGGTTCATTTCTGTTATAATAACGATTTTGGATATTAACAAATTGATGAAAAGTTATTTTTAAAATTCATTTAACATTTTGAAGTTCATGTAACACTACAATTATTCTGAACAAATAAGGAATGTCTTACTTTGAAGAAGGAGGAGGAGGAAGAGGAGGAGGAGGAAGAAGGGGAAGAAGAAGAAGAAGAAGAAGAAGAAGAAGAAGAAGAAGAAGAAGAGGAGGAGGAGGAGGAGGAGGAGGAGGCGGAGGAGGAAGAAGAAGAAGAACTATGGTGTCCACAGTCCAAGGGTAAACTGGGTCACTTTGCTCCTTTTATCTTCTTTGATCCCTGCAGGCATTCACCCACAATGGAGTCTTCCAGTGGTCATTCCCAGCTTTGCAGGGCAGTGGCCTGGTTCCCCTACAACGAGATCCACAGGATGAAGCAGCCCCATGTTGTTGTCCAGCTGGCTTTCTCCTTTCACAATCACACTGACGATTAAGAAGCCACCTGGTCAGTTTTCCTCCAGCTTCTTTCATGATCTGATCAATCTGCTCCTCTTCTCTTTCTAAATTGTTGCTTTCATATATCTTCCAACACATCTTGGTCTTTCTTTTTGTTTGCCTCGTTGGGGCTTTTGGTGGCCTGGACTTCAGCAGCTTCAGCGTCTTCCTTCTCCCTTGACCAGCCGCCATCTTCCCCAATCTGTGAGGTGTCTTTGTGATCTTTCGACTTTTGAGTTTTCTGCAAGTCTGTGATGAATTCTATGCTCTGTTACATGATCTGAATTCTTTTCTTGCTAAGAATTTTCATCCTGATTGTAATAGCCTCTTTGCAGCTTTAAAATAGATGGTCTCACCCACTTCCTTTTCCCCGCCTTCCCCTCTCCAACCCTGGGACAAGGGAATAAATAACAAGTGATCTACAATTGATGGCAAGGAGGGCATAGGACGCCTTTTGGGGCTTGATCAACTGAGAGGAATTACTGAAACAGAAATGAAGGCTTAACATGATAGTGGAACAAGAAGAAAGTAAAAAGAAATAGAGGAAAGAACTAGAAGGCAAAGGGCATTTATAGAGGTCTAAATCCAGATATGTAATTGTATTATATATGATGATGGGGAAATAGATCTATGTACATATATTTATAGGTTTAGTATTAAGATAGGAGATGGACATTGGGCCTCTACTCAAGTCCTTCCTCAATGCAAGAACACTTTGTTCTACAAAACTGGCATTCCATGATGCTCACCTTCCCAGCATGATTGCTGAAGACAAAGTGGGTGCATAAGTAAATGTGATGGAGAAAGCAGATGGTGCCTGGCTATCAAAAGATAGAGTGTTTGGGGGGGTCTTAAAGGCTTGAAGGTAAACAAGCGGCCATCTAGCTCAGAAGCAACAAAGCCCACATGGAAGAAGCACACCAGCCTGTGTGATCATGAGGTGTTGACGGAATCAGGTATCAGGCATCAAAGACCCAGAAAAAAAAATCATATCATTGTGAATGAGGGGGAGTGCAGAGTGGAGACTCAAGGCCCATCTGTAGGCAATAATTCGACATCGCTTTACAGAAGGGTCGCAGGGAGGAGATGAGCCAGCCAGGGTACAGTATAGCACCTATGGAACATACAACTTTTCTCTAGTTCTTTAATGCTTCCTCTCCCCCGCCCCACTATCATGACCCCATTTGTACCTTACAAATCTGGCTAGAACGGAGCATGTACACGGGTACAGATAAGAGCTGGAAACACAGGGAATCTAGGAGAGATATACCCCTCAGGACCAATATTGAGAGTAGCGATACCAGGAGGAGAAAGGGAAAGTGGGGGGAAATAGGGGGAATTGATCACAACTGCCTATAAGCCCCTCCCTGGGGGGTGGACAACAGATAAGTGGGTGAAGGGAAACATTGGTAAGACATGAAAAAAATAATAATTTATAAATTATCAGGGATTCATGGGGGGGGCGAGGAGGGGGGAAATGAGAAACTGATACCAAGGACTCAAGTAGAAAGAAAATGTTTTGAAAATGATGATGGCAACAAATGTACAAATGCACTTGACACAATGGATGGATGGATTGTGATAACAGTTGAATGAGACACCAATAAAATGATTTTTTTAAATAAAAAATGTTTGAAAAGATCTCTGGCTTATAAATCATAACATTAGTACATGGTAGTTTAAAATTTTCCTTTAGTTCTTTATGGACTGGTAGTCCTTTTTCTTGATGTTTTCTTTCATGGGACTAACATCCATTAGGTGTTTAGGGATCGTGGCGTAGCCGAGAGGAATAATACAGTCACAGGAAATGAACAGAAAACACGTGGGTCTTTTCTTTGCAGCTGTCTCATCGGTTATTTTAAAGCTTCTTTTTTGGTTAAAGAGTTTGTTAGAGACTTCTCATGAGGCAAATCTACTTTCCCGGGGGCCTGACATTGGAGATCATTTTCTGCCTTATTAGCCACATGCTCTCTATCCTACTTCTTTGTCCTCCCTTACTCAGCCCTCCTTTCTCACTTTCTCGTCGCCCGGACCCTGTTTCTCCCCTTTCTTTTCCTTCTTCTGCGTTCAGTCCTTGTGTGTGTCTTTGCAGCAGTTTGAGCTGTGCCCAAGCTGCCGATGGAGAGTTCAGGGACTTCTTACCCTCCCACTTTAGGCCAACTTCAAGGACGTCAACCAGTTCTTTTTGGTAAATGATTCAGCCTACTCCTTCCATCATCTTTTGATACTTCCTGCACCATTAAATATTTTGCCCATGGAATCCTTAATATTTCAGTTCAAGCCTTGATTTTTTTCTTCAGTTCTTTCATCTTGAGATATGCTGAGAGTATTACTCCCTTTTGGCTTCCTAACCCCAGTTCTTTGCACATTTTATTTTAATGCTTTACTTTGTCTCTTGAGCTTCCTTTGAAATGTTTTGCTCAGCTCTTACTTCATCATTTCTTCCATTTGCTTTAGCAAGTTCCAGAATCTCTTCTGACAACCATTGGGTCTTCCCCCCCCCCTTATTGTCATTTTAACGAGCTTTTGCTTTAATAACCACATATGATGGCCTGATGTCACCCTGTAGTTCGTCAAGTCTTCTGTCATTAGTGCTGAATGTGTCAAGTCTGTTCCTAAGATGTTCTCAAAATTCAAGTGTGATATACTCAAGGTCATATTTTGGCCCTGGTGGACTTGTTATAATTTTCTTCAACGTTAACGTACATGTGCGCAATTGATGACTGGTTCCATAGTCGGCTCCTTGTCTCTTTCTGGCTGCTGACATTAAGCTTCTCCATTTTGACAGATGTAGTCAGTTTCAATCAATCCTTTGTATTCCGTCTGTCCATGTGGGTAGTTGCCATATTGACTACCTACTGTTTCTGGTCTTTTGTTTCCAACATTTGCATTTCAATTGCCAATAATTATCAATACATTTTGAATGTATGCTTGATTAATTTCATAATGAAGAAGTATGCAGAATTATTGAGTTTACTTATTACTAGCTTTAATGGCTAGTGAGTAAATTTGAAAAATAGTTGCATTCACTGGACTTTCTTGTAGATATATAGCTATTACTCTATCACAGACTGCATTGTACTTCAAGACATATCTTGAAAAGTTATTTTTAGCAATGAATGTGACATCAACTCCTCTTACATTTGTCATTCCCAGCATAGTAAACCAATGGACTGTCTGATTAAGAATGGCCAAGACCTGTCAGTTTTCAGTTCACTAATACCTAGGATATTGATCCTTTTGTTCCACTTATTTTTTATGATTTCCAGTATTCCCAGATTACTATTTTATACATTCCACCATCTGACTATAAATGGCTATCTGCCACTTTCTTTTCTCACTTTGCGTCGTGTCCACCAGCAAAGGAAATTTCTGAGAGCTTTACTCCGTTCACATCAGTATAGTCAACTCCACTTTGAGAGGCAACTCTTTGCCAGGAGTATTCAGGGTGCCTTCCAACCTGAGAGACTCATGGTTCCAGCACCGCATGTGACAATTTTTCATCACTCTTCAGAAGGTTTTCAGTGGCTAATTCCTCAAAACTGAATAGCCTATTCCTTCCTTGGAGTCTGTTCTTAGTCTGGAAGTTCCACTGAAAACTGTTCTTAGTGACTGACCCTGCTGGTGTTTAAAATACTGGTAGCATAACTTCACAGCAACACATAAGCCACAACAGTATGACAAACTGGCAGACAAGCGATGGAGAAATGAAAAGAAAATGAAGCCACTAGATGAAATAGTCTGGTTAGCACAAGTAGTCTGTAACTGGTTGCCAACCTGAAGGTTGGCAGTTTGAACCCATTCGATGACACTGCAAAAGCAAAGCCTGCTAAACCGTTTCAGTTAATACTGCAGCCAAGCAAACTCTGTAAGGAGCATGGGTCTCTTCTCTAACATATGAGGCTGCCATGAGTGGAGGCCACCTCAATGGTGGCTAAGAACATCAGGTTTGCACAGAGTAGGAAAGCGACCAGGGTCTAATTCAGGGGCGATTTAAAGGGTTTTGATGATGAAGCACAGTGGTTAAAGGCTGGTTTGTTAACGCAAAGATTGGTGATTGAAAACTACCTGGCACTTCATGGGGGACTGCAGCCTGGAAAACCCTGTGATATTGTTCTACTCTGTCCTATAGGTGACCATGAGTTGAAATGACCTTGACAGCAATGGGTTTGGTTTGGCTTGGTGCTGAAGTAAAGGATGGATTACATCACAGGGGACTTACCTGTTTGGGATAACCATTCCAGACCTCCCACAGGTCATACGCCCAAGGTTTCTGAAGACACAAAGAGGAGAAGTGTGTTTGTCAGGGTCAAAGCCTGATTTCAGCACATTAAAAGAAAAGTTTTTCCTGCTGTCATTTATGCGAGGCAAAGATGCGCCACAATGTGCACTTTCACCATTCCCCTGATGCTATGTGGTTGAACATATTAATTCCTCTGAATTACTCCTAATAAATCTGAAAATGTACTAAACAGCGATATCTTAAGAAGGAAATAATCTCAAACAAGTGAATATATGAATATATCTTTTAATTCCATTTTCTACAAACCTTAAAAAACATACTATTTCTGTATCAAAAATTATTTCTGAGTCAAGTAAATTACTGCTTCTATAGCAAAAAAAGTAAAAAACTTGAAAGAAGTATCTGAAAGCTAATTTTTTGAAAGTATATCTTAAAGTAATTCTCAGACAAGAGGTGGTATAAAAATAAAATAAATAGTGAAGCGGTAAGTTTAAATTCAAGTATGTAATTACATTCACTATAAACAAACTAAGGAAGCCTGGTGGCATAGTGGGCTACGCATTGGACTGCCAACTGCAAGGTCAGCAATTAAACCCACCAGCTGCCCCTCAGGAGAAAGATGAGGCTTTCTGCACCTGTAGAGATATACAGCATGGGAAACACAAATGGCTCTCTGGCACTGAGTTTTGGTTTAAAAATAAAGGAATGAGACAAGTGTTAGATAAACAGGGATAAATAAACAAGGTTAAGGCACCTGGGTGGTACGTCTTCTTCTTTTTTCACTTTTAAAAAGAGTTTTATATACATCATCATTATCATTTGTAGTACACCCTCTTCCCACTTTCATGATTTACTCCCCAACTCCCTCTCACCCTCCCCCGCACCCCCTGATAAACCATTGTATCAGTTATTGTCTCTACATAGCCATTCTCTCTGTGCTTCATGCACTAAGAAACCCAACAATATCATCGAACAATTAACAGATAGGATTTAAAAAATTAAAAACACATTCTAATCGAACACATAAAAAAGACAACTTACATCATAAAGAAATGCAACTCCAACCACAGTCATCATTAAGTAAAATGCAAATCGCCAGCTGTCAAAAGAAAAAAAAAGGTGCTTACTGCCTGGTAAAGGTAACTGACAGGAGGACAAAACCCGTTGGCATGGCATTGTTAGGAAAGAACACACATTCTGGGGTCAAATAAAATTAAATTGATATGCTGGCTGTCCCATTTACTACATGTCTGAAAGTTTGCATAAAGCTTCCCGAGGGGTACGAGTGATTTGCACTCAGCTACTAACTGAACATCTGGCTGTTCAAGCCCTCGCAGCAACATCTCAGAAGAAAGGCCCAGTAGTATGCTTCTGTAAATATTAGAGCCAAGAGAATCCTGTGGTCCCCCACACTACCCTGTCAAACATGAGGCCACAATGAGTTGGAATCCATTCCACATCAAAAGGGTTTAACTTTAGGTAAGTCATTGAACTTCTTTCTTCACCTGTCAAACAAGGCGGGATAAAGCTTAACTCAAAATGTAAAAAGCATTAATGATAACTGGTGAAAATATATAGCATATTTTTGCCTAGTATGAAGTGAACAATGATAACTGAAATCTATTATTAATACTATCATTAAAATATCTGGGTTAGTTCTTTCCCAATAAATTATGGTTGAGATCACCAAAATAAGAAAGAATCCAGTCTAATTACTTATTTTATTCCATTTAATTCCTAGTGAAACGATTTGTGTGTGATCCAACTTTATCTTTGTCTACTAAAGGCATATTTTGAAGAAAAAAAAATTTACTCAAGTATAAAAAATAACCTATTAAAAACTTAAATGACATACCACTTAATTGAAATATATGGACCATATGTAGATCCTAACATATTGATTACTTATGTACATATGAAATGATATGTTGTCTGCCATTTGCTTAAAAAACAATCTGGAGAAAAGGAAAGAAGTAGGTGGAGTATGTGATCACGAGATGATGAGGGGATCAGGTAGCAGACACCAAAGAACAAAAACCATCACTGTATGATCAACCTTCCTATATAAATGCTGAAGATGAATGTGTGCACAAGTAAGTGTGGTGAGGAAGGCTGATGGTGCCCGGCTATTGAGAGATATAGCATCTGGGGTCTTAAAGGCTTGAAAGTAAACAAGCAGCCATCTAGCCTAGAAGCAACAAAACCCACATGGAAGAAGCATACCAGCATGTGTGATCATGAAGGATCGAGGGGTCCAGGTATCAAGCACCAAAGGGGGGGATTATATCATGGTGAATGAGGGGAGCATGTGATGGGGACCCAATGCCCATCTGTGGACAACTGGACATCCCTTGCAGAGGGATAGTGGGGAGGAGATGAGTCACTCAAGGTGCAGTGTAACATTAATGAAACTCACAACCTTCCTCTAGCTCTTAAACGCTTCCTCCCCCCAACTGTCATGATCCCAATTCTACTTTGCAAACCTGCTTAGACCAGAGGATGCACAGAGGTGCAGACGGGAACTGGAAACACAGGGAATCAGGACAGATTAACCCCTGAGAACCAGCGGTTAATGTGGCAATACCGCAATACCGGGAGGGAAGGGGTGGCGGGTAGAAAGGGGGAACCGATTACAAGGATCTACATATAACCTCCTCCCTGGGGGATGGGCAACAGAAAAGTGGGTGAAGGGAAATGCTGGGCAGTGTAAGATATGATAAAATAATAATTTATAAATTATCAAGGGTTCATGAGGGAGGGGAGAGCGGGGAGGGAGGGACGGAGGAAAAAAAGGAAAATGAGAAGCTGATTCCAGGAGCCCAAGTAGGAAAGCGAGAGTTTTGAGAATGATCAGGGCAACGAATGTATAAGAGTGCTTTACATAATTGATGTATGTGTGGATTGTGATAAGAGTTGTATGAGTCCAATAAAATGATTTTAAAAAAGAATTAGGTGGAGTATAGGTAACAAAGAATTGACTTTTAATTGGGAATTTTTAAAGCCAATGATGGGTGCACAGTTAATCCTACTAGTCTTTCCAATCTTGTACATATATACTATTTTTCAAAGCAAAATAAATTTAATACCTGCTCTATTACCTAATGATTGTTGAAGCAAAAGTAATAATATTGAAAGTAATTTTGTCCCTTACATTTGTGAAATGCTGTCCCTCAGATATGTGTGAAATTAGTAGGAAATAGGACTACAGCCAGATAGCCATTTAGTAGGTGAAAAATCAGGTTCAAACAAATGAAGTCATTTCCATAGTTGATGTGGCTGAGAAGTGGTGAAGCTGTAATGAAGTGCAGATATGTGAACTATCAATCCAGTAGTGTTCCCTGAATATTATTATTACTTCTGAGCTAATTTTTTTTTCATGACTTAGGTTGGTACTCGAAAAAAGTAGTGCTCAGTTACTCAGAAAAATGAACCATAAAAATACCTAAAGAGCATTTACAAAGTTGAGATTTCTAAGCACTTGTTTTATTTATCCAGGTTTGGCATCTGCTTGTATGCCGACAATAGTTATGTATTTCATGGAATTAAAAAACATATGGAAGATCTACGACCAGCCAGCTGACAAATGAAGCTATTGGCTGGGGTGGTATTATCTCTGCATTGGCCTTTGAATGCTATGTGAAGCACACCTGGATTGTCTCATTTTATCTTCACAAGAATCTATGAAGTGGGGACAATACCTATCTTCTTTTTCCAGATTGTTGTTTCATTCACAAAATAATTCAGAGAAGTAAATTAGGTGAATACAAATAAGAAAACTGAGTGTGATAGTTAGGTTTTATGTCAATTTGGCTGGGCCAGGATTCTCAGTGGTTTGATAGGTGAGGCCTACTATGTGTTTAAGCCTCTGGTGAAATAATTTACCCAGCATAAAAGTGAGGGTAAAATTAGGATTTTCCCAGATAAATAGGATTTAAGAGATTTTGTAACCACCAGACTAGCCCTGCAAGCAATATTAAAGGGAATTCTCTAGAAAGGAAAAATGATCCTAGCCTAGTAATCCAAAGTGTTGACCCTGAACAATCACCTGAATACATATAATAAAATAAATTTATGAGATGGAAGATCTGATCTACACAATTGTAATTGACAATAACATCAAAATGTCTAACTACACTTATGTAGAAACCAAGGGGAGAATATGACCAATTAGACACTATGTGCCCAATTAGACATTTTTGTACTATGTGCCAAATTAGACCCTTTGGACCTAGTTTCTTTCTTTTTTAAAAAAATCACCATCTTCCATCATCCATGTTTCTGCTGTCCTGGATTGGGGGTGGGAATAAATGTCAATCATTGCAATCAGTCCCCCCTTCCTCCCTCCAGCTTCCCCCTACCCTCATGGTATTGCTATTCGCATTATTGTTCCTGAGGGCTTTATCTGTCCTGGGTTCTGTGTGTTGATAGCTCTCATCTATACCGGTGTACATGTTCTGGTCTAGCCAGATCTGTAAGGTAGAACTGGATTCATGACAGTGGGGAGTGGAAGCATTAAGCAACTAGAGTAATGTATGTTTTGTCGGTGCTATACTGCACCCTAACTGGCTCATCCCTTCCTTGTGACCCTTCTGTGAGGGAATGTCCAATTGTCTACAGAAGAGTGTTGGATTTCCACTCTGCCCCACCTCATTCACAAAAATATGACTGTTTTTTGGGGGGAAATCTTCTGATGCCTGATCCTGTGGACATGTCATGATCACACAGGCTGGTATGCTTCTTCCTTGTGGACTTTGTTGCTTCTGAGCTAGATGGCCGCTTGTTTATCTTCAAGCCTTTAAGACCCCAGACACTATATCTTTTAATAGATAGATCGTGTGGGCAAGGTGAGCATCACAGAATGCCAGGTTATTAGAACAGAGTGTACGTGCCTGTATTCATACCTCTGTAAATGTCCTTTGCCTCCTCTACTCCCTTTTACTTTCCTCTTATCCCACTATCCTGTTCATTCAGCTCTCAGTAATTGCTCTTGGCTACATTGCATGTGATCGAACCCCACCAGGCATTCTGCGCCCTCCTCCCCATCTATTTTAGATCACGTCTTGTTCCCTTGTCCCTGGGTTCGTTGACTACCCCCTTCTTTTCCCTCAATCCGCCCCCTTCTCCCTTGTGCTCCTTGGAACTGTCGGTCCCATTGTTTTCTCCTTGGGATTGTTCATTTTGCCTGTCTTAGATAGACAGGCATGGGCGAGGCGGGTCGGTTAAGCTCTATGAGTATTTTCCGATTGAGTCTGATGACATTCCAAGCCCCGTCCCTGAAATCTACTTTTGGGATCCCTCGGAGATTTCATTGCTTTGATCCCCTTTGCTGCTCTTTTGCTCTCCCTTCATGTTTCCTTCTGGTGGAGGAGGGGGCAGTCAGACAGGCACAAAAGTCCCCCACTGTCTCCAGTGCTGGCCTCATAGTCCTACGGGTCAGTGAGGGAGTGCCGTGTCTTGTGGTGGGGCTGTCCCTACAGTCCTCTTTGTGCATTGGCTACTTTGAGCAGGAATGTCATCTTCGGGGCTTGGTGGGCCAGGACGAAGTTCTCTCTCTTTCTCTCCTTCCCTCATAGTTTGCACCCATGTTTTCTGAAGACCCTCCCCTTTTCCCCAAACTGCATCTTCAGTGATGTCCTTTGTAGTGCATTCTTCTGGGGAGGAACTGACCTAGTTTCTATCCAGCCCTTGGTGACCCAGGGCATGTGATATAGTCTTCTGGGATCTTAGATCATGTTTTTCTTGACGTACACAATATTCTTCACAGGCCACACCAGAAAAAACTTGATGGAGAAACTCACTAAGAGACTAAGGCTTTAATACAAATTCACCTGTAGCCCTTGGACTTGAGGCTGAGATTTCATAATGTGAGAAGAGTAGCTGGCTGTTTTACCAAGGGTATAGAATTGGCAGTGATTGGACTTTGGCTCTGATCTCTTGTCCTGGGAGTGTCCAATGAATGGTGTCTTAGAGTGCCACATATTAATATTTTAATGCCCTCCTTGATTTATTAAGTACGATATGTATTAATTTAGTGGACCAGATCTGTCATTTTCAATGATTATTATTAAACGTACGGTTGGACCAGAGGATGTACACTGGTACAGATAGGAACTGGAAACACAGAGAACCCAGAACAGAAGAACCCCTCAGGACTAGTGGTGAGAGTGGCGATATCAGGAGGGTTGAGGGAGAGTGGAGTAGAAAGAGGGAACAGAGTACAAGGATCTACATATAACCTCCTCCCTGGGGGATGGACAGTGGAGAAGTGGGTGAAGGGAGACATCAGATGGTGTAAGATATGACAAAATAATAATAATTTATAAATTGTCAAGGGTTCATGGGAGAGGGGAGAGTGAGGAGGGAGGGGGGAAATGAGGAGCTGATACCAAGGGCTCAAGTAGAAAGCAAATGTCTTGAGAACGATGAGGATAACATATGTACACATGTGCTTGACACAATGGATGGATGGATTGTGATAAGATTTGTACAAACCCCCAATAAAATGATTTTTTAAAGTACTGCTTTCTTGCTAGCCCCCAATGTTTGTATAAATAATGTCTATTCACCTAAGAGTTTATTCTTTACAAGTCAATAATTCATGTGCTTAGTGGCCAGATTATACATGTAAAAGCTCCTTTACTCAACTGTGCTTTAAATTTTATACCATTGACTAAATTAACGACCCGATCAATAATATTATCTTATGGCCAGGGAAATGGTTGATAATGTTCTCTAACATAAAATGACAATGATACCTCTAAAATGAACTAGAGACATCTAAACCATAGCTATATAATGGATCTTGACTTCACACATAATTTTAGCCCCAATCTAAGTACAATTAGTTCTTATGACATAGTCCTGCTTATCCTCACCTCCATGAAGAGATCACTGAACATAGGAGTGCTATAGAAAAATATAGTGACACAACTAGATGGTGTGTGGCCATCAGAAAGAATAGTGTCTGAGGTTTAAAATCTTGTCTTCAAACAAGCAGTCACCTAAGTGAGGCAAAGACTAAGTCCACATTGAAGTAGTCTGTGTGATTGAAAGATTATAAATAATATGATACAAATTTGAAGGACGGAATGGTATCAGAACTTAAATTGTGAACATCTGGTTTTCAGAAGGCTATGGATGACAGTTAAAACCCAAAATCCATGTGCAGGTTTCACACGTAGAGGAAGCCTTTGGTGAATCCCTTCAGACCGTGGTGGAGGCATACGAATAGCCTTATTATCAGACAGAGAGTATTATAAAGAAGACTATAGTAGACATGTTTACATTAAAATATAGCATCTTATTTGATCTCCCATTAACCCATTTCAATGTTTTATCAGTTTTTAATTTTTTTTAATGATGGGGAGATGCATGTGTTTAAGCCTCTGATGAATTCCCTCTGAAGATAGACCAGGGATGTGGACAGCCTTGCTATAAAGCAGATTGCTTTGGAAAGTAGATTATGGAAAATGTAAACAGGTTAAAATTTGACACCTTATCATATGGTCCCCATCTTAAAGTTGTTCTAGTTTTTAATATTTTCTATTGAAGCTTTAAAATTTTATGTTGTTTTCTTTTTAGATTTCTGTTTCTATGTTTTTCAAAATATGAAATTCAGGTTGGGCCAATCTATAGAGGCAGTTAATGGATTGATGGTTTCTTGGGAGTATGGCAGAGGAGGTCGGGGAAAATGGGGAGTTTAATAACCAGGAGTACAAGAAAACAGAAAATCTTCTAAAATTTTTGTGGTAATAATTATACAATTTATCTTTATATGACTGAACTAGTGAATTTTATTATATGTGAAGATGCCAATAAAACTAAAAGATAATAAAATTTTAAAATAGCAAAAAATGAATGAAGGAATGACAATAGGGAAAAAGGAAGATGGAATACTATGAGCATTGGGTCAGGGTTTTGTTTTTATTTTTTAATATGAGATCAGCTCCACTTTGTTTTGTTTCGCGGTGATGGTTTACAAAAATATATTGTGCCAACCTGACATCAGTGAAAACCCAATATCAACCAATGTTTCGAGTCAGAAAAAAAACAGAAGCTAATTAGAGAACAAGCCAGACTATTTTGTACTTTGAGGCACTCACTGTAGGAAAGGCATTAAATGTTTGTAATGAGATGGTGTGTTCACCTTCCCGTTATGATCCCTGAAGACAAATGGGTGCATAAGCAAATGTGGTGAAGAAAGCTGATGGTGCCCAGCTATCAAAAGATATAACATCTGAGATCTGAGCCTTGAAGCTAAACAAGCAGCCATCTAGCTCAGAAGCAACAAAGCCCACATGGAAGAAGCACACCAGCCTTTGTGATCGCGAGGTGTCGAAGGGATTTGGTATCAGGCATCAAAGAACAAAAAAATCATATCATTGTTAATGAGGGGAGTGTGGAGTGAAGACCCAAAGCCCATCTCTAGGCAACTGGACAGCCCCTTAAAGAAGGCTTGCAGGGAGGAAATGAGCCAATCAGGGTGCAATGTGGCAATGATGAAACATACAACTTGCCTCCAATTCTTAAATGCTTCCTCCACCGCCCCACTATCATGATCCCAATTCTACCTTACAAATCTGGCTAGACCAGAGGATGTACACTGATACAGATAGGAACTGGAAACACAGGGAATCCAGGACAGATAATCCCTTCAGGACCAGTGGTGAGAGTGGTGACACTGGGAGGGTAGAGGGAGGGTTGAGTAGAAAAGGGAAACCGATTACAGGGATCTCTCTATAACCTCCTCCCTGGGGACAGACAACAGAAAAGTCAGCGAAGGGAGATGTCAGACAGTGTAAGATATGACAAAATAATAATGATTTATAAATTATCAAGGGTTTGTAAGGGAGGGGTAGTGGGGAGGAAGGGGAAAAATGAGGAGCTGATACCAAAGGCTCAAGTAGAAGGCAAATGTTTTGAGAATGATGATGGCAGCAAATGTAGAAATGTGCTTGACACAATGGATGGATGGATGGATTGTGATAAAAGTTGTACGAGCCCCCAGTAAAATGAGTTTTTTAAATTTTGTAATAAGAAATGACTTTGTTTTGAGTTACCTTGAAATTATAGTGTTGCAACTAGAGTCCTCATACTCAGAAACTCTTCAGCAATTAAAGGACTTCATTAAAGTTTAGCCCCTACTTGTTTATTTACAAGTCATACGTCAGCTTCTTGTTCATTTCATTTTCAAAACAAAAATATTTAGTGAAAGTCATCAGACAATGGGAAGACTGAAAGGAATAGACAGGCAGAATAAATAGTGCTGGTCTGTAGAAATCAGCATGCAGTACAACCCAACTTGCATGTATTTGTCTGATTTAAAGAAACGAAAACAAATTAAGAGCAATGACCTAGTACACTTTTTTTTGTATGAGTGTCAGTTCTGCCACCAAGATAGTGACCTAAAACACTACAATATTCTACAGAGAATAAATCAAAAGTCAAATGGAACAAAAATTAATTTAATGCATCTTCACGGCCATAGAATGAACATATTTAAAGAACACAGCTCTGTAGTAACTATCAGATTTGATGCTGTAGCCCAGAGCTGGGCCAACTTCTGAATCAGAAGAGACAATCCTGTCCCGAACAATCATTTTAAAATCACTTGAGGGCCATAAATAAATTTTTTACAAACAAATGCATTTTTACAAACAAATGAAATCACCATTATCTGAATAATATCCTTTAAATTTAAATTGAATCCATTAAATGGAAATCCTTTTCAATTTAACTTCAGAACCACCTGTACTTACCAGAAGAGCCACATATGGCTCGCAAGACTGTTTGCCAAACCCACACCCTGCCTTTAACCCAACTTGACTTTCTCACTGTGGAAATCAAGAGAAACCGGCTGCCCAATCCACAGGGAAGACTTACAGCAATAAACCAACACACATATTTTCCAGTGTTCTCTGCTATTATTACTATTGTGATATGATTAGAAAGAGGTTATAAAATCGTATGACACATGGCCAATATCTACACTAAATATTTAAGACATCTTTCTGAATTGTTTCCTAGACATTAAGATAAGTACATAATACCTCTTATTCATCTTAGGGAGTTCATAGCTTACAATGGAATTTCTATAGACTTTTATCATTTTCTAATAACACGACTCACTCACTGACACTGAGTCACATCCAACTCACAGTGATCCTAACGGATGTAGTAGACACGTACAGGAGTATCATGTCTCATCTTCTTTCCAGGGAGTTCCTGGTCGATCCCACGACTCACACTACAGTAAGCACGCCAGTACCTAACACAGTGTGCCACCGGGGCTTCTTTCAGTAGCCCTAAGGGGTAGGTACAGAGGCACTGTGATGACGATTTTAGAGAGAAGGAAATGTAAGCCCAGAGGGTAGCCGAATGATTTGCAGAAAGCGCACTGTTGGTAAATGGCAGAACTGAGTTTCAGCCTTCTTTTCCAGTACTCTTTCCGAGATGACCAACTGCAATGCAAATTGCAGCATTTCAAGAGCTTTGACTCTGATGGAAATAATCATCTATAACTTATCAAGGGTTCGTGAGGAAGGGCGGGCAGGAGAAGGAGGGGGAGAAAATGGGGAGCTGATAACAGGGGCTTAAGTGGGCAGAGAATGCTTTGAAAATGATGACGTCGGCATATTGTAAATGTGCTTGCACACTGCATCAATGTATGGATTGTGATAAGAGATGTAAGAGACCCCCAGAAAAGTTTTTTTTTTTTAAAGAGCTTTGACTATATCTTACCAAGCTTCGTGGAATTTCTTCATCCTGCTTGGCTTCTCTTGATTTCGCCGTTTCCTAAACCATCTTTCAACCTGGCGCTCTGTCATGTTACATTTCTTTGCTAGGCCATAAATGTCAGTCTGAAAACAATGATGAAACAAATTAATGAATATTAAAGAATAGAATCAGAAATGGTAGTAGTCAAGAGTCAATAAAGCCAGGCCCTGAAAACTCGTACACTAGAAATGAGAGTTTCTGCCCCGAGATCTAAAGCCAATGAATGTATCGTTTTTGCTTATGAAATCACAGAATCCCCCAAAGTTGAAAATGTTAGTATACCAACATTCTGCCTTACTAAGGTCAATTTACTATTAAGTTGCTAAACACATATTCAAGTTGTATATGTGAGTTCACTGTTTTCATGTTTCTTAGGAGCCTGGCCGGCTGATAGAGTAATATAGTACAGCCCCAAACCAAGAGCCTAATGCCAACAAGTTGATTCTGACTTGTAGCAATTCTGTCTAGGACAGGATAGAACTGCCCCTGTGGGTTTCCAAGATGCTATCAAACCCAGTATCAAATCCATGTTCCATATAGATGAGATGGAAGAGTTCACATGCTATCAATCAAAATACTAGAAATAGAATGAAATTTAAGATTTAGTTCCTTAAAAATCCAAAATGTAACCGCTTCCTCCCTTGCAAAAAAATCCCTTTTAAGTTTAACCAGTTAGGGATGCTCTAACTCAGGAAGAAGGCAAGCAAGGCCATTAAGGTAAGTAGCCAGTCAAGAAACCCCCATCACAAGGTCTCCGGGGTGGGGGTGGAGGTGTCTGGTTAGGTCAGACACAGAAACATCCCTCAATTTAGATAAGCAAAGGAGAATGAGGCTTCAGGGAGTCATAGTCTCATGATTCCTGGAGAATGCAGGTACAGATCATTTTTTTTGATCATTAAAAACTCGTCTTTTTGTCACATTGTTTAGGAGTCCTGTCATGATTACAAAATCTGCCATCATTCTAAAGTCTGCTTTTCATCACGTGGTTCAAAGTGTGTAACTTGCTTGACTTTCGCTGGATTTGGGGAAGCAGATTGGAGGTAGCAACCTCCACTGTTTTCCTTCTGTTTCATGCTTCAGAATACACGTAAGAGTTTCTTAAATCAACCTGGCCTCTGTCTTGGGATGAAATAATGAAAAGCAATCCCACATCCTTGTTTCCTGGCATCAATAGGAGAAGGCCGAAACCTTAAAATTTAAAATGATTTGTCCAACGTCTATAATTAGTATTAAAATACGGACAAGAACTTAGACTACTGTGAGCTTTCAACTATGTCACATGATCTGTCTAGCAGCTCCAGGGAAAAGGCAGGGAAGGCTTAAACTTCTGTTGCCCACCAACGCTCATATTACCTTAGACATACGTATATTACACACTAATCCAAAATTATTCCGATCATAAAAAATAATGATTGCAACAACAAAAAAACAAAAAATAAAGGTGATTGCTTCTCTAGAAGTTGCTGCAAACTATGACTTAAAATCGACAACAAGAATTAGTTCAAAAGTCACAAACTCAAAATCCTACTAGGGACAAATTGGAAACATAAATGAGTATGTGGATGATGTCTGTTTCATAATAAATATGGTATTTTAAAAAAAAACAGACATGTTTTACATGTTAAACCTGATATAAGGAAAGGAGTGAAGGTGGAAATTTGGACAGAGCATGCTTGCAGTCCATTATAATATCTTGGAACTATAGTTCACAAGAACCCCTGCCAGCCCAGTTGAAGTTCCTGAGAATCTGTGTGTACACAGGAATATTTACATGCTTAGTATGCAGGAAGGGACAAGAAATACTAAAGCTGGACAGACCGCCTGGTCAAGTTTTCTTCCCCTATGAAATCTCTAAATGAAAATCTCTTGTGATGCCATATGTCTTCCAAAAGTAAATCTTTATCTCAGTCAGACAAGAATCTGAATTCCAGCAACGGATTTAGCAAGTCTAGCTGGATCAAAGGAAAATGCATCCTACTGTTTGTACCTTAAAGGTTCTGGAAACCAGCGGTTAGTTATCATTTAAATCTGTAGCCAAAGTTTGGAAGACTTTGTTTATTGAAAAAGAGAGCCTATGTATGTTACATGGTTTATAATTTATAGTTTTAAAACTTCAAGTCTTTCACAAGACTTTACACAATGAGAATATGTTCTACAAAAAATAGCAGTTACCTAAAACTTTTCACCATTGTGCTTTAAAATCTTTTGTCTAACATTCCTTCTGACTTTTAAATAACTTTGATTTTGTGTTGTTTTTTCTAAAATTTCCACTCAAATCTTTCAAATATATCTATTTATGTGTCTATTTTACTATGACTTAACCATGATCACATCAAGTTACATGCCACTTACACGTAAGCTTTTTGCCTTGTGGAGCAGCTAAGTCATTTAACAAAATGTTTCCTCCCCCAAATTGGGCATATTAAAAGACTGATATCCTAAACAAGACTAAATCAAGATTTCTAGAACTCTGAAAGATGATGGGGGTTTTGAATTATAGTTCATCCAAAATGTATAAAAGATAGCAATTAGCGATTAAATGGATTAGATGTTTCTCGGAGTTCTTTAGGTGAGAATATTTCAGGAATCAAAAAAAATATCTCTTTATGTAAGTAACAAACTATTATACCCAGAATGCTTCAGAGAGCTATCTGTTTGGGTACCTGGCAAGGTGCCCTAGTGACTTAGTGAGTTAAGAGCCGGGCTGCCAGTGGCCATCGTTCCAGGACCACCATCCACTGTGGGAGAAGGATGAGGCATTCTGCCCCCCATATCTGCCTGGTCCTATCATGGTGCTGAGAATTAGAATCCACTTGGTGGCAAGAGCCAGAAGCCATTATGAAAGAAATGTGAGCTTTTACCTCAGGTCACTTCCCCCACCAGCTTTGGCAGATAGAGCTAAGGTGTAGTTCTACTTTTTTGGGTCTTATGAGAATTTTTCATTTCAAATGACCATCTTTACTGAGTTGGCATTTTTTATAAATCCCAGAAGCCATGCAAGAGGCTCAGGAAGTCTTTTGATTCTGCCAACTCCATTTGCTGATTCTTTGGCCCTCAAGGAATTTAGCAGTAAGCCAAAGCTAGCTGTTTTTAGCTCCTATTAAGAGGGAAGTAGAAGCCCCACAGAGGGAGGAGTGTAATCGAGAAGCTTTCTGGGCACGTGCCTCATCAGAAGTGGGTTAGGTTGTGGAGGGGCAGGTTACCCTTTAAAGTACCCATTAATTCTAAAAACCCATGTTGAGATAGGATGGTGCTTTCTGAATAGACACTTACAACATGGGAGAAGAAAGAGGAAGTTCAAGGCCTCTTCCATGATCTCCTCTGCTCACTTTAAGATGTGAAACGGAGGTTTAATACTTCCATACATACCCCTAGAGAATGCACCGTTAGGAACTGGGACAAGTTTAATCCTCAGGCCTTAAAGAAAAACTGATATCCTTTATAATAAGTTAGGAAGCAGGAAATTTGGTCTGAAAACAGCAGTGTACATGATGATAGCAAATTAACTGCCATTTACCAAGGCTATCAAAAGATGGGGAATACCTTTTCTTTAACATGTAACAAGAGACTTTAATAAAACCAAAAAATTCCACAAAATACAGGATTAAGAGAAAAGTTTAAAATTGAGAGATAGGGGAGAAAATGGCCACCAGATTGGACTCATCCCTCCGGAGTTCCTGCTGCCAGACCAGAAAATTGGGAGATCCCTTAAACTCCACAAGCGGAGTGTTAGAAGCAATAGAGGAATATGGCAGAATGGCAGGATACAAAATCCACAAACAGAAGTCTATTGGACTGCTCTACACATCAGACAAGACCACAGAAGAGACCATTGAAAAGGTAGCACCCTTTATAATTGCCAAGCACAAATTGAAATACCTAGGGATATACCTGACTAAAAAGAATGAAAGATTTGTATGAGGAAAATTATAAAACACTACTTCAAGAAATCAAGAGTGACCTCAACAAATGGAAGAATATCCCATGCTCGCGGATTGGCAGACTGAATATAGTAAAGATGTCAGTTCTGCCCAAGGCACTATATAAGTCCAATGCTATCCCGATACAAATACCACCGTCCTTCTTCAAAGAATTGGAAAAAAAGATTACCAACTTCAAATAGAGAGGAAAGAAGCCCAGAATTAGCAGAGAACTCCACAAGAAGAAGGACCAAGTGGGAGGGCTTGCTCTACCTGACTTTAGCACGTATATATGGCCACAGTAGTCAAACACTGTGGTACTGGCATAATGACAGATATTCAGACCAATGGAAAAGAGCAGAAAACCCAGAAATAAAAACATCAGCATACAGGCAACTGATCTTTCATAAGGGCTCAAAAATATTAAATCAGGAGCAGATGCCATATTCAATAAATGGTGCCGGAAAAAAATGGATATCTACCTGCAGAAAAATGAAACAAGACCCTTACCTCACTCCACGCACAAGAATAAACTCAAGGTGGGTCACAGACCTTGAGATAAAACCCCAAACTATTAGGGCCATCAATGAGGGAATCGGGGCAAATCTGAGAACTGGCGCAGGGATTACATAGGCTACAAGAAATAGGGAAGGATACAAATATAGAGGAGACACAAGTAGACAAGTGGGATATACGGAAGATAAGATACCTGTGTACATCGAAAGAATTCACCAAGAGAGTAATAAGAGAGTCCACTGACTGGGAAAACATCTTAAGCAATGACACATCAGACAAAGGCCTTATTACTAAAATCTACAATACTTTGCAAGCTTTCAATAAGAGAAAAACTAATTGACCACTGAGGAGATGGGCAAAGGACCTGAGCGGAAGTTTCACAGAGTCTGAAATCTGCATAGCCAATAAAAATATGAGAAAATGCTCCCAATCTGAGTCATAAGAGATATGCAAATCAAAACAACTATGAGATATCACCTAACACCCTCAAAGATAGCCCAAATCAAAAAAACAGAAAGCTACAAGAGTTGAAGGGGCTGTGGTGAGATAGGAACTCTCATCCATTGCTGGTGGACATGCAGGGATGTACAGCCACTATGGTAATCGATTTGGAGATTTCTCAAACTGATGGAAATTGAGTTGCCATATAACCCAGCAATCCCTCTACTGGGCATTTACCCAGAAGAGACAAGAAACAAAGCACAGCCAGACATCTGTGCTCCAGTGTTCATCGCGGCACAGTTCACAATCGCAAGGAGCTGGAAACAACCCAAACTCCCATCAACAGACGAATGGATTAAAAAACTGTGGTACATACATACAATGGAGTACTATGCATCACTAAAAAGCAGTGATGAATGCAGGAAGCACATGGATGCATGGGAAGAACTGGAGGAAATTATGCTAAGTGAAGTGAGCCAAGCACAAAAGGACAAGTACTACATGAGTCCGCTGAGGTAAGTTTATATATATATGAGAGAGAACAGAAAGGTAAGTGCAAAAGGGGCACGGGGAAAAAGCTACTGTATACAAACACTCCAGGGGTGAGGTCCAGGTAGTATGGCAGGGGCCAGACCAAATCCAGGGGTACATATGGAAGACAACTAAAATGGGGGTGGAGGGAGAAAAGGGGAAAGGAAAAAAAAAGAGGTGTGATGGGAAAATAGGGCACTGACCCACCCAAGGGGAGGGTATTGTTTGTGTCTCCACAGGGAAAGAGGGACCAGATATAAAGCCAGTGCCAGATGAATGCAGTGTGCCGGCAAGGAGTGGGGAGCCAGTGGAGGGGCCTGAGGGCTTGGCCCCATACCAGCTACGTGGACAACTGCCCCTCACCCCAGAAGAATTTACTTGAGAGGACAGCACTGAAGCTACAGCTAGGGGAAAGGGACATGTCTGATCAGAGCACACAGGAGCAAATGAAGGGGGCAGAAGAGAGTGGAGTACATTCTGGCCCATCAGGCCTGGAGGACGATATGCCCGCTCTGAACAGCCAGTGGACAGAGTGGACAATATGGCTGATCCCACTACGAGACATGCCATCCCCTGATGGCCCAGGGCCCTAAGGGGGACAACACTGGAGACTCAGGGCCGAGATTGGCCCAGACTGACCCGGGGACACAGAGGCAAACCACTATAAGTGTGCAACACAGCAACCGTGGAGCAGAGCAGGGAGCCCCCGAGGGAGTACAAAGGACAGACTCTGGGGCCAAAGCATGGTACCCCATTGGACCTGACTGAAGGACACTCGTAGAGATCAAAAATCAGACCTTGATGTTTTTACAGGTTTTTCTTTCTTTTTAATTTTTTTCTTTTAATTAATTTATTCTTCTATGGGTAATTGGTTTCCTTTTTTATTGTCATAGCTGTGTTCTCACTCATTGCCTATCTTGCAATGACTTGATTTTTGGTGCATATGATTATCTCTACAGATCTATCTAGATAAGATAGACTGGATGAATAGTCTGGAGGAGAAAACAACGGGACCAATGGTCCTGGGTGTACACAGGAGAGGGGAAGGGGGGGGGGCGCAAGGTGGTGGTGCTGACCAACCCAGGGACAGGGGAGCAATAAGTGATGCAAATCAGTAGCAAGGAGGACATGAGAGCCCTGGTAGGGATTCAGCAAGGGCAAGGTAACCTAGAGAAATGACTAAAACCCAAATGAAGGCTGAGCATGATAGTGGGACAAGAGGAAAGTAAAAGGAAATAGAGGAAAGAAATAGGTGACAAAGGGTATTTATAGAGGTCCAAAGACTGGAATGTACATATGTAAATATATTTATATGAGTGTACAGAAACAGATCTATGTGCAAATATTTATGGACTTAATACTAAGGCAGCAGAGGGACATTGGGCCTCCACTCAAGCACTTACTCAATGCAAGAACACTTTGTTCTATTAAATTGGCATTCCAGGATGCACACCTTCCCGACACGATAGCTTGAAAAAAAACATGTGCACAAGCAAATGTGGTGAAGAAAGCTGATGGTGCCCGGCTCTCAAAAGATATAGTGTCTGGGGTCTTAAAGCTTGAAGATAAACAAGCAGCCATCTAGCTGAGAAGCATCAAAGCCCACATGGAAGAAGCAAACCAGCCTGTCTGACCACAAGGTGCAGAAGGGACCAGTTATCAGACATCAAAGAACTAAAAACCATATCAATGGGTGTCTACCTCCATGATACGATCCATGAAGACAAACGTGTGCATAAGCAAATGTGGTGAAGAAAGCTGATGGTTCCCAGCTATCAAAAGATATAGTGTCTGAGGTCTTAAAGACTCGAAGATAAACAAGTGGCCATCTAGCTCAAAGCAACAAAGCCCACATGGAAGAAACACACCAGCCTGTGTGACCAAGAGCTGTCAAAGGGAGTATCAAGCATCAAGGAACAAAAAATCATAACATTGAAAATGTGGGTGAGTGCAGAGTGGAGACTCAAAGCCCAATGGTTGCCAAACGGACATCCCTTACTGAAGGGTTGTGGGGAGGAGATGAACCAGGCAGGGTGCAGGGTAGCAACAATGAAACATATAACTTTCCTCTAGTTCTTAAATACTTCCTCCCCCCACCCCCGCCACACTATCATGATTCCAATTCTACCTTACAAATCTGGCTAGACCAGAGGATGTACATTGGTACAGATAGCAACTCGAAACACAGAATCCAGGACAGATGACTCCTTCAGGACCAGTGGTGAGAGTAGCGATGCCTGGAGGGTAGAGAGAATGTGGGGTAGAAAGGGGGAACTGATTACAAGAATCTACATATAACCTCCTGCTTGGGGGAGGAGCAGCAGAGAAGAAGGCTGGAGGAAATGTCAGACAGTGTAATATATGAAAAAATAATAATAATTTATGAATGACGAAGGGTTCATGAGGTAGGGGGGAGTGAGGCGGGAAGGGGAAAATGAGCAGCAAATACCAAGGGCTCAAGTAGAAGGCAAATGTTTTGAGAATGATGATGGCAACAAATGTACATATGTTCTTGACACAATGGATGTATGTATGGATTTTGATAAGAATTGTACTAGCCCTCAATAAAATGATTTTTTTAATTTAAAACTCCCTTCCAATATATAGATTTGCCCCTAGCCATAATAAAGAAATGATGATTTGGGGATAGGTCCAGAAACCCTGGGGGTCTCGAATATGCTTGAAAAAGCAGTGGGAAATGGTCTGTCCACCAGAAAGAAGTTTACTAGAATTTTGCCTGTTTATCATTAAACTCGTACCTTAGAGCTTATTGGAGCTGAAATGCTTCTTTAAATTTTTAAAGCTAAAATGGATACTGCAGGCAGAAACAAGGATATTCTAAAATCCTATAAAATCATTCAACACTGGTAACATAGATCTATTGTACATTTGCCACCTGCTGTTAGAGTCTTTGTTTATGGTCTTCTGCCCTAGGCTTCAAATTCGTTGCCTTAATGACGAGGTACAAAAAAAGTTTAAAATGCTGCAAACTGCCAGAAATAAAAATCTAGGCAAATCTTTCTCAGCTAAAGGCCAAGTGTTTAACTGGGTGGCCAGACCAGCTAGGTGACAGAATCCAGCATTGAGGTGCTCTTCTGAATCTACCACCTATCGGTCTCCTTTCTGATAGGTGACTCAACTAGGACTGCAATTTGAGTACCCTTCCATGCGCTACTCCACTACTTGTCTGTCAGTTTGTCAAGCCATGGTGCCTTGCATGTTGCTATGATGCTAGAGTTTGTGCAACTGCAATTTCAAGTGCCAGGAGGATCACCCAGGGTGAACAAGCTTCAGCAGAGTGTGCAGACTAAGCAGAGATTATGAAAAGGAAATCTGCTGCCTCCCTTAGGCAAAGCATCAGGACACTGCCTAATTAATGGAAGCAGAACATTGTCAGAGTTAGTGCCAGAGGATGGGCCCCTTAGATCAGAAGTCACTTGAAAAGTGAATGAAGAGCTGCTGCTTCCTCAAAGTGGAGTCGAAAATGGTGACATGAATGGAGTAAAGCCTGTGGGTGTAAAGCATTCTGGATCTTTCATTTGCTGATGAGGCACAATTCAAAATGAGAAAAGAAACAGCTGCAAATATCAATTAATAATAGAAACTTGTAGAATTTATTAAGTTAGCAAAATTGAAAGTCATCAAGATATAAAATGGTACACATAAATGTAGATTCGTCAGTGTTACTGAGCTGAAATGGAGTAGTATTGGCCATTTTTAATCAGAAAATCAGATGCATTACACATTGACAAAATCAAGGTGTTGCATTCATTGTCAAAAAGGACATTTCAAGATTTATCTTGAAGTACAATGCTGTCTGTAAAAGAATAATATCTATCTGCATTCAAAGAAATCCAGTCAACACAACTATCATTCAAATTTATGAATTAACCACAAAAGCTAGTATGAAGAAATTGTATGGACGTCTTTGGTCTAAAATTGTTCAAACACGCAATCAAGATGTATTGATAATCAGTCATTGGAATGCAAAAGTGGGAAACAAAGATAAAGGCACAAACAATAGCAAGAAAATATGGTCTTGGTGATAGAAGCAAAGCTAGAGATCTCATGAACCAACAACTTGTTCATAGCAAGTACTTTTTTTCAACAACACAAAAGGCAACTACACACACAGACTTCTCCAGAAGTAATACACATAAATCAAGTTGAGTGCATCTGTGGGAAGAGACGATGAAGATGCTCAATAATGGCACTTCACATCAAACCAGAGGATGACCGTGACTCAATCCATCAATTGTTCACATGTAAGTTCAGGTTAAGCTGAAGAAAATGAAAACAAGTCTGAGAGAGCTAAAAGGTGACCTTGAGCCTATGCCACCTAAATTTCAGGAACATCATAAGGACAAATTTTCTGCTTTGAATACTGACATAAGACCTGAAGAGATGTGGGAGAACATCAAGAACATCTCGTAAAGAATGCAAACGGTCATTAAAAAGATGGGAAAGAAAGAAAAGATTGTAGTGGATGTCAGAAGATACTCTGAAACTTGCTCTTAATCATAGACTAGCTAAGGAAATTGAAAAAATTCAAGCTGTGTTAAAGCATTAGCCAAAAATTAGGCTCCAGGAATTGGTAAAATACAAATTGAGATGTTTCAACAGATGAATGATACACTGGAAGCACTTGCTCGCCTATGCCAGGAAATTTGGCAGACAGCTACTTGACCATCTCTCTGAAAAAAAACTCTGTAATTATACCTATTCCAAAGAAAGGTTGCTGGACAGAATGCTTCAACTGTAGAACAATATCATTAAGACTACATGCAAGTAAAATTTTGCTGAAGATCATGTAACAATGACTGCAGCAGTACATTGACAGGGAGCTGCCAGAGATTCAGGTCAGCTTCAGAAGAGGACATGAAACAAGGATATAGTTGCTGGCATCAGACGGATCTGGGCTGAAAGCAGAGAATACCAGAAAGATGTTTACTTGTGTTTTATTGGCTATGCTCAGGACTTTGTGTGGATCATAACAAACTATGGGTAACCTTAAGAAGAATGGGAATCCCAGAACCCTTTATTGTGCTCATGCAGAACTGGTACATGGATGAAGAGGCAGTTTGTTGTTTTTTAAAAAGAACAAGGACATAGTACATGGTTTTAAATTAGGAACAATGTGTGGCAGAGTTGTATCCTCACCATAATCAATCTGTATGCTGAGAAAATAATAAGATAAACTGGATTATATGAAGAAGAACCAAATTCCCGTTTTTCTCCAGATTGCCCATCATTTACTATGATATGAACCATCAAATGCCTTGGCATAGGCAATAAAACAAAAGCAAACATCTTTCTGGTATTCTCTGCTTTCAATTCAGATTAGTCAGGATTTATTATTGTTAGGTTCCATCGAGTCACTTCTGACCCACAGTGACATGATGCACAACAGAACAAAACACTGCCAGATTCTCACAATGGTTTCTGTGTGAGCCCCTGGTCGCAGCCATGGTGTCAATCTGTCTCCTTGAGTTCTTTCCTCTTTTTAGCTGCCCCTCTGTTTAACCAAGCATGACGTCCTTCTCCAGGAACCAGTATTTCCTGGCAGCATATTCAAAGTATGTCAGACGAGCCCATGCTGGCCTCCAAGGCACACTCTGACCATATTTCTTGCAAGACATAAAGATTTGTCCTTTGAGCACTCCATGGCATTTTTAATATTCTTCGCCAGCACCACATTTCAAATGCATCAATTCTTCAGTCTTCCTAATCAATGCCGGACTTTTACAAGCATAGGAGGCCATGGAAAATACTAGGGCTCGGGTCAGGCACACTTTAGTCCTCAAAGTGACGTCCTTGCTCTTCAGTACTCTAAAGAAGTATTGTGCAGCAGCTTACCTACTACCACACATCTTTTGATCTCTTGACTGCTACAGCCACGTACATTGATTGTGGATCCAAGAAAGATAAGAATTTTAACAACTTAAATCTTTTCTCCTTTTATCATGAAGTTACCTATTGGTCAAGTTTTGAGGATGTGGGTCTTCTTACCATTGAGTCATAATTCATCCCAAAGGCTGAAATCCTTACTCCTACTTTACAACATGCAATCCTTGGGTTTCAGCTAATTTATCATAACCTTTATGGTACCACCAACTTAAATTCCAAGGAAAGACTTGGGACATTGCTACAGAACATATCTTTTCCCTGAAAGGCAAATGAGGATATTGTTTTAGTGATGGAGTGTCACTTAATAATCATTTAACGAGACTCCGAATGAGATTAAAACCTGGTACTAAAGGTAGTTAAGTTACTGGAGAGGAGTCCTTAATTTGTGGATAAATCCATGGTATGTAAATGTCACAACCGTGCTTGCTGACAGTAAGAAGGATCTGAAGCACTTGCCAAGGATGCTTTGTTCAATGTGTCCTTTAGCAACAGCAGCTTTGGAATTCATAGTTACTGTCCCAGCAAGGTGCAGCTTGTGCACTAGTCCACATTTCCTGTGGCAGATAGATAAATAATACAGGACAGGTAGAATAGGACATCTATAGAATTAGACAAAGAGCCACATAGCTCCACACCACAACAGCCTACAGGCACCAAACTTATTTGAGCAGCTACCATCAGGAATAGGCACATGAGCTAGGGATAGTAATGATTTTCATCTGCATTCCACTTATAGTATTAGCTTTCAATGTAGTAGAGGAAAAGGAATTTGGATCAAGTGATGAACAGAGGCTCTGATCAACATTAAGAAGTCTCCTGGTAAAGACAGATGAGATGATACACTGGAAAACCAGAACTGTGAATTTCATGAACTTGCTATGGCTCCATGTTAAACCCAGATAAAGCTCAGACTAATTATCAGTGTGCTAGCTTCAACCTCTAATTAAAAGGGGGAAATGTGCAAAAAGCTGCAGCCTTCACATAAGGCCCTGTCTCCATCCTATGCCTCGAATCTGTCAAAGTGGCATCTACACTATCTACACTCATATTCAATCTACACTCATATTTCTAACCACTGAACTACACAGGTGGCCAGGGCAAATCCTGGGGGAAATAATCAATGAGAGCTAGTGTGCTTACAGAAAGGGATAGATGTAGATGTACACACACACACATACACACACACACACACACACACACACACACGAAGGTTTGGCCTACAACCTAGGACATATCCTCAGAGCTAGAACATGTAGAAAAAGAGGAGTTATCTTTCTTTGTCCTTTAATTTCAGCTCGGTAGATCATCCAACCTCTTGCTAACTGTTTTTATAATAAAACTTACTTTAAGAATCTTTGAGAGTAAAGGAGGGAGAGGGGGAAAGTATAGAAATGTGTGTTTAGTCTTGTATTCTTAGACAAAACACTTTTGGGCACCAATCGGTTCCTCACCTCTCTTTTCTGTTTTCTCATGAATATGACTGAGAATTTCTCCAAGGACAACTTTTGGTGTGACTGTTGTGGAAGTTTCTTAAACAAACCCATTTGATCTTGAGGAAACCTATACTGTACACCATGGGAAAAGCCCGTGCCTGTGAATGACTCACAGCCTCAAGTTAAGCATCTCCACCTGATAGAGCTTGCATCTCTTAATGTAGTGAAATTAGGAGAGATTTCCACTCATGAGACAGGCTGATGATTCTCTATGACCCAGATCATCAAGGAGCCGCTACAAAAGGGGAGAACACTGTCACTTGGTCCATGAAGAATTATGTTTATGAAATCTCTCAGGAGAGAAATGAAACAAAGCAAAGGTGGGGATTTGCGCAGAGCCTGCTCAGAGTCCATGACTGCATCTTGGTCTTATATTTCTCAGAACCCCTAGACACCCTGATGGAAAAGAGTGAGAATCTAGTGTGTGTGCAGGAAATCTTTAAAATTCTTGGTAAATTTACAGAAAATGAAAATAGATCGTCTGGAGTGGGAAAGGAACTGACCCACCACACCACATCCAGAAGGAAGCTGAAACAAAGGAAGGAGAAAGGACGTAGTGGAGTACACCTGGGTCCACCAAGCCCAAGGACAATAGACCAGCTCGAAGGGCCCATCGTACAGAGAGGACCATACAGCTGGCCACACTGCGAGATGTGACATCCTGTACCAACACATGGCCCTACATGGGACAGCACCTGAGACACAGTGGGGGATGTGCGACTGAGCTGACCCCACCACACTGAGGCAAACACTGGGGGCGTGCAATGGAGCAGCGGAGGAAGCAGAGCAAAGGGATCCCGAGGGAGTATAAAGGATGGACTTTCGGGCCAGGACGTGGCACCTCACAAGTTATATCTAGAAAACACTCCTAACGGCCAACAAACTGACCTTAAACTACTAGCAATTTTTTCTTTTAATATTTACTATCTTTTTGTTTTGTCTTTTTTTTCTTTTTCTTTTTTTTACCTTGTAAATTTTGTATGTTAGTGGCTTTTCTGATTAGCAGCGTGTCTGTGTTGCTGCTGTCGAAGCCATGTTCATATGTGCCACTTAGGTACTGTCAAAGTCAGCTGCATTTGTATGCACATATTACTATATCAGCAGGTCCACCTAGACAAGATAGGCTGGACAAATAATGAGAGAAGAAAATAACGGGAACAACGGTCCTGGAGGGACATGAAAGCGTGGGAGGTAGGGGAAGGGAGGAGGTGTCGCCCAACACAGGGACAAGGGAACAGCGAGTGGTTCAAAACCAGAGGAGGGAGGGAAGGGGAGGACTGGAAGGGAGTGCCAAGGGCAAGGTAACTGAGAGGAATTACTGAAACCAGAATGAAGGCTGAACATGGTACTGGGACGGGAGGAAGGCGAAAGGAAATAGAGGAAAGGAGTAGGAGGCAAAGTGCATACAGAGAAGCCTAAATACAGACATGTACATATGTAAATATATTTATGATTATGGGGGCAATAGACCTATGTGCATATATTTATAGGTTCAGTAGTAGGGTAGCAGATGGACATTGGGCCTCCTCACGCATACTCCCCCAATACAATAGCACCTCGCCCTGCTAATCGGTCATTGCATGATACCCACCTTCCCAACATGATCACTGAAGACAGACGTGTGTGTAAGCAAACGTGGTGAAGAAAGCTGATGGTGCCCGGCTATCAAAAAGATATAGCATCTGGGGTCTTAAAGGCTTGAAGGCAAACAAGCGGCCATCTAGCTCAGAAGCAACATAGCCCACAGAGAAGAAGCACACGGCCTAAGCAAATATAAGGCGTTGAATGGACCAGGTAGCAGACACCAAGGAACAAAAACAATCATTGTGTAATCACCTTCCTCATATAATCGCTGAAGACGAAAGTGTGCATAAGCAAGTGTGGTGAAGAAGGCTGATGGTGGCCGACTACTGAGAGATATAGCATCTGGGGACTTAAAGGATTGAAAGCAAACAAGCGGCTATCTAACCCAGAAGCAACAAAGCCCACACGGAAGCAGCACACCAACGTAGGTGATTGTGAAGGGCAGAGGAGACCAGGTCTCAAACAACAAAAGTGGGGTGGTGGGGAGAATCACATCACCGTGAATGAAGGGGAGTGTGTGATGGGGACCCAATGCCCATCTGTAGACAGCTGGACATAACTTCCAGAGGGGTAGTGGGGAGGAGATGAGTCACTCAGGGTTCAGTGTAGCAACAATGAAACTCAAAACCTTCCTCTAGTTCCTGAACTCTTCCTCCCCTCCCAATTATCATGACCCCAATTCTACCTTGCGGACCTGGTTAGACCAGAAGATGTACAGCGGTGCAGTAGGAATCTGGAAACACAGGGAATCTAGGACGGATGAACCCCTCAACACCCGCGGTAGCAGTGGCAACACCAGGATGGAAGGGGGTGTAGAAAGGGAGAACCGATCTTGGAGATCTATGTGTAACCTCCTCTCTGGGAGATGGGCCATGGAGAGGTGGATGAGGGGAGACGCCGGGGAGTGTAAGATAAGATATAATAATTATTTATAAACTATGAAGGGACCAGGGAAAGGGGGGAGCGGGAAAGGGGGAGGGGGAAAAAAAGGAAACCGAGCTGATTCCAGGAACCCAAGTGGAAGGTGAGTTTTGAGAATGATGAGTGCAACGAATGTATAAGGGTGCTTTGCTCAAATGATGTATGTACGGATTGTGATAAGAGTTTTATGTGCCCCAATAAAAAGATTTATTAATTTAAAAAAAATTCTTGGTAAATTTATAGAACCTGCATAGCTTTGTAGTAAGGATTTCTTCCTCCTAGGAGTCTTGAAATAAATGATCTTTCAATGCTTTTTGTCTTCCAAAAGCAAATCTGTCTCTTAGGAAAACAAGAACCTGAATTATAATAAGAAACCTATGGCAATACTCTGCTCCCACACACAAAGAAATTTTCCAATAGATGTTTTTGAAATACCAACCCTTTGATATTTCATTTTCCTATATGAGTACAAGAGAAGTTTATTAATCTACTATGAACAGATAAAACTTCATTAAAAACGATCTTTAGAGGGTAAGAGCAAAATGACCTTCAGATTCAGTTGAGGATGTCAGCTGGAACTATATTATGAATGCCCCTTCAAAAGTGGAAAGTACGGAGCGAGCTCTAACTGATAGCTGCCAGAGGGAAGTTAAATCTGAGAATGTCAAAGTTAATTGGGGCCTCAAAGAAAATTTAAAGTAACTCTTGATCAACAGTCTGAGGACCAAACAAAGAACAATCTGAAAATCAATTTAAAAATCTATTCGATTAAAAAAGTCACTTTTGTATGAATATAAAAACATGTACTGCACTATAATAGTTTATAGAGGACAATATCTATTCAGAAAAGTTAAACTTTTAAAGATTCAGCCTCTAGAGTGGGCAGGGATACCAACTATTTCAGAATGTGGTAAAACATTGCATAAAATAAAGGATTCCTCATCATAAAAGCTACTTGAACTAGTACGTTTGTAATGTATGTTGATGGGTTCATAATTATCATCAAAATTGTCAGATATGGGTTACTCTATCTTAGAGATGATTTTTTAATTAATACATTTTACTCTCTTGCAGAGATAGGTAAACCATTGATCACTAATTGAAACTTTATGAAAGAAGATTTAAAAATCCAAGAACAAATACTTAGTACTTACTTGTGATGGATGTCTTGTGGAACATTTGAAAAATTTCTCTAAGACAGAATTTGGTATAATATTCTTTCGAACTATTTCTGGAATGCCAAATGATTTCCCTAGAGGTGTGGCAATAAACCTACAAAAATATAAAAGAAAAGTAAATCTAAAACCTCAGAATGTCAAAATGATGACAACAGAAAATTAAACCTGTAATTTTAGATTCCAAATGAACTATCAATCATTAATTCATATTGTCTTTCAGGCTGCATACATGCAATGGCTACCTCAGAGAAGTTCCAGAAGACCAATCTTCATACCTTAAATGCTTTAAAATGCACACATATAATTCTAAAAATATTTTCTATAAATCAAAATATATTTATACATAAGATCTAGAAATTAAGATAGAATGAAGATGTACAGTTTTAATATTCCTTACAATGACAATAAATAATAGTAAAAGTTTTTGGTGATAAGATTGTAAACAAATTAGTATGTTCTTTATTTCCAAGAAACATATTATTTTAAATGTTATGTTTCTTAAGTAAACATATAAAAATGAAATGATGGGATGTATGCCCCAGGTGACCAATAGTTGCAGCAGTACATTGACAGGGAACTGTCAGAAATTCAGGCCAAATTCTAAAGAGGATGTGGGTGGAACAAGAGATATCATTGCATACGTCAGGTGGATCTTTGCTCAGAGCAGAGAATACCAAAAAGATGTTTACTTTTGTTTCATTGATTATGCAAATGCATTTGACTGTGTGGCCCATAAAAAACTATGGATAAAAGTGAGAAGAATGGGAATTCCAGAACACTTCATCGTGCCCTTGAGGGACTTATACAGGGATTAACAGGCAGTTATGCAAACAGAACAACAGCATACGGCATGGTTTAAGATAATGAAAAGTGTGCATCAAGATGGTAGGCTCTCACCATACTGCTTCAATCTATATGCTGCACACACTATCAGAGAAGTTGGTTACATGAAGAAGAATGTGGCATCGGCACTGGAGGAAGGCTTATTAACCTGAGATATGCAGATGATACTACCTGGCTTGCTGAAAGTGAGGAAGACTTGAAACACTTTCTGATGAAGGTTAAGGACTGTAGTCTTCAGTATTAAAACTCAATGTACGGAAGACCAAAATCCTCATAGCAGGACCATCACCGAGTAACATCACAATAAAGGGGGAAAAGGTTGACGTTGTCAAGGATTCTGTCTTGCTTGGACACACAATCAATGCTTATGGAAGCAGCAGTCACAAATCAAAATACACATTGCATTAGGTAAACCTTCTGAACAAAACCTCTTTAGAGTAGTGAAAAGCAAGGATCTTTCTTTGAGGAATAAGGTGCACCTGATCCAAGCCATAATATTCTGCATTGCATCATATGCATGTGAAAATTGAATACTGAATAAGGGCTACTCTAGAAGAATCAATGCCTTTGAACTGTGGTGCTGGAGAATATTCAAAGTACCATGGGCTGCTAAAAGGACAAATAGATCTTGTATTGGAAGAAGTAAGGCCAGACTGCTCATTAAGAGGAAACGTTGGCAGGACTTCATTTTACATTCTTTGAATACATTGCCAGGAGGAACCAGTCCCTCGAGAAGGGAATCATGTTTGGTAAAGTTGAAAGGCAGAATAAAAGAGAAATGTCTTCTGTGATTTCTTATTTGAGTCATTGAGGTGGATTGACACATGGGCATCTTCAGTGAGCTCAGGCATAGGAACAATTGTGACAATGGCGCAGGACCTGCAGTGTTTTGTACTGTGGTGTATAGGGTCGCTATGGGTCAGACTCAACTCAACAGCATCTAACAACGAACAACAACATGCCTGATAGCCACCATTTGTCTGGCAGTTTGTCTACTCTGGTGGCTTGCAAGTTGCTGTGATGCTGGAAGATATGTCACTGGAATTTCAATGCCAACTGTAGCAAAAGTGAATAGGTTTCAGCAGAGCTTGCAGACTACAAGAAAGAATCAGCTGTCTACTTCAGAGAATGTGGCCACTGAAAACCTGATACAATCAAGACATTAACAGACATCGAAAGCCTAGTGAATGGAAGCTAAAAGGCCATGATTCAAAATGAGAAAAAACAACTTCAGAAATCTATGAATAAATGGAACTTAGAATAAATTTAGGAAAGTTGGAAGTTGTTAAAAATGAAAAGGAAGGCATGAGATCACTATTGTAGACATTAGTGAACTGAAATGTACTTGTACTGGCCATTTTGCATCCAAAAATCATATAGTTTGACACAAGAGAGGTGGTGTTGCCTTTGTTCTATTAAACTGTCATTCCATGATGCTCACCTTCCTGACATGATCGCTGAAGACAAATGGGTGCATAAGCAAATGTAGTGAAGAAAGATGATGGTGCCTGGCTATCAAAAGATATAGCGTCTGGGGTCTCAAAGCCCACATGGAAGAAGCACACCAGCCTGTGTGATCACAAGATGTGGAAGGGATCAAGTATCAGGCATCAGGGAGTAGATAGACTCATTTTTCTCTCATGGAGCATCTGCTGGGTTGGAACTACTGACCTTGTTAGCAATCTAATGATTTCACAACAGTAGTACCAGGAGGGCTCTTCATTTATTTCACAAGACTTTAAATTTCAGTAGCTTAGTTTGCTTCCAAGTGCTTAAATCATACTTAAGATGCATAAAATGCATAGAAGAGTCTGGGTAAGCTAATTAGAAGCTGTCACTCTGGACCAAGGAGTCCCTGGGTAGTGCAAACCGTTAACATGCTCAACTTCTAACCAAAAAAACTGAGAGTTCAAGTTCACTCAGAGGTACCTTGGAAGAAAGATTTGTTGATCTGATTCTGAGGGGAAAAAAATCAGTCATCATAAATCCTATGTCGTACAGTTCTACTCTGACACATACAATGGACTTTTCATTACTCTTGAGCTAAAAAAAGAAAAACGTCATAAATTAAAACCTAGGAATATATTTGGTTGATCTGAAATATAAAGTCAACTGTCAGTCACTTTCAAATCATTTTATCTGTTCTTTATTGGCTCTGCCTCTGGACTCATGCCTTTCTTGGAAGGAATATCACTTCTAGGAAAGGATATTAAATGTCTCCTGACTAGTACTGAAGGGAAAAAATGACCCAGTCAAATTCCAGTCACTCTACAAACTAAAAAGGTGTGTGTAACAACAGTCTAGGACAAAAGAATAAATTATTTTTGTGATAAGTGTACCTTAGACTATTCCAATACAAGGGCACCAATCATGTCCACAGAGATGTTAAGAATAGGGCTTTGAAATATCCTTTACTTGAAGTTTTAGGGAAAACACGCTAATGATTTTTTTAAAAAAACATAAATATCAGTAAAATAGTACATTTAAATTGAATTTTAATACTTCAAAATCATTCCTTTAAACTATATCTCCAAGAGATATTCATTCACTCTTATCTGATGTTAGGATGACTTTACTGGGAAAATCCAAGAAGTACTGATACACTGGTGTGGGGGGTGGGGGTGAGGGCGAGACAGACCTGCAACATGGGTTCAATTCCCAGCTCTAGCCCTCACAAACGAATTATCCAGACCACCTACCTCTCCTTTTCTCATCTGCAGACTAAGATATTTTCACTTATGATTTTATATACCTCTAAAATAATTTTTATTAGAATGCAAATTCTCAATATTTTACTTGTGACATTTACTTTACAGTGATTTACTCTAGTACAAATTACATAGAAACCCTGTGAAAAATATAAATTTTGTACTTCAAAAATCACGATCTCTATAGGAAATTATCTTCTCTTCCACTGTATTGAAATCAATATTAATGAAGTAACACGCCATTTTCTGAAGTCAAAGAATAGAAAATGCAAAGGTAAGCTACTAGCAGTTAAAAGTTGTAAGAAGCTAGGAAAAAAAGATACAAACTATACTTATCATATGAGAAGACGCATGAATAACCACAGAAAGCAAAAGAAGACTGGATTTCTGTCTGATTGCTTATGGAGAGGCCACGACCCAGTCATAACAACTTGGTCCTCCGTAGATGTGCACCATGGCAACCAAAAGAACCCTGCAAGTGGTTATTAACATATGATCTTCCATACAATCTTGGGCATGATGATCTTTATCAGAGTTTGTTTTAAATGTTTCCAACTCTAGCCATTCAAATATTTGTTTTAACCCCCCAAAATAATAATGATGTGCTAGCAACAATTTTTTTAAAGAGGTAATGTCAGATACTAGAAATGAATATGTATCTCCTGTTTTCATAACACAAGTACAATTTTCAAAAAGGGTTTGGAAAGCATATCTATTTACATTGAGTTAATGAAAAGAAAAGACAAGACAGTCACTTTTTCTGAGAGAAAATTAAAAATTTTTGTTTGATTTTCTTATACTTTGGAATGAAGAAATTCTATAAAATCCTTAAGAAAGTCCTTAAAACAAATCATTTTGATGAAAGCAACATTCAGATTGGTCTTTAGTTAGCCATTTTTGTTGTTTTAGGGACATTCTAAAATGATAATGCATTCTGAGTCACAGATTCCGTTTTCCTGCTTTATCAGACATGGCGGACGAGTGGAAAGGAAACTCAAGTGACTTCCCAAGTTCAGGAAGCCCAAAGGAGCACTGTGATTCGTATGCTCGCTTTACCTCAATTTTCTTCACTATGAAGCTAAGTACTCAATGAGATCTGTGTTTCTACGTTCTACTTTTTCAGCTTCTAGGTAATACTGGTGTAAATCTGACCTCATGAATTCCTTACATAGCTTTGGTATACCTCCCAACAACCTGTAGTTTATTAGTGACAACCTCCAGACAGCAGGTTCTTTAAGGATCTCACCAAATCTACCATTATTTTCTAATTGAAGCAAAGATGAAATTTGAGGGAAAGACACAGAAAGACTACTTACTTTTCAAAGACATGTCTGATTATCAGCCATCCAAAAGCATAGGGAATTGTCATGTACAAATGAGAAGGTTTTACAAAAACAAGTCCATCGTGATCTTCCAGATCTGACCACTTTATTGTTGTAGGAAGCCAGAATCTTTCCAACCAGAACCATTCTTTAAATGTCTGAAACATTCTAGAAAAATAGGATAAGTGTGCATTAGACAGGCAAAAACAAGGAAATTCCTAAAACTGAGATAATACCAAGCATCATTCAGAAGAATATCTAAACCAGAGACCTTTTAAAAATAAAAACATAGTGTAATGGAGTTTAGTACTCTTCATATCGGGCTGTAATTTAAGGAGTTGACAGTTTGAAACCACCAGCTTCTCCGAGGGAGAAAGGCAGGACTTTCTACTCCTGTGAACAGTTACAGTCTCGGAAACCCACAGCGACAATTCTACCCTGTCCTACAGTTTCACGGAGTCGGCATTGACTGGATGGCCGTGAGTTTGGTTTGGGGCACTGCATTAAACACCAATTACTCTGCCTACCTCAGGAAATTTGGGCTGTGGGATAGCAAACTGAACTTTGACACAGCACAGTTCACACCTTTGGCAGAAGACATGTGAATATCATGGATACGTATCTTCTTCTTACGTGTCATAAAAAATAATTTGACAATAGGCTCTACAACTTCCATCTACAAAAGGTCAACTTCATGAAAACGACTAGTACATATAAATCTTCTCTAAAAACTTCTCTGAGAGACACAAGATAAGCACATTTAGCTTCATGTTACAATCTCAAAACTCGCTGCCATGGAGTCGATGCCACTCATAATGTCCCTTTAGGACAAGACAGAACTGCCCCCTGTGAATTCCCGAGACTACAACTCTTTACAGGAGTAGAAAGCCCCCTTGGAGCGGCTGGTGGTTTGAAACTGGGGACAACTAGCAACTCGACACGGAAGCATGCCAACAGGACTCCTTTAATATGTTAAAGTTCCAATTACTCTACTTCAGCAACTATCTTTTTTCTTTAAAAAATAATCATTTTATTTAGGTATTGTGCTAGTCCGGATAGACTAAAGAACCAAATTCATAGAGACACTCCTATGTGTATGGGAAAGAACTTTATATACAACGGCATTTGAATGTTGAGAAACCATCCCATCTCAGTCCAGAAAAAGTCCATTAGTCTGATATTAGCCCATATCTCCAATACCAATCGATACAGTCTTCTTCAGACTCACAACACACATGCAATGACGCCGAATACAGGAAGATCACAGGCCAGTAGGGGGAAAGTTTTGTGAATCCAGTGGCCTTGTAAGCATCTCAGTGCTAGCAGAGGTAGTCACGTGGCTCCTCTAGTTCCCAGGACTGCATCAGGGGAGATCCAGGTGGTTTCTCTTCAGGGATGTCTCCCAGGGAGTGAGTCAAGAGAGAGAGTGTCTCTGGCCTCCAAAGAGGCAAAACAGTGTTCCCAGAATCCTTAGGAGAAGGCAAGCCCACACAGAGGCCTCATTGGCTATATCCTGAATGACAGGCTAGGCTCCACCCCTACACTCTTAATCCTCCAATTGACAGCAGATAATGTAACTACCACAGGTATAATTTACATACCATACACAATTAATAGTTCAATCTTATTAAGAAGAGTTGTACAATCAGTACCACAATCAACTTTAAAATAATTTATTCTTGTTATTAACTCACCATTTCCTCCCCAACCTTCCTATGCCCCTAGGAAATTATTAATCCAGTTAATGTCTCTTTGTACTTTACCTATCTTGTATTCGCTACACAGGAAAGCATACAAATACAAAGGGGAAAAAAGACCCTGGAAAAATGACCAAATAAATCAGAGAAAAACTTCAATAAGAAAGAAAGCAGAATTAAAAAAAAGATATGTCAAAAGAGAGATCAAGTGATAAGGTGCTATATTTTAGCAAAACTACAGCTGCCAAATCAACTTTACAATGCTCTCTGCCTGATCTTAAGGTTATTCAAATCCCTTGGACTATGGTCAGAGAGCTTTCCCCAGAGACTATAAAAGGACTTTGCGGATGTATTTGGGGCTTTCTTTGTCATTCATAGCGTTCCACAAGTAGGTGCTTAGAATTTAAGCTCAAATCTTGTTCCCTCCCCCATATTTGGATTTTATTATTTATAATCCTTGCATCACACAGGCTAGTGTGCATCTTCTGTGTGGACTTAGCTGATTCCTCACTTAGATGGCTGTTTTGGTTTGTTTGTTTTTAAGACAAGCCTTTAAGACCTCAGATGCTGTTCTTTCTGATAGCCATTTGGTTTCTTCACCACACTTGGTTATACCTCCCATACCTTCAGTGATCGCTTCATGAGGGTAAATACCAAGTAGGGTCATGTCATAAGAATGAATTATTCTGATATTAGGGCTAGGAATAAATCCAAACTCAAAATCCATTCATTTAAATATGTCTCTGGTTTATGTATGTTCACTTTAGAGACATCACTATCACTTTATTGGAGTACATTATAAAGCATCCCCATGAGAAATAAGATTATTCTACTGATTGTATCATTAATTTAGTCGATGGTACATGATTTAAAACACTGTTGAGAAAATGAAATTATATAATTACAGAACATATTTTTAGACCATAGTAGTAAATTGTTGACTTGTACAAATTCAAAAATGAAGTGACTGGACAATAATTACACATACCATGAGGGCTGGAAATATAATGAGACTTCATTAGTACTTACTCTGCAAAGTCAGAGCCATGCCTGCTAGACTACCACATGACACGAAAAAGCAGATAGGCACAAAAACCATCAACTATATGTTGGTCCTGGGTCACCATTCTCTTGACACCGACAAAGGAAGGGATCCAAACCAAACCAGAGTCCAATGGCCGCCAATCCCTTACCCTTGGGATAGCTGTCATCTGCGTCTCACACTAGTGCATTTCAGTTTGCTAAGTGGGGTTGCCAATTCAGGTCCGCTGGTGTGGCCTAAGAAGGGTGTTGTGAACCTCAAAAGGACAGAATCTAATGTCCCAGTTGTCTAACCAAGAGCTGAATAGAAACTACGTCAAAATGACCAATTAGGAACATAATTCTGGACATTTTCTCCCCCTTGGGGTTTCTATAAGTAATATTAAGCACTTTTCCCAAAGACAAATTGTCCCACACAGTTTACTCATCACCAGAAAGGTAATCTAATCACCCTTTCCAATACAGACAAGTCCCCCACTTACCTCGATTTGAGTTCCCACAAAGATTCACTACTTACTCTTGTAGAAATGTCTGTTGGTTTGGGATGACACCAGAGCACTGTTGTGCTGTCATATGGCAGGAAATGATTAGTCTTCTCCCTTTCCCCACAACATGAGAAACTGACCTCGGGTGGAATGAGGCTACCTGCCTTGAAGTAGTTTTTAAAATATTCAAATAAGAGGCTGAATATATGATTCATTGGAACGAGCTAGCTGGGCACATTAGCTCATTGCTTGGGGGACCAGATTAGATTACATGACCTGAAAACAGAAACAGGGCCTTTTTCTGGCTTTTTATGCTTACAGTAGTAAACTCATACAATATTTGTCCTTTTGTGATTGACTAACTTCACACAGCATAATGGTTTCCAGGTCCATCCATGTAAGGAGGTATTTCATGGTTTCATCACTGGTTGGGGGTGGGGGGAATGCATAGTATTCGACTCTGTGTGTGTGTGTGTGTGTGTGTGTGTGTGTGTGTGTGTGTGTGTGTAGCAAAGTTTCTTTATCCATTCTTCTACAACTTCACTCGATAGTGAAATGTGCTGCAACAAACATGGGACAGCATATATCTGCTCACGGTGCGTCTCTTACTTCTTTGGGAAATCTACCCAGCAGAGGTATTGCTGGGTCATATGGTATTTCTATTCCCAGTTGTTTTAGGTAGTACTATATAGCTTTCCACAATAGTTGTACATGCTGACAATCCCAGCAGCAGTGAATAAAAGTTCCAAACGCTCCACAACTTCTTCAGCATTTGCTGTTGTCTGCATTTTAAAATTGGACTATCATGGTGGATGTAAGATGACTTCTCACTGTTTTCATTTTCATGTCCTGAACGGCATTTCCTTCTGTGTTTGTTACTCATTCAACTGTCGCCCCATGTGAATTGTCTATTCGTGTCCTTTGCTCATCTTTTCAATTGAATTTTTTTTGATGTGTTACAAAATTCTATACATTTTATGATTAGTCCTTTGACTGTTGTGTCATTGCTAAAGATTATTTTCCCAGTGTGTGGGCTCTTGTTGTACTCTTTTGATGAAGTCTTTTGATGTACACACGTGTCTTATTTTTATTAAGTGTCATACATCTATTTTGTCTTCCACTGAGTGTGTTTCTTTTATTATATTTGGTAGTATGTGCATGCCTGCCCTTAGATTTGTCCAATTTTCTCACTGATGATCTTGATAGCACTGGGATTTATATTTAGGTCTCTTATCCATCTTGAATTTATTTTCGTGCATTGGGTGAGGTCTGGGCCCTGTTTTAATTCTTCTGTAGATGGAGATTGTTGAAGAGGGTATCTCTTTCCCTGTTAGTGTGTTTTGGTCCTTTGTTGAAAATCAGTTGCCTCTAGGTGGATATTTTCATTTCTGAGTTATCTATCCTAATTCATTGGTCTATGTACCTGTCAATGCACCAGTATCCGGTGGCCTTGACGCCTGTGGCTGTGTAAATAGGTTTTGAGGTTGATCAGTGAAAGGTTTCCTACTATGTACTTTTTGGGGAGTTCTTTGCTTATCCTGGACTGTTCCTTCTTCATCTGAAGTTGGTCATTAGCTTTTCCATTTCTTTAAAGAATGACGTTGGGACTTAGATCAGAATTGCATTGTATTTATAAATTGCTGTAGGTAGTAGTGACATTTTCACCATATTAAGTTCACCTATCCATGAACACTGGATATTGTTCCATTTCTGTAGTTCTCTTTTGCTTTCCTGTAATAATGCTCAGTAATTTTCTTTGTACGGGTCTTTTGTTCCTTTGGTTAGAACTATTCCTAATACTTCATCTTATCTATCTGTGGCTATTATACAGAGTTTTATTTTCTTAATGTCTCCTTGGAACCCTATTCATAGATTTACAGGAGTCAAACTGATTTTTGCTTGTTAATCTTGTATCCTACTACTTTACTAAATTCCTCAATTGTTTCAGACAATCTTTTTGTGGAATCCCTAGAGTTCTGTATCTATAAAATCATCATCTGCAAATAGCGACAATGTTCAGTTCTTCTTTGTCCGGTTTTTATTCCCTTGATTTCTTGCTGTTGTCTAGTCATTCTGACTAGGCCTTCCAACATAATGTTAAATAAGAATGGCGACAGAGGCATCCTTGTCTAGTTCCCATTATCAGGGAAAAATGTTTTCAGTCTTTCCCTATTGCACATGATGTTGGCTGTTAGCTTTTTGTATATGACCTTCATTGGGTTGAATAAAGTTTATTAGAGTTTGTTTTGTATCTCTTTTAGGCAGCATGTATATGGGTCTTTTTTTCCGAATCCACTCTGCTACTCTCTGTCCTTCGGTGCAATTAATCTCTTGCCATTTATTGCTATTATTGAGCTATGAGGGTTTGTTGCTGGCATTCTTTGGTTCGTATTTGGTTTCTTTTTACCTTTTTGTTTAATTGTATTGGTTTCTTTGTTACTTCTTTGTTTTGGTGTTGTGTAGAGTACTGCTTTCATTGTACTCATTTTGGGGTAGGGGTGTGAAGTGTGATGATCTCAGGTGTGTCTGCTCTGCCCAAGTGATCTTGTTATTAATTTTTGTAATGCTGATCTTGTTTGTACACATTTCTTTTGTTTTCTTTGTCTGGAAAAACCTTCTTTTTCCCTCATAGTTGAGGGATGGTTTTCTGGATATAGGATGCTTTACTGACTGTTTTATTCTTCAAAGTTTGACTCCTAGAGATGCTATAGGATAGGGTAGAACTAACCCCCTGTAAGTTTCTGAGCCCGTTAACTCTTTACTGGAATAGAAAACATGTCTTTCTCCCTCAGGGTGGCTGTGGTTTTGAACTGCTCACCTTGCAGATCACAGTCCCGCACAGAACCACTATGCCACCAGGACTCTTCTGTAGTGAAGGCAAAGTAATCAGCAAAGATTTATTGAATGCTTCATCTATGCTAGGCTTTGGGAGTCCAAAAAGGAAAAGGATGATCCTGATTTCAGGACTGATGCTATCTAGTGTAGGGAAGGACATATGAGAATTGAGGAAAATGTTAAGAAGAAAGGATTAACAAACTTTGATGGTCTGTTTGGTAAAGTCACTGGGGATTCAAGAATGTTTGCCTGAGCCATCTGACAACAGATCGAATATATTTAGACAGGAAATCCTCATTGAAGGGCATTCCCAGAGATGGGTAATAACAAGAAGAGGCACAAATCTTGAGCCCAATCCAACTAAAATACAAATTTCCTACAGAATTTAGAAACCAAATCCAGACCTCTGAAAGCTCTCTGTAATGGGTAAACCTTAGATTAGGCCTGTATACCTCAATGGTTTCTGAACTAGATGAACCTGCAAGGGCCACATTAATTTTTCCCTATACATTTGCCTCAGTGTGTTCATTACTTTATTGACTCCAAATTTAATAGACGAAGGATCAGGGAACAAATGGCATCAATGAGTTAGTTATGCTATTAATAATTTTTTATAATAAGTGTTATACAAAGTAGTCTGTTCACTCCTTAAATGTAACTCTTGACAGTACAGATTTTTTTCCAATATGAAATAAAACATTAAGGTAGTTAAAAATGGCTTTGTAAACATTATTGACCTATCCCCCAATAAAATAATTTTTTAAAAAAAGAAAGCTCATATTTTAATATAATAAAATATTTTAAATACAATAAATTAATAAAATAAAGATAATAAAATGTTTTTAAAAAGAAGTTATTGCCCTAAATTATCAGCCCAAACAACTCCTTCTATATTTACATTCAAGTAAAGTATCAGTATCTACTGAAAATCATGATAATCTCAATGTTCAATAACCAAATACATATGAAAAAAGGGGACAATAACTTAGTAAGTGACTGTTACCCTCAAGAAAATGTTCAATTGAAAAAAAATATTTTTCATTCGTTCTTCTGTTCCCAGACATCAATTTTTACTGCTTTCAAAGAGTTAAGAACTTGTCCTCAGACCATATCCAAAACTTAACCCCAAATGAACCATAGATATAAATATAGAAGTTAAGGCTATAAAATTTTTAGAAGAACATTTATGAGCAAATCTTCACAATCTTGGATTAGGCAAGGCCTTCTTAGTTATGACATGGGAAGTGCTGCAAGTGAAGGAAACAGACAGGTAAACTGGACTTCAGAAAGACTCAACTCTTTTGTGAGCCAACGGATATAAGAAAGTGAAAAGACATGAAACAAAAATGGAAGAAAATATTTACAGATCTTATGCCTGAAAGGATACTTGTATATACAACACATAAAAACTGACACAATTCAATAATAAAGACAAATAACACTTTTTAGAAAGGGAAAAATTACCTGAATAGAACATTCAAAAATACGTGATTTACAAATTGACACTAGCACATGAAAAATACTCAATATTATTAGTCACTAGGAAAATGCAAATGAAAAACACAGAAGATACTACTTTATGCCCAATCCAAAAGAACATGATTATGGGAAAATTACAATCCTTATATATTGCTGGTGCAAATGGAAAATGATGTAGCCACTCCGGAAAACAGTCTAGCAATTTCTGAGAATGTTAAACAGGATTACCATGTGATCTAGCAATTCTACTCCTAGGTTTATCTCCAAGAGAACTGACAATATAAGTCAACAACAATAATCATTCATAGCAGCATTATTCAGACTATCCAAAAAGTGGAAATAACTCAAATGGGATATCCACGCAATGAAATATTTCTCAGCCAAAAAATAAATGAAGTTCTGTTTTATGCTACAATATGGATAAAACGTGAAATTTCAACAGTAGGCTAAGTGAACAAGACCACACACAAAAGTCCACCTACTGTATGATTCAAATGTCCAGAATAGGCAAACATAGAGACAGCTAATAGGTTAGTAATCTCTTAGAATGGATTGAGAAAGCTGAGTGTCTTTGGGCCAGAGCCTTGCTAGCTTAATTCAGAAGAGCTAGGTTTGCTGATCCATTGAGTTAGAGATGAGCTCCTTCAAACCAGGGATTATTAGTGAAGTGCAGTGCCTCTGGGCACTTGGAAGTGCTAAAGGGGCTTTGTAACACTTGTCTAAGCAAGCTAGAAAGAGGCATGCCTGTGGGCATAGCCGAGTGGAAGCTGTCCTGATTGGAGAACTCTATCCTGAGTCACTCCTGAACCTAAACTGTAATTTTTTACTTCCTTAATAAATGTCCTAAGTGTGACTGTGCCTGGTGAGTTCTGTGTAGCCATTGCAATTAATTATCAAAGCCAGCAGAGAAGTAGAAAGTGTCATCGGCAAGGGGAAGTTGCTGTCAGAATTGGTTGAAAGGTTGGAGGGTGGAGACATGACCTGAATTCCACTCCGGAAGAATCAGCCAGGGGCAGATTATCTAGCATTCTTCCTCACCCCCTGGTGAAGTTAGAGATCAGCCACCTCGACATGCCATTTTCACACCCTTCAACCACATGCATTCTCCTCTAAACTTCCTTGCCACTTCAATCCATTAGCAATAAGACATTCACATTCTCTTGGTCTCCCAGGGCCAGAAGACTATATTAACCTGTAGCCAGTACCTCTTGTATCTTTTGTGATCATTTTTTCTTGACCCTACTGTACTGCTTATATAATTTTGGCGATAGCCCAGTATTCAGCCCTCAGATACATGAAATCACCATTGTGTGTGCTGGGCTTTTTCCACTTTGATGCCCCAGTGAGTCCATTCTCCATCTACAGCTAGGACATGAAATGGCCAAGATTTGGCCAATTAGATACATTTTATAGGACTCTATTGGAGATAGATGGCAGTGACATCCAGCAACAACAAATAGGATAGGATAACATTGGATAAGATGTTTGCTGTTGTTCTGCGTCTTGGTCTTCGAATCATCTTGAGTTCTACTGCCTTCTGCATAAGGTCTACAAGCCTTCCTTTAATGTTCTGAGTCCCCAGTTACCTCTAATAAATTTCTCTTTTAAGATAGCTAGCAAGAAAATGGGTGGATTATTATGCTTACAACTCAGAAACCTAACTGAAATACACAGCATCTCCTTTACTCTCCTTTAGAGGAAATTGCTAGCTTCTATTTCTGAACTTTAAATTTATCAGAAGCGTCTGTTCTTTTTTTAAATTAATAAATATTTGTATTGGGGCTCATACAACTCTTATCACAATCCAAACATACATCAATTGAGCAAAGCACCCTTATACATTCGTTGCACTTGTCATTCTCAAAATTCACCTTCTACTTGGGTTCCTGGAATCAGCTTGGTTTCCCTTTTTTCCCCTCCCCCTCCCTCCCCGCTCCCCCCTTCCCCCTGGTCCCTTAATAGTTTATAAATAATTATTTTATCTTACCTTACACTGCCCGGCGTCTCCCCTCACCCACCTTCCCATTGCCCATCTCCCAGAGAGGAGGTCACACATAGGCCTCCAAGATCGGTTCTCCCTTTCTACACCCCCTTCCCTCCCGGTGTTGCCACTCCCACTGCTGGTGTTGAGGGGTTCGTTCGTCCTAGATTCCCTGTGTTTCCAGAACCCTACTGCACCGCTGTACATCCTCTGGTCTAACCAGGTCCGCAAGGTAGAATTGGGGTCATGAAAATTGGGAGGGAGGAAGCGTTCAGGAACTAGAGGAAGGTTTTGAGTTTCATTGTTGCTACACTGCACCCTGAGTGACTCATCTCCTCCCCACTACCCCTCTGGAAGGAATGTCCAGCTGTCTACAGAATGGCTTTGGGTCCCCATCACGCACCCCCACCTCATTCACGGTGATGTGATTCCCACCAGAAGTGTCTGTTCTTATGATGATTTCTTTTAAAGCTTAAATCAAGGAGCAGGCATGAATTCACTTGTGTGACTATTGCTCCCTGTCTAGCTTTTGATCATAGCTTGCTGACAATAGGCTCTATTTGCCCCTGTTTCTTCTTTCTCTCTCATGCTTGCTCCCTTTATGCCTAAATATCAAATCTGAGAGTGGTACTTACAGGTTATGCTGAAGGTGGGGATTTTTGTTGTTGTTCAGTGAAAAAGAAGCTTCTGAGCTTTCAGACATCTATCTAAGAATGGTTGGTAGATGTCAACACGTGACTAGAACTATAGCTTTAACTTATATAATCTATGTGCTGCAATACTTCAACACATATCCAGATAAAGAAAGTTTCTCAAAACAGTATGAAGGAGAGATACCTGAACTTTCAAAGTCCCACAAGTTACTGAACATTCACAACAATGAAGCTGTCATTCAGGGACCTTCTCTGAGAGTCAATCATCCCCCAGTTGGGCAGCCAAAGATGCCCATTGACTTCCACATTAAATCTTAAACCCATCTGTCATTTTTATTCATTTGAACCTGCTGTAGGCATTTTTGGCAATTTAAAAATAAACTCCATTGTCAGTTATTTATTATCTTTATTTGCTATTCTCTTAGAAACCAATGTACTTATTTTTCCTTGGCCACTCCCAGTGCCCTCTTTTTCTCTTCAGCTATTCCTTGTTTTTATCCATCCCTTGAATCTTCTCTATTGGAACTGCATTTTCTATTTATGAAAAAAAATCAGCAAAACAAAAAACCCTGCAAGAATTTCGTTATGTTTGGGGAAGTGGTAGAAATTGAGGTGGCCCAGCTGTGTTTTCCCACCTGCTAATAGTACAAAATTATTAAACACTATTTTCAACTCCACCTGCCATTAGTTTTTAGAAAGAAAATCTAACTAGTATTTTTTATGATTCAATATTTTCTGATCTCATGGACACAGAACCAAATAGAGTGAATGAAGCCTGGTGAGCCATATCATCAGATGAACACAATTAAATTGGACTTTGGGACTGAACAAATACATCATCTGGGTCATGAGTGTTTCACTATTAGAAACAGTGTTTTGTAAAGTACAAAAAAAAAATGTCACTTGATCTTTTGCTGAGGGAACTCCAAGTCAGGCCAAGGCTTTGGACCTAGATACTATAGTAATTATTCATCCAATCCCTACTATAATTTCCACATTAGTTCACAAAACCCCTTTCTGAATATATCTCTCAGATAGGAGACAGTGACAGGAACAGAAAGTGTCTCCAAAGAATAAAAAATATTTCTTAGAATGATAAGAAGAATTAAGTAGAATGAGTCAAAGATAAGCAAAAGAGTGAAGGAACACTACTCTGGAGTCAATGTTCCCATTATGTATTCACTATATTGTGGTGCGGGGGCAGGGGGACGATGTGAAAATTGGTGAGGGCTTCTGAAAGCTGGGTGATCAGCAAGATGACAGCTAGAGCATGATTCTCTGGTGAACAAAAATGAAACTGTACAAGTGAGGACCTTGGCTGCCACCTTCACTGCTGCAAACCGAGTATCAAGGAGTGACACTCTAGTCAAAATGCTATCCCATTTTCTACAGACCAGTTCATTTTTATTAGTTGTACAATATTTCTTAAAATTTGGTGCAGGGGACCAGATAAGCATGTATTTCTACATTTAATCTGTGATTTCTTTGGAACTAACTCTACTAACTCAGCAAAAATAAACAAAAACAAAATTGTTTATACCTTTGAAATAAAACACAAAGGAAAATATTCAGCTACTTCCTGTGAATAGTAAAAGAATTGGGACAACTCTAAAATCTGGCTCTCAAAGCATTTAAAATTGTGTGGTTTCAACTAAGACAATGCAAATGATAGAACAACGTAACTCGGAAAGACATCTACTGTGATTTAGTACACAAACACCCTATTAATATGTGAGCTTCTTATAGGTATAAGAAAATTAATTTAAAACAAACAAATACAGAACCCTCTAGTGTGTGTATGGAAAATAATGAATTTACAATATAAAACAACTGTAAGTAATTCTCACAGAATCAATCTCACAATTACATGAATTTAAAGTCTTGCAAAAATTCAGCACACTGACTCAAAAAACAAAACTTCTGATTATTTTCATTAAAAATATGGTATGTATCACTATAAAGATGTCCTTGGAAGTACCAAGATGCATCCGAGGGTCTTTCCGTAACAGACGCTCCCTCTGCTGTAGTTTTACGCAGTGTATGAGATAGCAGTGGTCATGTGGGCATGGCTTGCACAAAGACAGAGGAGAGATGCGATTTAGGTGATCTCCCTAATGATCAAGCTTCCTGTCCTGGTCTCTCTCTTTCGACTTTCCTGGTAACTGGAAACGGAAGTGGCAGGACCCAGGGTGCATTATGCCTTCTACCTAGAGCGCCCTTTCCCTAGTCTTCACCCCACTTTCTCCTCCTCGAGTCTTCATCTAAGTATCTCTAAGATATTTTCTATGCCCCTTTCTTCTGAAATGCTGCTGGAGTGAAATTAAGTACTCTTGTGTTATGCGCTACGGATTCCTTGTTATTATTTTTTCTCTTTAAAACATGTAACAAGTTTGTAATTATATATTAGCAGAATTATTTGATTAAAATCTGGCTCCCTCCCTGGACTTTAAGATCAGCAAGGTCAAGGACTACACCTGGTTTGCTCACAGTAACATTCCTATCTTTGCATATAAAAGTTCTCATTAAATACTGGGGGAAGCAGTATAATAGTGGGCAAGCACATTGGTGTAGGAGTCAGACTATCCTGACAATTAACTATGTACCTTTGGACAACTAACTTAATCTTTCCTTACCTATAAATAGAGATGATAATTGTACCTTCCTGTAGGGTTACAAGAATGAATGAGTAAATGTTTATAAACTTCTTTATTTGTCTGTTAAATGATGGCTTAGAACCAAGCTATTAAATATTATTATTTTTCTTAAAAGAAGAACAATATCACTCCTTGAGCCCTAAAATCAATAACGGCAACCATTTACAGGAAAAGAAGATGTTTAAAAGAGTGTTTAGTGCTAACTCTAATAGAGTAAAACCATTACATTCATACGTATTGGGATAAACATTGATACAGACAGTTCCTGAATTACAAATGTCCAGTGTACTGACAACTCCTGCCTGCACGTTAATGCAGGGCTTCAAGCGGGTTTCTTACAGCAAATGACGCAGCACAGAAACAGGCCCGAATTGTTACAATCGGGGTTATTCATCGTGACGACCAGTACAAAAACGATAGCTAGCGGAAGCCTTGGAATGGGAGACGGAGAAGAGGCACAGTGAGGATTTCTAGGAGACTGGATTACTGGTAAGATTGTCTTATCAATGTCAACAGTGTGTGTGAGCAGTCACCATCTTGGAGCAGCATTGCTGCCATTTTTGAAGGCTTGCTTTAGAGTTATGGACATTTTCCCGCACAATCTCCTCCACTTGCTGCATCTATAGCTGTTAAATCAGTGAAAGGTTTCTACATTTGCTTGGATAAAGTACACTAAAGTTAAGGAAGAAGCATGTGCACCTGTTCTGGCTGACATACAAATGTCTTAAGACACAATTAGAAAGTGCTCGCATTCATAACCCGTGGACTGCCTTTTGGAAATGGCGGAATAAATTTTAGGAGTCACCAAATGTTCAAGTCTACTTAGGAATAGATGTAAAACTGAACCAAATCAAAAATAAAACTAGTAATTAACACTTCAGTGCTAGAATAGTGCTTTAAAAATTTAAACCTTAAGTAAATTTTGATATGTTAATTCTATGTATTAATATGCATTTAGTGCCCCAAGTGATACAATGTATGCATCAACAGGAAAATTCTTATGACCTGTTAAAAAATAAACCAAAAGTTCAAAATTATATCTCTACTATGATCATATGATGATATAAGGTCTTCATTATATCATACTTTTGTCTAAATATCAATACATATTCTTTTAAAGAAAAAACCTAGAAGGGAACAAAACTAATTGATGTGATATCGTGGTAAACTTCTGGGTGTTTAAACATTTTTAACTATTGCTATAATGGACTAAATATTGGGAAACTTATAACTGATTTGTGGTTTGATGACTCATCTCCATGAAAGCCAATTTTGTTCCATAAACCATACAATCATCTAGCCCAACTTTATAGATATGAAGAACCCAAGGCACAGGAAACCTAGTGTCTTTCCAACATAAACCCAGTTTCTAACATTTAAAGGATGACATAAATGTGATTTATTATACATTAATGTGGATTTTTTTTAAAGATTAAGTAAATATAAAGTAACACACAAACCAGTGATTAGTTAGAAGTACGACAACTTTATAGCCTAATGCAAACCTGTATGGCCTTTTTACACGTACAAACGGTTGTTGGAATCTTTGGTTCAAGAAAATGAGATCGAAGATGATGGAGAGGGAACTGATGAAAAAGCTATAAAGAAATACTAATTTTGCCTTCACAGATAAAAGATCCAGTCACACAGGTAGGCTTTTTAAAAACTTTAGAAACCTAAGCTATGAATTAATGGCTGAGTATCTAGGCAGTGGTGTTGCAATGTTAAGAAATTTTAACCCTATGAATGTTACACATCAGCATTCCCTTTTCAGTTGCTACTAAATATTGTGCTCCTCTCCACCATGTCCTTCCTGGCATGCTCTCCTCCCTTGCCAGTGCGTCACAAATTACCCTGCTATTAGTCTCAGGAAGGAGTAGTCTAAGCAAAAAGCAAGGGAGTTGAGAGCCTCACCAATGACTCACGATAGGCCTTCGACTCATCCCGGACTCTGGCTCAGTTATCCCACTTCGGGGACTAAAGGACTGAGCTGGCTCAGAGTCTGCAAAGACATACTGCATGCTGCCGACGGCAGCTCCAGGGATGTTCCCGTCTCTTACCCTGGGTGAAAAATGGCCTGGAAAGCTGATGCACAAAATTGCAAGCTGTAACGAATGGATAAAATCAAAAGTAGGGGGAAAAGCTTGCTGTGCTTCATCTAGCTCATTATCTTTCAAAAGACAATGATATACTAACTTTTAAACTCTCTGCCAACTCCAATCCGCAGGTATCCTATAGGACAGAGTAGAACAGCCCGTGTGGGTTTTTGAGGTTGCAAACCGACTGACACCCTCATCTCTCTCCCATGGAGTGGCCAATGGGCTCCAACTACTGACCTTGTGGCTAGCAGCTCAAAGTGTAGCCCACTGTGCCAAGAGGGCTTCTTTCAAAGGACAGTGACAGGTTAAATGCACTGAAAATAAATGGATGACTCTGGAGTCAGAAACAATGCGTTGAGGGGCAGCCTGCCACTTACTTGCTAAGTGATTTGGGGGCCAATCAATCTAAGAATCTTTATCTTCTCACACGTTGAATGGGGTCATTCTACCTACTGGGATTAGGGAGATTGAGATATAAAAATACCCAAACACGGCAAATCACTGAATAAATATTACTATGTGTGGTTATCTTAACATTATTAGGTCTGGGAAAGAATCAGTGGTCAGACTGATTTAAATATTATGTTGGAACATTAGATTTTTAAAGAGTCTAATCCCAAGGTTGAATAATGAGATCAATTCCTGTTCCTTCATAGCTACCCTCCTCCTGGTCTACGTTCTCTATGACTCACTGCAAAAAAAAAAAAAAAAAAAGACAACTGGCTTTATAGACATCTTCCAGAGAGTATACCTGTTAGGGTTTTTCCTCTCCATGTCTAGGGGGACCCCTACGGGAAGTAAGCTAAAGGGTAATGCCAATCAGGCCCCCAGCCAGGGGAGCAGTATACCTAGGTGGGCGGTGTGCCTAGGTGGGCCCCAATCTAGCCCTGGTGGGCTTAATTCAGTCAATGGGGTCAACCAACACTGTCGACCACACCTCCCAGCAGAAGATCCTAAAAGGCCTAACCGGTAGACCACCCTCTCTTTTCCAGCTGCTCATTCTGTGGCTCTTTGGGGCCGGGCCTTGGTCTTTCTCTAGCTTGCGTCAGTTTACTGAAACTTCTTCTATTCTTTATTAAAAAACAAAACAAAAAACCTTGGATCACCAACCAGTCTTCGGCAAGAATTCTTTCTCGCTCAAAGCCAAGAATTGAGGTATTTCCCAGCTGAGGAATCTAACACACCCACATAATGTCAAAAAGGCAAGACAAGTGCAGCCGAGGATGCATTGTACAGCTTTGTGTAGTTCTTACCTTTCCAATGATAACGTTCACTTGAGAGCATGTGCAAATCTCCCCTACTCCAACATTCTGGGGTACAATTTCCAGACCAGGCCACCCTTAGGAATCCTATTGGCTTATTGCAAATAGGGACTTGGGAATATGAATGCCCATATTTACCCACATTCCAGGAATACAACTTAGGGCAATTGACTTTTTTAAATCTCAAATTCTTCCTCTGTAAAACAGGTCTAATAAAACGTTTTTGTTAGGATGAAGTCAGGATTAAAAAAACAATTTGTCTAAATCATTTAGTGTAACGCCTGGTGTACAGGAAGTGCCCAATAAGTTATCGGTTTTAGGACTGGGATCACGATCATTGAGTGTAACGCCTGGTCTACAGGAAGTGCCCAATAAGTTATCGGTTTTAGGACTGAGGTCCCTGTTTGCATTATGGATGGTACTGTGAGCTTCCAGGATGGCATAACTGCCGGTTATTCGTCACTACTAGGCTTGCCCAGACTAATTTTGAGGGATGGGCAGTTCCTCTGAGGGATTCGTGTCACTTGACTAAGTCATTTTCTCGGTGATAGCTGGATTTCTTACTCAACAGATGTGTCTATCCTGGGCAGAGTCACCAAAGGAATTATTGACGAAAGGTAGTGAGATCTAGAAAGGTGGATGAGTCTCCCTCTTGGCCAAAAAAGGAACAAGATTTTCATTCACTCTGAGGTAAGAAGAAGCCAAGTGACTGTTAAGGAAGAATGTGGAGTTACTAAAGCATACTAATGAGGCAAGCCTCACTTAATATGTAAAGTTTATGTTTATGTAATGTTTACGGGCAGGGTTTCTGGTGCTACCTCACGGAATAAAACAACCCTTGGAAAAAGAACAAGATGACAGAATCCTAGCAATTTTCAGTTGAGAGCCCAGAGAAGAAAGCAGAAAATAATGAAGGAATGCAGCAGAATACTCACAACTATATTTTCTCATTAGCATTCTTTTGTACCTCGGGAATCATAAGAAGAATTCGAACAAATAAAAACCGGTTTCCTCTGGCCAAGGTTTCTGGGCTCTTTGTTGGGATAGCCACTGATATCGCTCTTGGGCCAAAAGGTGTGGGCATTTCTCCACGTTAGCCAAAGGAGTTGCTCCCTCTATCAATAGCCCCAACTTTTGTTATTTATTCGCTGAGGAAAAATAAATAACAAAATCTCAAAACTAGTTACACTTGTGCAGTCCCTTTTTACTGTAAGAATCTCCATAAAGGGAAAAAATTGATTCGTAAATTATAAGAAAAGACCTAACAAGAGATCAAGAACAGAAAAGAGAGCAAGAGACAGGGAAGGCGAGACCCTTCCACAAGGTGTCCGCAATACTTTGTGGTACAGTTTTTTTTAAACTCGTGATTAAATACATGGCTTCATATTTAGACATACTTTGTAAAGATGTACAGAATCAACCACAGTGACTGTAAAGCCCCAAATTCACTACCATCAAGTCAATTCTGACTCATCACAACAGGAACTGACTCGGTGAGTTTCGGCGACTGTAACTCTCTACTGAAGTAGAAAGCCCAATGTTTAACCACTGTGTCTAAATATAATATATTTAGAGTAAACATTTCCCCAATATTCCCGACTTTCAGATACACACTATTGCAACAAAGTATTCCGATATCTCTGTCCAACAGTTACTTAGATGCATTTTCATTTCAGCTTCAGATTTTTTTTAAGTTGGGTCCATTAATGCAAGTAAACTGCTGTGAACAGAGTCAAAACCTGAAGGATGCATTTTCCTGGGTTAAAGCCGCATCAGGCATACTACCAATTCTTTTTTTCTTTGAAGAGCTGGTAGCAGTCTGGTTTTCTTATTACTTCTCTATCAATCCCAGTGAGAGATCTGAACGTTCCTAAGTCTTCTTTTTGTTTTTTTAATTTATTCTTTAAATTAAGACTGTTGGATAGTTCTTCAAAAAATTTTTTTTCCAAAAACAGTGGCAAACATGCTATTGTAAATCATAATCTAAGTTGTGTGGAGAAAGAGAATGCCTGACCTAAAGAGAGACAATGGAATTGGGATTGGACTGACCCACAAGCCAGGTGCTGTGTGAGGGAATTCTGAATTCCTCTGTACCCTGGATTCGATTTTGACTGATCGCAGCCCCAGAGTACAGAGCCAAACAGCCCCTTCGTGCTTTAGAGGCTGAACATCTACATGAGAGCAGACAGCCTCCAGCTGAGGGACTGGTGGGTTTGCTGTTAGCAATCACTGAATTTACTGTTAGCATCCTAACTCATAACCCACTAGACCACCAGCGCACCTGTTCATCCATCCTCATCAGAATTAAATGTGAACATCCAGAGGATGATCTGGGGTGGGGGGGACACAAGTTGTCTGAAAGAAAGTGAACAAGTGTTACATGATACGCAGTTCTAGAAACCTCCAGTATCAGAATTGTTTAAAACACACACAGAAAGTCGTTACTCTAAACCTAAGTGGGTTCTCTTAAAACACACCAAGAGGTCAGCTGTCTGAGCCTCAACGAAGTGCTTTTGTACAGGAAGAGCTCTGGATTGCTTCTCTTTCATGCCAAGCTAGCCCAAGTTACAGCAAAGTTACTCACCTGCCACCTTATGACACTGGAGCAATTCCAGCCTCTGCACTGCTGTCAGGTGGGTGTTGACGCAGTGCGGGGTAATATGTACACAGTGCACAGCAATTCGGAAATTGCGAAGCCTTTGTCACTCTATCAGGCATAATCAATGGTGTGATTAAGTGTTCAGAACTCTGAACTCAATCCCCAGGAGCAGCCCCACCCAAACACCATGGCAACTGGCTCCCTATTTGGGGGCTTGAATATAAAACATGGCCCAAGGCCCTTGTCTAGAGTCTCTAGCTGGCACAAATGGTTAAGTACTGAGCTACTAATTGAAATGGTGTTGATTAGAAATCACCAGAGAAAAGGCTGATGGTATGCCTCCCCCAATTCAGCCATTGAAAGCCCTGTGACTTGCAGTTCTTTACTGATACGCCTGGTGCAGGCAGAATCGACTTGATGGCACTATGGTTTTGTTTGTTTTTGGTTTGGGTTTTAATTGAAGGAGAACATTTATTAAGACTTAAACAGGACAGAAACAAGACAAAGATTCTTCATCTAGATAAGGGAGACCATTAGCATGAGGTCATCCTGGCATCCACGGACCTGCTGAGTTTCAGGGACATTACCAGGACCGAGGAACCCATCATAAAAGCATGAATGGTGGCAGATCAACACATCGGTTGCATGTGGGACCACAGAAGTGGGCACGGGACTGTGATTGGGATATGCACATCAGGCAAAACAGTATTTGTTTCTTTGTGTAATAGCCATACCTCTATATGGGTGAGGAGTATATAATCCAAGAGGACAAGCTAACCAAACTCCTTTCTAAATCTGCCAGAGTTTATTCTAATGCATAGTGACCCTGGAAAGCAGGGGTGTCAAACTCAGTTAAAACGCAGGCCATTTGGCCCAACAGGCAAGATTCACGCGGGCCACATCACACTTACAGATTTTGTTAACTCTATATTTTGAAGCGAGGATTCAGGAATATGGATAGGATAATTAAAGCACTATATAATTGCTTTTATTTAAACATTTATTTTATTTAATTTATTTATAAAACTAAAATTATTTGTTTTTACCCAAAACTTGCCAGCGCTTTCCTCCGACTAGTTTTCCCGTAGTTCTTATGCTGTGACTGGAAAATATAACAAAGTAACTGATAAAAACACAAAGTGTTGGGCAGCTGACAATCGTGATGCCCAATCGTAATGGCTTCCCTCTGAAAATGTGAACGAGCGCTGCTGCTAGGGATGATTCCTAACAGCACAACCCAGAGTGCGCTTGTTACCCTTTTCGCTGTTGGGACCTGTGTACATTACGTGACACTGAGCGTGCCAGACACGTCGCTTCCAAACGTCGCCGGAACCCAGTCAGTGCGTTTATACGCGTCCACAGGTGCCCGGGAAAGGCCCTGGGCCACGTGTAGACTCGTCGTCAGTCATTAAAGGGTGAACGAGGGAATTGTGTGCATGTCATTGCTTCAATCTCCCCTAAGAGCTATTTTCTTCCTAACACTTTTTTCTATTGTCATTTTGTCAGAGCATCACGGGCCACCAAACGTAACCTCAGGGGCCGCATGCGGCCCAAGGGCTGCCAGGTTGACAGCCCGGCTATGGAGGATTTCTGAGACAGTGATCTTTGTAGGAGCAGCAAGCCTCGCTGGTAGATAGGGACCTTGCGGTTGGCAGTCCAGTGCTTCTCTTTAGAGAGGCCGTGGACACTGGAAGCTCCTGCTGAAGCAGCTCTGAGCTCACTTCAAGGGCCCACACGTGCCTCCTCCTGTCTCCTCCTCTGGTCTGTTGGGCCCAGGGATGCCAAAGGGAGGGAGCAGGGGAGCGGAAAGAGAGAAACTGAGCTTGGAGATCAGAGTTCCATATCGTTCTTCCTATGTGCGCACCAGGCTCCTGGCTGAGCAGGATCGGCCTCATTGAAGGCTCAGCACTCTTCTTTCCCTGCTCACCAGAAAGCCTCATGATAGATCGGACACTCCAGAAGCCTGAGAAAGCTCTGTTTAGGCTAAGTACATGCCAGAGAGGTGGTGGCATTGCCAGACAGGAAATACTCCTATCACCTACAACTGTCCAGTTAAACTGTGCCCTCCCAGAGAAAGCACCTTCTTTGTCAGCAGGGCAAAGCTATGTCCTCTGGGGCTTCATGATGCTCCCAGTTCCCCTCCTCACCAGCAGGCTCACTCTTCATTGTTACTCTCACGGCAAGAAAACTAGACTTGTGATTGATGGATTTTGCTTTTTAACACAACTTTTGATAAAAAAGAAGTAGAAATTTTATAAACTAAAAGTGGGGATGCTTTTGTGGCAAACTCCTTATGTCTGAAGTGGCTATTTTCCTGTTATAAATCAATTACACTAGGACGATAAAGATGTAAGATAAATACCAGTGTAAACAAGAACAGTTGGTAAGAGGAGAGTACGATTCACATAACCAGTTCCATTTTCTTTTAATTCCAGTTTCCCATGAACGTTTGGAACCTCCCTTACATGGTTCTGCTGCTTCTTGGCCTCTTTCAGACTGCTTGATAGGTCTGAGCCTTGTTTTCTTCATTTGGCTATTGGGACTAATATCACCTCTTCACAGACTGTTATAAACATTAAATGAGATTATTAAGATAATAACAACTGTAACACAATCCAGTTTACAAGATTTTTTCCACAGCATTCACTCGCTGAACCTTCCCAGCAGTATTGATATTAATACTCCCATTTTATGATCAAGAATCGAGGGGCAGAGAGAGAAAGTCACTGACTCACTCAAGGGCATAGAGAACCTGACTCAAATTTCTGAAACAATGGCAAAAACCCTATTCCACTTTGGAGAGCTTGATTTTGACCTCTTATAAAGGTAACATTTGTGAACATGGTTGGTGGCTAACACTTGCCCTTACAAGAAATCATTTTTCATGATATGCTGCCTTTGGAAGAAATGTCTTCTTTTACAAGCAGGAGATTGGAAGGTGACGACCTGAAATGTATACTCGGCGTCCTTCCTCCTTATGATTTGAGGAGCAGTATGGGAAAAGGGGTTGAAGGAAAAGACGGGGAGTGGAGGGGTGAGACAAGAGCAGAGTTGGCAAAAACCAAGATTGTGCGGTTCTTCACCACCCAGGCTGTCAAATGAAACCCTCACCCATTATCTTCCCTTTTAAAAGAAAAGACTATCAACCAACAACATCTCATAGAGCATGGTCTTTCCTAACACAAGCGTCACCTCTCCTGTGGAACACGGGAAAGTGCCACATAACATAATTTTGAGTCATAGATGCAAGTTTCTAAGATTATAGTTTAGAAAACATAATAGAGGCAAACAAAAAAAGGTAAATAATGATAATTACCTGGAGCGTATATGATGCCTTTCTGCCAAGGAAGGTTAGCTATCTCAATGGGTCTTGTTTATTTTCACAACATCCCTGCAGTGACAGATGAGGAAAACATTAGTGTACTCTACAATTATGTCCATAAAGTTTCTTCTAACTATAAAAGTTTAAGTGAGAGTTATAAACTGGTGATGGACTTTTGTGCTGGCTGAATTGCAATTGCCAATGAATTTTGTTTGATGTGCATAGTACCAATATTTAAATACTGGAAATTTTCACGTAAAAATACAGGTATGTAACTTCATTTGAAAATTCAGAAGATCTGGCTAAAATCACTGGAGTTGACCAATAACTACAGATGTGAAATGAGGCGTGCCCTTTCTAAGTTGGAGTGGTTATGCTTTGGACGGTTAACTGCAAGGGCGGCAGTTCAAAACCACCAGTTTCTCCTTGGGAGAAAGACAATGTTTTCTACCCCTATGAAAAGATACAGTCACAGAAACTTATAGGGACAGTTCTACCCTGTCCTGTACGGTCGCGATGAGTCCGCATCAACTAGATGGGAGAATGAGAAAGTGTGAGACTAGCTTTATAAGGCATTTAACTTTGTGACTACTTATGTCACCATGACTTATCAATGTGAATGATGTCTTCAAAGTCAATATAACTTGAATAAAGATAGCAAGGACCTCACCCAGACTGAAAAAATAGTAAAGGGACTCCGATGACCAGCTGAGTGAGTATAGGAAGACTTAGCTACACAGCTGAGTTTCCTAAGAAAGATCATTTTTAACTTCATCAATTATTTATACAGACCAATTAAACCAGGAATTCTGATGGTGCAGCCTTGATATTAGTATGGTTTAATAAACCGATTTATTAAGGCATAACATACACATAACAAAGAAACAAGCTATAAAAGCAAACACCCAGAGGTTGCAACCAACACCCAAATCCTGAGACAGAGTGTAACTGACACCCTGGAATTTCTTCTTGCGCCCCACCCAAATCACTACACCACCTTTCCCAACTTTCTTAACTTTTAAAACTTTTCAACACACACGACTCATGACTCATCCATCTGGAGTTGCATGAAGCAGTAGCTAATTCATCATCTTTTTTCAGTCTAACATTTCACTCTATGAATGTATGCAGCCCAACAACAACAACAAACTTTTTCTTGGTGTCTTGGTTTTTCGGACTATTCTTGAGCTTATTTTGGACCCTGTTTCAGAAAATTGCATGTGATAGATGACATCAGCTTTAGTTTCATAGATATGCTGTTCCACTAAATTTTCAACCACTAAGTCACACTTATCTATTTATTAGTACTTAATTAATGGAAGAATTCGGATCCATGAATTACAGGATAAAACAAAAAAAGGTAAAAAAAATGTTTGAAAATAATTAAGTCTGAAGGGACCTCCAAGGGATCTTGTATATGGACCCAAGATGGCTAGTTGGTTACACACTGAGCTGCCAATCATAAAGTCAATGGTTTGAACCCACTTGTCACTCTTCAGCCTTTAAAAGAATTAAAAGTTTGGAAACTCAAAAGGGGGTGCTTTTCTGTCCTACAGAGTCACTATGAGTTAGAATCGACTAGATGGCAGTGGGTTTCTTCTTTTTGAGATAGAGGTTGCACAATATCTACATAGACTACAAGTTGGATGCTGCAAATCTAGAACACAGCTTGAGAAATGTGAAAAGGGAAAAAGGAAAATTGAAGAGGCACATATGTGAAAGGTAGGTGTGAGGGCAATGTAGAGTGTCAAAAATGTAAGACTTCATAGCAATTTTCATAAATATTTTGAAGAACTAAAATTTTTGTCTTCAAATTATGCAGTCAGCAATATTTCAGAATGCAGTTTAATGTATAGAAGTCAATGGATAATTTGTGTTAAATATTTCAGAGGTGAAATTGACTCCATGTTTCTTTATAAGAAAAATTCTCGCTTTTCTTTTAAGAGTTTCTGTGCACCGGTGGAGAAGTTGTGCCATCTGATAGCAAAACTGGCACATTTTCATTTTAATAAAGGAATATGAACGCTGACCCATTTGGGCTTTTAGAACATTTGAATATTTACTGTGCCACACTCGCTACCAGTGAGTTGATTACGACTCATGGTGACTCTATAGGACAAGGTAGAACTTGTGCTGGCTGTAGAGGCTGAATTCCTATGAGAACAGAAAGTCTCCTCTTTCTCTTGCAGAATAGCTGCTGGGCTCAGCCAGCAGACCCTGCTGTTAACAAACATCATTAGGCTCTTGATTTGTTTTACAGCAACTCCGATTTCTGGCTCCTTTTAAGATAACAAATTGGAACTGCCTGCTACTCAGTTCCTCGTAAAGGTGAAGTGAGACTTGGGGAAAAGTCCAAGTACGTGCAATTTGTACCGTACAAATGTATATTTGGATCAAAAGGCACCGTGTGAAGGATAACTTGGCCTAAATATTTAGTACAACACAAACCATTTTAAATAAAACCAGTGTGTACTTTCTCTAGCTCAGACTAGATAACACTACAATAAAATATCATGATTTTTTTTATAGGCAAACAGAGTAAAGAGTGGTAGAGGGCATATTGTCTGTATCTCAAAAATTAGAGCTGATAGGGAGAAACTGGTGACATTAGTGGAATCCGCGGGTCAAATATACCCAGAAACAAGTCTCAGCTAACATTTGAGACACCAAATGAGTGTTAGCCAGTGTAGTTTACTTCCCTTCAGTGTATCCTGCTGAAGGAGCCTTAGCAATGGTGAAGCCCTTGAGTGCTAACTGAAAGCTTGAAGCCCCCTCTTGCTCCACGGAAGACACGGGTGGCAGGCTGGTTTTGTAAAGATTTGGAATAGCCTATGGGGGCATTTCTACCCTATACGGGGGCTGCTATAATTGGGGTTGGTTTATTTCATTTTACTGTTGATGGAAACTTGTTTTCAATTTGGAGCTGAAACAAGTAATACAACTCTCTCTGAACATTCTTGGACATGGCTTTTGGTATCTATGCAGGTGCAATTTCTGTGGAGTACCAGGAGTATAGTGGGAATACTAGGAGTAGAAATGGCAGGTCATAGGCATGTGTACATTGAAGTGCAAATGGGATTGTCAAATAATCCCCAAAGCTCTTGTACCAATTTACATTCTCATACAGGATATGAGAGCTCCAATTGCTTCACGTATTCACCATGTCTTTCCACTTTCAGGATCGCTAGTAGGTGTATAATGGTACTTAAATGTGATTTTAATTTGGATTCTCCTAATGACAAATGAGGTTGAGCATGTTTCTGGTCCATTTGCATATGCTTTTTGTGAAATGTTTTCAAATCTTTGCTCATTTTTCTTTTGCGTCGGCCTATATATTTTGATTGAGCTGTTTAAATGTTCATGATTTAATTTCGTGTTCACCGCACTTTGGTATGCTTTGGAACTCTGATAGTGTAGTGGTTACCCAATAGGCTGTAACAAAATCCAGCAGTGATTCATTCCATGAAAGGAAGATGAGGCTGTCTTCTCTCTTATAGGGTTTCGGCCTCAGAAATCCAAAGGAACACTATTACTCTGTCCCATTGGGTCACGATGAGCCAAAAGCAACTCCATGACAATGAGCTTTTTTTTTTTAATTGAAAATCATTCACCAAAAAATGAACTTAAATCATACTTAAGTTTTGTTTGTTATTTTTTAATATGTGGAATGCAATTTTATATCCATTTATATCAAGATGTGTGAAGTATTGATTTATTTCAGTAAAATTGAGTAGTAGTGGGCATATGATATTCAACATCGAATCAAAAAAAGGTAGCTTTTCCTATCAGTAATGGTCATAAAAGGTTTTAAATCACCAAAAAAAATAACCACTTGCTGAAAACCAAGCCTGTGTATTATTTTACAGTCATCATGTACTGAATGCACTGAAATTACTAAAATTTCACTCTTACAAAACTGATTATAGGCCAGAGTTTCACATAAAGCAGATCTTAGTTGAAAACAAGTCAGGAAAAGTTGGTTATATAGTTGGTGGAACTCATTGCAAAACCCTGCAATTCTGACCCAAAGTCGAATATGACAATTGGCTTGTAATGTGAATATGACAAATGAAAACTGCTGATCTGCACAAAATGAGATTTGTTCAGCATCAGCATATTTTATAACTTGGAATGTTTAATCATATGTCAAACAAGAAAATAAACTTTCAAGGGAAGAAATTGAAGCCAATTTAGTTATTAGATGATGTCAACCAATTTCATTATTGAAGAAAATGTTCTTAGAATTTTTGCTGAAATCTTTGAAATGTCATGGCCAATCAAATAAACAAGTATTTATTGATTTGTCTGGAAAAGGGGTAAAAATAAGAAATAGACTTTGTTCTTGCATACAACTATTCTATAGAGGATAAATGGATGCTGACATATAGTGATTTTTTTTGTTACTAAGTTCTTCTTTTTAGGACATGGATATGGTAAAAAATTATTTTAAACCTTTCAAAGTAATATTTACATCTTCAAATAATATGTGTATTATTAACTGTTAATTTTACAGTTTTCCCATTAATGCTAAATATAAATATATTTTTCATTTTTACATTTATATTGAGTATGCTTGTGTGGGTATAGGAGTGTATAACAATCATACTAAGCAGAGAGATTTAACTTTTTTACTTAAATATATTTCCTCAAGATGTAATTCAGGAAATTTCAAAGGAAAATTTTCACAGAATTAGAGGATCAATAAACAAAAATCAGCTCTGCATTCAACCTCTAGTTTCTAGTTTTCTTCCCTTAAGAACTCGGCACAGACCTCTTGACCCAGACAGTTTTTGCCAGTGACCATTGGATAGTGTAAGATATGACAAAATAATAATAATTTATAAATTATCAAGGGTTCATAGGGGAGTGGGGAGCAGGGAGGGTGGGGCAAAATGAGGAACTGATACCAAGGACTCAAGGAGAAATCAAAGGTTTTAAGAATGATGATGGCAACAAATATACGAATGTGCTTGACACAAGGGATGTTTATATGGATTGTGATGTGTTGTACAAGCCCCGATAAAATGATTAAAAATAAGAAAAGAAGTTAAAGATGAAATGCTTGGTAAAACAAACTGGAGCTAGGTGATCACATATTTGAGTAGCATGTAGGCACTCAAAAACTGCAAACTTGGAAAAAGTGAAATTAATCTCATGGTTACCTAAGCTAAGAACCATTCTCAACAGATCTACCTTGTGTTTGTTAATGAACTTTGTCAGACTTTTAGGTACTTTTGATGACAGTAAATCTTAGAGATCATTTAACTGATTTGGAAACATATTGATGGCTGAAGCTAATTTACCATCTAACATTTGCTACCGACATCAGAAAGCCTTGAGGAGAGTAGTAGAAGAAAGTCTTGATCTAGTTTCTGCTGCATGGGGGTTTTAAAATTGAAATCCTATTGTACTTTAGTTAAATGTTTAGCTTAATTTAGGTTTGCACCATTTAAAACTCAGTGACAAAGACACAATCTTAAAACTATCTATATAGTGCGACAGTAAACGATGGGCTGATTGTTACACAGAGCCCAGGGCAATCAGTTGCACTACTTTAGAATGACTCCTTTCAGCCTGTGATTTGTGTAACCTGTCTAAGGCTTACGCAAAGATGTCTTTAATCATCCTGTATCCACTAGGTAAATAAAACAGCACATTCAAGCAGCATGAGACCAATAAGGGGAAATTTAGAGGGGGAATGTATTTGGTTTACCAGAGAAAGAAGAATATAATTGCAGCAGATTCAAGAGGGAGTTTCTTTGTGTTCCTCTATCTCTCTGCTATGTACTAAATTGCTCGGCATTCTAAGTTAGGAACAGATTGCCAAAAGCACTGCTCTTGGTGCCAACTGGCCCATTCAATGAAGGTGGCTCCAAGCTTTTGGCCAGTAAATTAGTTTGAAAAAACTCAACCAAGATCGACATCTACAAAGGGATGGTATCTCCAGGTAAATCTCTGTACTGCATCTCTAAATTCATGTAGGGGTGGCCTATTACATAGAGTGGCCTGGAACCCAAGGTAAATGAATGGTTGCCATACTCTACTGCCTCTGAGGCCTGAGCAGCCTTGGAGCCATAGGCATGGGCCTCGCAGGCTCTCTCTGTCAGCTCCCAGCAATGGTGTCTGCTCAGACTTTGAGACATGGAGAAAATTCAAATAGCATCTTGTGCATGCAAAACAAGCAAATAGAAAACTCCTGTTTTTCCTGACCTATTATGCTTCAGTCATTAACATGAGAGACTGGTTTTTGAAAAAGAAATAGCTGCTATCCCTGCTTTTATGCTTTGGCAGAGGTGGGTGTGCAACCATAGGTGCAAACCATTCCCATGCTCAGCTAGCTGCTAACCACAAGACTGGAGACTGAAGTTTACCCAAAGGCACCTCACAACAAAGGCCTGGCCATCTTTTTTTCTGAGAAATTACCCATTGAAAATGCTAGGTAGCGAAGCCAAAGCAGGTGAACAAGTAAATGTGGTGAAGAAAGTTGATGGTGCCCGGCTATCAAAAGAGATAGTGACTGGGGTCTTAAAGGCTTGAAGATAAACAAGCGGCCATCTAGCTCAGAAGCAACAAAGCCCACATGGAAGAACACACCAGACTGTGTGATCGCATGGTCCCGAAGGGATCCGTTATGAGGCATCAAAGAACAAAAAATCATATCATTGGCTGCACATCTCCATGATACAATCCCCAAAGACAAACGGGTGCATGAGCAAATGTGGCGAAGAAAGCTGATGGTGCCCGGCTATCGAAAGAGATAGTGTCTGGGGTCTTAAAGGCTTGAAGGTGAACAAGCGGCCTTCTAGCTCAGAAGCAATAAAGCCCACATGGAAGAAGCACACCAGCCTGTGCGATCATGAGGTGCCAAAGGGACCAGGTATAAGGCATCATGCAAAAAGCAAAACAAATATATATATGTGTGTGTGTGTGTATACACCATAGTGAATGAAGGGGGAGGTGCAGGGTGGAGACCCAAGGCCCATTTGTCAGCCACTGGAGATCCCCTCATAGAGGGGTTTAGGAGAGGAGATGGGTCAGTCAGGGTGTGATGTAGTACCGATGAAGAACACAGCTTTCTTCCAGATCCTAGATGCTTCCTCCCGCCAACTACCATGATCCGAATTCTACCTTGCAGGACTGGATAGAGCAGAGGTTGTACACTGGTGCATATGGGAAGTGGAGGCACAGGGAATCCAGGGTGGACGATACCTTCAGAACCAGGGGTGTGAGGGGCAATGCTGGGAGAGTGGAGGGTGAGTGGGTTGGAAAGGGGGAACTGATTACAAGGATCCACATGTGACCTCCTCCCTGGGAGATGGACGGCAGAGAAGGGGGGGAAGGGAGACTCCAGATAGGGCAAGATATGACAAAATAACAATCTATAAATTATCAAGGGCTCATGAGGGAGGGGGGAGCAGGGAGGGAGGAGAAAAAAAGAGGACCTGATGCAAAGGGCTTAAGTGGAGAGCAAATGCTTTGAAAATGATTAGGGCAGAGAATGTACGGATGTGCTTTATACAATTGATGTATGTATATGTATGGATTGTGATTAAGAGTTGTATGAGCCCCTAATAAAATGTAAAAAAAAAAAAAAGAACCATGATATTTAAAAAAAAGAAAATGCTAGGTAGCACAGTTATATGCTTCCATACCTGAGGTCACTATGAGGTTACAATGAACTAGATAGCAATTAAAAGTTTGGACTGTGGTTTGGGGGCACTTTCCACACAGAACACTCACTATCTTGCTTCAGCCTCAGCAGCTCCACCAAGAAGGGTCTGAAAAGGCCTAAAGTAATTTTCAAAGGCAATCACTATGATACAATAAACAAGTACCAGTAGAAAGCAAGCCCCCTAAGAGCATGGAATCATCTACCTTGCTCACTGCTGATAACTTTGCTTAAACAGGATTTTTCACATGAACAACATCAATAAATAATTAATTACAAAATGGATGACTAACTAATATGTATTGATAGCTTGCGACCTATCAAATTGCATGGAAGATACTTTACTTACCTTATCTTTATATTCCTTATAACCCTGTGAGACAGGCATTAGAATAAGGTAATTGACTTGTTTTATATTTTCATACATTTTCTTATAAATGAGAAAATTGAAGCTTGAAGAATTTCACTGATTTGCTTAAGTCACAAAATTAGAAAGCAGGAGAACAAAGATTCAAATTCAAATCTGCCTGCAACTCCAGCCTATATTCCACCCTTCACACCATGCATTTAACCCAAAAATAACAGCAAACAGGCTGACTTTAGGTAATTTGGTCGGAGCTACAAAGTTAGAATATTTGAATATATGGTAGATTTATGAAAGGCGAATTGGTGGCATAATGGTTATGCATTGGGAGCTAATGTTCAAAAAGCCACCAGCCACTCTGTGGAAAAAAGACAGGGCTTGCTACTCCTGTCTTGACAACTCACAGGGGCAGTTCTACCCTGCCCCATAGGTTGCTATGAATCGGTATTGACTCGATGTCAATGAGTTTAGTTTTCAAGTATTGAATGCACAGTGGTTAAACCACTGAGCTGTTAACCGAAGGTGGGTGGTGGTAGCCCATCAAGTACTCTGCAGGAGAAATATGATACAGTCTACTTTCATAAATATTTACATCTTTGGAAACTTCCTGGGGCAGTTCTACTCTGTCCTATGGGATCATAATAAACTGACCTCAATTTGAGTTGTTCGTTAGTTTTTGGTATTATTGGGTCAGAAACTAAGCCACATGACAAGGGCCTTGTGAATGATTGATGAAGTAGGATAGGAATAGAGTATAGTTGAAACCATATACATTTGGCTTCCTCACTTCCCTCACGTGCTAAGACTAAATATCCCCACCTGAAAATGGTGTTATTTCAACAAGTCTGATGTCATGGAATCACAGGAGGAAATGCATATAAGTGCAGCAAGAACTCAATATACAAAATTCATGGAAAAATAGAATTAAAAGTTAACAAAACTTTTCAACCAATTTTTGACATTTCTTTGTATACTAACAAACCTAACTAAAAACTGCCTTCAAACTTAAATGAATTAATTGGATTGCTATTTTAGAAAAATAATGGGGGAAATTACTCAATTACTATCTATATGAATATACGCCTATTTTCACTTTAAATATTTGCCTATCTGGCCAGCAATTCTACTGAAGAAATTATAAGTGAAAGTCTCTTTAAAGAAAAAATATTATAAGTAAAAAACCTTAGAGGGGAAGAAAAGTGAGTAAATTAATAACCCTTCTCTTATGACTCCCAAGGGTTTATTTCCCTTGCTTTGTTTAAGGCTTTTTAGGGGGAAAATGATAGATGTAATATTCTTAGTAAATATTTGGTTGGATTAGAAAAAAATGAACATTTTATTTTACTTAGTTTTGTTTATCTGTATGGATGAGGAACTCAGAAGTTGGAGAATGGGGGAGCATGGCATTGAACTCTACATCATCAGGGCAGAACCAGGTTAGAGCAGTTTGCCGTAAGGTGCGGTGAGCGAGTGCATCATCACCCTAAGTTACGGCACTCTGAAATGGTCTGAAACAGTCTTTGCCCTGTCACCTGGAGGGTCCACTTCCCTTTTTCAGTTTACCTGGATCAAACACAACCTTCAGAACAAACCAAGCAAGGCTGACTATTCTGCTTAAGATTTCAATGGGGAACTATGCCTCCTATCCCCTTCACCGAATCAGCTCTAAACTTGACAAAGAGAAACTTGGTCTCCACCTTTACTCTCCATGACTAAAGACGACTAAAATAAAACTTTTTATGCAGAGGGGTTCAATTGTCCTTGTCTTTTTCTGTTCTCGCAGGAAATTGGGCCTCAAATGTAAATTTTAATCCTTTTGCTGTCTCCACCCCACCCCCAGAAACTCAGGTAGGCACGTGTAAACTCACACATAATTAAGGCAATTCGGTTTTGCACATTCTCAAACACTAACACCATCAAAATAGTGCCTACCTTTCTTTCTGGAACTTCAGTCCAGAGAAGATGCCCTTGGCTTTAGGAGAGCAGCCCGAGACAGATTTCCAGGGTGCCGGCTCGCTTCCTTCTCCCGAGAGATCCACACCTCATCTGTGTGAGCTCTGAGAATTTTTTCAGAGACCCGCCCTGTGAAGTTGCAAGTCAAGATTTCTGACTGAGGGCAATCAGTGACGTGATGAAAAGTTACTGGATGGCACCTTCAGGTTTTTCCTGATAGGATGTCCTGTTTCACCACTGGGAAAGGAGAAAACTGGACTTCAGTCAGACATGAAACTGACCATGTATCCCGCCTCAGTGTTCTTTTGGGTGCACACAGTTAATTACTGAACAGTCTCAAAAAAGTAATCATCACTGATGAAGAAAGACACCTAATAGTCTCAAGAAACAAACAGTCTTGCCTAGCTGCTTGAGGCTTTTAATGGCAAAGGCAAGTGTGTATCAAGTGCCAAGTGTTCCCCTGACACGGTCCATCTTTGGGGGCCATTTTCACTTTCTCTTGGCTAAAAAGCTTCAGGCTTAGATTTAAAGGCATGTTGACAGGAAGGGAGCTCAACAAGTTGATACATGAGTCACTGGAAAGCCAAACAGTTGCCTGCTAGGAAGTGCAGGCAGCACCGCCTACTCTAAACGCTTAAGTTAAAGCTCTGCTGATGGGCTGCCAATGGCACCGTCCTTCTCCCGACAACAAACTCAAAACTGACTAGCGGCAGGGAGAGGGAAATGCGAGCTTAAAATTCTTTGAAACTCCAGCTTTTCAAGTTGCAGTAACAAATTAAAGACCTTTTCCCCTGAAACTTGTACACCAAATTCATCCTCACCTATTTTTTTTCTTTCCAGACTTTTATTTGAAAAGTTATCTGGCAAGAGGGTTGAACTTCCAGCAGATTGGTGGCTGAATGCTGCCGATTGTTGTTAGTTTTGATCCTCACACTTTCTTGCCAGGATCCTGTGGAGACTGACTGACACCGTTTGGCCCATTTTTGGTCAATCTCTCCAACAGCCATCTGAGTTGACTTAGTATTTAATAAGTAATTTTTAAAAATAAAGGTCTTGTCTTTCTCTTTTGCTGATAAACCTCTACTAGTCCACCTCTCTCCTCTAGGACCGAGACCAAACTCCTTAAGATGACAGAGAGCCTGACTCTAATCTTGCTCTAAAACACGCTGAGCCCATTACAGCCCTTCACTCTAGGCAGCTTTTGTCCCACACCATCTCCATGAACTCCCTTTTGCCTTCTCTCCTTGGTGAAATCTGCCTCCTCTCAGCACCCTTGGCTGTCAACCCTCCTGCCACTGTACGCAGACTTCCATCACAACATCTTGCATAGTGAAGTATTTTCATGTGTGCCTCCCCACTGTACTGGGTATGTCAGAGATACGTTTATGTGCCGGGAGTGTAACACAATGGTTTTGTGGTGAACTGTAGTAATGGTGCTGCGGCATCATCGCTCAACTTCCTCATCTGTCCTAACAAAGTGCGGATGACACTCATTATCCGGCATGAGCAGCTCAAAGCTCATTCCCCAGAGGCAGAGGTCTGATATACCTCTTCTCTCCAACCTTGATGCCAATTCTGCCACTAGCTGTCCTTACCATGACACTGTGAACTGGGTTCTTTCCTTTATTGCAATGGGGATCTAGAACTCCGAACATATTCACAGACATGGGATTTCTTTGGTAACAGGTTACAGTTCGGAATCAGGAATGACTCAGAGAATGCAAGGGCGATCTTGCTGCAACATCTGTCACCCCATTGATCACCAGTGTTGGTTCCACTGATCTGGCTGGCTAGATGAGTGTCTCCTTCCTGCCTCAGAACTCCACGTGTGTCCCTCCCAAAGCTGTGCTCTCGGTTGAAGAGGATGACATTCCCCAATAGAAGGAGGACCATCCTGTGTTCAAGGTATACGAGGAGCAGTGCTCCTAGCTAGAACCTCCAAGCAAGTCTCAAGGAATGCCTCAGAATATAGTTCTTTGGTCTAGACAGCTTCTTGGTCATGTCCATAGGCAGGCCTATCGCTGACCCTGGACCTCTTCACTAGGCCTTTGCTTTGCTCAGGAAGTGTTACAAAGCTCTTTAGTTCTACTAATAAGTGCCCAAAGGCAACCCACAGTACCAGTCAGCCTCCTCCTGGAACACACTTGGCTTCCTTTGTCCCAGTGGCATCACTAGGGTTAATTAATATCATCCAGCGTGGTAACCTATGGTGCCACTGTGAACCTTCTGACATGCCACCCCACACAGAATCCTAAGTAATTATCCATTTTATTCATGAACTATTATGTGATATATATAGTTATGAGTTGCTTAAATGTATATTTCTTAAATGAATAATAAAATTGTTTTATAAAACTTTTCTACATTATTAGTAAATAAAAGGACCTTATTAAATTTTTCCTTTAACGCTTACTTAATTCTCAAATAAAAGTTCTTGATAGAGGTTCACAAATACAAATTACCACAATATTGGAGATAAAGCACCAGAAAATTTGACAAAAATCAGTGACTATAGAAACACTGGCGGTAGCAATAGCTACAGAACATAGTATGCTTGCAGACCATGTAGAGAAAACCATGGGATTTGAAGAATCCTTGTAATTGAGCAATACCAATACATCTGACTGGTTGTGTTAGTCCAGGTTGACTAGAGAAAAAAGCAATTGAATATTGAGAAAGCATTCCAACCCAGTCCAGATCAAGTCCATAAGTCCAATATTAGCTCATACGTCCAAAACCAGCCTGTAAAATCCTCTTCAGACTCACAGGACACATGTAATGATGCTGAATGCAGGAAGATCACAGGCCAGTGGGTAGAAAGTCTTGTGGATCCAGTGGCAGTGGAAGCATCTCAGCACTGGCATTGGTCTCCACGTGGCTCTTCCAGATCCAGGACTCTAGCATAGCTCCATGTGTCGTGTCAACAGGAATACCAAGCAGAGTGTGTGTGTGTGTCCCACCTCCAGAAAGTTATTTATGGCCGAAGCACCTCCAAAAGAGGTCATCAGACCCAAAAGTGGTCCTCAAGCAGTAACCTGATTGACAGGCAAAACTCCACCCCTTCACTCTTAATAGTCTCAAGTTGGCACCAGATTATGTAACTACCACGCTGGCACACATTGGAAGTTTCAAAAAGTAAATGTACATAGTGTTTTAGCCTTACAGGTAAGATGCAAGTACTCTAGGCATATTAAAACAGCTCTTTTGTTACTCTTGTTATTATAAAAATAATTTAAGTACATTTATAGCTGTTGTAAATTTTTATTGTTACATAAATAATTATTTTTGCCGGAATACTGCACAAATACTTTATAAAGAGCCATTTTGGTATCACCTCCTCTGATCTGCAGTACAATCTGCATGCCCTGCACACCCTTAATTACCAAACTCACGCCATGGACTGGAAAGCACGCCATAACATCTCTGGCTGGTCTCCTGATTGTGCTGACTTTGCTGATGCCCTTTCTCTACTGTTGCCTCCTTCTTTCTCTTGGTGTCTCTGGTATTAGAGCTTCCTCTCTCCTCGGTCTAGGATGTTGTCAAAGCAGAGATTCAAGGTCCAGAAAGCACACTCTGCTCATATCTCTTTTTTTCTGGGATAGCTCATCTAACCATTCTGGAACAGTAACACTGAATCACCTCATTAGGGTTCTTGATGAACATTATCCACATGGTTTCATCACCACTGCATGGTATACAATCTGGAAAGCTATGGAATAGGGCTGCATCCTTTTACAACATTTACTCAATCTGTATGCGCAACAAATGATCTGAGAAGCTAAATTATATAAGAAGAAGAAAAAGAGACATGAGGATTGGAGGAAGCTATACTAGCAACCATTAACCTGCAGTATTCTTGCAAGTAATTGTGCTTGCTGAAAGCGAGGAGTACTTGAAGTACTTGCCGAGGAAGACCAAGGGCTGCAGCCTTTAGTATGGATTACAACTAAATGTAAAACAAGTACACCAAATCCCCACTGTTGGTCCAATAGACAACATCATGATAAATGGAGAAAAGAATGAAGTTGTCAATGATTTCATTTTGCTTTGATCTAGAGTCAATGCTCATGGGACCATAAGTGACGAAATCAAACATCATATTACATTGGGAAAACCTCTAAATAAGATCTCTTTTATAAAGTGTTGAAGAGCAAGGATATCACTTTAAGGATGAAGGTGTATCTGACTCACACCATGGTATTTTCAATTGTCTCATATGCATGTGAAAGTTTGACAATGAATACGGGAGACCAGAGAAAAATTGATGCATTTGAATTATGGTATTGCACACAGGGTTGAAAGGACCATAGACTGCCAGAAGAACAAACAAATCTGTCTTGGAAGAAGTACAGCCAGAATGCTTCTTAGAAGCAAGTATAGCAAGACTTCATCTCACATACTTTGGACATGTTTTCTAGAGAGATCAGTCCATGGAAAAGGACATCAGGCTTGGTAGAGGGTCAACAAAAACAGAGGAAGACTCTCAACAAAATAAATCAGCACCGTGGCTGCAACAGTGCAACCCAGAATTAATAAGAGTGAAAACGGCATAGGATAGGGTGGCGTTTTGTTCTGTTGTACATAGGGTCGCTATGAGTAGGAATCAACTTGCTGATGCCTGACAACAACAAACAAACAACAAAATCTCCCACAAGAGTTCTGTGGTAGTTACATAATCTGTTGTCAACCTGAGACTATTAAGAGTGAAGGGGTGGGGTTTAGCCTGTCAATCAGGTCGCAGCTTGATGACCTCATTTGGAGCCACTAAGGAGATAAATAACTCTCTGGAGTTGGGACTCTCACTCACTCCCTGCTAGACATTCCTGTTGACAAGACACATGGAGCTACGCTAGAGCCTAGGATCTAGAAGAGCCAGTGGAGACACACGCCAGTGCTGAGATATTTACACCGCCACTGTATGCACAAGACTTTCCACCGACTGGCCTTTGATTTTCCTGCACTGGGCATCATTGCATGTGCTCGTGAGTCGGATAGATTGGTATCGGACATATGAGCTAATATCAGACTAATGGACTTGATCTGGACTGGGATATTTTCTTAATGTACAATTACTCTTTGATATAAAACTCTCTCTTACACACGTGTGTGTCCATGAATTTGTTGCTCTAGTCAACCCAGATTAACATAAGGTCCATACACCTTATTTGCTTTATTAGATAACTATCTAATCCCTTAGCTGGACCACAAGCATTTGGATAGTCCCATCCAATCATTTAATGGAAGTTACAAGACCATGGCAAGAAAGGCCAAATTAAAGCAACCCATCACAGTATGTGCTCCACCCCTGGCTTTTAGCTGTGATTCTTTTATACTTAGAGGATAACTTCCCCCTCCAGTCCCAAAGAGTCAATACCTGTTAGATAATCAGAAAATGGAAAGAGGACATGAAAAATGGAAGTAAATTGGCAGCAATCTTAAACACAAACAGGCTTGTGTGTGGTGCAAGCGTATGCGCGTACACATACACATCTCCAGCACAAAGGAAGGTGAAGGTCAGGAGAGAATACATTTCCTCATCAATGGAAGAGACTAAAAATATTGGATATAAGGCAATGGCCCAGGGAACTTTCATCCTGTCTTTACAGGATGTTCACGCAACCCCTACATTGACTGAATAGACTTTTGAGTTTGGGATCTGAGACAAGAGCATAGCCTGAAGTCTGGGGTACTGGTGACAGGGTGCCACAATATACATCTCTGAAGGGAGGATGGACACTACAGAGGACCATCCAATAGCAGAAGGCCCGCCATAAAGTCAGCCTTTTGTGGGCAGCCAAATATAGGGTCCAGCTTTACATTTTGCTGGGCCATTTGGACTCGCCAAAGGCCCTTTGGACTTCACCCTTCAATAAACTTTCTATTCAAACTTCTCAGACTCTTGTCGGAATTTTGTCCTATGTTTGAAACCTGTCTTTGTAGCAGAACAAGAAGCAAAAATTGGAGCAGCTTGAAACTCTGAAGCTCCTCTTGGTAACAAGGAAAACGAACCTTCAGTAGGGTCAAAGATTCCTCAGGGTGAGGTTACTCAGGTACCAGCCATTTCTGATCTGGTCATGTTCTCTCAAAGACATTTCATCTTCACCCTTTCTGACTGCACATAAAATTTAACTGAGAGGTTATGTCTTTGCCCTGAGCCTCATGTACTATCAGCATAGCAAAACCTTTAGGTGTCTTTAGGTTCATTTACAAGTCACACTTTTTTCCTCTTCATTTGACTCCGTTCTAGTCAGTTCATATACACCCCATATTGACTAGGTCAAGGAGTACCCACTGTAGGCTTGGGACATATCTTGGCATTTCAAAACATCTCTCCCACTCTCTTTCTTCCTCCCTCAGTGCCTTTCGTTCTCTTGTCCCTAACTTCTGTGGACAAGGTCAAGGTACACTCACATAAACGTAGGCGTCTACCCATTGCACTGCACTTCTGACCAGCCAGATACTTCTCTCTCCCTCGGCCCTAGCTCTTATGACCTAGATCAGCAGGTGTCAATAGAATATGTGCAACTCTGCCGATGGAAGCACCCCATCCACTTCCACTCATCTCAGGGCCCTAGGTTGTCACTGCAAATGAGCATGCCAGGTTGCCCGCTCACCACTCACTTTAACTTCTAGCTCCAGAAGAGAGCCTTTCCGATAAACAAAAACTAACTGCCATTGAGTGAATTCCAATGCATAGGACAGGGTAGAACCTTACAGTACAGAGTAGACCCTCGCTTATGGGCTCCTGGAGCTGATAATCTGTACCAGAGCAGATAGTTTCATCTATTGCAGAGGAGGAGCTGATGAGTTCAAACTGCTAGCTTTGCCAAGCTTGCCATTAGAGGTCCAACTCTTAATGGAAGCCATCTTATCCTTCGGATAGAACTTGACTTTCCTTGTCTGCAAGTACTCAAAGGCAAGCTGCTTGCTCAAAATTCAAAAAGCAAAATCATCCCTTCTTTTCTTTGTCTGCAGGTCTTTCCTTCAAAACCAAATGTCCTGCTCTCTCAGAAGTTCCGGGTAAGTCTGCGTACCTTTTCAAATCCACATTTCCCGACCTGAAAGTTTTAAACCTACGTGCACCTTACACAAGGCTACCTCGGTCAGAGGAAATGCCTGTGTTTCTCTCAAGCATATCCTGTTACCCTTTAAGCAATCAAGTACTAGCTGAGGATAGAGTTACACACTCTCTTGTATCTATACCCAAAATTAATTTCCATCATACGTTTAGGGTTGTTTTACATCACTTGGTAGAAGAAACATTCAATATCCATAGTACATTGAAATAAACACATAGCCCTTTTTTAAACATTCCAGTTTCAGCACCGTCTCTTCTCCACACATGATCATCTTCCCATTCGTATGCATATAGACCTGGGCCTCTAATGGAACCAGAGTTTCTGGGCCTACCAATCATCTTGCTGATTCACCAGGCTTTCACCAGAAGCCATTCCATTAGCAGATGTTCTGTCCTCAGTGGCAGCGTAACATTTCTTACTTTCCTTTCCACCAGAACGGATAATAACAGCAAAAGGAACCATCTAAGAGTGGGAGGTTTCACTCTGTACCTTCGTTCTCTCTCTTCCTAAGTTGCAGGTTTCCCTAAGTCTGGAGCCATTGCAATGAATCCTGCTTCTGAAGCCAACTGTGAAAATGACATAGTGGCATCATGACCCCAGTTCTACCTTACAAATCTGGCTAGACCAGAGCATGTACATGATCAGAGCTGGAAACACAGGGAATCCAGGGCAGATAAACCCCTCAGGATCAATATTGAGAGTAGCAATACCAGGAGGGGAAGGGGAAGGTGGGGGGGAGAAAGTGGAAACTGATCACAATGATCTACCTAGAACCCCCTCCCAAAGGAACGGATAACAGAAAAGGGGGTAAAGGGAGACATTGGTCAGTGTAAGCCTTGAAAAAAAATGTATAAATTATCAAGGGTTCATGAGGGAGGGAGGGGAAAATGAGGAGCTGATATCAAGGGCTCAAGAAGAAAGAAAATGTTTTGAAAATGATGATGGCAACAAATACGCTTGACACAATGGATGGATGGATGGATGGATGGATGGATGGATGGATGGATGGATGGATGGATGGATGGATGGATAGATGGATTGTGATAAGAGCTTTATGAGCCCCCAATAAAATGAAAAAAAATTATTTTTAAAATGACCCAGTGGCATCATCATACACCCACCCTTAAGCTCATCTAACTTCTCAAGTGGCAGGGAGAATCAATACCATCATAAATGGCCAAAAGCTGATTCCCATGAGGTAGAGGTCAGACATAGCTCTGTCCTATAAGGTAAGTGGGTCAGAATTGTCTCAGTGGCAGTTGGTTTGGAACCCAGGGACTGCTTGTTTACTTATTTATCTATTTGAGAATTCTTAAAGCAATCCCTTTTCTTTTTGTTCCTTCTCACATGTGCCTCATGACAAATGTATCAATTCGTTGCTAAGAAAAAAGAGATCCCAAGGAATCATTATTATATACGAAAAAGCAAGATCGGTGTGTGGGTGTCATTACCTGTTTCATTTTGCGAGAAAACTTTAGGAGTATGTTAAGATGCTAGATCAAGCTTACTTTTGAATCTTCATTAATAGATATCAAATAATCGATTAAAACATTGATGATTTATTACATTTCAAAAAGTAGATTTCATTCCCCTGGCAAATTAAAAGTAGACAACTCAGCATGATATTACTGGAGGGAATGGTGGGGAAATACATAAAAAAAAACTGATAAATTTTTACAAAAAGAGCAAGCTTGCTACTGAATGCAATGAAATAAGGCCCTGGAGCATAGGGGGCTACACATTGACTGCTAACGGCAAGGTCTGTGGCTCAAAACCACTTGCTGCTCCAAGGGTCTAGAAGGAGGGGGCTTTCTACTCCCATAAAGAGTGGAAGTCTCAGAAATACACAGTCTCAGAAATACCCTGTCCTACAGGGTCCTTATGAGTCAGAATCTACTTGATGGGCATGAGTTGGTTTGAGAAAGGGTATGTTACATAGAATCAAGCAGGGAAGATGGGGAAAGGTAGTATGGATCAGAGGCAATAGCAATCAATCTTCTGGACAGTCACAGAACAGAAACACATACTTAGTAGGATGCAGAAAAATGGACTCTGGAGCCAATAGAAAGACGAGGACCAGATAGTATGCCAGAGAGAAACAAAGCAGACCCATGTGGATGGTGTGTAGGTACAGAGAAAACAAAAAGAATTCTTAGGCTCATTTTATGCTTTTGAACCAACCATCACCTGATTTTCTAGAAAAAAAAAACCACATAAGTTTGATAGAATGGACTGATTTTTCCTCTTCCAAGAAACTTACTAAATCAGTTTGGTCATACTGGTTTTAACGTAATCAGTTCAGTTAGCTGTAATTTTACTACTAACAATTTCTGGGTTTTTAAAAATGCTTCTTCTTATAATTCACATACACTTGCAGAAGTTTTCTTAAAGAAATAAATTTTATTTCAAAATGATGGCCAAATACATATTTTTTACATTGTTGCGTGTAAAATCTCTTTGTTGTTATGTGCTGTTGAGTCGGTTCCAACTCACACCGGTCTTCTCTACAACAGAATGAAACATTGCCTCTTCCTCCACCATCCTTACAATTGTTCTTACGTTGAGAACATTATTGGAGCCAATATGTAGGTACATCTTGTTGATGTTGAGATATATCTTGCTGAGAAAAACATGATGTTTTTCTCCAGGGACTGGTATCTCCTGATAACATGTCCAAAATACTTGAGAAGTCTTGCCATCTTTGCCTCCAAGGAGCATTCTGGCTGTACTTTTCCTAAGACAAAGCTGGAGGCACAGGGAATCCAGGGCGGATGATCCCTTCAGGACCAGTGGTGTGAGTGGCGATACTGGGAGGGTAGAGGGTGAGTGGGTTGAAAGAGGGAACCAATTACAAGGATCTACATGTGACCTCCTCCCTGGGGGACGGACAACAGAAAAGGGGGTGAAGGGAGACGCCAGACAGGGAAAGATATGACAAAATAATCATTTATAAATTATCAAGGGCTCATGAGGGAGAGGGGAGCAGGGAGGGAGGGGAAAAAGAGGACTTGATGCAAAGGGCTTAAGTGGAGAGCAAATGCTTTGAAAATGATGAGGACATAGAATGTACACAGATGTGCTTTATACAATTGATGTATGTATGGATTGTGATAAGAGTTGTATGAGTCCCTAATAAAATGTTTTTTTAAATAGTTTTTCCTTTTGGCAGTCCATGGGACTGTTAACATTCTTTGTCAGCACCACAATTCAAATGCATCAATTCTTGTTCAGTTTTCCTTATTCAATGTCCAACTTTCCCGTGAATTTGGGCCATTGAAATTATGGTTGGGGCCAGGCACACCTTAATCCTCAAAGGAAAATTGTTGATATTCAACACTTCTTAAAAAATCATCTTTGAAGGTGCTCGTACAATTCTTATCACAATCCATCCATCCATTCATCCATCCATCCATCTATTGTGTTAAGCACATTTGTACATTTGTTGCCATCATCATTCTCAAAACATTTTCTCTCCACTCGAGCCCCTAATATCAGCTCATTTCCCCCCTACCTCCCCCTCTCCCTCCCTCATGAGCCCTTGATAATTTATAAATTGTTATTATTTTGTCAAATCTTACACTGTCCGTCTCCCTTAACCCACTTTTCTGTTGTCCATCCCCCATGGAGGAGGTTGTATGTAGATCCTTGTAATCCGTTCTCCCTTTCTACCCCACCCTCCTGGTATCGCCACTCTCACTACTGGTCCTGAGGGATCATCTATCCTGGATTTCCTGTGTTTCCAGTTCCTATCTGTACCAATGTACACCCTCTGGTCGTAGAATTGGAATCATGATAGTGGGGGGGAGGAAGCATTTAAGAACTGAGGGAAGCTGGATGTTTCATCATTGCTACCCTGCACCCTGACTGGCTCATCTCCTCCCCATAACCCTTCAGTAAGGGGGTATCCAGTTGCCTACAGAAGGGCTTTGGGTCTACACTCTGCACTCACCCTCATTTACAATGATATGATTTTTGTTCTTTGATGCTTGGTACCTGATCCCTTCGATACCTTGTGGTCACACAGGCTGGGTGCTTCTTCCATATGGGTTTGGCTGCTTCTGTGCTATATGGCTGCTTGTTTATCTTCAAGCCTTTAAGACCCCAGATGCCATATCTTTTGATAACCAGGCACCCTCAGCTTTCTTCACCACATTTTCTTATGCACCCACTATGTCTACAGTGACCATATCAGGTGAGCACCCACTGATACGATTTTTGTTCTTTGATGTCTGATACCTGGTCCCTTCTACACCTCATGGTCACACAGGCTGGTGTGCTTCTTTACCAGAGCAGACCACCTTTCTTTAGCAAAACATCTGACTATGCTGAATGGCTGACTGTGTAATTAGCAGTTCAACCCATCAGAGCTCCTTTGTAATCCACTGTAGGGTTATTTAAAAAAATAATGTATACTAATAAAATAAAATTTAAAATATTGCTCTAACATTACAAATGTATTAAATAAAAATTGTAAATCTATTGTTTCTTGACATATTCTCCATCTAGTTCTACATATATCTGAATATGATAATTCCATCTCTCTACTCTTTCCCGGAAGAATTCTGTACGCTTCAAATTGCACCACATCAAAACAGCAATTTGGGCCTCCTTGAGGAACTCAAATGGTGCTCCTTTTAAATGCTGACTTTGGGAACTAAAAAGAATATTTAAGGGGCAAGATCAGGACCACAGGATTGATGGCATAAGATTTCCCAAGGAAATTCTCACAGAACACACCCTGTTATCCTTGAACAAAAGCAGATGCATTTGTGTGAAGGGGAACATTTCTTGGTGAAATTTTTCTGGCCTATTTCTCACCAATGCAGTTTTCATTAAAAAACCAACAAACAAATCCTTCATTTAAAAAAAAAAACATGTTTTTCGTATTCCTTTCAAGAAAAAAAATTAAAGTTTATCCCTTTGAAATCTCAAATAACATTCTGAGCTGGCCTCTTTGCCCATTGGAGACACTGTTTTGATTGAACTTTTTTAAGGCACCCATTATGACTTGGCCAAGTGTGTTTCTAAGAAAACGTGTCTGCAACCATCCACTGATCACATAGACATATTTAAACACCTTTCGTAGGGAATAAGCTCACGCATTTAGGAACTGGGACGTAGTAGCAGTATTTCTTCTTGTTTTCCCTCAGCTCTATAAAAGCACTTAGAATAGTACTTGGCAAATAGTAAACACCATATAAATGCTAGGTATGGTGACTACCAGCTAGAACCAGCTCAACAATGCCTAACAACAACTATCATTACTCATATACTTAAACTACATGTTTTTATTTCAGTTCCTTTGCAACAAACTTTATTTTATGCAGCTAGGCTGTTTGCCCAATTAAATATTAAGTACAGGATTATACAAAGTCTCCAGGTAGCACCAATTATGATTCTCTGAACACAGTAAACAAACAGTAACTCATTGTACAAACTATATGGAGTCCATATCTGACCTCCTCTGGGTATACAAGAGAAGGGAAATCGACTCCACAGTCTCTCTCTGGTCCTCAGTCTTCAAACACATAGTCCCTTGGCCTCTGCCTCGATGGGTAGGAAGCCAGCCTGCTACTCTGCCTCATGGTCTCATACTCCTGGTATGGCTTTTCTGCTCTGGCTCATGATCTTGCCTCGACTTGGCCTGGCTCCTTTACTCTGTCTCATGGTTTTGATGTCACAGCCTGAGGTGTCTCTGGCCATGACCTCCACCACTTCAGACAGAGATTCTGAACATGTCTTCCTTGATAATCCCCGGACATCTCTCTGTGTTCCAGTTTCTGAGATGGCTCGTTCTTCTACGGAAATGTGATTTTAAATACCATGGCTTGGGTCAGGAACCCTTCAGTCCTCAAAGTAACATCCCTGTTTTTCAATACCAGCTAGGTTTTGTGCAGCCTATTTACCCAATGCAATGGATCTTTGATCTCTTGACTGCAGCTTCCATGAGCATTGATTGTGGATCCAAGACGATGAAATCCTCAGCAACTTCACCCTTTTCTCCAATTAATGGCCCAGCTTTGAGGATTTTACTTTTATTTTCATTGAATTGCAATCCATACTGAAAGCAGAAAACTTTGATCTTCATAAGCAAGTGCTTCAAGGCATCCTAACTTTCAGCAACCAGGTAGTGTTGTCTGCATATCACAGATTGTTAATAAGCCTTCCCAAATCCTGAAGCCACATTTTTCTTCATATAATCCAATTTCTCTGATTATTTGCTCAGCATACAGATTAAATAAATAAGGCAAGAGGATACCATCCTAATGCACAACTTTCTTGATTTTAAGCCATGCAGTACTTCCTTGTTCTGTTGGCATAACTGTCTCTTGATCCATGTACAAGCTGTGAACGAGCACAACGAATTGTTCTGGAATTTCCATTTTTCTCATGGTAACCCATGGTTTCTTATGATCCACACAGTTGATTGCCTTTGAATAGTCACTAAAACTCAAGTAAGCATCTTTCTACTGTTCTCTGCTTTGCATCACTGACATCAGCAATGATATCTCTTGTTACACATCCTCTTCTGAATCTGGACTGAACCCTGCCAATGGATTGCTGTAACCTTGGTTGGAAGATCTTCAGCAAAATTTTACTTGCAAGTGATGTCAATTATATTCTACATTTTTGGCGTTCCATTGGACCACCTTTCTCTGGAATGGGTACAATGAATGGATTTCTTCTTGTCAGTTGGTCAAGTAGCTAGCTGTCTTCCAAATTTCCTGGCATACACAAGCAAGTGCTTCCAGTGCTTCATAAGCCTGTTGAAACATTTCAATCTCCACCAATTTCTGGAGCCTTGTTTTTGGCTAATGCTTTCAATTCAGCTTGAACTTCTTCCTTCTGTCCCATTGGCTCTTGGTTATATGCCACCTCCTGGATGGTTGAATATAGACTAGTTCTTTTGGGTACAGTAAATATATATTGTCTCCATCTTCTTTTGATAAAGCTTCCTACATAATTCAATATCTTACCCATAGAATCTTTCAATATTGTAACTTGGGGATTTTTTTACATAACAAAAGACTTTATTAAAAGAGTCAAGAGGAAAAATTAGTCAACAGAGAACCCACAGATTGGGGAAAAACAACATTCAGTCATAATACATACAAAACTATAGAAAAATACATATTTAATAAAAAACTGAGCACATGACATGAATAGTCAGTTTACCAAAGATGGCACACAGGAGACCAATAACCATATGAAGAAATATTTGAAATCATTAGCAATAAGAGAGACACAAATGAAAACAACAGTGATCTATCTCACCTCTCACCAACACTTTTGTCAAAATTCAATAAAACAAAAATAACAAAGGCTGGAGAGGATGTGGCGAGATAGGAATGCTTTTACATTGCTGGTGAGACTGCAACATTGCACAACCATTATGGAAATCAGTATGGCACTTCCTTAAATCCAAGTCCAAGTACTTTATGATTCAGCGATCTCTCTGCTAGGCATATACCCTATAGAATTTAAGAATATCATGTAAACAGATATATGTACACCAATGTTTATTGAAGCAATTTCCACAAGAGCAAAAACAGAAACAATTAAAAACTTCAATTATAGAGGAATGGATAAATAAGCTCAGGTATGTTTATACTATGCAATTTTATGCATCAATTAAAAACAATGATAACTCTTACAACCCCACAAGGTATAGACAAAACTAGAGAGCATTATGCGCGGACCTGGCTACTTAGATCATGGTCGTCCAAGAGGTGAGCATGTTACTATAAATGTATCTGACTCTTTTATTTTATCTTCTCTCCTACTTCTCTTATCCTCTATGACTTTACTATGATCTTTATATATTATCATCAAACGATTGCACCTATGAACCCTCGACATTGTCAGAGGCTGGTTACTCTGACACCCTCTCTTTCCTTGTTCCCAGTTTCTGCATAGTCATCAAAATCTTGTCTTCTTGTTTTTCCTTATAACAATGGTGATATTAAATATCTTTCCAAGACTGGGTTTGCTGAGCATAACATTCTCTAGTTTTGTCTTTACCTTGTGGAGCTTTTTTATTGAGTCCTTTCTTTTATAACTCTAGGGCTGTGTACATTTCATTATAATATATTACTTTGTCTTCTCGAGCTGCCTCTTGAAATTTTCTGGTGGCTCGTTGACTTCATTATTTCTTCCATTTGCCTTGGCTACTATCCTATTAAGACATCCATTTTAATTGCTTCCTCCCTGTCTTTTTAATGACCTTTTACATTCTGTATGAATGATGTTCCTCACTTCCTTCCCTAACTACTCAGGCTCACTGTCATTTGTGTTCAATGTAACAAATCTGTTCTTGAAATTCAGACAGAATAGACCAGTGGTGGTCAAATTGCAGCTCTCAACTCTATGTGGCCCTTTCACTATGTACATGTGACTCTGAAGGAATTCTGAAATGAAAATAAAACTCTTATAGTTTCATTTACAAAATCTTTGAAGGATATTAATCAGATAATTGTAATTTAATTTGTTTTTAAAAATATATTTATGCTTCTCAAATTATTTTTTAAATTATGAGGAACAAAACTGGTTCTTCCATCTCAAAAGTTTGCTCACCCCAGGGATAATTCAGATCATATTTTTGCTCATATGGACTTGTTTTAGTTTTCTTTAGCTTCACTCTGAACTTACATGTGAGCAATCAGTAGCCTATTCCACGTCAGATTTTGGCCTGGTTTTAGAGGCTTTTATTGAACCTCTCTGCCATCTCTTCCCACAAATGTAGTCAGTTTATTTTCCATGTATTCCATCTGAAGAAGTCTACGTGTGTGGTCACCAAAGAAAATATCCCCTGCTCACCTCGGAGGATATAGTCGCTGAAAAACTTATGCACAGCATGGAAACATTGTCAGATACTGACGGCTTAATGAATGGAAATAGAACATTGTCAGAGACCGTGCCAGAGGATGGGTCCCGTAAGTCAAAAGTCACTCCAAATGAGGAGCTGCTTTCTCAAAATAGAGTTGATCATGGTGGCATGAGTGGACTAAAGCCTGTGGGAGTGGAGCTTCTATATCTTCATTTGCTGATGAGCGAATTCTACCAAGCATTCAGGGAAAAGCTGACACCAAGTCTACACAAGCTCTTCCAGAGCATAGAAAAGGATGGTAAACTACCAAGCACATTCTATGAAGCTACTGTAACACTGATATCAAAACCGGACAAGGATCTCACGAGAATAGAGAACTATAGGCTGATATCACTAGTGACTATTGATGATAATGAATATGAACAAAATGTTGGCAAATAGAATGCAAATTAATAACTCATCATGACCAAGTGTGATTCATACCAGGGATGCAGGGGATGATTCAACATCTGAAAATCCCTAAACATTATCTATCACATCGACCAAAAAAAAAGAACAAAAGCTACATGATAGTATCAATAGACACAGAAAAGGCATTTGACAACATTCAACATCCATTCCTCATTAAGACACCTAAAAATATAAGATTGGAAGGAAATTACCTCAACATAATACAAATTATATGTGAAAAACCAACAGTCAGCATTATAATCAATGGAGAAAAAAACCCAAAAAATTCCCACTGGTAAGGGGGACCTTATCCCCACTTACTCAACATCATCCTGGAAGTCCTGGATAATAATATAAGCAATGGAAGGACATCAAAGGTGTTCGTCTAAGGAAGGAAAAAGTGAAACTATTTTTTGGCAGATGATACGATTCTATATTGAGAACCCCAAAGGCTGCACAAAAGGACAGCTGAAAGTGATAGAAAAATATGGTAGAGTGACAGGATACAAGATCAACACGCAGAGGTCAATTGGCTTGCTATATACAACTGATGGGGATTACCGAAAAAGAGATCAAGAAGGTTCTGCCTTCACAATAGCCAAGCAAACTGAAATATGCAGGGATATACCTAACCAAAAACCCCAAAATATCCGTACAAGGAAAACAACAGACCATTATTACAAAAAAACAAAAGGGACCTTCACAAATGGAAGAATATTCCATGCTCGTGGTTTGAAAGACTCTAAAATAAGGAGCTGATGCCAGGGGCTTAGGTGGAGAGCAAATGTTTTGAGAATGATGAGGGAAATAAATGTACAAATGTGCTTGACACAATTGATGTATGTATGGATTGTGATAAGAGTTGTATGAGCCCCTAATAAAATGATTTAAAAAAAGAAATTAAGACAGTATAATTTAATGGCCTAGAAAATACTTGAAGGAATAGAACAAAATAAATACAAAAAGACTCAGAGCTTTTGTTTCCACTTCTGTTTAATTGTTCAGGGTGACACAATACTATAAATAATTTCAGTGTCATTTTGCATTTTGGATCCCAAATGTACATTTAGGTTCTTGGATTAGAGAACAAGAACATTTCATATAAAGCAAAAAAATTTATATATATATATATATATATATATATATATATATATATATATATATATATATATATATATATATATATACCCATCAACACCCCCTGTCAGATCAGCCACAAGGAACAGAAGAGCAAATCAGGGGGCAGTATAGCACCGATGAAACACACAACCTTCCTCTGGTTCTTTAATGCTTCTGACCCAACCCCCCCCACTACCATGTCTCCAATTCTTTCTAGCTCACAAATCTGGTTAGACCAGAACACATATACTAGTACAGATTAGGGCTCGCAACACAGAGAATCCAGACAGGTAAACTTCTTAGGACCAATAAGGGAAGCAGTGATACTAGGAGGGAGAGTAAGTGTTTGGTGGGGGGAGGGGAGTAGGGGGAATCCATCACAATGATCCATGTATGGCTCCCATCCCACGGGGATGAACAGCATAAAAGTGAGTGAAATGAGACAGCAGTCAGTGTAAGCCATGGGGAAAAAAAGAATAATTTATAAATTATAAAGGGGCATGGGAGAGAGAAAAATAAGGAGCTGATACAAGAGACTCATGTAGAAAGAAGATGTTTTGGAAAAGATGATGACAACATATGTACACTTGCGTTTGACAAAATAGATAGATGTCCTCCCCCCAACTACCATGATCCGAATTCTACCTTGCAGGACTGGATAGGGCAGAGGTTGTACACTGGTGCATATAGGAGCTGGAGGCACAGGGAATCCAGGGTGGATGATACCTTCAGGACCAAGGGTGTGAGGGGCGATGCTGGGAGAGTGGAGGGTGAGTGGGTTGGAAAGGGGGAACTGATTACAAGGATCCACATATGACCTCTTCCCTGGGAGATGGACGGCAGAGAAGGGGGAGAGGGGAGACTCCAGATAGAGCAACATATGACAAAATAACTATGTATAAATTACAAAGGGCACATGAGGGAGGGGGGAGCAGGGAGGGAGGGGAAAAAAAGAGGACCTGATGCAAAGGGCTTAAGTGGAGAGCAAATGCTTTGAGAATAATTGGGGCAGGGAATGTGCAGATGTGGTTTATACAATTGATGCATGTATATGTATGGATTGTGATAAGAGTTGTATGAGCCCCTAATAAAATGTAAAAAAAGAAAATGACTATACTAGGAAAAAAATCGATAGATGTATGAATTGTGATAAGAGCTGTGAGAGCCCCCAATAAACTGTAAAAAAAATCAATGCAATTCTGATACAAATACCAGCATCTTTTTTCGAAGCAATGGAAAAACTGACTACCAACTTCACATAGAAAGGGAAAAAGCACAGAATTGCCAACGAACTTCTAAAGAAGGATAAAGTGTGTGTGTGTGTGTGTGTGTGTGTGTGTGTGTGTGTGTGTGTGTAAGGGGGGAAGGACTTGCATTACCTAACTTTAAAACTTTTTATACAGTCACAGTTGTCAAACAGCATGGTACTGGGAAAATGGGTGACATTCAGACCAATGGATAATCCAGAAATAAAAACAGCAGTATACAGACAACTGTTCTTTGATAAAGGCAAAAAATATATATCAAATGGGAAGCAGATGCCCTTTTTAACACATAGTGCTGGAATGACTGGATATTAACTAGCAGAAGGATGAAGCAAGATCCTTACCTCAGCCCATACACAGGACACATTCAAGGTGGATCACAGACCTCAAGATAAAACCCAGAACTATCAGGATGATCAATAAGAAAATTGGGGCAAAGCTAAGAACCTAGCGCAGGGAAAACATGGACTATCAGAAATACAGAAGGTTTCAAACTCAAAGGATGATAAGATAGATGAGTGTGACATTTTAAGAATAAAACATCTCGTACATTGAAAGACCTCATCAAGAGAGTAATAAGAGAACCGACAGACTGGGAAAATATATTCAGCAATGACTTATCAGACAAAGGGTTTATTACTAAAATCAATACAATACTGCAAGTTTACAATAAGAAAAAAAATTGCACACCAGCCTGTGTGATCATGAGGTGTCAGTGGGATCAGGTACCAGGCATCAAAGATCCAGAACAAAAAATCATATCAATGTGAATGAGGGGGAGTGCAGAGTGGAGATCCAAAGCCCATCTGTAGGCAATTGGACATCCCCTTACAGAATGGTCACAAGAAAGAAACCAGCCAGTCAGGTTGCAGTATAGTACCGATAAAACATACAACTTTCCTCTATTTCTTTAATGCTCCCTCCCCCCCCACTATCATGACTCCAATTCTACCTTACAAATCTGGCTAGACCAGAGCATGTACATGGGCACAGATAAGAGCTGGAAACACAGGAAATCCAGGACAGATCAATCTCTCAGGACCAATAATGAGAGTAACGATACCAGAAGGGTACAGGGAAGATGGGGGTAGATAGGGGGAACTGATCACAATGGTCTACATATAACCCTCTCCCAGGGGAATGGGCAACAGAAAAGTGGGTGAAGGGAGACACCAGTCAGTGTAAGACATGAAAAAATAATAATTTATAAATCATCAAGGGTTCATGAGGGAGGGTGGGTGGGGGAGAGAGGGGAGAAACCAAAGGCTCAAGAAGAAAGATGTTTTGAAAAAGATGATGGCAGCAAATGTATAAATGTACTTGGCATAATGGATTTATGTATGGATTGTGAGAAAAGTTGTATGAGCCCCAATAAAATGCTTTAAAAAAAACAACCCTGATATATTCACACAGTGGAGTACTATGCATCTCTAAAAAATGTCATGAAAATATGAAGCACTTCATCTCATGGAAACAGTTGGAAGATATTATACTGAGTGAAGTTATCCAAGCAACACGAATACACCGAGGCAAGTTCAAACAGCAGAACAGGTCTAGGGGAAAATGCACATATTGCACAGTTCCTGGGCTGAGGACCAGATACTCTGGTGAGAGCCAGATGAACTCCAATGATGCATTCACCATCCAAAAAAAGAAGAAGAAGCAAACAGCACCTGTACCGAAAGACATCTCCCTCCCTGCCCCATCCCCACCCCTCTAAGGCCCACAGAGTGTTGGGGGTAGAAAAAAATGGCAATAGGGGAGCCCAGCACTAATCTACCCAAGGGGAAGGTATTGTTTCATGTCTCCACAGGAAAGGGAGAGTTAGAGTTGACCTCAGCCCAGGGCGCCAGTCCCTGCCACGTTTCTACTTGAGGACTGCAGAACTGGTCTCAACTGGGGACATGACGTTCCCTCCCTAGATGACAACGCAACAGAGGACAGCACTGTGGATACAGTCCCCGCCAACATGGAGGCAACGCAAGAGGGAAGTGCAACAGACTAGCAACAGGAGCAAAGACACAAAGTCCCTGAGGAATCCTGACTATAGGCTTCTGACCTGGGGGGCGCGCGCGCTTGGCACCTCATCTGAACAGAGGGCCGCACTGAAAGTCTACAGGGGTGACGGGGTGGGACACTAGACCGCTCCACCCCAGGCTGCAGGATGAACAAGGGGAACTTGTCCGACGCTTGCCTCTGTGGCGAATGCCGCGGACTAAATGGGTATAAATGCTGTTATGTAAGTGGGTCCTGGGGTTTGAAACCCTGAAAGAAAAGGGGGATTGGTCAGTTGGATTTTAACAGGGCCTGCTCTCTGTTTTACAGAGATACTTACTCTGGGTCAGGATAACAGACTTGGAACTATTTGAAGAGCATTTTGTTTTTCCTTTTCTTTTCTATCTATATTAGATAGGCAGGATAAGCAATCTCAAGGAGATAGCGATGGGACCAATCATTCTGGGGGGCAAGGGAGGGGAGTAGGTGGGGGTTGGGGGAGCAGTGAACCAATAACAACAGGGATAGGGGAATAGCAAGGGTTCTAAGCTAGATGGTGAGGAGAGGGTAGCATTCCTGATCATGTTTGATCAATTGAAAGGGTATCTGAGAGGAATTACTGAAAAATGGCTAATCATGATAGTGGGGAAGGAGGGGAAAAAAAAGAAAAAGGTAAGAAGAAAGTAAAAATTACACAGATGGAAAAAAATCACACAGATGGGTATAAATATAGATATCTATATTTGTAAGTATATAAAGATAGTTGTATTTGTCTATCTTCTATCTATCTATCTATCTATCTATCTATCTATCTATCTATCTATCTATCTATCTATCTAAATATGACAAGGAAGAAGATGGACTTTGGGTCTCTACTTAAATCTTACCTCAGCACAAGAATGGTTTCTTCTAATAATGTGGAAATGTCGTATAATCATCTTCCCAACATGATCATTAAAGATAAAACGGGTGTATAAACAAATGTGGCGAAGAAAGCTGATGGTTCCTGGCTATCAAAAGATGTAGCATCTGGGGTCTTAAAAGCTTGAAGTTGAACAAGCAGCCACCTAACAGGGAAGCAAAAAAGGCCCACCAGCCTGTGTGATAATGAGGTGTGAACCGGAACAGGTATCAGATGTTCAAAAACAAGCAATCAAATAGACGTGAAGGAACGTGGGAAAAGTAGAGACCCAAAACCCACCTGTAAGATAACTGGACAGTCGCTTAAAGAAGGGCCACATTGAAAGAATGATATATCCAGGATACAGTGTAGCACTGGTGAAGCACATAATGATCCTTCAGTTCTTTAACATTTCCTCCCCTTACTATCCTGGTCTTTGTTTTAGCTCTTAAATCTTGTTCGACCCACATAAGTTCATTTGTATAATTAAGACCGTTCGGTATATGGAAGCTAAGATAGATAACTCTTCAGAAACAGTAATGGGAATAATGAGTCCCTGAGGGTAGGGAAGAGAGAATGCCAACGGGAGGGGAGCTGATCGCCATGATGACTGTATAACCCCACTTGAGGGCAAAGAGTAACAGAATTGTAGGTGAATGGAGACATTAGATGGTGTAAGATATGGCGAAATAATACTAATATGTACTAATACTAATAATACTAATATGTAATATAACAAGGGTCCTTGGCCAGGGTGTGTGTGTGTGTGTGTGTGTGTGTGTGTGTGTGTGTGTGTGTGTGTGTGTAAAGGAAGCTGATTCCAAAGTGTTCAGGTAGAAAGAAAATGTCTTGAAACTGATGGTGGCAGCAATTGTAAAACTGTGGTTGATCTAATCGAGTAATGGACTGATATAAAATATGTAAGAGCTCCAATAAAATTATTTAACAACAAAAAGGTATTGTGACTAGAGTTCCAGTTTATATGTTCATGAGTTTATGCCAGATAAAATGTTTGAACATGGCTCTGACAAGAATTAATTATTACAGACAAATTCTTTCAATAATACACTTGTCCTAAGGTGCCTTTTTTTTTAAAGATACTTTTTGTGACATGTAAAAAATTTTACGTCAGATTAGTATCAAAATTTTTAATAAAACTCAAGTAGATATCTTTCCAAATCATTGAAGCTTTGCAGGATGCTGCTCTACACAAGACTACTGTTGTGGGATTTATGAAACATTTTAAGGAAGGCCAGGAATACCACAAAGATTAGCTGAGAGAGAAGACCACCAATGTCAACGAATTTAGAAACTGGCTGAAATCCAGAAACCACTGAAAGAAAACCATAGAATTAGCAATGATGAAATAGCTACCTTACCAATGATGACATCTTGGCCTGAGCATTTGATGGATGCCAAAAAAAATATTGCACAAACATCAGTTACGTCAAAGAGCTACTCTTTCCATCAGTCTTTGAAGCAAGATTGAAGGCCATGGAAATGAATTTATGGAACAAGTTGTAACTAGGGTTGAGTCCTGGATGTACCAGTACAATCCAGAGGGCAAGGTTCAATCAAAACAGATGCTTCTGAAGGGATCTGGTAAGCCAGTTAAATTCAAGACAGAGAGGTCAGATCAGAAAGTTATTGTTCCACCACCACCACCACCACCACCACCACCACCACCACCCCACAAAAAAAAAAAAAAGAAAGTTATTGTGGCTGTATTTTCAGATTCCAAAGGGATAATTTTGATACACTTTCCTGTGTGAGCAGGGGTTTATTATGAAGAATTGAAACTGCATTGGTGGGGAAAATTACACCAAGGAACTTGCAAAGTTACACCAAGGAACTTTTTCTCATGTTGACAATGTATCTGCCCATTCTTCAAAGTTCTGTCCTATGATAATTTCACAACTTTGCCTATTCACCTTGCTCTTATGTCTTCAGACATAATTTTGTTCTTCAAAATATGTTTTGACATGGTGTAAATGAGAAAGTACAAAAAAGATATAGCATATGGGGTCCCATAGGCTGGAAGATAAACAAGGGGCCATCTAACTGAGAAACAACAAAGTCCATATGGAAGAAGCACACCAGTCTGTGAGATCACAAGGTGTGGAAAAGTATCAGGCATCAAAGACCAATTAATAAATAAATAGATAGATAGATAAACAAAAAACAAATAAATAAAAGCATTGTGAATGGGTGGGGGGGTCCAGAATGGGGACCTACGGCCCATCTGTGGGAAATTGGACATCCCCTCACAGAACGACTGTGGGGAGGAGATGAGCCAGTCAGGGTGCAGTGTAGCAACAATGAAATATACAATTTTCCTGTAGTTCTTGAATGCTTCCTTCCAGCCACTATCATGATCTCAATTCTACCTTACATATCCAGCTGGACCGGAGGATGTACACTGGCACAGATAAGAACTGGAAATACAGGGAATCCATGACAGATGATCCCCTCACGCCCAGCGATATCAGGACGGTGGAGGGGAGGGGAGGGAAAAAGGGGGGAACAGATTACAAGGTCTACATATAATCTCCTCCCTGGGGGACGGACAATGGAGAAGTGGGTGAGGGGAGACATCGGATGGTATAAGATATGACAAAATAATAATTTATAAATTATCAAGGGTTCAGGGGTAGGGGGAGCAGGGAGGGAGGGGTGAAATGAGGTACGGATACCAAGGGCTCAAGTAGAGAGGAGGTGTTTTGAGAACAATGATGGCAACATATGTACAAATGTGTTTGACACAATTGATGGATGTATGGATTGTGATGAGAGTTGTATGAGCCCCAATAAAATGATTAAAAAGAAATGGAAATAAGGCCTGCTGGAGTGTATAGATCTACATGGAAGACTTGTGAAGACACAATACCTTCAATTTTCACATTTTTGTTTAACAAAGTTTCCATGGTTTTATAGGATTACATTTTGACTTACCTTTATATTATATGTGGAACAGATCAAAAAATCCTTGGCCTGGTAAAGTTCTTTACTTACAATATAAAACAAAGATTCTTGTATGCTTACATGGCAATAGTAGAAGCAACCTATAAATCATGCATATTGTCAAGGTAAAATGATGGCTTATTGCTTCCATAATTGGCAGCCATAGAGTGACTGATCCTTCCTACATAATTGGAGCAATTCTATCATTCCACTCCTGACACATCAGCATCAGTAATGATCTATACTTAACCTGCTGGATCAGATACCCAAACACATAACATGCTAATACCAGGTAAAGTAAATGCAAAACATAAAGATAATTAGGACAAAAATACCATTTGCCTCTTCCATATCCCCAATTATATAAATAATTAGTGCTCAGGTAAACTATGGTGACTATACGAGCACTTTCTGTATACGTAAGATAGTTATACAGGTCCAAATCAGTGACTTACTTTTCATATCATAACCTAGTATAAATATACCTACAAATATATATAACTGAAACCAAAGTTTCACCAAGTACTACTTTCCTTACTAGTACAATGTACTTTTTGACAACTTTTACAGTAAACAACTTACATTTTAAAAGCTGGCATGGAATGGACCCACTAAATTGGTTTCCTGGCCCATTAACAAATTAGGATGCACAATTTAAACAATGTACAAACCAAGCTATTTGGATTGTCTTACCCTTTCTACAACTGAACATATAATTTAGATTATTTTTCTCATCCCAGTTTTTTTCAAAAGACATTTTCTAAGGAGATAAAAGAAAAATTGAGTAAGCACCAAACAGTAAGTCAGGCCTCCAAACAGTTGTCTACCGAAACAAACCAAAAAAATGGTTTGGTGGCTTTTTGTCTTTGATAACCCAGTATGTAGAAATGTAGGTTTTAGGTCCAGACCGTACCCCTGGGGTCAGAGTGCTTATACTTTTTGCTACAGTCTGCATGGCTGGCAGTTTGAGACCACAGGGAGAAAGTCTGGGCCATCCATTCTGGTAAACAGGTACAGTCTTAGAAACTGGCAGGGAGGGAAAGGGATATTATTGGTGTTTATGTTCAGCCATGGCATACAGAGAATAGTTTTTTACCTGAGAAAAACAAAGTCCACTCAACTTGGTTTTTGGCTCGGAGTAGCAAAGGTAGGATGGCATTTGGATTTACATCAGGCCCTCTTCTCCCACTTCTTCCCCAAGTCCCCGCACAGAGTTCCAGCGTAGCCCCTACATCAAAACTCTCTAAATCTGAGCTGATTCTCTAATTGCCAGGTTAGAATGAAGCCTGGCAAAGATGGAGCCAGCCAGCAACACTCCTCATGGTTCGCATTGTCAATAAGCCACCATGGAAAAGTCCGGCTGGAAAGCTGTCTGATTCAGGATAATTGTATTTTGTCCATCACTGGGACACACCTAACAAACTTTGTAAAGCTAACGGCGCAGCAAGACGCCTGCCAAGCTCCAGCTGCAGGGGACAGGGCTTGGGCCTGCACGGGGGCCTGCCCTCTGCCCAGCTAAGCTGGGCCGGCGTTGGTTTGGGAGCCTGAGAACAGGTCGTGGCCTATGCAGGCTCTGGGTCTGTTCTTAGCCTGTGGGGGACAGGGACTTAGCTTTGGCTTGCACAGGGATGGGAGCAAGGGCAGGGACCCTTCTAGGCCTAGACAGGCAGGTATCAGGCCTGGGCAATGACCTGCGGGTGGTCAACGATGGGCCTCGGCCTGCGCGGGGGCTCAGAGTCCAGACCAGGTTCCGGTTGGCCCTGCGACAAGGGCTGATCTGGCCAGCACTACGCGGCTCAGGGCCCTGAGGATGGGCCATTCTGCACACACCAGACCATAAGGGGCCACCAGGACCACCCCACCTCCCAACAGCCTCAGCCTTCTCACCCCGCACCTTTTTCCTTGGGCGGAGGGAGCGACTCCAGTCCACGGAAGCTAAGGGCAGTGGATACCGCGGTGCATCCTGGGCCAGGCGTCCGCGGAGGGAGAGTGCGGCTACGTGCTGACCATCACCTTGCAACCCAAGGCGGCGCCTGCTGACCAGCGGAGCAAGCAACTTGCAGGTAGGCTAGCCAAGACACAGCAGGGATTCACACCCGAACCCCAGCGCCTGACAAGCCCAGCTCTGCAGTGACCTCTCATTGCAAGGAATAATAAAGAGATGGATTAATGAAAGGGGACAATGAAAAACATTCCTAGCAAAAGCAGGGCATTGTCTTTGAATAGTGCATTGAAATGGAAATCTATGGAAAATGGAGGCGATGCTATTGGTTGGTACTTAGCACCTACCTTAGGCCTTGGAGCCAGACCATTCATTTCGCATTTAAGCTCTGACTCTTCAATGTACTAACTTTGGGACTTGTGACCTCAGGTTTTAAAATGTTTTCATAGCCATTTGAAAGGCTGATTTCCTCATAAGTAAAATGAGGGTAATAAATCTTCAAGATAGGATGAGGATTAAATGGGATCGCTAATTGCATATAATACATATTAAAAAATTAAACACTCGAACATGATAGGCATTAAAGAGGGTCCAAATTTAGAAAACTCATACTTCATGTTCTTAATAATAAACAACATAACTATGGGTTTATTAAGTCTTAATATTTGCATTTTGGTTAATTTATTCTCCATTAAATAAAGAAAAGAGGTGCTTAGGAGAACTCAGGATGAGATGAAAAGATAAGGGCTTTGGACACAAATTGATTATCTAAATAGAGATGGCTAAGAAAAAATTACAAAGAGGTGAAAAATAGTCATTAAAACCCGCTTTGAAGCTGAGAATAAGTTGAATTGACATTGGAGACAATCAAATTAGGGAGGAAGAAGTAAAATATTAAAACAGATGAAATTGATGAGAAGATGATAACCATGGGACTTGGAAAGCAGAGTCAACCCTTAAAAAAGGAGAGAAAGAAAGAAAGAGATAGCATTTGAAGGAATGATAAAAAGAAACCCTAGCAAAAAGATCTGAATTGAGATGGTATATAGACGACTCATTGCTCTAGACAAGAATGCTCAAAAGAGAATGAGGTCTAGACATAGCCTCAGGGCATCTTTGAATTTCAGGCCAAGTTGATTTGGAAGCGCCTGATTGTCAGAAAAATCAGTTAACCTGAAAGTAATCAAGTGAGGTTGTCTCATTCTTTTCCAGAATAACTAAAACAAAGAACAAAACAGTATTGTTTTCAGAAATAAAGGTTGTGACGCAAAAACTGTTTTGAGACAAGTTGGCATTCATGTCAGCAAAAGGAAAAGCAACCAAAAGACATGCTCTGTACTAGGTCTCAGAATACCTACGCTCTTTTTGAGGAAAGCTGCTGAGAGACCTTCCAGCCATCCTTCCTCCAACCAGTGTGCAGCCAAATTTAAGGTTGGCATATTGGGTGCATCATGAAAAAAATTAAAGTTAAGACTAAACAACTATAATAGTTATAACAAAATGGAGTTGTAAAAGGTAAAAGTAAAATTTGAAGAGAAGAAATAATGTAAAAATGTAGAGCAAGTAACAACTTGGTTTAGAAAATGAAATTAACAATGGCCAAAACACGGGAAGAAGTGTGAAAATAATAGTAAACTAAATTCTAGATAAAACGGAGTCTATAGTTGCCACTTCAATCTTGGCTTTAATAACAAGAAAAAGGAATTTTCATGAATGTTTTTTGAAAAGTATAAAAAATTTCATGCATTCTATAGCTAGAAACAGTAGACATATTTTCCAAATTACTACACAAGGCAAATACAAGGATAAGTCAAGGCCGCCCACTCCTGTAGAGTTAAGTCCCAGAGACACACAGGGGTGCTTCAAGCTTGGCCTATGGAGCCGTTATGAGTCACCATCGACTCAAAGGAAGTGAGGTTTTTGGAAGTCAAAAGTATTGCTACAAAATGCTTAGAAACTTTACATAAAAAATGTGAAAGTTTTGTTTCTTAAAATATCCTCCACACACAAAAAAAATCCTCCACAGAGGTCTATACATTTCTGAAGGTAGTATTTCCATCTGTACCGCTTACTTCTTCACTCAATTTACATCACATCAAAACAGCAGTTTTGGCATCCTCAAGGAGGTCCAATCAGATCCCTTTAAACGGGGAGCTTAGGGCTGTAGGGTAACTGTGGTAAGGTTTCCTAGTGAAATTAGGACATAGGACAGCTTCCCCTGAAGGATGAGCAGTTAAAGTGCTGTGATGGGGAAAAAAATTTCTTCTCACTACTTTCCAGGCTTTTCACAAAATTTTTCTGCTTAATGCAGTGTTTCAATCTCTTCGAATATTATAAGAAGCTTCATAAAACATCATAACAAAGCTTCCTAATCAGGCCCCATGATCATCCTCTGTCTTTGAAAATGCTTTCGAGTAAACCAAAACCAATCATCATAACCTTTTCAGCTGACCTTAAATGGAATTCTCCCAACAGATCCTCTCTGAAGTGACACTGTTGATTGGACCTTGCTCTCTGGATCATAGTGGTACATACAAAACTCATCCCCAGCTACTATTTTTCCTATAAACTCATTTTCTTCACCTTCAAACATTCTTAAAAAACTGATAGAAAGAAAGGTTCTTTGACCTAGCTGTTTGTGCAGCATGTTTGACACCTACCATCTCCTTAAAATATGAGAGCTCTAGTTCAGGAGCTCTAGCATCCGTGGAGTTCTATGGTCTTCCGCCAGTGTCTGGGTTTCAGCCAGTTTCTTAATTCATTGAAGTTGTTGCTCCTCCCTTCCATGGCTCATATTTGAGGCCTTCTTGACCTTCCTTAAAATATCTGATGCATCCAAAAACTGGGGCAGCATCCCTGTAAATTTCTTGAAGTTTCAATGATGGAAAATGGCACATGAGAGTCTTATGAAAAATTTGCTAACAATCTTGACCTTAAACTAGTTTTTTCCTTAGCACAAAACTATGCTTTTTAAAAAAAGACACCCTAATGAGACATTTATTACAGAGAACTTGTATGTAATCACCCATTGATTACAGAGACATGTCTAAACAGGTTTTGTGTGGAGGAAACCCATCTATGTATGAACTGGACTCATCGTAGTTATGATTTGTTTGTTTTTGACTTATCCTCATACAAATTGCATAATAATGCATATGCAACCTAAGATAAAGAGACACCAAGAGAGAGTAAAATACAATGACAAATATGTAAATTATAACAAGAATCATCATTTAATGTTAAAATGATGTGCTATACTTCCATAAAAAGAAAAGATGGAAAGAATGTTTAGATTCTTATATGATATATTTATTATCTGCTATTTATAAATTATAATACCAAAGGAATAATACTGGTGAAACCTCAATCTCTGATCTTGAATGACCACACCGCACTTTTCTCCAATGGTGCTCTTAGCCAGCTGTTTCACAACTCAAGTAACACTGCAAGGTGAATGACACAGGCTTCATTAAAAAACTTCCAGTATCATCTGCTCTACATAACACTGTTCCAAAAGGCATGCTCCTGCTATGTTGTTTTGTCCAGCCTCGCAAAGTAGGATGTTACCCCAGATCTATAGCAACCAGAACTGACACATCTCCTTGGGGAAGGGCCTTTTCCATTCTCCACAACACTCTATCCATAGACAATCCAAGCAGTACTCTATTTGCTTTCTACAATGCTGATGACAGAATTGCCCCTGAAGGAATTCTGGTGGCTTTTCCCTCTACTGATTTTCCTACCAATCCATAGAGTGTTGAGTATTGTTGAGATACATTTTCAAATCCTCATCTTAAATTACACTGACATGCTTGCTTGTGCATAAAGACCATTCAGAGAATGAAGCTAATTGTAATTACTCCCAAGTGTTACTCATATTCCACTATTAATCTGTAATAAAACTCACCCCATGTAGTGGAAAAAAACTATTGACAATTACTGTTATTTTATAGATCACTATCCATAATCCGTTTCCGGTAATCATGAAATTATTCATTGTACTCATTAAAAGTTACACACAATTAAGAGGGCATATGTCATGTTCAGGAAAAAGATGCTATATGTCACACAAAAATGGCTTACTTGTAAACAGTTTAGTGAAAAAATGTAAACGTTTTATTGCAGAGAAAAAATAACAAAATCGGAAAATTAACAATTCAAATGTAATCTTGTGCACTTACTAGACTACAAATATTTATTGTAAAGGAAACACACACACATATACAGAGAGAAATATGCTCTCTTCTTGGTGAATAGAATTAATATGTGGAAAATACAGTCCTTTCTTATTCCAATTTTTTTTAATTTAAGATTTTTTAAAATTATAAACCCATGTTTTAAAATTCTATCACCCCCATGGAGCCCTGGTGTAGTAGTTGCTGTAATCCTCATGGTCAGCAATTCAAAACCACCAGCAGCTCCTTGAGAGAAAAGACTGGGCTTTCTACTCCCATAAACAGTTACAGTCTCAGAAACCCACAGGGGTCACTATGAGTCATCATTGACATGAGGGCAATCAGTGAGTATCTCAAATCTGAATGAAAATTTTTAATCTTTCTCATGATAAAGAAAATCATACTCTGAACACATTCCATTTCTCAATATCTTTTAAAATTCAGACAATTGTACTTTGGAAACCAAGCCCTGAAAAAAAGCACTAATATTCTATGCACAGACAGATAATTTGCCCAATGCAGAAAATAGCTGCACTACAGTTTAGTGAAGTTATTTGACAATAATATATAAATAAACTTTGCTAATAAGAGAGGGAAATGGCATTAATTGTAAATTCTTTATTGAAGTTTAGCTCCATCTTTCTTACTATAATCAGGAAAGCACATTTGTTTGTTAGGCTGAGCTATGGTAATATAATCAGAAAGGTCACCTTATGAACTAAAACGTACAAGTGGCATTTTAATATAATGAGATAACTTTAAATGCTTCTATAAATGACAATAGAGGCACATTAAGTTTAATATTTAGTTCACGTTTCCAAACATATGTCAAGTCCGAGTCTCTCACAAGAAGCTTAAGTGGGCTGTTTGTCATGCAAGGGCTGGATGTCCTAATAGGAAGAGGGAGGTGGTGCTGTACAGGTTAAGATAGAATCTGAAGAGATGCTTGCTGACCGAAAGAGGTAAGGACATTACTTTCAGTGATGGTGCTGTAACTATTTCTGTTTGGGATGTTGGTGTCTCAGCTTTTGATTGTTTTAAGGGTGCCACACGCAAAAGCCCCTGCTCATCATTTCATAGGCCAGCACAGTCACCGAAGTCAACAAATTTCAGCAGAATTTCCAGACCAAGAGCAGACTATGAAGAGGAGTCAGCTGCCCACTTCAGAGAAAGGAAATATGGAAACCCTCATACATAGCTTAGAAATATTGTCAGTTACTGAAGGCCTAATGAATGGAAGCAAAACATTGTTGGAGATACTGCCAGAATATAGGCCCCTCAGTTTGGAAGGCACTTGAAATATAACTGAAGAGGAGCTGCTTTCTCAAAGTAGAGTCAACTATGATGATGTGAATGGAGTAAAGCTCATCGGAGTGGAGCCTTGGGGAATCTTCATTTACTGATGGGGCATAGCTTAAGATGAAAAGAAATAGGGGCAAACCAAGAAGGGAAAATAACAGTGCAGCAATGGGAGCCAAACCATAAAGCCCGGAAAGAGCCCCCCAAAATAGACTTCAGGGGAGAAGAGGCTTCTCCCAGAATTCCCCCAGGACCAGTGGGGAGATAGCCACAAAGGTCAGTGAGCAGATCTTGAATTTGTATGCTTTTGTTTCTTCTTTGTTAATTGTTTGTTTTCTATGTGTTTGGTCTGTGCCATTGTTGGTATGGCTACTTACACAAGACAGGCATGGGAAGCAAGCTTGAGGAGAGAGCAAAGGGACCAATGGTCCCAGGGGGACTTGGGGGGATAAGGGGTCAGGGGAAGGGTGCAGTGGGCAAACAACACCATAGATGGGAACAACTGGGGAATAAAAATCAATAATGAGGAGGATATAAAGATCCTGGGGGTGCTGGCATGACAGCAATCTAGCTGAGAGGAGACTGAAGTAGGGCGAGTGTGGTGGTGGAGCAGAAGGAAGGTAAAAGGAAACAGAGGAATGATCTTGGAAGCAAAGCTATGGATAGAGGTAAATACATCAATCCATAAAAATAGAGGTATTGGCTGATGTACTTATATTTATGTGGCAATACACTGAGGTAGTGGATAGACTTCGGGCCTCTGTTCATACCCTCCCTCAATACAAGAACACTTTGTTCTAAAAAAATTGGCAATCTGAGATGTTCACCCTCGCTGGAACAATCACTGAAGACAAAATGGGTACATAAGCAAATGTGGTGAAGAAGATGAATGATGCCCGGCTATTAAAAGATATAGCATCTGGGGTCTTAAAGGCTTGAAGTGAAACAAGCAGCCATCCAGCAGAGAAACAACAAGCCCACATGGAAGACACATACCAGCCTGTGTGATCATGAGGTGTCATTGGGACCAGGTAACGGGCATCAAAAGTTCCTTAACAAACAAACAAACAAACAAACAAAACTATATAGTTGAGAACAAGGGGGATCGAAGCAGAGACCCAAAGCTGTAGACAATGGAACGTTTCCCACAGAGGGGTCGTAGGGAAGGGATGACTCAACCAGGGTGCAGTAAAACACCAATGAAACACAATATTCCTCTGGTTCCTTGAGTCTTCCCCACCCCCTACTACCATGACCCCAGTGATGCCTCTCACTTCCGACTACACTGGAACATGTACACAAGTGTAGTTAAGAGATAAGAGCTCACAACACAGGCAACCCAGGAGTAGGAATGGGAATAGCACTACCAGATGGGTAGGGAGAAGTGTGGGGGCGGGAAGGGAGGAAGGAGAACTGATTGATCATAATGATCAACACACAACCACACATACTTCTCCAGGGGGATGAACAATGGGAAATATGGGGGGAGACAGTGGTCGGTGTGAAAATAATAATAATTTATAATCTATCAAGAGGTCACGAGGGTGGAGCACGGAGGGGGAAAAAGAGAAGCTGATACCAAGAGCTCAATAGAAAGTAATTGTCTAGAAAAGAATGATGGCAACATATGTACAAATATGCCTGATACCATTGATGTATGGATCGTAATAAGAATTGTAAGAGCCCTCAATAAAATGATCAATCAATAAATAAACAAACAAACAAAATTGGGGGGGGATGAAAAGACATACCTGCAAAAATCTAATAATCAGAACATGGAATATATCCAGTATGAATCTAGGAAAATTAGAAATGGTCAAAAGTGAAATGGAATGCATGAAGATTGAGATCCTGGGCATTAGTAAGCTGAAATGGCCAGCTTACTACTATAGGCCATTGTGATTCAGAAAACCATATGAATTACTGTGCTGGGAGAGACCCAATCAAAAGAAATGGTGTTGCATTCATAGCCCAAAAGAACATTTCAAGATCTAATGTCAAGTACAATGCAGTCTGTGATAGGATTATAGCTACCCACTTCCAAGGAAATCCAATGAATATAACTATTGATCACATTATGTACTAATCATGAAAGATAATGGTGAAATTTTTGAAGAATTCTACACATCTTCAGTCGGAAGTTGATCAAACTTGTAATAAAGTTGCGTTCAAAATTATTGGGGCTGGAATGCAAAAGTTGGAAGGAAGAGGAAGGAACACAAGTTGGAAAATAGGATCCTGGGGATAAAAATGAATCTAGAGATCTCATGATAGAATTCTGCAAGACCACCTCCTTGTTCACAGTAAATACCTTGCTCAACAACCCAAATGGCAACTGTACACATGAACTTCCGCAGATGGAATACACAGTAATCAAATTGACTACCTCTGAGGAAAGAGATGATGGAGAAGCTCAATGTCAGCAGCTAAAACCAGGGCAGGGGCAAACTGTGGAATAGACTATCAATTGCTCCTATGTAAATTCATAGTGAAGCTGAAGAAAATTAAAATAAGTCCACAAGAGCCAAAATAAGACCTTGAATAGATCCCAACTGAATTTCCAGAATATCTCAAGCACAGATTTGATCAAGTCCTAAGGAGCCATGGGAGGCCTGAAGAAGCTCTTTCATGAAGAAAGCACAAGGACGTTAAAAAGACAAGAAAGAAAAAATAAGATCAGTGTGGGTGTCAAGAAAGATTCTGACACTTGCTCTTAATTGTAGAGCAGCTAAGGTAAATGGAAGAAATGATGAGATCCAAGAGCTGAGCAGTAAATATTAAAGGGCAGCTCAAGGACACACACTCAAATATAACGAAATGTGCAACGACCTAGACTTAGAAAACCAAAAAGGAAGAAAATGCCCAACAGATCTTAAACTGAAATAACTCAGGGGAAAAAAAGTCAAGCCTCAACTTGCAATATTGCAAGAGTCTATGGGCAAATGATGCAGGAAGCACTAAAAGAAAACGAAAGAACGAACAAAGTCACTATTGCAAAAAGAACTGGTCGACAGTCCACCATCTCAGGAGGTAGCATATCAGCAAAAGCCAATGGTGCTGAAGGAAGAGGTTCAAGCTGCACTAAAAGTATTAGCCAACAACAAGGTAGAAGGCATTGAATTGTCATCCATATGGAAGGCTGCAATCCTTGATCTTCATCAGCACGTCCGTCTCATTTTCAGCCAGCCAGGTTGTGTCATTTGCATCCAGCTTCTCTGATGACTTGCTCAGCATACAGACCGAATACCTACTCTGTTGCCCACTTTTCCTGATTTTTAAGCCATGCAGTATTCCCTTGTTCTATTGCAACTGCCTCTTGATCCCTGTACAAATTCTTCATGAGCACACTGAAAAGCTCTGGAATTTCCCTTCTTCTCAGGGGCATCCAAAGTTTGTTATGATCCACACAGTCAAATCCCTTGGCATAGTCAATGAAACAAAAGCAAACATCTGTCTGATATACCTGCTTTCGGCCAAGATCCATTTGATGTCAGCAATGATATCCCTTGTTCCAAGTCTTCTGAATCTGGGCTGAACCTCTTGCAGCTCCCTGTCAATGTACTGCTGCCACCATTGCTGAATGATCTTTAGAAACATTTTACTGCATGTGTTACCAATGATATGATTCTATAGTTTTGAGTATTCTGTTGGGTCACCTTTCTTTGGAATAGTACAAATGGTATGAATATGGATCTCTTCCAATCAGTTGGCCAAGTAGCAGTCTCCCAAATTTCCTGGTAAACAAGTGAGTTCTTCTAATGCTTCTTCAGCTTGTTGAAACATTTCAATTGTGATTCCATCAATTCCTGGATCCTTGGTTTTGGCCAGTATTTTCAGTAAAGTTAGAACTTCTTCCTTCAGCACCATTGGTTCTTGCTCATATGCTATCTCCTGAAATGATGGAATGTTGACTAGATCTTTTTGGTACTGTGACTTTGTGTATTCTTTCCGTCTTCTCTTGATGCTTCCTTCATCATTCAATATTTTATCCATAGAATCTCTCAAGATTGCTATTTGAGGCTGGATTATTTTCTCGAGTTCTTTCAGTTTCAGTTATGCTGAGCATGTTCCTCCCTTTTGGTTGTCTGTAATTCTAGGTTCTTGCAAATTTCATGATAATATTTGGCTTTGTCTTCTCATGGTGCCGTGTGACATTTTCTTTTCATCTACTTGACTTCATCCTTTCTTCTATTTACTTGAGCTACTCTCTGACTAAGAGCAAGTTTCAAAGTATCTTGTGACATCCACATTGATTTTTTCTTTCTCTCCTGTCTTTTTAATGACCGTTGGCTTTCATCATGAATGATATCCTCCCACAGCTCAGCAGGTCTTCTGTCATTAGTGTTCAATGTGTCAAATCTGCCCTTGAGATGTTCTGGAAATTCAGGTGGGGTAGACTCAAGGTAATATTTTGGCTTGTAGAATTGCTTTAATTTTCATCAGTTTTATCTTGAATTTATATATGAGTAGTTGGTGTTCTCTTCCACAGTTAGCCTCTGCCCTTGTTTTAGCTGCTGACATTGAGCTTCACCATTGTCTCTTTCCACAGAAGTAGCCAATTTAATTACTGTGTATTCCATCTGGGGAAGTCCATGTGTCGAGTTGCCATTTGTGTTTTTGAAAAGGTATTTGCTATAAGCAAGTTGTTGGTTTTGCTAAATTCCATTATATGATCTCCAACATAATTTCTATCACCAAATCTCTCTCTCTCTCTCATATATATATATATATATATATATATATATATATATATATATATATATGTATATGTATATATACTTCTATATACGCACCGTTTTATTGGGAGTTAATATAGATATCATGTCACTCCATAGTTCAATCACATCACGCAGCATTGCACAATTGCTACAATCAGTTTCAAAGTATTCGTTTCCTTCTTGAACTCCTTGACATCGGCTCCCTTTTACCCCACAGCCCCACCCACCACTGTACCCCCCAAAACCCTTATTCTACTTGCTGTCCCTATAGGTTCATCAATTCTGGGTTTCATATACTGAAAAACAGAAACACATATAGCAAAAATTCAAGTGGGTCACCCTCAATGACAAAACGCATCTGAGGTAAACCCCATTATGAACAAACAAAAACTTACAGAAACTGTTGAAAACTAGATAGGGTATATTTTTGAGCTACTCTTCTTCTTTATTTTCAACTTTTACACTCCAATCATCAATAACTATCAATGCATTTTTTTAAAGACCAAAAACTTTATTTCGTTTTCAGGGAAACATAAGATGCATGTGAACATAAAATATAAAACAAAACTACTCAGAGGTCCTCAAACTTTTCAAACAGGGGGCCAGTACACTGTACCCCAGACTCGTTGGAGGGCCGGACTATAGTTAAAAAAAAGAACTATGAACAAATTCGTATGCACACTGCACATATCTTATTTTGAAGTAAAAACCAAAATGGGGCAAAAACACCAGGCGGGCTGGATAAATGTCCTCGGTGGGCCACATGTGGCCCGTGGGCCATAGTTTAAATCTTGCAGTCTGGAAGCATGCCAAGACAGCATTTTCGGTGGGCCACAGAGTCCCGAAAAACTGATAAAAGGACACCTGAGGAGTTGAGCTCAGAGAAGGTTTGGAATCTTGAGTTTTGTCTTTGTTAAGAAAGAATAGGTGAGGTTCCAGTGTCTGGGGAAGAAGAGAGCTGGTAGGCTAGCATGAGTGATTAAGTAGCCTAGGCTCCAGCCAGAGCCAGTTGGAAAAGCCCCCATATTGGGTCACTATCATCAGCTGGGCAATGCATCTTGATTGCATGTTTGATCAATTTCAGACTGAAGACTGTTAGGACAGGTACCTGTCGGAGGACATTAGAAAAAGTCTGCTTGCCCCTATCAGACCAAGACGGATAATTCCAAAGGGCCACAGATCAATGAGCCATCTGCCTGGGCATCAGACTGAACCCTCAGAGCATCACCTTATCATGGAACTTTTATGGGTGGAGGCGACTTACAGTCCCGCAGCAGCTGCAACTCCTACCCTCTTCCCCCTTATTTGTCCACATAAATTTGAACAATAGTTGTATTGATTGGATTTCCTTGAAGGTGGATATATACCCTATCAGAAACAGCATTGTACATCAGGATGGATTTAGCAAGGTCCTTTCTGATGATGATTACTACCCTATTCTTGAAGGTGTTCTTCCCAGCATAGTAAATCATGTGGTTTTCTAATTTAAAATGGCCAATACCAGTCCATTTCAGCTCACCAATGCCTGAATATCGATTTCCATGCATTCCATTTCTTTTTTGGCCAGTTCCAATGTTCCTAAAGTCACACTTCACATATTCCAAATTCTGATCCTTCGATGATTTTTATAGCTGTTTCTCTGTACCTTGAGTCACGCCTCAGCAGCAAACGAAGATTCTTGCCAAAGGTTCTACTTCCAAAGGCTTTACTGACTCAGGTCACCATGGTCCCCTCCAAGGAATCAGCTCCTCTTCAGTCACATTTGGAATGCCCTTGGACCCGAGGGGCCTCCTCAGGCAATAGTATCTCTGACAATATTCTAGTTCCTGTTTCGATTTTTCAGGTATTGTCCAATACTTTGTCAGATGCTTTTGAGCTATGCATAAGGTTTCCAGTGACTTTTTCCTCTAAAGTCAAACGTAATTCCCAAACCACTGAGAATGGTGGCTCCGCAAGGTTGACACATGACAGCGAATGTTACTCTCAGCTTGCACTGAGGCATCTGTTACTGGTAAAGATATGTTGTGAGTGTGCACAATAGGGTTTTTACTATTGCCATAAATGCAAAATATTGCATAACTTTTAGTTAGTGAAGAAAGTATATTCAGGCGGGTACAGAGAATGCAGTTATATTGAAAACCACTGTCCATGAGGTTTTTTTGTACTTCCTCCCTACTGAGCACAAAAGTGTCTGAATTAGGTGATTCAACTAAAATTGCTGCCCAAAGTCGCCAGAAACCCTCCTCCTGGTCAAAATGCCCAGTGGCATCTTCCGAGATTGTATCCGACTGTTCTTCTCAGAGAGGCTTCATTCCATGTACATGTTACTTCTGAATAAATACCAGTCACTATCAAGTGATCCGTCTATATCAGAGTAGGATTATGTGCCAGAGGTTTTTAATGGTTGATTTTTCAAAAAGTATATCAGACTTTTCTCCCAAGGTGCTTCTGTGGGTGGCCTAGAACTTCCACCCCTTCAATTAGCAGTTGGGACTCCTTTCCCTCTCAAAGCCCTACTTAAATTCTTGTTTCCGTGTATTATTTCTTGTTCTGTCATTTCTTTCCCTCAGGTTCCTTTTCTATTTAGGCTTCCCCTCACGCCCTAGACTTTCAAGACAACATCCTCCCCATTATTCTCATCTTAATATGCAAATTATTCCAGCTGATTCTGAACTGGGCTTTTAATCTACTATCCTTTGATGTATAGTTCAGTACCTACAAACTCTTTAGCTATCAGGATTATCTGTCTGGTAAATCAAACCAGGCGGCTCCCCAGCCTTCCTCATGCCAGCTCGGTTTGGGCTTTCTTGGGTCTGCTTGAGTCAATTACCAGTCAGTTGTTTACCTTTTTTAGCTTCCCAGGTTGCTTACCCGCTCCTGTTTAGGTTTTGCAATTATTGTTGGGTTGATTTTAGCCCTGTTTGCTATCAATTTTGCGGGCTCTGGAGGAAGGGGAGGCTGATACAGGATGCCAGCCAGACGCCGTTGTAGACGCTTCCCCCACCATCTCTACCTTTTATGGAACTGCTGCAGTAGATTTCTTTCTGCCTGAAATTTAGCCACTACATTCTTTTTACACAGTCAGGTTCCTTCAAGTACAAAGCCGGGTAATTATAAAAAGCCTCATCAGCTTCCCACTGCCTACAGAATCATCAAAATGCCCAGTGTGTTTGATCTGACCCCAATATATATCTTTTAACATGATTTCGGATCTCCCAAACCATCAGGCATGCCTAAACCTGCAACATTTCTAGTTTTAAACAGTCACATGAATTATCTTTTATTTCAAAGAGAGGAATAAATTGTGGAACAGAGTAGGAGAGGAGTTTGGAATTAAACTAACTGTATGCTTTATCTTAGTATTTAATTCCTCTGTGCACATTTTCTTGCTTTTTTTTTTCTTTTTCTTCTTCCTACTCTGTGCACATTTTGTAATCTGAAAAATGTCTAGCATTATTATAATTAGGAAAACAAACATAGGCAAAGCACCTTAAAAATTGGCTGATTTATAGGAACTGAAATGTAAGCATTACTATTTACCATTCTCTGCATATATTTATTGTAGAATATCTAATCATTGGAGAAGCATCTCATTTATTCAACATTCATGGTGTGCCTAAAATGTAACAGACATGGTGCTGTGAGCTGCAAACACTGAATAAAGGATGTGATAATTCTTGCTTTTATGGAGCTAAGAAGAAAAACTGTTGGCTGATTATTACTATATAATATGTTAGAATATATAATACAGGAAAGAGCCAAGCACAGAGAATGTATAGTCAGTCTATAAAATATAAAGATTTACATCCGCACCCCCAGGCAGGCCTGAGGCTTTGGGGCTTGGCTTAAGGGGAGTCCCTCTGGGACATGGGGGTACAGTGAATGGTGTGACCCTTTGTTGGGCATGCCTACACAGTAGGGTATGTTGGGCCCCTCTAGGGTTTCCCATATGGGCTCCAATAAATGTCTTCCATTTTGTTTAAATATATATAAAGACTTAGAGTAGATGGGGAATGCTTCAAAGATTTAACATTTAAAGTGAAATTTGATGAGTGAATACATAAGGGCAAAAGGTTGTACTGGTGAGACCAGTGGGTGGGGCGAACCACAGGTAAGACTAGAGAAGCAAGCTAGGGCTAGTTGCACAAGGCCTTGACTAACCTGTTTGAGTCAGTACTTTGTTTCCATCAATGTTTGTCCACTGAACCACCTGGGCACACTGGGTGTGCCACAAATGAGTCAAAAGTACCTAATAATAATAACTGAAATGCAGCTGCTGGACAATTACTTTAAAAAATAATTAGGTCACATTCCAAATAATGTTAAACAAAAGAAGCTAAAGGTAAAAGAAAAGACACATTATTATTCAACTCTCATACAAGAAAATCCAGCAAAACAAAGTATGCTGTTTTAAATCAGGTTAGGGTAACTGTTACCTTAGCAATGGACACTGACTCACATGGGGACTTCTGGGATGCTTCTAAAATTGATTTTATTTGGGTACTGCGCCACATGGTTGTGTTGTGAAAATTCCTCAAACTATGGTATATATATTTTTTTCTATGTAATTTGTGTTGAAATAATAATTTAAAGTAGATTAATTATATATTTGTCTCATTGGATTTACTTGAATTTTTTTTTGTTGTTGTTTGGAGAACGGTAATTATGACTGCTTGCTGAGGATACACTTGAAATTTACTATTCAAATATCACTAGTTATATGCTGTTTATCTACCTGAGAACAGTCCTTGGATACTCTGAAAGGACAAGATACAATTATATATGTAGAAAAGATGAAACACCAGCACTTAGCAAATATATGATTGGGGTCTTAAAAGCTTGAAGGTAAACAAGTGGCCATCTAGCACAGAAGCAACAAAGCCCCCATGGAAGAAGCACACCAGCCTGTGTGATCATGAGGTGTCATTGGGATCAGGTATCAGGCATCTAAGATCCAGAACAAAATCATACCCAATGTGAATTTGAGGGAAGGACATGAAGTGGAGATCCAATGCCCACCTGTACAAAATTGGACATCACCTCACAGAGGGGTCACAGGGAAGAGATGAGCCAGTCAGGGTGCAGTATAGCACTGATAAAACACACAATTTTCCTCTAGTTCTTTGGTGCTTCCTTCACCCCACTAACATGACCTCAAATCTACCTTACAAATCAGGTTAGACTAGACCATGCACACTGCTACAGATAAGAGCCTGCAACACAGGGAATCCAGGATAGATAAACCCCTCAGGGCCAACAAGGAGTAGAGATACCAGGAGGATTAGGGGAGGGTGTGGGGAGAAAGGGGAAATTGATCACAAAGATCAACCTATAACCCCATCCCAGGGGGACGAGTAATGGAAAAGTGGGTGAGGGGTGACGGAGGATGATGTAAGATATGGAAATAAATAATCTATAACTTATCAAGAGTTTGTGAGGGAGGGTAGGCTGGGAGGGAGGGGGAGGAAATGGGGATCTGATATCAGGGGCTCAAGTGGGAAGAAAATGTTTTGAAAATGATGATGGCAGCATATGTGCAAATGTGCTTGACACACTGGATGAATGTATGGATTATGATGAGATGTAAGAGCCCCCAATAAAAGTACTTAAATATTTTAGCTCTAACAAGGGTGGTTAGCCTTACAGAGAATTTGGTTTGAAAGCACATCTACAAATGTAAAAGGAAATAGAGGAAAGAACTAGGAAGCAAAGGACATTTATAGAGGTCTAAATACAGGCATGTACATATGTAAATATATTATATATGTTAATGGGGAAATAGATCTATGTGCATATATTTATAGGTTTAGTATTAAGGTCACAGATGGACATTGGGCCTCCACTCAAGTACTCCCTCAATGCAAGAACACTTTGTTCTATTAAACTGGCATTCCATATTGCCCATCTTCCCTACACAATCGCTGAAGGCAAATGTGTGCATAAGCGAATGTGGTGAAGAAAGTGATGGTGCCCGGCTATCAAAAGATGTAGCATCTGAGGTCTTAAAGGCTTACAGGTAAACAAGCAGCCATCTAGCTCAGAAGCAACAAAGCCCACATGCAAGAAGCACACCAGCCTGTGTAATCATGAGGTGTCAATGAAATCAGGTATTTAAGACCCAGAGCAAAATCATACCCAATGTGAATGGGAGGAGGGCATGAAGTGGAAACCCAATGCCCATCTGTAGACAACCGGACATCCCCTTACAGAACGGATGCAGGGAGGAGATGAACCAGTCAGGGTGCAGTGTAGCAATGATGAAACATACAACTTTCCTCTAGTTCTTAAATGCTTCCTCCTTCCCTCTACTATCATGATCCCAACTCTACCTAAATCTGGATAGACCAGAGGATGTACACTGGTACAGATAGGAACTGGAAATCCAGGAAATCCAGGACAGAAGATTCCTTCAGGACCAGTGGTGAGAGTGGTGATACTGGGAGGGTGGAAGGAAGGTAGGGTTGAAAGGGGGAACCAATTACAAGGATCTACATATAACCTCCTCCCTGGGGGATAGACAACCGAAAAGTAGGTGAAGGCATCGGACAGTGTAAGATATGACAAAATAATAATTTATAAATTATCAAGGGTTCATGAGGGATGGGAGAACGGGGAAGGAGGGGGAAAATGAGAAGCTGACATTAAGGGCTCAAGTAGAAAGCAAGTGTTTTGAGAATGATCAGGGCAACAAATGCACAAATGTGCTTAACACAATGGATGGATGGATGGATTGTGATGAGTTGTAAGAGTCCCCAATAAAATGATTTAAAACAACAAAGAAGAAAGCGCATCTGCATAATCATGGATTACAATATATTTAACATTTACATATCCTTAGATCTATAAAGAACCTGTTTTAGTTGGGGTTTGCTTTTCTTAAGTTAAAAAATGAAAGAAAAAGGTTTAATTAGGAATATATATGACCCAGGTAAAAAGAACACAGTACAAAGGATATACAAGGCAAAGTCAAAGCTCGGACCTTTCTCAATGTAATCATACTATCTACATCCTTTGCTATTTTTAAAAAAATAAATGAGTTATTTATTGTGAATTAGTGAGTTAGTTTATTGTGCCAACCTGGACAATAGACACATGTGGGATTAATTGAAGGGCGGAGAGATATATGGCTTGGTGAGCCTTGCCTTTCTAGTTCTCCCATCTCTTGCTTTGTGATGGTTGGACCAGGGTGCAGCTGCCTTAGCCAGTCCCTGCTTTAGCTGGAAAGTCTCACTTCCTGCAAGACATCCCTGAGGAGAAGCCACATGGACCTCCCCCGATGCAGCCCTGGGTGCTGGAGCACCTGTGTGGGATCCCTGCCAGTGCTGAGATGTTTACACATTCACTGACTCAACTTTCCTCCTACAGTTGGCATCATCGTGTCTGTTGTGTGAGATGGAGGAGGACTTTGTGGATTGGTGTCGGACATATGACTTAATGTTGGACTTGTGGGCTTGGGCAGCGCTGGGTTGGGATGTTTTCTTGATGTACACTTAACCTTTATATGAAACTCTCTTATACATGAGTTTCTATGGCTTACACATTTAGGTTTACAATAAGTAGGTTATTTCAGACCAATTCTGCATTCAGCAGTTCAAACTACTCATCCACCACTGCCCCCACCCCCAGCCCCTTCTGATTTCTCTTCCCTCTCAGAGGGATCTCTATCCTCCCCAACATCTAACTCAATACCTGTCAACCTTCTAGTCTGTTGCTGTATCTCCCACCCTTTGCCTTCCCTATCTGGGAACCTCCAAAACCCATTCCTTTTGGTATGCATGTATTTGTCTTATTTTTTCTCCTTACAGTAGTGGTCTCATACAATATTTGCCCTTTTGTGATTGACTTAACTTCAGTCAACATGTTTTTCAGGATCATCCATGTTATAAGGTACCTTGTGTTTTATCAGTGATGCAGTCAGTGTTCATCGTGTGTATCTACCAAAGATTCTTCATTCTTCTACTAATTGGGTTTGGGGCTGTTTCCACCTTTTTCCTATTGTGTTATTACTGTGTTGAACATAGGAGTGCATATGTCTGTTTGTGTTACATCTCTTACTTCTTTAAAGTATATACCCAGCAGAAGTATTGCTGGCTCATAGGGAATTTCTATTCCCAGGTATTTGAAGTAGGACCATATTGCTTTCCACAATGGTTGTACATATTTACAGACCCATCAGCCACGTATAAGAATTGCAGTCTCTCCATACCATCTCCAGCACTTGATGTCTAGTTTTTAATTGGGCTATAATTGTCATGTAAGGTTATCTCATTTTTGTTTTGATTTGCATCTCCTGAATGGCTAGTAATGATGAGCATTTTTTTCACGTTATATAGCCATTAGGATGCCATTTTTGGTGCACTCTCTGTTCATGTCTTTGACCCAATTCTTAATTGAATTGTTTTCCCCATTGAAGTATGGCAATTTCCTATAGATTCTGAGGTTGCTCCCTTTTTTGTTGTTTCGCTACTAAAGATTTTCCCCAGTGCATGAGCTCTCCTTTTGCTCTTTTGATGAAGTCTTTTTGACAGGTCGATACTTACCGTAAATGGAAATCAGCTGGCACTGCCACAGTAAAGGTGTTGGGAATGGAATCAGGCACACTAACTAGACACCTATGGAAAAATCCAAACTGCATGAGCCGACCCAGGCCACCTAGGTCCAGGTGGAAGCCAACCTGGGCACACCCACATTAAGTGCCAGCAATATTACATCATACAGGTGCGCTTAAACTAAGTCACTAAGCCAGCCAGTACCCTCAACTATGTCCCGTCCCCAGAGGGGGATAAATAGCAGACTGAGGCAAGCCATTTCCTTTTGTTCAGGTGCTCTCTTGAAGGTCAGAGGGTAGGATTCCTCCCACGTGTGCACCTGCTCGCCCCTCTTCGTATTTCGTACTCTTGGTTCTGCTCCCTTGGCTCCACACTGTGGATCCACATGCCTGTTCCAGTACACCTTTTACAGGCTTCTCTGTGCTCCCCTGAAGTGGCCACCTTCAGTTGAGAACTTTGCCCCAGCCACGTGGTCTTGTACTCTTTCCAGAGATAGTGTGTATTTTCTGAGACTGTAACACCTGAAACTTCCCTTTCCCTCATAAGTCACTTGGATTTACAAAAGTGCTTCTGCCACATGAATTCTCTCAGCATTGAGAACCGAGGTAAATCACCCCAGAAACTCAACATTTTGATGGACATAAGTGTCTTGTTTTCAGTAGGTCTAAGTCATCTATTTTTGTCTTCTATTGTGTGTGCTTTCATTACATTTGACAGTATGTTTATGTCCTGCAATAGGGCTCTGTTTGTTACTACTTTTATTAGATAATATTAGAAACAAAAAACACATCGCTATCAAGTTAATTTTGACTCATAGTGACCCCACAGAACAGGGAAGAATGGTATGGAAGAGTTTCTGAGATGATAAATGTTTATGAGAGTAGAAAGCCCCATCTCTCTTGTGGAACTGCTGGCAAGTTCAAACTGTTGACCTTTTGGGTAGCAGCCCAAAGTATAATCCACTATGCCATGCTTCCTAGCTCTGGTATTTATACCTAGCTTATTGGTCCATCGAGTTCATTTTTGTTCATAGGGTTAGATATGAGATCGTTTCATTCTTGTGATGGTGGTGGGGGGTACTCTTTTGCTAGCACCATTTGTTGAAGAGACCATCGCTTTCTCATTTAATAGGGTTTTTTTTTTTGCCCTTGGGTGACTATCATGTGTCTATAGGTGGATATATTTATTTGTTTTCTGCTCTGTTCCCTTGGTACCTAACACTTTACCAGGATCATGCCTACCATGGCTATGTAATACGTTTTAAGGTCAGGAAGTTTATCTTGTTTTTCTTAGGTAGTTTTTTGCTTATTCTGGGTTCCTCCCCTCTCTATGTTGTTAGCAATTAGAATAAAGTTGGGACTGGATAAGAATTGCATTTTATTTACAGTGTTCGATTTATAAGATCCTTTGTGGCAGAGTGGGCTGTGTTCGGCTGTTAACTGCGAGGGCAGAAATTCAAAACCACTAAGCACTCTGCAAGAGGAGTACGAAGCTGTCTACTTCAGATTTAGAATCAGAAACCCACAGCAGCTGTTCTACTCTATCCCACAGTGCCACGGAGTCAGAATTGACTTGATGGAAGTTAGCTTAGAGCTGAGCTTTGGGTAGGATAGACATTTTCATAATATTGGACTTTCCTAACCATGAACATAGGATGGTTCTCCATTTCTGTAGGTCTCTGGTTTCTTGTAGTAGTGTTCTGTAGTTTCCTTTGTACTAGTCTTTCCCTTCGCTGGTTAGGTTTATCACTAAGTATTCCACCTTTTGTTTGGATATTGTAAATGGTATTGTTTTACTTTTTCTCTCAAGGTCTTGGTAACACATGGAAATCCTAATAATTTTTGTATATTAATCCTGTATCCTGCCATGGTGCCAAATCTTTTGTTTCCAACCATAATTTGGCAACTCTTTAGCATTTTCTACATTTACAAAAATCATATCATCTGCAAATAGTTGTTTCACTTCTTTGTCCTTTTGGATTCCTTTCTGTTATTTAATAGTTCCAAGACGTCCAGCACAATGTTGAGTAAGAGTGGTGATAAGTGGCACCCTTCTTTGGTTCCCACTCACAAGAGGAAGGCTCCAGATTCTTCTCCATTGAGCAAGATGGTGGTGGTTTTTCATATATAGCCTTTATTGTGGTTGGAAATTTCCCTTCTCTGCCTACTTTGTTATCAGGAATGGGTGCTGGATATTGTCAGGTGTCCGCATGATCATGATTGATATTCTGTCATTTGTATGGTGGATTATACTGTTTTTCTAATGTTTAGCCAAATGTCTAGCTAGCTTGAAGCCCACTTGATCATGGCCCATTGTTTATGAAATATTGTATGTATTGGCTAGTATTTTGTTTACAGTTGTTACATCTAGGAGCCCTGGTGGTGTAGTGGTGACAGGTTGGGCTGCACCAGCAGTACCTGAAGAGAAAGAGTGGGCTTTCTACTCCTGCAAACAGTTCTGTAGTATCCTCTGTCATGACTTTTGTCTGGTTTTGCTCTCAGGGTTTTATGCTTGCTTCATAAACTGAGTTTGGGAGGTTTCTTGGTCCTTTTATTCTAGAAAATCTGTGTAGCAAAAAAAATTCTGAATTGATATCAACTCTTCTCTGAAGATTTAGAAGCCATTAGGTCCATTTAGTTCTGGACTTTGTTTCAATGTTTTAAAATAACTCAAATCTGTTTCTTATTTTATTATGGGTCTGTTGAGATTTTCTTCAATCTGTTAATTTGGGTAGATGGTGTTTCTAGATATTTGCCCATTTCATCTAGGTTTTCAAATTTGTTAGAATAGTCTTTGGTTGTAATTATTAACTTTTTTTTTTTAATTTGGTTGGTTCTGTGGTGATATCACCCTTTTAACCTCCAATCCTTAATATTTATACCTTCTCCTTTTTCCTTTTAAAATTTGTGATTTATCAGATTTGTCAATCTTTTCAGACTCAATTTCTTGTATTGATTTCTTTCTGTTTTCCAATTAATTCACTTCTGCTCTACCCTCTAAAGTTTCTTTTCTGCTGGTGGTTGAAGGTTTATTTTGTTGCTCTTGTTCTTGAAGATGCTGGGTGTTAAGTGTTGATTTGGGGTTTCTTTTTCCATGTGCATTGATTACTATAAAGTGTTCTCTGATAACTGCTTTTGTAGCAGCCCTAGTGGCATAGTGATTTCACATTGGCCTATAACTGGAAGTAGTTTGAAACCACCAGGTGCTACTCACAGAAGGAGGAGACTTTCTATGTCCATAAATAATTACTGGTTCGGAAATCCACAGGGGCAGTTTTACCCTGTCCTATCGGGTCACTGAATTGGCATCGGCTCAATGGCAGTGAGTTTTTAACTGCTTTTGCCGTGTCCTACGTGTTTTGTTTCAGTTTGTTTCAAGGACTTTAAAAATCATATCCTTCTCTTCACCTACCTTCTTACCAAACTCATGAAGGGTAAGGTCATTTGGTGGGAATTAAAAGACTTTGGCTAGAAAATCATTATTAAATAATTGTCGCTGGTTTCACACTCACAAACACGATATACTTACTCATTTCACAGCTATATAGTACTCCACTATATATGTACATTTTTATTTAACCCACGTGTTTAATATTCCTAAAAATGGTATTTTTTCATCAAGAAATCTGTGAGAAACTTCCCAAAGTATTTATCTCCATCAACAGTGTGCTACCAAATCCTCTGACCTATTTCTATTTAGTTAACATTGCCATTTCATTATTTTATACAGCAATTATATATTTGATTACACTGGTCACTTCATTTCTCTGTATGTACTAAGCTGTTTTGATTACCACAGTCTTGAAATATATTTGAAAGTTTTCCAGGTTGTTTTTTAATTCTCTACAAAAGGATCATTTAAGAAAAATACTTTCAAGGTGGAATTTCAGTTTGCTTTAATGACAGATTACCAGCATATAACTGCTGTTCATACTACTACACAATCCAATAAATACACTGAAACTTGATTTTCCTGCCTCCCCTTTAAAAGATAACAATGATCACACTATGACATCACATTTAAAAATCTTCAGTAGAAACAGACATTCTAGATTTTGTGTAAGCTTAAACAACCATAATTTTTAAGTTGCAAACACCTGTAGCAAGTGACCTAATATTGATGTGTCTTTTTGCAGGAAAAACTAACAAAGTAAAGAACACGTTGAGCTATTTTTCCAAGAAAACATTATCTTTATTTAGATACAACTCACACATGGTGGTGGTGATTGTTATTAGATGCCATCAAGAGTCAGCTCTGACCCACAGTGACCCTATGCACCACAGAACGAAACTCTGCATCGCCCTGCTCCATCTTCATAATTACACATTAAGAGAAAATATTTACATTTGGAAGTAAAATGCTACTGTTTTATAAAGGCTTTAAAGTCTTATACATTTTCTCAATATGTTTTAGCAACTTTAAAAGTGCTGTTGGATTATATGGGAAAAGATTTTTCTTCTGCAAACGGTAAATACCACCATGCAGCTCTTCAAAGCACTTAACTGTTCTGTAAAATATCCCTGCTTCAGAGACAACACTATTTAGGGACACTTCACAATCAACAGAGAAGGAACAATTAGATTCTTTTGCAACCAAAGACCTTGACCAAGGTTCTAGAGTCAGCTCTTTATTACTGCTATTTGTTCCAGTTGTCCCCTGTATCTCCATTGCTTCTTTGTGTAAAGACATCTGCTTGCTGTTTGCCAAACTACGATCTGTAGATTCCACCTCAGAATCATCAGAACTGTCATAATCTACCAAGCTTTGGGAAGCACAGGACGACAGCCTCGCGGTACAAAGCCTGGAATGAGTGTCCTGGGACATCATGGCCCGGTCATCACATTGCCTCTTCGAAGGTTCAGAAGAAGCATCAGAAGCTGAGTAGAGCCAAGCTTGAGCATCTATCTGACTTTTAAGAGTATTCCAGTAATGTGACTTGGTTGGGTTGGTGCTTGTTTCTTGGAGAGGTGAAGGAATACAGCCACTACTGACTTCATTTTTTGATTCATCAAAGCACTTGCAAATGGTAAAAAATGTATGCCAGTCTCTTTGGAGTAATTTTAAATACTGAACAAAATATTCAAGAAAACAAGTCTCTGATGAAATCAGAAAATCCAGAAGAAATGTAGAATCAAATCCTACATTTTTTAAAAAGAACAAGAAAATACAGTGAGGATTATAGCCATATTCATGTGTGTGACGATTCCACATTTCTTTTTCTTGGGCTGTGCATCCAAAAGTTTCACAATAGTCTCTGAAAATAAATAAGATCTCAGATTAATTACTTTTAGTAGGGAACAGCTTTAACACACAACTCACACATAACGCAATACTTTTTAATCTACTCTTTTAAAAGTAAAAAATTCAAAACCAACTCTTTACCCTACTACAAACTAAAAAAATAATTGGATTCAATAAAGCAAACAATGTACACTTAGTTTTTTCCTTATCTATCAAATGCCTGATGTCATCTCTTATAGCAAAATCAAAATCTTTTATTCTTGCTGCTTTTAGCCACCTCACCTCCTGACTTGCAGCTGGTATCCAATGAACACGAGAACAAACTGTTGCCCAGTTTTGTGCATTCCTATGACTGGTTGTGAACTGAGCTGTTTTGTGAGGAACAGGGCTTCCACTGGCCTTTCTTGGTCAGTTAACGGTAGGCTAGAAGTTCGTGATTAGGAAACAAACGCAGATCTCCTATATGAAAGGTAAGACTCTACCAATGCCTCTCACCTCCCATTCTTATAAGTAACTAATTCCATGTGGTATAGCAGGCCTAGAAGCTAGCCTACTCCTTCGCTGCCATGCTTTCCTCAACAGAAGGCAGGTGACCTAGACCGACCAGTCAAAGCACTTGGTTGGCTCTGACAAGAATCTGTGACTCAAGATAAGGCAATCAGATCATAACAGCAACTTTTGCTGAAGCTACTAAAAATTGTGATTGTAAGGCTGGCTGATATAGAAAAACCCCAGAGCTGTCAGTAAACACGCCTAAGAAGAAATTCTAAGCTGTGAAAGAGAAATGATGATGTGATTCTGAACTCCTCTATTATTCTTGACTTTCTGGAATTCTCATTCATAAGCCAATAAGTATTTTTCCCCTAAACTAGTTTGGGTTGGTTCCTTATCATCTATAACAACAACAACAACAATTCCTAACTCCATTAAAATATTACTTATGACATAAAATAAGTTTCTCTGCATGTACTGATGCTAAAACCATTAGAAATTCACACAGCAAGACTGCATTTAATTCATAAACTTCCTCTATCCTGAGAATTAAGAAGCAAGAAGCCAATTTTGACTATAGCCAAGATATATTCTGGGAGTCCTCATATAACAGTGGTTAAGTGTCAGTTGCTAACCAGAAGGTTGGTGGCTTAAACTCACAAGATGCTCCATGGAAGAAAGATGTGGTAATCTAATTTCAAAAGATTCATAGCCTTAGAAATTCTATGGAAAAGTTCTAGTCTTTGCTATAAGTTGACTGCAGTAGATAAGATATAAAAAGCATATAATGTGCATTTGCAGACTGATTTGGGTTTCGACCACTTTTGAATCAAATTTAAATTACATGCAGCAATTCTGTGTTCTTGATTAGAATCTTTTGAAAATTGGCCACAAACTCTTACTAGTGGCAGAAAGCTACCAGTACCAACAATGCCAAAATACATGTAAATAATGAGAGAAAACTACGACACTGACAATCAGCAACAAGAAATCTCGCTAAGAAACAAAGCATTGTACTGCTTTAATAAAGGAGAAGCAGAAATAGTATAAATGGTCACGTTATTAATAGATACTTGTAACAAGAATATATAACTCCAAACCATCTGTTTTAATAAAGGAGAGGCAGGGTTGGCCTAAGAAGTCATATACCAATAATATAACTTTCTAACTAATTTCAGATACTGGCCTCAAGAAGGTATCAGCTCAGAGTGCGTGATGGGGACCCAATGGCCTTCTGCAGACAGCTGGACATCCTTGCAGAAGGGTAGTGGGGAGGAGATGAGTCACTCAGGGTTCAGTGTAGCAACAATGAAACTCAAAACCTTCCTCTAGTTCCTGAACGCTTCCTCCCCTCCCAATTATCATGACCCCAATTCTACCTTGCGGACCTGGTTAGACCAGAGGATGTACAGCGGTGCAGTAGGGTTCTGGAAACACAGGGAATCTAGGACGGACGAACCCCTCAACACCAGCGGTGGGAGTGGGGACACTGGGAGGGAAGAGGGTGTAGAAAGGGAGAACCGATCTTGGAGATCTATGTGTAACCTCCTCTCTGGGAGATGGGCAATGGGAAGGTGGATGAGGGGAGACACCGGGCAGTGTAAGATAAGATAAAATAATTATTTATAAACTATTAAGGGAGCAGGGGGAAGGGGTGAGCGGGGGTGGGGGGGGTGGGAAGGAAACCGAGCTGATTCCAGGAACCCAAGTGGAAGGCGAATTTTGAGAATGACGAGGGCAACGAATGTATAAGGGTGCTTTGCTCAATTGATGGATTGTGGTAAGAGTTGTATGAGCCCCAATAAAAAGATTTATTAATTTAAAAAAAAGAAAATGTTTTGAAATGAGGGCAACAAATGTGCAAATGTGCTTGACACAATGGATGGATGTATGGATTGTGATAAGAGCTGTACGAGCCCCCAATAAAATGATTTTTAAAAAGAAAAAAAAGGTATCGGCTCAAATTCAACTATAATATTAAAGTAAAAATTCAGTACATCTCCTTTAATTTTTATAAGCTCATAATCATCTTTAATGGCAAAGTAATTATTAAAATTCATAGCTCAATACAGATCAGTAGGTGTTAAAACTACAAAGTGTTTTTAAACATCAACTAAGTAAAGATCTTGATCACAGAGGCAAAAAGGGAGCAGCAACTGAACTAAAAGCTGTTTTCTCATCCCAGTCCAGTTCTAGAACTGCAAATTTGCCCAGCCAGCCATCATGGGAGCGAAAATGTAATCTTGTTTTCATATAGACCAATTCAAGAAACCAAGCTCACTGCCATCAAGCCAATTTTGAGTCATTAGCAACCCTACAAGACAAAGAATACTCCCTGGTGTGTTTCTGAGAGTATAAATCTTTATAGCAACAAAAAGTCAAATCTTTCTCCCGAGAAGTGGCAGGAGGATTTGAACTCAATGCATAGCCCATTCTACTTTAAATATTAATGTAGGGAAGGTATAAATAAGAATTTGCATTAAAGATGACACATATCTCAGTGATAATTATTTATTTGGCATCTATGTCAAGGAACCCTTGTGCCGTAGTTACACACTCAGATGTGTTTTATTTCTTTTCTCAAGCAATAAAGAGGTACTTATGAGAAAACTAGAATCATTTTTAGGGACACCTCCCCCAAAGGTAAATAATATGCACAGCTCAATTATTAGAAAATATTTTCTGCTTTCCCAGCATGTAGGTAGTATAACAATTATTTAAAACTATACTAACCTGGTCAGCTTTAGGTAGAGGCCCAGAGTTCCCTTGGCAGCTTCTAGCATGTCATCATCCTGTTCTATAAACACCCTAGACAGCCACTCACATGGACTATGTAATCGCAGAGAAGGCTGAAGATGACGCGTTAAGAAGGTCAGTAACTCAGACATGAATCTCTGTAAATCACCTTAAAATAACATAAATCTCAAAGCATAAGTAACAGTGCATGAATGCTGGAATAACACCTTATACATATAAATGTATCATGAATATAAAGCAGTCGCCCTTATACAACACAGGTTCATATATACATGGAGCTTTTAAAAAGTGTCATGAATACCAATTATCTCTGTGTTAGCAGTTTCTCTCGCCAGTAAACTGCATGGTCGTAAAAAGCGATCCCTTATATTTTTCATCATGTTTAGTGAAATACTGTGAACCTTGAACAGCACCACGGCACCCACAGGAAGTACCATTAGTGATGCTGGAAGTACTCCCAAGAAGAAAAGCCCTAACATTGCAAGACAAAGTTGAATTCCTTGACATCTCTAATGCACAGTATTGTAGATTGACATATGCAGTCATATTTGCCTGTCATTTCAAGGAACAGGAATCTAGCATTACAAAAAGGGGGAGATTCATGATTTTGTCACTGCTGAAAACCCTGCAATGTTTACAAGATGTTTTATCTTATATCGAAACTGTAGCTTTTATTCGGGTATACTATATAATGTATGTAACATACAAAATAAGTTGCAATTGATGTTTATGTTATTGGTAAGGTTTCTGTCCAACAGTAGGCTATTAGCACAAGTTTTAGAGGGAGTAAAAATGATATACATATATGGATTTTCGACTATGCGGGGGACTGGTGCCCGATTCCCACATTATTCAAAGGCCAGCTGGACCAAAAATACACGACCACAGTGCGCACTATCAAATAACACTGTGCATCACAGATTTGTTTTGGAAGTAAGAAGCTGAGGCTCAGAGAAGAGACATGCCTAAGCGCATACGGTTAAAATATCTCGACCAAATTCCTATTTGACAAAGATGCCCAAACCAAATCGAACAGACAGCCATGGATTCTTTGCTGACTCCCTGTGACTCTAAAGGACAGAGCAGAACTGCCATGGAGTGCTTCCCAGGCTGCAAGTCTTTCTCAGAGCAGACTAGCACATTTTCTTCCACTGAATGGCTGGTGGATTTGAACCGATGTTTTTGTTAGCATTCGAGGGCTTAACCACTAGAGAAGGGCTACTTGACATAAGTGTCAAATAAGTAATTATCACTGAGAATGAAAAGGTCACCTTTAATGCGAATTCTTATAGCCTAAAAAGACTCAAATAATAGAATAGTAACAGAAATTACCTAAAGTATCTATTACTAGAGGCAACAATGCTCCAACAAAAGTTTTGTACAGGGCGCCAACTACAATGATCGATGTATTAATTCTGCTCCTCACGCCACCCCCACCCACTCCCCAGGAGGACAACAGTATCGTGGGTGAAGGGGACAGTGGGAGCTAAGATATGAAAAAAGTAACATAATTTATCAGGGGTCCATGAATGTCAGAAGGTGAAGGAGGGTAGAAAAAAGGAGGAACTGATACCAAGTGCTGAAACAGAAAGAAAATTATTTTGAAAATGATGGCAACGTCTATACAAATGTGCTTGATAAAACTGATGTATGGATTGTCCCCAATAAAATGATTAAAATTAAAATAAACAAAAACAAAGTAGTTTTGTAAAATACTACTTACAAAATAATTACAAACAGTACAATTGTAAGATATGGATGCAAAAAATAGTCTCGACGAGTTTTAAGTGCAGTTTAAAACTGAGTTATATAAAACATGCCACCTAGTGTTTTAAATTACAACTGCACAAATTTTATTGAATGTGTAGTTTTTGTTTATTTTTTTAATTTGGGGGCTCTTACAGCTCTTATAACAATCCATCCATTGTGTCAAGCACATCTGTACATATGTTGCCATCATCCCTTGCAAAACATTTTCTTTCTACTTGAGCCCTTGGTATCAGCTCATCCTCCCTCCCCTTCCTCATAAACCTTTAATAATTAAAAAATTATCATTTTTCTTCATGTCTTACACTGACCACTGTCTCTCTATATCCACTTTCCTGTTGTCTGTCCCCCTGGGAGGGGATTATATGTAGGTCATTGTGATCGGTTCCACTCCCCCCACCCTTTTCCCTAGCCAAAGCAATTTAAGAAATAAAATACTTAAAATTAAAACAAATTTTTAATTTTCAAGCTGCTTGTTTGTGACTGCTGGCTGTTTGCTGTCCTCAAGTGAAATGGGTACGTGTTTTCTGACATAAAATAAATGGCACACTTAAGTAGTTTGCTTTGGGCATGAGTCAACATCCAGGATATTATGTATGCAATAATTTCTTAACCAATTTAACTGTTACACATTCGTTTCAATTTAATTTCTAAATACCAATAATTGGCATTATATTCATTTTTGAAGGATAATAAATTCTAAAACAAAACCAAACTCATTGCTGTCAAGTAGATTCTGATTCACAACAACGTTATAGGACAGGAACCATGCTCCACATGGTTTCCAAAGCTATGAATCTTTATGGAAGCAGACTGTCAGATCTTTCTCCCAAGGAAAAGCTAGCTGGTGGATTCTGGGTTCAAACTGCTGACCTTTAGGTTATAGCAGTCAAGCATTTTAATTACTGCGTCTCTAGTGCTCCTACAATAATATTACAATCAATACAAACTTATATTAACTTATGTCACATATTTTGAGGTGCCAGACATCAGTTTGTTTTGTAACCTAAGCTAGTCTTTAGAAGCCCTAGCGGCACAGTAGTTAACAAGCTGGGCTGCTGACTGCAAGTCTGTCGTTGACAACCACCACCCGCTCGCTGTACAGGAGAAAGACGAGGCTTTCTACTCCCATAAAGACTTTCAATCTCGGAGACTCGCAGGGGCAGCTCTACTCTGTCCTACAGGGTCACTATGACTTGACTTAATGGCAGTACGTTTGGTCTGGTTTTGAAGCTGTTTATTACGTTGCACAAATTCAGCTTAGCACATAGAAACTGTGCTTCTTAAGGTGCGTTCAGGTCTTTCTCTTTTTTGAAGTTAATAAAAATAACTAGCTTAAACAAAGTAGACTATAAACTGGTTCCTGAGATTCAAAGATTATGATTTTACTTATCTAATTACAAATTGCATAAAAAAGGATTTCAGATAATTACCTTGTATTTCACTTAGTGAAGAATAACTTTGACACTTGAGTTCCAAGGATTTAAGTAAAAGTAAAGACGCTGCTCTAAGGATCACATGATCTGGACTAGGGTTACTTTCATATCCTGGCTGAATGTTGTCGCCTCCAAAGCAGGAAGATTTTTCAAGAACAGACAGTGTTCTCAGCCACCCTGTTTTCACAGCATCCAAAACTGCATTTGCTAGCGCCAACATGTCCATATCTAACCGTTGATCTCGTGGCTCTAGCACAGGAACACATCCACGAAAGAGGTCTTCACCCACTTTATGGAGAAGGCACTTTTTCATAAATATGATCAACTTCCTTCTGACAAACGCTGGGGTGGGCCAGGTCAGAGCAGCCAGCGCGCAAGAAGGGTTCACAAAGAAAATCCTCTGGCAAGTGAAATGTAACTTCAGGTAGATTCGGGAGGATATAAGAAGTTCAAGCAACTCCAGGAAACACATCAAGCTGTTTATTATTTTAGAACTCTCTTGGCACTTTTCAAAACACGAAGAAAATATAGAATAATAAAACATTGCAAAAGTAGTATCAAAAGGAGCCAGGAACTGCTTTAGGATTTCTGAAATGATAAAAATAGGTATAAACACAGGGAAAACAAAGACTTCTAAGACATGCTTTTACAATGAAATCTTTAGAAAGATGAAAAAAATAAATATGAAAAAGTTGTACTATCTTTAATAGGAACAGGTTATTAGCTAAAAATCACTATTATTGTCAATTACATAATTATAGACACCAGACTATGTGAATAACAGTAATGAAAAAGCTTTAAAATTTCTCTTCAGATTATTTTCTTTTAAAAGGTATGAAGGGTTCCCCAAAATAAAAAGATGATTTTTCAAAGCTAAGTATTTAGCTTTTTTTTGACAAAACAACCTCAACACTTTCAGAACACTCTCCATTATACTTAATACATTTGTCAAATCTGCATTTCCATTCTTGGAAACATTTTTCACACTCATCTGTTTGGATGGCTGACAGCACCTCCCTCATTATTTTCTTTCCCTCTTCTACCTCGTCAAATAGCTGTCCTTTCATGTCCCTCTTCATTCACGGAAACAACGAAGTCACATGGTGCAAAGGCAGGTGATTCAGGCGTGTGAGGCAAGCTGCTTTTTACCAAACACTAGTGCACTGAGATGGCTGCGTGAGCAGGTGCACTGTTGTGGCGACACAGGCCCTGCCGGCCACAAAGCAGGCCTCTTTTGTCGTCATTATGCAATCTTTCAGAACCTCTAAATAGCAAGATGGATAGACAGTCTGACCTGGTGGGCCGAACTCCAAAGGCAATGCTAGTCAACATTTTAATCCTTTTGGGAAGCTGACAGAAGTCCAGAATGAGCTTTGTCATCAATCGACCTTTCACTTTTTGATGTGAGAAATCACTCGCAAACACTAGAGTTTTCCCCATAGTGCTGTTCTTGTAAGCCACGTTCAACATCACAACCGTTTCCGTGGCATTTTTCTCAAGCAGGAAACAAAATGTGAAGAGTTGCACACTGTTCTCTTAAATCAGCCATCCCCAAACCAAAGTTCCAGTGAAAGTGCTTTTATGAAAAAGTTCACTGTGACCCCACTCGTTACATTAATTCAGAGTGAGTTGCTTCATGCCGGCCTAGTGGGAAAAATGCATAGTACAAAACATTCGCCCAGTGGAGCCATTTTCTGATTTTTGGGGGTGCACACCCTCGTATGTATCCTTAATAAAAGAATTATGGGGAAGTCTTTAGTTTTCACGTAGTAACACAGGTCAGATGTTTAAAATAAGTTCTGAATAGTACTATATCTATAGTGCTGCTTGGGAGCAAGATAATGGCAATCATTTATAAAACAACAAATAATATTTACCTGTTTTTTGTATACATGTATCTTTCACGATTTCTTTTATTACGATTATAAGAGTCTGGAGGCAGTACACTACCTTATCACTCTCAATGTATTCAGAAAGGGTTTTTTGGCAAAAAGTAATCCAGGAGCTGCTTAATGTCATCTGTGTGTGAAAATAAAAAATAAAGGTCGTAGTTAGGATACAATCTTTTCTTTTCAATTACAAACAGCTTGTATACATAGCACTACTCTATACGACATGACATATCAATTTATTAAAAATGCTATTTTGTTTAAAAAAGAAGCAAAATATTCTAATACTCTATAAATATATTCAATAAGCCATAGAAATGTAAAGTCATGGCTTCCAGTGAGATGGTAGACTAGGCAGGCTGACTAGTCAGACCCTCTACAACAAAGAAACAAGAAGAAAGGATTGAGAGGTGGACTGAACAGGACTAGGCGATGCTGCACAAAAAACCCCCAGTAATTGAGGAGGAAGACAGGATTGTCACCTGGCCTGCCAGAGTGCAGCCATTTTGAGCTTTTGTAAGCAGCGGCCTGATCAGGCCAGTGGCCTGCCTAGGACAGCACAAGAGACCAAAATGATGGCTGATGAACAGGCTAGCAAGGTGCATTCTTCCCCTTGCTCCTCCCTCCCCCCCCCACCCCCCCGCTCCCAGTGAACAGTGTGGCCAGACACTGGCCGACCTCTCTCCCCATCACTGCTCCAGCTGAAGGTCGGGGCAGGTTCTTCTGCATCTGGCACTGGGTGCATGCCACTACTGCATTACAAGGCAAGTGCTAGCCTTCTTTACTGGCCAATAGGACAAGCACCTTACCTGGGCTGCAGGAACTCTCTCTCATACCAGGCAATCTGCCTCTAGCTGTCCCATGGGCTGACAGAACACCTTCAGAGGCGAGTCTACTCCAGGTGCCCTCTCGGCAGACAGGCACTTCTGGGATCAGGAATCGTGACCCCAGCTGCTCGACTCAGGGCACGTTTTTGGCTAGTAGAAACGTTGTCCAAACCAGGTACTCCACAGCCCAGTGGCTTCCACCTGATCTGCACAGGGTGCTATGTTCCCGTTACCAATCTGACCAGGAAGAGGACTACGTAGGTGCCCTGCTTCCCTGTTTGGACTCCTGGGTCCTTTCCCTTCCCTGTATTTTTCCTTGGTTTCCTTTTCCTCCCCCTTGTTTTATTTCCTTTATTATAATTTTTTAATTTCCACTCCTTTTCATCATTATTATTTTACCTTGTTTTCACTTCCTTTTGTTTTATTATTCCCTTACTTATTTAGTTAGTATTTTCTTTTGTTGTGGTTTTTCCTCCCAACCACCTGGAGGCAGCAACTGTTCACATTTATCAAAGACCACTACACTTTACGCACAGAGCAAGGCACATCAACCACTCCTGCGCTACCTGATCAATAGATGGCAGTCAACCAAGGGCAAGCCACCTTCAACTGCTCTACAGGAACGGAAGCAGATGACTGCACCGACCTTCCCTTCCTCTATGTCATAGCCACTAGAAAACAGGTGGTGAGCTCCTAAGCCCTGGAAGCCGGGCAGGAGCAGAATCGCATACTCGCTTTACTTGTTAGGATCTATCAAAACAAAATCAAGACAACGCCTACCTAGATAAATAAACTTAGGTAGAAAATTTGAAAAACTCCTAACAAAAGAAGAAAATGAACATGTCAGTAAAAAACTTTACACAATAAAAGTCCAAGCTCAGATAGCTTCACTGGTAAACTCTCCCAAATATCCAGTGAAGAACTGACACCACTTACTCTACTGAAATTATTGCTGAAGAAAGAGGATGATTACTCGTGAATTCATGTTATCAAAGGAACATAACCCTGATACGAAGCTGGGTAAAAATATCAGAGGAAAATAAAATCATAAACCGTTATCCTGCATGCACATAAATGGAATAATTTTCAATAAATCCCATGTAACTTTGACTACTGTGAGACCAATAGACAATGTATTAACTTAGATGACGGGGAACGTGTAATAACGGGGAGGTCAGCAAAAACAAAGACAGCAAAGGAAGACACTGATAGAGGTATAAGAGTTAAAGGCAATAGAAGTAAATACAATTATATGCACAATCCTATCAAAAGAATCCATCAACACATCAAAACAATAAGAAAACATATCACGACCACTCAGGCCTGCAACTTTGGATCAATATTAGAAAAATAATCCATGACAGAAATGAAACAAAGGAAAAAATCATGATCATATCAATCAATATAGAAAAGATACCCGACAAAAATCTAATACCCATTTCTGATGTATGTGCTCAACAAAATAAGAACAAAAGGGAAATCTGTCAATATAATTATGGGCATATATAGGAACCCAACAGCCAACGTTAATCTCAATGGAGACTGAAAGTATTCCCCTGTGAACAGCAACTAGATAATGGTGCCATTTATCACTACTGCTCTTTATTATACCAGAAGTCTTCGCCAGAGCTGTAAGGCACGAAAGGAAATAAAAGACACCCAAACGGAAAAACCCAAACCAACTGCCTTGAGGTGATAGAGACTCACACTGATCCTGTAGGACAGGGTAGAACTGCCCCTAGGGTATCAGAGACTGCAGCTCTTTACAGAAGCAGAAAGATGCATCTGTCAGTCCAACACGTAGCCACTATGCCATGATTTCTATTTGCAAAGAAACTATACACAGAAATTACAAAGATTCAGCAAGAGCAGGACTGGAACTAACTGAAAAATTTGGCAAAACAGCAGAGTATGACAGCAATATAGAACAATCAGACAACTTTTTTACACTAACAAAGAGAACACTAAAAAGGAAATGACAAAACAGTAGTTTATAGTAGCCACCCAAAAGATTAAAGACTTAGGGATAAATCTACCCAGAGATACAGAGAAAAATTATAAAATACTATTAGAAGTCCAACATAAATGGAAAAATTGATCATGGTCATGAACAGGAAGACTTAACATTGGGAAAATGTTAGTACCACTCAGAACTATCTACAACCATAGTGCAATTCTGATCAAGATTCCAACACCATTCTTCAGAGCAGTGGTTCTCAACCTGTGGGTCATGACCCCTTTGGGGGTTTGAACGACCCTTTCACAGGGGTTGCCTGATTCGTAACAGTAGCAAAATTACAGTGATGAAGTAGCAACGAAAATAATTTCATGTTTGGGGTCACCACCACATGAGAAACTGTATTAAAGGGTTGCAGCATTAGGAAGGTTGAGAACCACTGCCTTAGAGAGATGTAAAAACTAGTCACCATATTTATATGGAAAGGAAAATGACTGGGATAAAGCTAAGTAGTACTAAAAAAGTACACGTCAAAGGTTAGCTGTCCATAGAGTAACTTCTGAGTTCTCAATTGTATTCCATTGGTATGTCATTGTACCAATACCATGTGACTTTGACTACTACGACCATGCTGTAGCTTGTGAGACCAATAGACAATGTATTAACTTAGATGAAGGGGAACGTACAATAAAGGAGAGGTCAGCAAAAAAATAAAGACAGCAAAGGAAGACACTGATGGAGGTATAAGAGTTAAAGGCAACAGAAGTAAATACAATTATATGCACAATCCTATCATAAGAATAAAAATACAGAAGCAGTCGTCAAAAGATCAAACAAGGCATTGCATTAGCTAAATCTGCAGCAGCAGGTCTCTTTAACGCATTGAAAAACAAGGATGTTGTCTGAGGATTAAGCAGTGTCCGACCCAAGCCATGGTATTTTCAATCGCCTCATATACATGTGAAAGTTGCACATTAAATAAGGAAGACTGAAGAAGAAATGCATTTCAATTTTGGCGGCGGCGAAGAATATACTCGTGTATAAGCTGAGTGTTTCAGCACATTTTAAATGCAGTTTTTGTGGTAAAATTAGGTGCCTCTGCTGGTATTTGGGTCGGCTTATATTCGAGTAGATATGGTACCAAAGATTGCCAAAAGAACAACAAATCTTTCTTGGAAGAAGAAGAGCCACAATGATCCTTAGAAGTAAGGATGGCAAGACTTCATCTCAAGTACTTTGGACATATTATCAAGAGCAATCAGTCCACGGTGAAGGGTATCATGCTTGGCGAGCAGAGGGGCGACCCTCTACAAGCTGTAGTGACACATTACCTGCAACAATGGAGTCCAGTCTAAGAACAGTGTTTCCTTACACAGAGGAGCTCTGGGTCTAAACCGACTGGACGGCACCCAACAACATCAATAGACTAACAGATTCGAATGCTGAACAGGTGTGAGGAGGGGAATGGGACTACATTCATAAATATACAGTTTCGTCATAACACATTTCTACACATCTATCTACCTATGCTGCAAATATATTCATGCAGAACATAAAAACCCAAACACATCAAATCTCGGGCTGATCCCTCCACAATTGTGTAACCTGCCTTTGGGGTTCACAGTTTTCCCACTTTTATGATTATGACTGATTTCAAATTTGCCAATGTAGCCATGCTTTGCCAGCACAGAAACTAGACCATGACTTTGGAGTAGGGTCTAATAAAATCTGTGTTTGCCTCTCGGCATTATTGATGTTCGTGAGAGTGTTCAAGCACACCGTCGGCCCAAACAAAATTACGAGGTATGGCTGGTCAATTATTCAAAACAGGAGATGTCACTGCCAATTTTACAGACTTCTGAAATCCTGGAGATCTCTACTATCAACAATCCTGGATTTGGGTTAGTTCCCAGTCACTCAGGACACAACTGGCAGGATATAGTTTTCCTTGAGTATGTCCTCACTCTCCCAAGTTCCTGGCTCTGCTATAGAAAAGCTTAGCTGCTTGTCCCAGCCCGACCACCTGTCCAATACACACCAAAGCCCAGAGTCAAGGCTGCCTTGTCTGTTGGGATGAGCTCTAGCCCCCAAATACATACGGTGCAGGGGATCCTGTCTTGCTGGGCTATGGGAGACTCCAGTTCTTGCAGCCTGCACACCATAGGTTGGGCTCCTCAGGGTGCATGGCTACAAATTCCCATCAGCTGCCCAGGACTTCGAGGTCAGAATGCAGGGTTCCCAGCCCAGTCCCCGGGTCTTGAAATGGAGACTCAGGCTGCCGGATGGCGCCCATTGTTGATGGAAGGTAACAGGAACCCCCCCTAGGCTGTAATCTTTAGAAGAGCAGATAGCCTCTTCATTCTCTCTTTGAACCACGGATCTTGCCAGAGAGTTCCACCATGAAACTTTCTTAGCCATAACCAAACGCCTCGAGGGAATGAATCTTGGTATGCCAAGGCTAATTAGCAGAACATAGCCCACAAAGAAAGTCTACTGGGGTATGTTATGACTGGGAATCTTAAAAGCTGGTAAGGGGCTACACAAGGTCTCTCTACCAACAGGAAAGAGTAAAGAAAATCAAAGACTCAAGGAAAAAAATCAGCCCAAAGGACTAATGGACCATGTGAGCCACATAGCTACACACTGACACTATAATGATGAGATACTGCTGGCCCACCACTGCTAATAGCTCTGAAAGGGATCACAAAAAAATCAAACCTCAATGCCACTGAGTCAACTCCAATTCACAGTGACCCTACATATGGTTTCCAGGACTGTAAACGTTGACTGGAGTGATCAGCTTCATCTTTGTTGCTTGGAGCAGCTGTTGGGTTTGAACAGGGTTTGTAATAGGAGTCTAAAAAGGGTAGGAGAAAAATGTGGAACCCACACGTGCAAAGGAGACTGTGGTTAGACAGTAACTGTGAAACCCCCAAAGGCCATATTCCATAGTCACCTAAGGCCTGGAACTGAACTCAGCCCCTTGGCTAAACGTCAACCAAACAATGTTGTTGCTAGGTACCACGCACAGTGAACCTACCGTATATACTCGAGTATAAGCCAACCCGAGTATCAGCCAAGTCACCTAATTTTACCACAAAAACTGCATTAAGAAGTATGCTGAAGAACTCGGCTGATACACAAGTACATACGGTGTATACAATAGCATGAAACAACACCTAGTCTCGTGCCTTCCTGACAAGTCTTTATATTTGAGCCCATTGCTGCAGTCAATTTGTCAATCCATCTTGAGGGATCTTCCTCTTTGGCTGCCTCTCTACTTTACCAAGCATGATGTCCTTTTCCAAGACCAGTCTCATCTGCTACATCCAAAATACGTGAGACAATCTCGCTATCCTTGCTTCTAAGGAACTCTGGCTGTGCTTCTTACAAGACGAATTTGTTTGGCTTTTTTGGCAGTCCATGGTACCTCCAATATTCTTTGCCAGCATCCAAATATAAACACATCTATTCTTTGGTTGTCCTTATTTATTGTCCAACTTCCACATGCATATGAGGTGACTGAAAATACTATGGCCTATGTCAGGCACACCTTAGTTCTCAAAGCAACATTCGTGTTTTTCAACACATTAAAGAGACAATAGACAACTGTATATGGCGAACAATAATATAAGGCAAGTATGCACTCCTTAAATAAACAGCCATTTGATATAAGGCAATCAATGATATGAAACAAAAAGTGTATAAATTATAAAATAGAAAACTATTCTGCTCTTTAAAACATGTATTTACAAACAAGAGGCCATCTAGCTCAGAAGCAACAAAGCCTACATGGAAGAAGCACACCAGCCTGTGTGGTCATGAGGGGGAGGGTGGAGTAGAGCCCCAACGCCCATTTGCAGACAATTGAACACCTCCTTACAGAGGGTCAAAAGGAAGAGAGGAGGCAGTCAGGGCTAGTATAGCACTGACAAGACATACAACTTTCCTCTAGTTTTGTAATGCTCCCCACCCTGCCCCGCATCATGACCCCAGTTCTACCTTACAAATCCAGCTAGACCAGAACACTGGTACACTGGTACAGATAAAAGCTGGAAACATAAGGAATCCGGGACAGATAAACCCCTCAGGACCAAAATGAGTGTAGCGATACTAGGAGGGTAAGGGGACAGTGGGGAGGGTGGGGGAAGAGAAAGGAGGAACTGATCACATTAATAATTGACATATAACCCCCTCCTGGGGGACAGACAATAGAAAAGTGGGTGAAGGGAGACAGTGGTTGGTGTAAGATATGGATAAATTTTTTTATAAATTATCAAGGGTTCATGAGGGAGGAAGGGTGGGGGAGGGGGGAAATGAACTGTTACCAAGGGCTCAAGTAGAAAGAAAATGTTTTGAAAACGATGATGTCAAAATATGTACAAAGGTGTTTGACACAATGGATGGATGGACGGACTGTGATAAGGGCTTTAAGAGCCCCCCCAAAATGATTTGTAAAAAAACAAAATGTAACTGTTCCACCATGAATATTAATTATCCTGTATGCTCAGAACAAATTATTTGACAAAAGAAATAAATGATTATAGTTGAAAGAATAAGATGCATGGCTTGTTAGGTTCCACCTCATAACCACCCTATAAAGAACAGAAACAGCCCAGTCATCCCCACAATGGTTTGATCCCACTGTTAATCACTGTCTACAATCGTTTCGTTGAAGCGCCTCCTCTTTCTTCTTGGCCCTTTTACTTTATAAAGCATGATATCCTTTTCTAGCGACACATCTCTCCAAAGTACATGAGATGAAGTCTCCCAATGCTCATTTCTAAGGAGCACTGCATTCTCATTGTACTTTGTCAGAGACAAATTTGTTTGTTCTTTTGGCAGATAATGGTACTTTCAATATTCTTTGCCAGTACCATAATTCAAATGTGATTCCTCTCTGGTCGTGCTTATTCAATGTCCAACTCTCATATGCCCATAAGGTGATTGAAAATACCATGGCTTAGGTCAGGTGCACCTTAGTCCTCAGTGATATCCTTGGGTGTTTGCACTTTAACCAATTCTTCTTGTACAGCAGATTTTACCCAATGCAACGTATCACTTGATTTCCTTACTGATGCTGCCAGGAACATTGCTTATGAATCCAATCAAGTTGAACCCCTTGACAAATGAAAAATTTTCGGTTTATAATGATCTATGTATTGGTCTAATTGTGAGGATTTTTATTTTCTTTACATTAAGTTACAGTCCATATTGAAGGCTATAATCCTTGATCTTCATCAAGTGTCTTCAGCCCACCTCACTTTCAGCAAACAAGGTTGTGTCATCTGAAGGTTGTTAATAAATCCTCCTGTAATCCTGATCCTGTATTCTTCTTCATACAACTATTTACAATGTACTTAAAACTGTAAGTCTTGATAGAGCCATTATCATATACTCCATTTTCTCACTTGTTGCAATTTACTTATGTATTTATGTGAGTAAAATATTCTATTACAAGGAGCTAAAGTATAAAATCAAATGACAATGAGCAACTTTAAGGAAATTAAAATGAAAATAATTATATCATCTGGTCACTTAGCTCACCTTCTCTCGTAGTTGGAAATGCAGAAGCAGTGCAAGACACTCTGCAGCCATGTGAGATAAGAGTTTATCCGAATTTTGGAATACACAGATCTGTAGAAAAATCAAGTATTTAATAATTACTGTTAATGTTTTCAACTTTAATTCTAAAAATCTACGTCTTAAAAACCCTAACTGAAAAACCCAAGTGGCTTACCAATTTAGAATCCACTTCAGATGATTCTAAAAGATTTTTGATAATTATTTTGTATTGCTCCTTTACATGAAACTCCGTTTTAATACGTAATATTCTGGTTATCATCATTTTGATCACTGTTAATTGAAGCAGCATGACTTCTCGTGTACTCCCCATGGACGAGGGTCTCTTCAAACACTCTGGTGCTCCAGAAATGAAAGCCAAATTGAAAGAGCATGGCTTCTGAGTACACCAGGCAACGTCAGTATTTGACCACCTTGGGGAGGTCACTGTAGAGAAATCCTGATTTGGAAAGGTTGGATTGAGATATAAGATGTAATTGAGACTGTCATTTTCAAGTGAAGTTCCAAGAAGTATCTTCTTATATAGTTGTTCTAAAATTTTGCAGAAAGTTTTCATTTTGATTTCCAAAATATAACTTAGAAGGAGGAGGATAACTAAATACTAAATACTATGATCTTGGGAATGAGATGAGAATCCAAGATGTTTCTTCAGTAAAGCCTAAAACAGGAAAATGATATAAAAATTTTAATTATTATTCATTAATTATAAAGGAACAATGATTGTTTCTATTCTATCATTGTCTCAAGTAATGCTCATTATTTAATTTCTAAAATAGAATACTGTCAACAAGAAAATTATTTTTAAGGTTTTAAGTGGGATGCTTTCTGACTTATAAAAGCATACAACTCTTTTTAATGTTCTCACACTAGACACTTCATCCTCCCTCTAACATCTTTCCATGGATGCTAAGAGTTTCTCAACTGTAGCAGTAGGAAGGAACTTCGAAAAATGTGTGGGGAAAAAACCATTACCTTTCAATTCCATTTCCAATGAACTTTTTTGAGTCCCCTTGCATTAGCATTTTGGGCCCAGTAATTCTTGTTTGGGGAAAGGGCCTGCCTGTTCATAGGAGGATATTTGGCAGTATTACTGGCCTCTACCCGATGGATGACGAAAGCGGAAAATAGAATGCCAGCCTGGAGGTATGGCTGCAATTCTCAGCCAAAGTGACTTATGTACAGTTACCACCTATCTTGTGAGAGGCTATGATGTTGATCGCATTTCAGTGAGTTCCAAAGTATTATGAAGTCTAGGAAGAAAGGCTTGGCGATCTAGTTCCAAATCAGTTGATGGAAAAATAATGGTCCAGTCCTACTACACATGAGGTCACCATGAGTCAGGACAATGGGCAAGAGAAATCCACTAGATGCCTATAGTGTGATTGTCCTAGTCTTTATTTTCTACCTCTGACTATGAGTAAATCTTAGTTACTATATATATTTCAAAATGTACATATATTACTGATTAAGTTCTAATTTATTATATAGTAAAATAACTCTTAATCATCACCTATAATACTAAATATAAACTCTAAAAATGATATCACAAGAAGATATTACATAAAAATTATCCAAATATTTGGATTTGTAAAATCCAGACATTCAGGTAGTTGTAGACTCTTCTCACATAGAGCTGGCAGAAGGGAAAGGACATTTTGGACCAGACAGAAAAGTGAAGACAGTCCGCTAAATCAACATTAGAGGGATAATGAATATATAGAGGAAGCACAGTATAGAATAAGCAAGAGGTTGCTGATACCCTTGCAAAAGAATGCCTTAAAGGTATCTGGCCTTATAGGTCAGATTTCTCCTTGTCTCTTGCATTACTGCTACTTTACATCTCTGTAAATGGTGGATAACTAAGAAAATGCAAATAATTCCTATCCATAAATATGCCAATAAATTGATGGATGAATAACCCTGCGCCCAGGCCTTTTGTCTCCATTTGTAAAATCTTCAACATTCCTTTTCCCCTATAAATTAGTGGCTCTGTTACTTCTTTGAAATGGCTATGCCAGCTGCCCATCCTGTAGTTCATTAAGGAGATAAATAAAAGCGTTGATATGTGTTCATTTAAATGGGTCATGATTCTGTCCTTTTAAAAGTTTGTCCTTTATCAAAATTCAGCCTTCTTTCCTCTAGGTCCAACCCATCAATAACCTTGCAGGAAGAGAAAGCAGGATTCACTTCATTTGTACAATCGGACTCATTGACTTAGCCTTGATTTTTAACTTCAATCTTCACTAGTGTCTTCCTCTTCTTTAGTTTCTACAGAATTTCAACTGCTCATTACTCCCCATGCTTCCCTACCTCCAAGACAAGCAGATGAAGTTTTGAAGAGGAAAATCAGTGACATCTAACTTAGATTTTATGGTTTCTCTTAACTACACAACCAAATATTAATTTTAAAAGCTTGAGTCAAATTAAGGAAAATTTGTCTTTTCCTGCTGGAAAATGATACCTACACATACACAAAATTCATCCCCTCTTATTTTAATAAAGGAGATTCTGTTGTTGCTGTTACTTACCAGCAAGACAGTTCCAACTCCTTCTGTTTCTGTGCACAACAGAACAAAGTGATGCCTCACCCTGGGCCATGCTCACAATTGTTGCTGTTTAAGCCCACTGCTGTAGCCAATGTATCAATCCGTCTTGTTAAACTTATCAGAAGCCAAACTGTAGATGTCTGCTTGGAAATAAAAAGGGCGAAACACCAAAGGTGTGCAACCAAGCAGCAAAGGAAGCAAAGAAATGAAGTCCCCGAGGAATACCAAAAGTAGACTTTGGGGCCAGGGCCTGGCACCCTACCAGACTTGACTTGAAAACGCTCATAAAGGTCAACAAACAGCCCAGGAACTATTTATATGCTTTTCTTTGTTTTCTTGTGTTTTTTTTTGGGGGGGGGGGCTTATTATTGGTTTTGCATGTCTATCTAGATAAGAAAGGCAGAATACACAATCCAGGAGAAAACAATGTGACCTACTGTTCTAGGGGACAAAGGAACGAACAAGTGATCTAAAAACGATGGCAAGAAGTGCGTAGGATTGATCAATGAAGCCAAGAGGAATTACTGAAAGTCGAACATGATAGTGGGACAAAGCGAAAGTAAAAGAAAATAGAGGAAAGAACTAGGAGGCAAAGGACATTTATAGATAGAGGTCTAAATACATGCATATGCACATGTAAATATATTTGTATATAGCAATAAGGTAATAGGTCTATGTACATATATTTATATGTTAATTATTAAGGTAGCAGATGGACATTGGGCCTCTACTCAAGTACTCTGTCAACACAAGTACACTTTGTTCTAATAAGTCGGCACTCTGTGATGTTTACCTCCCTGACATCATCGCTGAAGACAAAATTGGTGCATAAGCAAATGTGAAGAAAGCCGTTGGTGCTCAGCTATAAAGATATAGCATCTGGGGTCTTAAAGGCTTGAATATAAACAAGCGGTCAACTAGCCAAGAAGCAACAGAACCCACATGGAAGAAGCACACCAGCCTGTGTGATCATGAGGTATCAATGGGATCAGGTATGAGGCATCAAAGACCCAGAACAAAAAATCATATTGATGTCAATGAGGAGGAGTAGCGATCCCAAATGAGTAGAGACCCCATATTGATGTCAATGAGGGGGAGTAGAGACCCAAAGCCCATTTGTAGACAATTGGACATCCTCTTACGGAAGGGTCACAATGAAGAGAAGAGCCAGTCAGGGTGCAGTATAGCACCAATGAAACATACTACTTTCCTCCGGTTCTATAATGCTTCTCCCCCCCCCCCAGCCCCCCGCATCCCCATATCATGACCCCAATTCTACTTTACAGATCCAGCGAGACTAGAGCATGTACACCGGTACAGATAAGAGCTCGCAACACAGGGAATCCAGGACAGATAAACCCCTCAGGACCAACAACGAGAGTAGAAATACCCCAGGAGTGTAAGGGGAAGGTAGAGGGAGAAAGGGGGAACCATCACAATGATCAACATATAACCTCTTCCCAGGGGACGGAACAACAGAAAAGTGGGTGAAGGGAGACGGTGGTCAGTGTAAAACATGAAAAAATAATTTATAAATTATCAAGGGTTCATGAGGGAAGAAGGGTGGGGGAGGGGGGTAAATCAGCTGATACCCAGGGCTCAAGTGGAAAGAAAATGTTTTGAGAATGATGATGGTAACATGTACAAATGTGCTTGACACAATGGATGTATGGACTGTGATCAGAGCTTTAAGAGCCCCCTCATAAAATGATTAAAAAAAAAAGAGTAAAGAACTTATTGAGAGGCAAGGCAATTTGCAAATTGGGAATCACAAAGAAAGGAAGATTACGTAATTTAAGGAGGAAATAGTTCTGGGAGGTTTCATAATATAAGGAACTTTACTAAAAATTTAGTGATTGGTTGACATTTAAGAAATGATTATAAAATTGGATGAGGGTATGCATGATTGGCAGCTTATATGTGATTCTAAAAAGTTTACAAAGTAACCATTAAATTGGGTACATCTGGCCTCAAAATAATGACTCTCCTTGCATGACTGCAGGGAGGATATGTACAACATTAAAGTTTATTTTTAGTAAGCATGAGTTCTGAGAATTGTTTTGGATCTGACTTCCAAAGTAGCAAGCAAAACTCATAAGGAAGTGAAATTACATTGTTTGCGGAAGATGTTTACCAAGTGATTGTCTCAGAATTCAGCGGAAAGTTGTAAGAATGAAAGGCTACATTCCTGATGCAGTTTGTTCTTTAATCAAAATGGGAGTTGTAGCCTCAGACCCAACAGCCAGCTTCTGATGTCAGGAATCCTAATTTAGCGTGCTCTTATTCTGAGTCTTCGTTGTTGATTTTTTGGGCTGACACTTTATTTTACCAAGCGATTAATGTCCTTCTCCAGGAATTAGTAGTCCCTTCTGATAATATGCCCATACTAAATGTGGAGTCTTGCCATTCCTTCATTGCCATAAGGAGCACTCTGCTTGTATTTCCTGAAAAACAGATTTTGTTCCTTCATCTGGTAGTCCATGGTGTAGCCTCTATTATCGGCCAACACCACAATTCAAAGGCACCAACTTTCCAATCTTCCTGATACACTGTCCAACTTTATTATGCATTATGAGGTGAGTGAAACTATCTTGGCTTGGGTCAGATGCACCTTGTTAGTTAGGATATAAGCCTGTTTCCTGTCCCTAAACTCCTTTCCCCTGGACAGGAAGAGTGAAGGTACTTAATAATAAATTTCCTACCCAAGAGAACAAAGGTGGTGGAAGATGCCTCAATAATTCTGGGAAAAGACACAAAATGGGAAGTCTGGGAACTCTGTGTTTACCTAATTTCTGGAGAGAGGAAATAGGAAAACCTGAAACTGAGCGTCTAAAACTTCCAATGCTCCCCACAGGCGGCATCATCAGACCAGCTGATGTGCCCACTGGTATACTACGTGTATTTTTTCCCCATGAAAATTTTTGCTTCATTGTGCTTTCTGCCCCTCATCAGATTTCTCTTTCGAGGATAACAAGAACCAAGGAGGGAGAATTCCCAGATCTCGGCTTCCTCTGCTAACAATTTTTGGTTTCTTGACGTACTACACACTTAACTTACCACTTTAGATGGAGCAGATGTAGGAACACAGTGAGTTCACTCCCTGTGGGGGCTTTCCCTTCCCTTTTGGGGTCTCTCTCTCTCTCTCTCTCCTCTGTTCTTTCCACCCTCCCTCTTTCCCTTTCCTTCTTTATTATGAAAGCCTGGGAGAACTACAGCAGGGACAGAGGGAAAGAACTCTGCGTATGAATTTTGGGGCCAGACCTGAACCCTTGAGACTAAAGAGGCACTTCTTTGCTCTGGTCTAGGAATCTAAACATTTTCAAAGATTAAAATCACAGATATGCATGGGTCTTAAAAGGACCTTCCTCATCAACTATAAAAAAAAACCCACTTCTAGCAATGCATATTAAGGGTGGTCTTAAAGCAGGTGCATAAGTAAAGGTGGTGAAGAAAGCTGACGGTGCCTGGCTATTAAAAGATATAGATAGCATCAAGTGGAGGAAAATGGCGACTAGTTAAGACTCACCCATCCAGAGCTCCGGCTGCCAGATAAGAAGGTAAGGTGAAGGAAACTGGGAGGTGGAGCCTGAAATTAGAATTAGGATACTAGGGTCTCTCCTGAACTCCATTTTTGTGTGTGATTTCCACTCACAAAGTGAATCAAGAATGCTCTAAATTGCTCGAGGTTCAGCGAGCTGGGCTCATAGGCTCCAGCTGAAAATCTCCTCACGCCCTTGCCAGGAGTAGTGATTTCTCCAGGCTGAAGCCCTAAAGGGGACATAACCCTGGACACGAGGAGAACCCCATGCCAGAGCTCTCCGTGCTGTTAGCTGCCTTCAGCTCACAGCCTGGGGAGTCAGGGTGGCAGGTAGCCATAATTTGGAGTAGAAGAAAAAGCAGAATTTTACGTGAGGCATATCATGGTGTGGAAGAAAATAGGCGGATAGTTGGGAGTCCAGGAGGCAAATTCAGTTCCAATTGGCAGAAAAGTAAACAACCACCCTGATCTGCTGGATCTCCCTCTCTGGGGGTAGGCGTGAGAGCCCCCAAATCAGAGCACCTCACAAGCAAAATATAAAAATGAATAAAATATATATTATTGGTAACAACTCAAACCCCAGTCTTATTGCTTGGCTCCAAGGAGCACATGTGGGGGGGGGTGTGCTTAAACATAAAGCAACATAAGAAGAAGCCCTCACTAAGGAGTGTCAGAACCTAGCTACAGGGCCTGGAGGGTTTTTGCATAACTAAGACCCGCTGAAGCAAGTATAAAAATAAAATCCTTTGATCTATTAGGGAACCAGTGGTCTAGATAGAACAATAAGCCCAGCTTCTACTGGAGACACAGTGTGCCTGATCTGATCCTGCCACCATGGTACTGAGCACTGGAGTTCACTGGTATACCTGCCTTGTGCTGTATGTAGCACTACAGGAGGGGTGGGGGGCGAGGTGTACCCACAGCCCCATGTAGGGCCCCAGGACAGGCAGGATCTCCCTAGCTGTGTACAGAATCAGAGAGGAAAGCTGAGTTTAAAAAAAAAAATCATTTCATTAGGGTCTCATACAACTCTTATCACAATCCATACATACATCCATTGTGTAAACCACAACAGGGAATGTAGGACAAATGAATCCCTCAGGACCAGTGCTGAGAGTGGGGCTACTGGAAGGGTGGAGAGAAGGTGGGGTAGAAAGGAACAGATCACAAATATCTACATATAACCCCTACTCTGGGGAACAAACAACAGAAATGTGGGTGAAGGGAGACATCGGTCAATGTAAGACATGACTAGTAATTTATAAAATATCAAGAGTTCGTAAGGGAGGGGGGTGGGCAAAAATTGAGCTGACACCAAGGGCTCAAGTAGAATGAAAAAGTTCTGAGAAGGATGATGTCAACAAATGTACAAATGTGTTGGACACAATGGATCTGTATGTATGTATGGATTGTGATAAGAGTTGTATAAACTCCCAATAAAATGATTTTTTTAAAAAGACTGGTCTTACAGTATACATAGTCCTCCTGAGTGTCTTACATGCTCAGGAGAAACAAAAAAACTGTGACACATGTGAAGGGCATGACCAGGCGATTGACACGTCCTGAGGGCTTCTACCTACAAGGAACACACACTCAGATCCACCACACAGAAAATACCACTAGCTTCTTGCTGTTTTGGGGATATACCTAGGAAAAGACTCCACTTGAATTATCAGCCAGCTATAAATCTGCTGCACCCATCAGCCCTGTGTGGCTTCTAGCAGCCACTTATCTTCATGTTGGGTGACCCTGTTGGTATTTGAAACATCAGTGTGACATTGCTTCCAGCACAGCCACACAAAAGCAACGCATGATAAACCAACAGCCAAGTGGTAGCTATACAAGTGGATGTTGGGCAATGATTAAGGATGACTGAAGAAGAATCAGCGCATTTGAATGACGTTGCAGGCAAAGAAGATGGAAAGTACCCTCGAATGCCAAAAGAACCCATAAATCTGCCTTGGAAGAAGCCCGGCAGACTGTTCCTTGAAGGCAAGGATGGCAAGACTTCATCTCACATACTTTGGATATGTGGTCAGGAGAGGACCCCATGCTCCGCTAAGTAGAGGGGTAGTGAAAAAGAGGAATGCCCTGATGCTGGCTGCAACACTGGGCTCAAACATAAGAACAATTGTGGGGATGGTATAGGACTGGGCAGTGTTTCTTTGCATGGAACATAAGGAGTCATTATGAATCAGAACCAAACTGATGACATCTAACAACATACATAGCGGAATATGTAGCATGAATTCAACAGCGTCTGTATGTACCATTTAGTGATAGTGATTACATTTTTCAAGTTGTGCAACCATTTTCAACCTCCTTCCCATAAATTCACTGACCCACCTAATCTTTCAAGTTGCTGCTGCCAACTTGACTCTACATACCTTTCAAAAGAACATTAGGTTCCAGGCCGACTATTTTTTACTAGTTTAAGGAGACTTCGTGGAATATTTCTGATTTAAGGGTTGAAGATGACATCAGGACAATAGTTTCAGGAACTCTCTAATCTCCATGGCTCTAGAAAATGTAGAGTTCATTATTGTTCTATATCCTTCCTCCCAACCCTCCTTAAACAGGATTCTTCTATAGGGTCTTTGAGCGGAGTGTTTGATGATAAAGACAGCTGGGCAGCCTCCAGGTTTTTGGGCCCCAAGGAATAATATTCAACAAATGACCATCTGAGAAAGGGCTAACTGCAAGGACTCAAACGGCGCTGCCATCGTCTGAAATAATATCCATGTTCAACACTCTCCTTCAAGAACTGCTATTTTATACAACCTCAGGTTTTCTTCAGGGGTTCCTCAATAATAGTCTCCCTACAGCAATAACCTAATAAAAATTTCTCAACTCTAGTATATTTTATCATTCACATATTAGAAATTAGTTTTCATAGTCAAAGTCTATAGTATATTGTAATTATTTTATTTTTATCTTAGTTATAATAACATTTCCTCCCAATGAAATTATACCACTTCAACAGACTATTTTATGTATCAACTGATATCTACAAATTGTTCATTTTCTACTCATATGCAATTGTTTTTATTTGCATGCTATAGCAGACATACTTCCAATAATATTTCTATAAACCACAAGCCCTTAAAATTTACAATGAAAATATTAGGTCGAGCCACTTAAAATTGCCACTAATTGATTATATTGGGCTTTACAAAAGGTTGGATTTCCTATGTTCCTACAATTTTTGCTTACAAACTTAAGTCAATACTGGTAAATAAACAAGCAAGTCAGTATTTTAAAGAGAAAAATGGACTGTTGAGAACAAGCACTAAACTTTTCTTATTCCACTACCTTTTAAAATATTTGTGCTGGCCAAAGAAACCTACAGCGAAACAAATGACTACAGAGAGCCTGGTAGAGAATTAAGAACTGTAATTAATATTCTATTTTTATTCTTTGTTTTTACTTTCCTTTTTTTGGTTGTTAGTTTTCCTTGCTGTTGCTTGTTTGCATTCCCTTGCTTATTTTTAATTATATTATTTTGTGGTTGTTGTTCTTGTCCCACCCAATGATAGCCCTGCCATATCCGTCCCCCTCCTGCATTCATGCTAGCAGGTGAGGGCCTCTACCTACTCCTGTATCACATGATCACCGTCCACAGATCGCTGAAAATATCAATTACACTGGTCCTCAGCTCTGCTACACAAAAGGCAAACAGAGAACTCTGCACACACCTTCTCTTTCCACCAGAGATGGGTGTGTATGTGTGGGTGACTAAGGTCTCACAAACATAAACTCATCAATTAAATACAAATGACTTGGAGACAACTAACACGCTCAGCTCAGACAAAGAAATAAGACAGAATGGCTCAAACAAAAGACGAATATCCGGAGGCAGAAGCCTGAGAAAAGGCATTAGAAATGTTGGGTAAGGACTGTAAAAGAATGGTATGTATACTCCCTCCAAAGATGAAGAGACAAATCATGAAAGCAAGGCAGAAAAACTTGAGAAGAATTCAGGAAAACACTACACATATGCACTGGCAGAATAAATGAAAAAAATTAGAACCATATTAAAGAAGTAGAAATCCATTAACACTAGGATTTCAGAAATAGATAATATTTTAACTGAATCAATGAAAAGTACAATCAGTGAGCCTTTAGACATATCTCTCAATAGCAACCCACTAGAGGAACAATGGATAGCCTAAAAATTATGTGAGACACAATCAAATGTAATAATTTGTATGTGATCAGAGTTTAGGAACAAGAAGCAACAAAAATCATAGCGTTCCCTAACATCATGAAAGAGTAGAAGCTTTGCATTCAAGAAGCTGAAGGAACCCCAAACTGGATAGACCCTGAAAGAAAATCAGCAAAAATCATCAAACTTTCTGAAACTGAATATAAGGAAAGAATCCTAAGAACTTGGTAAAATGAAAAGTTATCTACAGAGAGGAACTAATAGGGCTAAACATAACTTGGATGAACACATCTAAATAAACTTAATTTACACATTACACATCGAAATTAAACCAATTACATATAGTTAATATGTTTTTCAGGTATGCATGTTGTATAGCATTTACCTACATGCATGGTACACACCAAGTTTGTAAATGTGGTCGTTTCACTGTGCTTTCCTTTGGAAGTGTATACGCTACATACATATCTTAGCGCAGCGGTTCTCGGCCTGTGGGTTGCGACCCCTGGGGTTGAACGACCCTTTTATAGGGGTAGCCCGGTTCATAACAGTAGCAAAATGACAGTTACGATGTAGCAACGAAAAAAATTTTATGGTTGGGGTCAACACAACATGAGAAACTGTATTAAAGGGTCACGGCATTAGGAAGGTTGAGAACCACTATCTTAGTGGGATTTTTTCCCCCCTCTGCTAGTTAATATTTTTTTCTAAAATCTTTTTTTTTTCCCTCAAAAGCTTCAAAGGTAAATCTATATAGCTTGTCTTGTTGCTAGGCAATTTAAGATCTATTTTGAAATACAATGCATCAGTGATAGGATTATATCTATCCATCTCCGAGGGAATCCAATACCCCCGTTCATTTTAGCTCACGAATGCCTAGGATCTCGATCTGTGGTAGTTACATAATTTTATGTCAACTTGAAGCTATGTAAAAGATTTAGCCTGTCAAACAGGTCAGAGTCTGATGGTGACTCCTTGTGGGCATGGCCTTCTCATAAGGAGGGCTCTGGGAACCTCTCCCTTTCTGCCTTCACCTTCCTGCTGGCTGACTCCCATGGCTGCCAGAGCCACCACCATTGGATCCCCACGACTTTGTGATATTCTTGCATTCTGCGTCATTGCTTGTGGCTGTGTCTATCTGAAGAGTAACTTATGGACTAGGATTGGGCTTATGGACTGCCCTCCCACAGGCTTTGCTTCAGTCCTGTCACCATTGTGAACTCTACTTTGGGAAAGCAGCTCCTCCGCAGTCACTTCTCAAGTGCCTCCCAACCCCAGGGTCCCGTTTTCCGCACAATTCCTGACAACGTTCTGCCTCCATTCATTAGGCCTTCAGTATTTGACAATGTTTCTAAGCTAAGCACAAAGTTTCGGCAGCTAGTTTCTCTAAAGTGGGCAACAACGCCTTCTTTGGCATCTGTTCTTGGTTTGGAAGCTCTGAAACCTGTTTAGCTGAGGTGACCATGCTGGCATTTGAAGTACCAGTGACATAGCTTCAAGCATCACAGCAACACACAGGAAACCAAAGTACAACAAACTGACAGACAAGTAGTGCTTCAATTTTGATTATTCTGCTATTTAATGCTAATTCTGTTATCTTAGTACTCATCTTCTAGATTTCCATTTTTTGGTTGTAGTTTCCAATTTGTCCATTTTGGCTGTAGTTCTCTCGTTCTTTCTCCATTCATTAGAAATTATTGACTTTCAATCTTATTCTTTTTCTGCTATCCCAGATTAATTTTCTTCTTCAGAAAATTCATTGGGATCTAGGTATTGTTCATTTGCTTGTGTCCATTTTTCTTGTGGGTGTGCATGCGTCAGTGTGCCTCACAATAAACTACTGTGTCTGTGGCATAATCATGCAGCTGCTGCTGTTGGGGCTAGGAAATGAAGTTAGGTCTGGTGGGGGGAGCTGACTCGTTTAGTGGTGCAGGGGTGGAATAATAGAAACGACACAAAATAAAGTGTGGGGGGGGGGAGAGGGAAAGAACAGAATAATAAATGGGTGAGTTGGTCTTCTTTTTCCTCCCCATCTTTTACTTTCACCTACAGTCTGGGGCTTGGAAACCTACAGCCACATAGCTCTCAGGATGTTTTCCAAGATTTCAGCGAAACTGGTTTTTCTATGTGTTGATTTTCTCCTGATTGTTGCAGAAGCACTGTCTCATGGGTGTGGCTAAGCAGCTATGCTGACCTGGAAGTTCTCAATTAGCCTTCTTTTTGTAAATTTTCCTGAATATTCAATTTATTTAAAATTTACCACAAATATAATTTATTTAAAAGTGAAACATAAACCATACTAGAAATAGCTGGAGAACCAGTAACTGATAGTTCAACGGAATGTAGCACAAAAATGGTTGAGATCTTTCAGTTTCTCTACCACTTGTCTGTCCGTTTGTTGTACCTGGTGTGTTGCTGTGCTGCCGGAAGCTATCTCACTGTTACTGCAAATACCAGCAGGTTCACCCAAAGTGAACAGGTTTCAGTGGCACTTCCAGACTAAAAACAGACAACGAAGCAGGAACAGACTGTCAATTTCAGAGACAAAAGCCACTGAAATTCTATGGATGCCATTGAAACACTTTCAGTTACTGAAAACTTTATGCACAGAAGCAGAACACTTGTCAGAGATAGTGCCAGAAGATGAGCCTGTCAAGTCAGAAGGTACTCAAAATATGACTGAAAAGTAAAGTTAACCACAATAATGTAATAGAGTAAGGAGCTAATGCAGCACGACACAAAACGAAAAAAAAATAGCTGCAAAAATCCACTAATAATCAGAATTTGGAATGTACAAAGAAAGGATGGATTCTAAGAAAATTGGAAGTTGGTAAAATGAAATGGAATGTATAGAGATCCGCAGTCCAGTTATTAGTGAGCTGAACTGGACTGGCATTGGCCATTTTGAATCAGAAAATCATGTGGTTTACGGTGCTGGGAATGACTTAAGTAAGAGGAAAGTCATTGCATTCATCATCTAAAACAGCAGTTCTCAACCTGTGGGTTGTGACCCCGTTGGTGGTCGCCCGATTCATAGCAGTAGCAAAATTACAGTTATGAAGTAGCAATTGAAATTAATTTTATGGTTGGGGGGGGGTCACAACATGAGGAACTGTATTAAAGGGTTGCAGCATTAGGAAGGTTGAGAACCACTGATCTGAAAGGACATTTTGAAACATCCTATTTTGAAATACAATGCCGACTGTGATAGGATAATATCTATCTGTATACAAGGAAATTAATTCAACATAAGTATTATTCAAATCTACACATCAACCACCAAACCTAGTAATGCCAAATTGAAGAATTCTACCAATGTTTGATCAGAATTTGATCAAACATGTCATCAAGGTGTATTGATAATTATTGGCAATTGGATTGCAAAAGTTGGAAACAAAGAAGAACCAGTAGTTAGAAAATACAGTCTTGGTGACAGAAACAAAGCTGAAGACAATGACAGTATTTAGCAAGACCAATAACTTGTTCATAGCAAATACCTTTACCTTTTTTTCAACAATGCAAAAAAGGCAACTAAACACATGGACTTCTCTAGATGGAATACACAGAAATCAAACTGACTACACCGGTAGGGAGAAATGATGGAGAAGCTCAGTATCAGGAGATAAAACCAGACGAGAGGTTGACAGTGGAACAGACCATCAATTGCTTATATATAAATTCAGGTTGGAGCTGAAGAAAATGAACACAAGTCCAGGAGAGCCAAAATATGACCGTAAGAGGATCTCACCCAAATTTCGAGGGCATCCCAAGGGCAAATTTGCTGCTTGGAACACAACGACTGAAGACCTCATGAGCTGACGGGCCATTTCATGAATCTTCCTTATCCCACATACTCACACCACAAGAGTTGCCTACTTCTGTCCTGGACAACTGTAGTTTCCTAAACGATTGTTGTCCCATCCGAACACAACTTCCTTCCTTAAACACCTCTGCATTTTCCTTGGGAGAAAGGCCAAATCACGACACAGAGCTTACCGGATGGACCCCGTAAACCTGGAATCTTTGGGGTCTTTTCACTTGAGTGTACTTCACAAACTAAGTGCCCGATTTTGTCCCAGGTCCTTGGGAAAGGTGCACTTTCAGGACTCAGCCGTTGCCCAAGGCTTTCTTCCGGAATGGATCGTGCTCCATATTCTCCCGCCCCCATTCAACCTTCATTCTGTTTCTCTCTCTAAAAGTGCATGTTCCTCGAAGCTCCCTATTGTCTACGTTTCCCCAACCAAAGTCACGGCCAGAGTCACTGCTGACCGACCGTGACGACGGCGGATTTCCGACACACGGTTACGGTAGTAGAAATCCCAGGCTGTCTCCCGCGGAGCTGTCGCTGGTTTCGAACTGCAGACTATGCGGATCAGCCCAACGGGTAGCCACCCCAACAGTGCTTGCTCTAAGTCGCTCCAGGGCCTGCAATGATGTCTAGCCTATACATTATTATTAAATTCTGAAGTGTATTAATCATAATGTCTCTGCCTCTCGTTCCCACTGCCCTTCTACCTTCATCCACAGAAACCTGGGAGGCTCGCAATCCCTGCGGGGAAACCCTGAACCCGGCACCGCCTTCTCGAGAGTGCTCGCCTCCACGCCCGACGGGACAATCCGCCAGGCTGGTCGGGAGGAGGATCGCAGGGTCCGACGGACGCGCAGAAGAAAAAGGCGCTTCCTCACCTCCTGCCGCTGTCCCCACCTGGTCAGCTTTTCCTTGGGCCGCACACCAAGGTACTTCATCGCTGAGGGCAGCGAGCCGCCGCGCCGGCGCGCGGGAAGCGCGTCCGCCCCCAACCGGGCACCGTAGTCACGGGAAATGCCAGCCGGAGCCCTCCTACCGCATGCGCACTGGCAGCTTCCGGCGCCCAGTATCTCTTAGCAACGGCTGCGAGTCTTTCCGCCGGGGGTGGAGCTTCAGAAACCAGGGCCGAGGAAACCGAGGTGGAAGTGAGTGAGGCCAATTGGAAACGAATCCCGGCCGTGATGGGCATGTCTCTTCTCACTGTCGTGATGGAGCAGGCAGCTTTACGGCAGCCAGGGGGTGGGGGCTGCTGGGGAAAGGAGGCGAGAAAGAAGCAACCAACCAACCAAGTCGCCCCCACCCCCCACTTCCACCCACCCTGGACCTGGTTTACGGCTCTGTGCTCGAGATCCTGTGCGGGCGCTGATTGGCTGCTGTAGGCTTGGGCCCGTCCCAGTGACCCCAAAGTGCTTCAGGGAGGGGGCGGGGGTGGCCGAGTGCAAAGTGCATCCCGAAAGACCCCTACCCGGTGCCTGGGGCTGGCCTTCCGAGCTCTGTGTGATCAAGGACTTCGCTACCCCGAGACTGCCTGGGTCTCCTCGTAGCTGGGAGCCTCTGGCCCAGAGCGCGACAATATCCTTCTCCGAGCCCCCGGACCGGGTCGGTGCCCCCATCCCCACCGGAGCCAGAGAGACTTCTTCTTTGCACCCCTGCATTTGAGATTGCCCGGCGACGGGGACCACCGTTCCCAGCCTGCTCGGCTATCTGAATAGTCTCTGGGCTGGGACTGTGAGGCGCCGGGAAAGAGCAGGAGCACCCGTGTCCGGCCCTGCCTGGGGGTGTTTCTTCAATGGAGAAGTTGGTGAGTGTGGAGGAGGCTAAAAGGAGGAAAAGAAGCAGGAGCTGAGGAGGCAGGTAAAGTCAATAACCGTCCCTTTCGATGAAGGGACTGGGTGGGAGGGAGGGCTGCCCTTCACCACTTTCCAGCCCCTTCCTCCGCTTCGCCTTCGCCCTGGGCACACATTACATCTCTCACTCATTTCTGTTCTCCAGGCTTAAGCTGGTTGGAGGAGACAAGAGAACAGGAAGGCTTGTGCTCACCCCACAGAAGCAGGTGGAGTGAGTGCCTCTGCCCATCATCATCTAGGAAGGTAAGGAGTACAGCCTCCTCTTCTCCTTTATTTATTCCTGGCCCCGACCTCAGTAGGCCTTGCTTTATTTTGAAATTGTTTACCTGGGAATGCACCCTTTCCTAGCCCAGTTTTCCAACAAAAACAAAAACCCTGCCTGTGCCCTGGTCCATGCCATTACATGGTTTCTCTGCCCCAGAGACTTATTTCTCCCCCTTGTCTCAGTAAGAGGGTTTGTGGTTTGCGGTAGCTTTCGGTACATTCTGTCATTTACCTTGCTTCAGGGCCTTGTAGTTTCCCTTGCTTCTCTTATTCTCCTGGGAGTTCCACAATTCCTTGCTGATTGGTTGGTAATTCTGAATGTTGCTGCTTTTTAAGTAAACCACAGTTTACTGCTCACCCCCTCCTCTTGCCTGACTTCCATCAGAAAACCTTTTGAATTACCTTAGTGAAAAATATTTGATAGAGAAAGATAGAATAATTAACTAAAATTTATGACTTTCAGATAATAATCTGGTCTTTCCCCAGAAACAGTAAGATCTGTTCCTAAAGCACTTATATATAATGAATTCTGGGCTTTTGTGTCATTCTGTAAGGCAGATGTGAATGGGCTCCAAAACCCTTTGAAGAAGATACTTGTTAGGTTTCTAGTTTTCTACCAGAATTTATACAACATTAAACAACATTTTACTAGCAATTGTTGGGCACTCAAATTTAAAAATAAAGGGATGATTTAATGTGTTTAAAAATCTGGAGCCATATTTTAGAAGTCTACATGAGTAAAATTTTGCATTTTAAAAGACATAATTTGCTACATTGAGGTTTTTTTGTTTTTTTAACTGTGGTGAAATATACTCACAGACACATTAGCCAGTACAGCTTTCACATTTGCAATTCAGTGACATTGGATACATTGTCCCTTTTGTGTCATCATTATTTCTATTATTGCTAAAGTATTCTACCACATCTAGCATAAACTCAATGGGAAACTCCCCTTTTTATTAAAATCTGTTCCAGAGCTCTTTTCAGTACCAATGTACATGCTCTGGGCCGGCCGGATATGTGTGGTAGAACTGGGGTCATGATTGTGGCGGGGAGGGAGCCTTAAAGAACTAGAAGAATGTGTGTTTCATGGGTGCTGTACGGCACCTTGGCTAGCTCCTCCTTTTCCTTGTGACCCTTCTGTGAGGTATGTCCAATTGTGTACAGAGGGGCTTTGTATCTCCACCCCAACCCCCTTTTTCGCATTAATATGATTGTTTTGGGGTCGCCTGATGCCTGATCCTGTAGACACCTGGTGATCACACAGGCTGGTGTGGTTCTTCCATATGGGCTTTGTTGCTTTCCTGCTTGTTTAACTTTAAGCCTTTCAGACCCCAGACTGAAGGACTGGCCCTATAATCCTCTCTGCCTTGGCTGCTCAGAGTAGTAGTGTTGTCCTTGGGACTTGGTGGGCCACGCCCTCTCCATCTCCCTCTCTCCCCCTCCCTCTCTCCCCCCCTCCCTCCCCTACTTAGTTTGCACTGGTGTCTCCCTGGCTGTATTCAGTGCTGTTCTTGTAGCCTTCTCCTTACAGGGTCACTATGAGTGGTAGTCCACTCTGGCAGTTCGCTTTGGGAGTATTTGATTTGGAACATAGACACTATGTTAACTTTTTTGACTGAAAAAACTTATAAAACTATTATGAGTTACAAGTTCTTGATAAACAATTAAAGCTCATCAGTGCATGTCAGCCATGCACACACAGTTATGTGCTCCTGATTGTATCTTTTTTTTAATAAATCATTTTATTGGGGCTCATACAACTCTTATCGCAATCCATACATACATCAGTTGAGTAAAGCACCCTTATACATTCGCTGCCCTCATCATTCTCAATCCTGATCGTATCTAACAGTGTTTCTACACAGTCTTTACTCTTAAGTCTTGTGAGCCATTGGTGGATTCTCTCTCATAAGCAACTACCCTTAGAGCTGCTGGTTTTATTTCCTTGCTATCCTGTATCTTTGTGCATTCTGAGAAGAAATACCTATTTCTTTTTAGAGTAACAAGCTGTTAGCTTGTTTCTAGTTTCTGTGAAATCAGAACCTCAGTTCTCACTTGCATTCCTTAAGCAATAATGTGTAGACTCTTAATAACTAAAAAAGTTCACTCGGCATCTGTAGGGAAACAATAGTTTTGAACTAAGAGTTTATATAAATTTATAGTTTCTAATATGGGTAGCAGCATAACACCTTAGAAGGCTTGATAGTTTAATTTTGATCCTATACAGAATGGAAAAAATGAACAAAATATATGTTTTAAAATATTTTTATTAATACTAATTTGCCCATATTAACATTAAAATATTTTTCACATAAAGTAATATATGTTGGAACTAGTTTATTTTGATATAATTTTGAAATCTTGTATATATGGTGTTTTTTTTTTTTGAGTATGATATCTAGGATGGAATTTGTAAAGATTGCACCCTCAGAGTATCATAAGTTCTGCCTTCACCAGTCATTACTGTTTTAAAATAAATTTACAATCAGCATGTGATTAGAAAAAGGATTCCATCACTGTAGTCATTTACTTAGTTACGTATTTATTTCTATAGGTGAATCTTATGAGGTATCAGATTTTAGACTTACACTTATTGAAAGGAAGTAGATTTTTTTCAGTTCTCATGTCTGGACTTCTCTGTGGTTTTAATAGGATGGTTTGATTTACTTCCTAATTCAATAGTTGATTTTCGTTTGTTCATGTGTTTGTTGCCCTCTGTTTCTACATGAATAGTTACACTCTTATTAGGTGCAGCTCTCAGAAAAGACTACAAGGAGACAATCTAGTACATGTCTGATGTCTTGGACTATCAAGATATTCTGGTAAGAAATCATACTCCCGCATAATGAAAAGTGTTGCAGCTGCTAGTGATCATGTGTTTTGTGTGTGTGTTTCTTTAAAGACGTGTAAGGAAGTCTTTTTAAACCTGTATCTATGGTTATTATTTACCATGCTACGTGTTGTCAAAATAACGAAAAATAATCTTAAGATACCTAGAACTATTTGATGTGTTCTGAATTTCCAAAATTTTGATAAAAATATTACTTCGCGGTGATGCATGTAGCCTAGGCTGTGCCGAACGATTTTCAGGCATTCGGTAGACATTAATTTATCTTATTGAGGTAGCACTTAAGGAGTGATCACAAGTTAAAATTGTAATGTAGTCGTTCTCTCTTTGGGGGGTGGGGAGCGGGAACAAAACATGCCTTGATATTATTAGTCAGTTTATCCTGTCTTCAACCCTCCAGCTCTTGTGTCCTCCTCCAATTGCCCCCAAAACCTTCCATGTAAGTGGAATTGAAAACATGAGACCCCAATACAACAGGGAGAAAGACGAAGCTTTGAATTCCTGTAAAAAGTTAAGTCTTTGGAAACACACAGGGGCAGGTCTACCCTGTGTGAGTGAGTAAGAATGCAGGCTAGTATTACAGGCTTAAAGCCGTGCGGGGCCATTTCCTCTGAGGAGGTAGGGACTCTCGAGGACCCATTGAGAAGCATCCTCTAGTAAAGCTCACTTGTGAAACGGAACCCATGTGAAAGATGACCAGATAGTGGTGATCATATAGTATTCTGATGCTCACCATTGGGGCATTGTTCTGCGGTCTCAAATTAAGCCTGTAGTATAGTTTGAAATTTATAGGAAAAGGAGATAATAGAGGGTTTTTTTTTTTTTGGTATAGCCTATACCCATTTTCCCTCTGTTAACATTCTCATTAATATGATACATCTGTCACCATTATGAAGTAAATGCTACAGTTTATTCAGGTACTCGTCTAGCACACCACATTAACAGTTACTTGCTGTAAGTCCGTAAGCTCTGTTGGCAGTGACAGTTTCTGAAACTTGCCTTAGTTTTTGAGACGTTGACCGTTTGCATGGTGGTCAAGTAGTTTGTAGAATGACCTTCAGTTTTGTCTGATTAGGCTGAGGTTATAGGTTTTGGAGAGAAAGACCACAGAGCTAAATATTTTAGCAACATGACAGCACTGTTTATGTTGCCCTGGATCGTCTATCTCGCTGACAGTCTAGCTTACACTGTTTCTACAGGGTAAAGTCCACGTTTTCCCTCTGTACTGTGTTCTTGGAAATGAAGGCCCTACACACCATGCACACTTTATGCTTCATCTTGAAGGGCGAATGAAAACCATTGCTCTTTGGAATGCTTCCACATGGACGATCTGTCACTCATTCACTTAGTTATTCCATTAAAAGAAAATGATGTCGTTTATTTGTATCACTGGTGCTTATTACATGTTGAGTTATGATCCATTACACCAGTATTTAACTTGCTCCTCAAGTTCTTCTCGCTTTGACCCTATGGCCATACCCCCACCATTGTGTTTTATCTAGTGCACGTCTTACTCTCGGGCACGAGAAGACTCCAGGCTCATCTTACTCCTCAGCTCCTCCAGCGTTCTTCTCTCTTGCGGACTTTCCTCCTCCTTTTTACAGATGTCAACACCTGTCCACTTTCTAGTTCATCGCTTCATCTGCTCTCCCTTACCTTCTCCCAGTCGGTAATCTCCAAAGTCTATTCTCCTTGGTATGTGAGTCTTTGTCTCAGTTTTTACCCTTATTCTAGTGTTCTCATATGGTATTTATCCGTTTGTGATTGACTGCTTTCACTCAGCAAATTTTTAAGGTCAGTCCATACTATGAGTTGCTTTGTGGTTTCTTTTTCTTTCCTTTTTTAAAGCAATGCATAGTACTCCGTTGTGTGTATGTGTCAAACACTGGGCAGTATATGCCAAATACTGATAGGTATTTGGGCAATTTCCAGCTTCTTGCCATTGCCAACAGTGCTGTGATGAAAATGAAGATGCTATCTGTGTTGTATCTCTTACTCTCTACAGTATATACTCAGCAGAGGCATTGCTGGCCCATATTGAATTTCTATTCCCAGTTGTTTGAGGTCCGGGCCATTTGCTTTCCACAATGGTTATACATGTTTACCAACCCACAAGTAGTCTGTGAGAGTTCCAATTTCTGCATAGGCTCTCCAGCGTTTGTTTCTTATGTTTTTGAACTTGGCTGTTATGGTCAGTGTAAGTGGTATCTCATTGTTGCTTTGATAAGCATCTTCCAGATGTCTACTGATCATGAGCAATTCTCATGTTTGCTGAACATTTGGATGCTATCTCAGGTGACCGCTCTGTTCATGTCCTTTATCTACTTTTTAATTGGTTTATTTACCTATTTTTTTAACTGAGGTGTTGTCCATGGATTTTAGAGATTAGTACTCTATCTGTTGTGTTGTCAAAGATTTTTTTCCCTCGTGGGTTCTCATTTTACTTTCTAATAAAGTCTTTGCTGCACCTAGAGTCTTGTGTTGAGTGGGTTCCCGTCATCTATGTTGTGCTGCGTGTGCTGCCTTCTCTATCGTTGACAGTGTCTTTGTGCTCTGCAGTAAGGCCCTTACGTTTGTTCCCATCTTCTCAGTGATGGTCTTTGTGCCTCTGGGATTTACAGTAAGGTCTTCGATCCATCTTCATGGAATGAGGTGTGGGTCCTGTTTTCTTCTACAGATAGAAAGCCAATTTTGAGTAGGCATTGTTTTACATCTAATTTTATTATGAAATAAAAGTTGCTAAAGTATTTGGCTTTCTTTGGGGAAGTAAGAAAAAAAGAAAGGGTGCAGATGAACTCTACAGAGTAAGATGGGTGGGAAACTAGTGCGCAGCCAGTAGAACCTATGACTGCTGCAGTTGCCCACAGCACCTCAGGTTGCCCAACGCCTACCCCATAGGCTCGCAACCTTCCTTTAATACAGTTCCTCATGTTGGGGTGACCCCCAACCATAAAATTATTTTCAATGCTACTTCATAACTAATTCTGCTACCATTATGAGTCGGGCAACCCCGGAAAAGGGTTGTTCAACCCCCAAAGGGGTCACGACCCACAGGTTGAGAACCACTGGCCTAACCTATCCTTGTCAGGAACTCTTTAAGTGGTAGAAAAACTTGGTACACTCGTAACCACCAGGATAAGACAACAGCTCTCCCAATAAGTATTCCTGGAATGATTTTGATGTGTGTTAACTCCTGGAAGTAAGTTTCTTTGCATATGCCCTTATCTTTAATGGAATTGTCAAAGAGAGCTTTTTCATTTCGTTGTAGAGAGACTTCTTTCAGAACTGATGAGAGAGCCCACACAAGTCTTGTTAAAGGTTTCACCCAGTTTGTTGTCTATGTAAGAACAAAACAAAACTGTCTCCTTCAAGTTGGTAATAGTTCATCATGATGTCGTGTGTCATGGAGTGGAATTGCTCCACGGGGTTCTCTTGACTGTCAGCTGTATGTAGTAGATCACCAGGCCTTTCTTCTGTGGCAGCACTGTGCAGGGTCTGAGTGCCAATCTTTAGGTTAGTGGTCTGCCATAAACAGCACTCCGGGATTTTGATGTGTACCAAAAGGAACAAGGCTTCCCATGTTGTTATGCTATCTTTAGGGCCTATGAAGAAGCAACTTTTGAAGATACAATCTTTTAGTTGTCATCGATTCCATTTTGGACCCTGGGCACCATAAATGAATGCATCCTCTTGTTAGTCCTGTTTAGAACCTGGATTAATTGGCAATGGAAAAGTCATTCAAATGAAGTAAGTCTGGAAATACATATTCTGCACTGAGGAAAAGGAAGGATGAATATTCTCATATAAATCCCAAATGAGTACATTGTGTACCTTTGTTAACCCTTTTTTAAAAAGCTGCCTTCCGGGGAAAAAGATGAAAACACCTTGGCAGCTATAGATAAAGTACTGAAATTTAGGCTCATCAATGAAATTTTCTCTGATTGGTGTGTTTCCTTATCTTCAGGTTAAGAAAGTTCACTGGCCCTATAGTCTGGAGACACTGAGTTCCTTCTCCATGATGCTGTGTATGCACAATGGTTATTAGGCAACTCCCTTATCACGAGAAAGGACATTGTACCATAAGGTAAGTTTTAGAACTAGATCCAGAGTTATCGCTGCTGTTTTGAAAGAAAAACCTTTAGCTTTTAATATTTTTATGTTACATCAACTATTAGATACTAAACACAACATTCAGTTTGGGATTTCAGTTTTGCTTTGATACTTTTTGAGTATTGGCCTTACATAGTAGATTTCCTTGAAATGCTTAAACGATCACAATTTAAAGCTCTGTTGAAGGTGATTGCTATGAGCATATAATAATATTTTCCATTCGTGATTAATTCAACATTTTTTCTACATATAGTAACAAATAAAAGTCTATTTAAAAAGGGCTCTTGGACTTAAACTTTTCTAAGACAAGAGAGTTAATTTTATTGTCGGTTGGGAGAGTCAAAGAAGGAATAGGGGGATGTCATGTGTCTTAAAAATCAAATTGTGATGTATTCACAGATTGTGCCAGATTCCTAAATATGCAGAAGTCCACTAGAGAAATACGGGACCAGTGACTCGTAGTGATTCCTCTAGGATCTCTTGTCCCTCTAAGCAAAGGCGGAACACAAAAGATGCACATGGAAATCAGCTTTGATTACTTAAACAACAGGAAGCAGAGAGTGTGAATCAGTTGTTGAATCCACCAGTCACCCTTCACCACCACCCAGTAACTACCCCATCCCTATGACTTGAAAGGCTGTCCGCGTGGATACCATGACTTTTCTGTATAGTTCACTTTACACCATAGGCAAAGAGCTATCCAAAGATGCCACCCTTTAGTCCATCTCCCCGGTTATGTCGTCGTCATGAGATGAGAAAATTCGGTTACATGTGTTTCTACCAAGCACCAAGGCTGAAGTGCCCAAAAGTCCTTCCCCGAGTCTTTTTGTTTGTTTTTTACCCCTAATGTGTACTTGACACCACACACACGCGACACAGAGAATAATGTACATTTTCCCTCTTGACCAGTGAGTGCCTTGCCTGGAATTGTACCTCTTTAACCCTGCTACTAATGTATGCAAACCATTAGGGTAGAAGGGTGGGGTGGTGGGAGCGAAAGCCTGACATTGCTACTAGGGGAGAAGTGTGGAAGAAGATAACCGGGCTTGGAGGAAAGATTGCTTCCTCACGGAAATTACGAGGAGATCTTTTGTTTCCCAATATTCTCTGAGGAAAAAACTTTATCATTAATTATATCATTAATGTCTATATGAGGACACCATTTTCTGTGCATAACATAAGACATTTGGTTATATGCTAAACTGTGATAATTCTGACCTAAGCTCGGAAAGTAAGGTAAGCTATTATCAGTAATGAGATTATCAGTATATGTCTAACCTACAATTGGAACAAATATCTTAAAAGAGTTTTACCACATTTTTTTCTTTTTAGAGAGGGAAGCTACTAACAGATGAGTGACCTATTTCTTACATTTAGTCCTGATTTTAATACATGACTCAGCTTCAAAACAGTTGGTGGAAAAATGGAATTAAAATATAACTATTTCTTTCCTGCAGGCTTTTTGAAGCCCTTGTGTGTGTGTATAAGTTAGTAGTATGAACTATTCCTACCGAAGTTTAGATGATTTAGTGGTAGGAAAGTCCATATTACTTAATAGATCTAGGCACCGATTCTAAATGTCATGTGTTCTACCCTCAAAGGTTGATCCCTGTGACCTAATGAATCCTTGGTAAAAGTAGACTTAGCTAGGATGTTACACCACCATTGTCGAAGGAACCCTGAACTCCAGGAAGAATTGCAGATTCAGGCTGCTGTGGCTGCTGGGGATGTTCACACCGTACGAAAGATGTTAGAACAAGGCTATTCTCCAAATGGCCGAGATGCTAATGGATGGACCCTCCTTCATTTCTCTGCAGCAAGAGGAAAAGAAAGATGTGTCCGAGTATTTCTGGAACATGGAGGTGAGTTAATGTAGAAGTCAATCCTTTTTCCCAAGTAGAAGCTTGGAATTATATTTGGTCTTGTGTGTGGACATGTGTGCAATTTTCAGTGCTTTTCTTTTAATAATCCTTGACATCTTTCTTTCTTGTAAGGATTTAGGATCGTTTCCCTGAGTTTTATATAAAATCAGATTGCATAAAAGATCAGTTTGGTGCATGTTCTATTTTTCCTCCCCTGCAAATGTAATTAATAGTACAGTTAGGTTTTCCCTACGTCAGTTAATCAGTCCTCCTTAACTTTGTGTGATTGCGTTGAATTCAGGAGAAGAAGTGACTAGTCCTGTCACGTAGAAAATGGTACACACTCTTTTTGTTGATAATTGGCTCAAGCCAAGAGCCCAAGTCTTTTCAGACATTGTGACCCTAAAAGTACTTATTCTTTATTTGCATTTTGGTTGTTGCTTTCTTTTAGCATTACTATTTCACATCACTAATCTTTTCTAGAATTGTACATGGTATCATACAAAAGATTTCTAGGTATTATGCATAAAGATGGGTTATCTGAGGTTTAATCTTTTTGTTCATTTGTGTACACACAAATGAACACACACACACACACACACACACACACACGCTGCTCCTTGAAAGAAAGATGTGGCAGTCTGCTTTTGTGAAGATTTAAGGCCTTAGAAAGTATGGGACAGTTCTACTCTGTCTTTTAGGGTCATTATGAATTAGAATAGACTTGACCGCAGTGGGTGTGTTTTGTTTTATTTATGTATTTATATTATATGTGTACAGTTTGGATCTTTTATGTTTTTGCTTGGAAAACTATTCTCATAAAAATTTTAAACTCTCATTTTCATACATGACTATTTCCCTCTTCCCAGCTGAATGTCAACTCACTTTATTATATCCACGTTTTCTTTATAATTATGGTAGAAAGCACTTTGTTGGGATTCACATTTTATGTGTGCCATTCTAGGTCCTAAATTATTAATAGTAATTAATTTTTGTTTCTAGGGTTTACTTGTTACAAGACTAGCCAGACTTACATGCATCCTGAAGTACATAAAAGATTAGGCATTCCAAAGCATGACATGGCGAGGGTCATATGAATTATGTGGGCATGCGAGTACTATAGATGTATCCATGAATTAATTGCAAGGTGGTATCAGTTTTAAGACTAGGAATGAGCACATGTGCTAAAGCCAGCTCCGAATGGGAATAGCATGCCAGGAATAGTTGACTATATTGACAGGACCTAGCCATCCGCTGGCCTGTGGCTTCTCTGTAGCTGTCTGCCGTCCCTCCCTGCCACTCTTGTTCATACCTCATTTCTCCCTAGAACTCGAACTATCATCACTCCCAGTTTTGTGAAGTTAATGAAGGAGAAGTATAAGAGGAATGCCAGGAAAAGATGTGAGAAAACTAAAAGGTGGATATAGGATCAGAAACCTTAAAATTCTGGCAGTACGTCATAAAACTTAAGACCAAGGTCAGAACACACATTTTTTATTCCATTGGACCTGTCCTCCTTCCCTTCTGCCAGCCTGTTTTGTTTTATTTATTTTTGGAGTGAAAAGTATGCATAGCAAAACTCACTCCCATTCATGTTTCTAGACAGTTACACTGGGTGTATCCTCCACGTTGTGTCAATATTCACATTATCGCTGTTCAGATTGTTTCACTACCAATAACATAAACTCCCTGCCCATGACCTGACCTTGCCATCTCTCTTTACTATAGCCGTTTCCCATTTGGTCTTGCACATGTGTTTATCTTTTTGTTTGTTTTTCAATGCAGTACCTCAGGGTTCTAATCCTTGCTCTTTGATCTAGACTCTTAGTTACAATTGACTTCAAGGGATAGTTTCAATCCAGGGTTTGAAGAGCAGTCAGGGCCATAATCTGAGGGACTCCTCCTGCCTTAACAGGTTCAGTAAGTCCGGATTCTTTTAAGAATTTAAAGTTGTAGTCCACATTTGTCTCCCTTTTCATCCTGGATCTGAATGTTTAGTAGTGGTAGCTGGGTACCATCTAGTTCTTTGGGTCTCACAGTAGAAGCTGTGGTCCATGAAGAAAATTCGACCCATAGTCCATCTCTTTCTCTGATTCTTACATTTATTTTTGTCTCTCTCTTTTTCCAGACAGAGACCAATAGTTGTGTGTCAGCCTCACTTTTCAGTAATTAAAAAAAAAAAGGTTTAGTTCCTCCAGATTTATGTTGCTTTCTCCATATAAGCAAAAGAAACCATCCCCCCAAAGTGACAAATAAAAACACAGGCCCCTTTGATTAACCCCCATTTCTCATCTGACTCCTGGCCCTGCCCAAGATTAACTACAGGTATGAGTATGGTGTGCACCTTTCTAGAAATTGCCTGATATTGTTGCATATACTCCAAACCAAAATGTGGTATTGTTATATTTGTCTTGAATATAAATGACATTACACTACTGCATTATCCTACTTTTCTGTTTTATGCAATACAAATTACTGAAGATTTTTTATATCAAAGATAGGTGAATGTTTTCTGAAAAAGGTCAGAGAGTAAGTGTTCCTTTAGAAGCCATAGATGTAAAGTAATGAGTGTGCCTGTGTTCTGTCCACCACTTACCTGTCAATATGACAGCTTATATTTATGTATATGTGTTTATTTACATATAATTCACATACAAATCACCCACTATTTAAATTTCAATGTTGAAAAATGGTATATTCACAGACTTCAGATGTTCACACAGTTGGATATTCATCACCACAAACAATTTTAGGGCATTTCATTACCCTCCAAAAAACCCCATGCTTATTCTGTATTAAGTCATTACAGATTTGTCCCATTTTAAACTACCAAATGTAGTATTTATCTGTATAGATACATAACATTTATTTGGGCATTCTCTAGTTTTGTTTTAGTTGTTTTTGAGAATGGCTGAAATCCTTTCAGCGGGTATTTTATTTTTTAAGAAAGTAACACATACGTACTTGACTAAAAGTAAAGTTAAAGGTGCTAGAGATGGTTCCATGAGAAGGAAATAGCTGATTTTTTGCCTCAGTCCCTGAGGCTCCTTCACAGATGCAGCCACCTTTGTCTATTTTTTGGAATTCTTGTACAGAAACTCTGCAAACAGGCTGGTATGTTTTTCTTCCTCCTCCTTCCAACCTGTTTTCCTTTTTATTGTTCTCCTCCATGGTGTTTCTTAGCCTCCCCTCTGCCCCCCCAATAACAGTTTGGCTTAGTGGTAGTTCCTTGTCAGCATTAGGAATCTGTTAAATTCCATTTTATGCCCCTGACATAGTTTGTATAAATCAGTCGCCTACTGTTGTACAGTGTAGTTAATTTCAATTTTCTGGTACTGGAAAAGCTGACAGAATGATCCTTGACTATCCATCTTTTACTTGGGTAAAAAATAAACTTTCACATAATTTCCAGAAGGACAGTTGCTGGGTCAAAGGGATATAAAACTACTTTTCATGGGTATTTAGAAGTTTGTGAGGGACTGGCCAGATTTCTGAGCATGGCGCAGGACTGGGCAGTGCTTCATTCTGTTGTGCTGAGGGTCGATATGGGTTGGAACCAACTGGTGGCTGCTGACAGCTGAGCAGTTGTTCTCCGAAGAGAGTGCCATTGCGGTTCCAGACTGACCTGGTGAACAGTGCTCATTTCCCTCCTGTGCCTGTTGTGTGTGATGGCTAGTCTGATTGTTTTCATGTTTGCGCTTTTAAATTTTTTCCTTAATGCACAAGTAACAGTATTTCAGGAATATACTGTTTTTCTTTATCTTGCTGACGTATAGGAATTGTCTATATTTTTCCTTTGTTAGTTATGTGCTGCAACTATCTCCTCCCAATTATAGCATTTTCAAGGACTTGATACTGTTTTAGTTACTGAACCGAAGTACACATTTTAGTAAATTTTATTTTTCCGCTGTGTTTTTGTTTCTTGTTTAAGTAATGGATCCTGCCTTACGGTCTTTATTTAACCTTATTCCACCATAAGGTTATGTAGAATTTGAGTCTTTAATCTGTTCATCTATCCTGAATTAATTTTTATGTGCATTCTGAGGTGGTATGGTACAATTTCACTTTCATTTCTATAACCCCCAAATTTTTAACAAACCTGCTGTCATTGCATTGATCCAACCATTAGCAACCCTATATAGGAGAGGGCTGAACTGCTTCCTTAAGGACCATGAGACTAAGGCATTATAGGAACAAACAGCCTCATCTTTTCTTATCTTTGCAGTTAGCAACCCACTGCTTTGTCCATTGTGTCACCAGGGTTCCTCTTTCCCATAAGAACTCTCACTGCCATCAAGCCCATTCCGACTCATAGCAACCCTCCAGGGCAGGGAAGAACTGCTTCTGTGGGTCTGAGGCTTCCGGAAACCATTCACACCACTCCAGGACCTTTGGGGCGATGCATGACTGACCCAGTCAGTGTGGCTCTACGCCACGCCTTGATGCCTGACTGGGCAAACGAGTCCTCACGTAGCTTCATGTGAAACAGCCACGTAAAATACTTTGACCAGGCTTTTCATTTGTTAATGTATACAGTACTTCTGTGCCTGCTCTTTTTAACTTAGAAGAATAAGAGGTTCGGGTGATATATTTGGAAAAATTGGCAAAAGAGGAAATCCCATGGCTGTGTGTGATGCTCAGAGGTGCTCTCCATTTGATTTCAGGCCTGCTTTCTGGTCTCTAGCCAATATATGCAGCTGTTGATTAAATCTCTAATGGGTAGCTAGCTCCTCAACATGGGTAGCAGACCAGGAGCCACTGCCCTTTTATGTTGTTCTTTTTCAGTAAACTGATAGGCCAGAAATTTAGAAACCATCCTTGATAACCTTTCTCATCGTTGATATGATTCAGTTGCTAAATCATATTGATTCCGCTTCCTAGATAGTCCTCAGATCTGCTTTTCATTGGCAACAGTACCCTCTCTTGTGAAAGATAAGGTCTATTTCTGTGACCTCTGTGAACCAGGCATCCTGTCCTGTATCCTACAGTCATCTCTAAATAATATGTACTTTTAAAAAGTAAATTTAAATGATTTCTTTAAAAAAACACATACGTGATTTTCTATTTCTCGTTGTAAAATATCTAAAGCCCTTAATGTTATCTTCAAGATCTCCCTAGTTACTCTGAATTTAATACAGACCCAGTTTCTTTTTTTTTCTTTTCATTGTCATTTTATTGGGGCCTCTGATACCTCTTGTTACCCTCCATACCTCAGATATAATTTTTCATGACGTCTAACTCATTGGCACCTGCATCAGAATGTTCAGTAAACCAGGCAAAGAAGCTCCCTGGTTCGCCATGCTGCCTCTTCCTGCTGGCTTTGTTCTCTGGTTGACTTGAACATTGCGTCAGGTCCTTTCCAGATTTCCACTTGATTTCCATTGATGTTGAAGATGGATTACCACTCCCATTCAGATGAAATTCTTTATTTTAGAAGTAAGGATTTTCTTCAAATTCTGTTACTTCAACTCTGGTCCAATAATGCAGTGCCTCTCATCCTCTTCCTCAAGCAGTGCGGGGACTTGTGAATGGTTGACACATTCACAGGTGGTTACCCCCACTTTTTGGATTTTGATGATCAAGTCTGACCCTTTTTTTTAATCGTTTCGTTAGGGGCTCATACAATTCTTATCACAATCCATACATATATCAATTGTGTAAAGCCCATTGGTATATTCATTGCCCTCATCATTCTCAAAACATTTTCTCTCCACTTAAGCCCCTGGCATCAGCTCCTCATTTTTCCCCTCCCTCCCCGCTCCTTACTCCCTCATGAACCCTTGATAATTTATAAATTATTATTTTTGTCATATCTTTCCCTGTCCGATGTCTCCCTTCACCCACTTTTCTGTTGTCCGTACCACAGGGAGGAGGTCACATGTAAATTCTGGTAATTGGTTCCCCCTTTCCAACTCAACCTCTCTCTACCCTCCCAGTATCGCCACTCACACCACTGGTCATGAAGGGATCGTCCGCCCTGGATTCCCTGTGTTTCCAGTTCCTTTCTGTACCAGTGTACATCCTCTGGTCTAGCCAGACTTTAAAGGGAGAAGAATTGGGATCATGATAGTGGGGGGAGAGGAAGCGTTTAGGAACTAGAGGAAAGTTTTTTTTTTTAATCGTTGCTACATTGTACCCTAAATGGCTCGTCTTCTCCCCGACACCCTTCTGTAAGGGGATGTCCAGTGGCTACAAATGGACTTTGAGTCTCTACTCTGCACTCCTTCCCTCATTGACTATGATAAGATTTTTTGTTCTGATGATGCCTAATACCTGATCCCTTCGACACTTAGTGGTCACACAGGCTGCTGTGGGCTTTGTTGCTTCTGAGCAAGATGGCCGCTTGTTTACCTTTAAGACCCCAGACTCTATATCTTTTGATAGCCGTCACCATCTGCTTTCTTCACCACATTTGTTTATTCACCAGCTTTGTCTTCAGCGGTTGTGTTGGGAATGTGAGCATCATAGAATGCTAATTTAATAGAAGAAAATATTCTTGCATTGAGGGAGTACTTGAGTGAAGGCCCAATGTCCTTCTGCTACCTTAATACTAAACCTTTAACTATGTGGACATAGATGTATTTCCCCATCCTCATATATAAATATATTTGCATATGTATATGCCTTTATCTAGACCACTATAAATGCCCTTTGCCTCCCAGGTCTTTCCTCTATTTACTTTGACTTTCCTCCTGTCCCACTTTCATGCTCAGTCCCCACCAGGGTTTCAGCAATTCCTCTTGGTTACATTACCCTTGATCATGCCCTACCAGGCCTCCCACACCCTCCTCACCACCTATTTGGATCACTTGTTCCCTTGTCCCTGGGTTTGTTAACACCACTACCTTTCCCCCCACCTTCCCCTCTCCCATCTCCCCCCAGAACTGTCGGTCCCCTTGTTTTCTCCTCTAGATTGTTCATCCAGCCTATCTTATTTAGACAGACCTGTGGAGATAATAACATGCTCAAAAACAAGACAGAGCAATCCAAGCAACAATATGCAACAAAACAACAACAACAAACCAATGACAAAAAAACCCCAAATAAAACACAAGAAGAAAAAAAAAAGCTTGTAGTTAGTTCAAGGATTGTTTGGTCGCCTTTAGGAGTGTTTTCCAGTCCAGTCTGTTGGGGCACCACGCCCTGGCCCCAAAGTCCACCTTCAGCATTCCCTGGGGACCTTACCACTCGGTTCCCTTGCTGTTTTGTTTCACCCCTTTAGTGTTTTGCTTCGGTGTGGCAGGATCAGATCGGCTGCAATTCCCACACTGTGTCTTCGGTGTTGTCTCCTGTAGGATTATGGGTCAGTGAGGGGCGTCATGTCTCATAATGGGGCTGGCCATGTCAGACCCAATTTCTTGCTACAATTCTGAGATAGGTGTTATTTTTCCTATTTCCCTTTGAGAAAAAAGACATGAATGGTTGATTAATAGCTCAAGGCCACGTGCTTCCTGAATAATGTGCAACTGGGATTCAAGCCCATTGTCTTAACCATGATTCTGTCAGGGCAATTTAAGCAGAGGAAGGTAATTGACCTCCAGACAAAGGACCCACGTGTCAATTAGGGGTAGCTTGAGACTTCCTAGAGAAAGCCAGGTTTGAATTGAAATCTTGAAAAATGACGTAGGACTCGGGCCATACAGATAGGGGGAGGGATTTTTCCAGGCAGATGGAATATTAAAGGATTGAACCGGAGGGAGTATGTGTGCTTTTAGAAGCTGGGGGAGTTGTATATGATTGGAGTACCTCCAGTAGTAATCCATTCTAGAAGGAGAAATAAGCCACAGAAATATTTGAAAAGGGACTGGAGGAAGTCAATTTGTGTTTTAGAAAGTTCACTGGTTGTTTCGTATACACTAATTAGAAGCCCCCAAATTTAAGGTGGGAAAAGCAAATGAAGTTTAATGCTTACTCAGTTCTTTGGGCTCATAGCGCCACACCTGCTCTGAGCACACATGGAGCACTCACAGTGCAGACTTTGTTGGGAGGGCTGGGAATTCAGGAACAAAATTAACCTGCTCCCACGGCCAAGCATTAAACATGGTGCCAGATTATAAAGCATAATTCAGTCTTCGATTTACGTAAAATCCGTTGATTAAATTGCTACAGTGTAAAATTGATAAAACATGCGATCAAGATCCATAGTGGTGTACTGGATATATATTGGACTGCTAACCAGAAAGTCAGCAGTTCAAGACCACCAGCCGGTCTGTGGGAAAAAGATGAGGCTTTCTACTCCTGTGAAGAGTTAACAGTCTCGGAAACCCTCCAGAGAGAATCCTCCCCTGTCTTGTAGGGTTGCTGTGAATCAGAATTGACTAGGTGGCACTGAGTAGGGTAGTAGAATGCAAACTTTAGACATCATGAGGGATCAGTATTTGGAAGATAAGGCTTGGTGATAGATAGGACACTGGACATCACATGATAGAATTGTGCAGTACTAATTCATTGGAAACGCTGTCTTTGAACCATGCGAGCCTTGACTTCAGCATGTTGTTGTTAGGGACCATTGAATAGTTCGACCCATCGTGAACGTATGCACAACTGACGGAAGCATTAGAGTTGCACTGTCCTCACAGCTGATCTTATGCTTGCTTGCAGCCACTGTACCACTCTATGTCCTGGAGGGCCGCCTTTGTAACTGCCCCAGGAGTTCGCCAAGCATGATGACTTTCTCCAGGGACTGGTCTTTCCTGACAGTGTGTCCCAAAGTCTGTACGATGCAGTCTCACTGTTCTTGACTCTAAGGAGCACACTGGCTGAGTTTTTGCAAGACGGGTCTGTTTGTCCTTTTGGTAGTCCATAGTACTTTAATTATTCCTCACCAGCACCACATTTCAAATGCATTCACTTTTCTTTTTTTTCATTCTGTGTTCAACTTTTATATGCATATGAGGCTATACGAAAAACCATGACTTGGGTCAGGCACATCTTAGTCCTCAATGTAACACCCTTTTTTTTCAACACTACAGAGGTCTTGTGCAAGGCATCATTTGACCTCTCTGACTGCTGCTTCCATGAGCATTGATTGTGGCTCCAGCAAAGACAAATCCTTGGCAACTTGACTTGCTTCTCCAGTGACGATATTACTTCTTTGTCCAGTTGTGAAGATCTTGATCTTCTTTACATTGAGTTACAATCCACACTGATGACGTCAATCGTTACTCTTCATCACCAACTATTTCAAGTCCTCACTTTCAGCAATCAAGCTGAAAGACTGTCATCTGTAGATTGAAGATTTTTAATAAGCCTTCCTCCTATCCTGATGCCACATTTTTCTTGATATAGTCCCAAGTTCTCTGATTATTAACTCAGCATACAGAATGAATAAGTATAGCGAGAGGATGCAACTCTGACACGCACCTCTCCTGACTTTATATCGTGCGGTATTCCCTTGTTCTGTTCCCACAACTGCCTCTTGATCCCTGTGCAAAGTCAGAGCAAGCACAGTGACAGACAAGTGGTGGAACTATACCCATGAACCTTGACAAATGGAATATGCAGTACTCAAATCTGCCACATAAGTGGAAACAGATCGTGGAAAAGCTCTGACTCAGGACATGGCCAGGGGCCACTGCAGAGAAGACCATCAATTGCTCATGCCAATTCAAGTTGGAGCCAAACACAATTACCATATATACTCGAGTCTACGCTGACCCAAATATCAGCTGAGGCACCTAATGTTTTAAAAATCATTTTATTGGGGCTTGTACAACTCATTACAATCCATATACCCATCCATGTGTCTAGCACATTTGTACATTTGTTGCCCTTATCATTCTCAAAACGTTTGCTTTCTACTTGGGCCCTTGGTATCAGCTTCTCATTCCCTCCCCCACCCCATGAACCCTTAATAACTTATAAATTATTTTTTTATCATAGACTGTTCGCCGTCTCCCTTCACCCACTTTTCTGTTGTCTGTCCCCCAAAGAGGTTGTTATATGTAGATCCTTGTAATCGGTTCCCTCTTTCTACACCACCTTGGCTCCATCCTCCCAGTATCACCACTCTCATCACTGGGCCTGAGGGGTTCATCTGTCCTGGATTCCCTGTGTTTCCAGTTCCTGTCTGTACCAGTGTGCTTCCTCTAGTCTAGCCGGATATTCAAGGTAGAATTGGAATCATGATATTTGGGGGGTGCGGGGAGGAGGGAGAGAAGTATTTAAGAACTAGAGGAAAATTGTATGTTTTATCGTTGCTACACTACACTCTGATTGGCTCGTCTCCTCCCTGTGACGCTTCTGTAAGGGGATGTCCAGTTGCCTACAGATAGACTTTGAGTCCCCACTCCGCACTCCCCCTCATTCACAATGATAGGAATTTTTGTTCTTTGATGCCTGATATCTAATCCCTTCGACACCTCATGGTCACACAGGCTGGTGTGCTTCTTCCATGTGGGCTTTGTTGCTTCTGAGCTAGATGGCCGCTTGTTGATCTTCAAGCATTTAAGACCCCAGATGCTCTATCTTTTGATAGCCGGGCACCATCAGCTTTCTTCACCACATTTGCTTATGCAAATCTTTTCAACAATCATGTCAGGAAGATGAGCATCATGGAATGCCAGTTTAATAAGAACAAAGTGTTCTTGCATTGAGGGCGTACTTGATTGGAGGCCCAATGTCCATCTGTTAAATTAATACTAAACCTATAAATAATATGCACACAGATCTATTTCCCCATCATCATATATAAATATATTTACATATGCACATGCCTGTGCTTAAACCTCTATAAATGCCCTTTGCCTTCTAGTTCTTTCCTCCATTTCCTTTTCCTTTCCTCTTGTCCCACTATCATGCTCAGCCTTCGTTTGGGTTTCAGTAATTCCTCTAGGTTACATTGCCCTTGATCAAGCTCTACCAGGCCTCTTACACCTTCCTCGCCACCAGTTTTGGATCACTTGTTGTTCCCTTGTCCCTGGGTTTGTTAACACCACTTCCTTTCCCCACCTCCCCCTCTCCCATGTCCCCCCAGAACTATGGGTTGTTTTCTCGTTCAGATTGTTTATCCTGCCTATCTTATCTAGATAGACCTGTAGAGATAACAATATGCTCAAAAATCAGACAGAACAAAACAAAGCAACAAAAGAAAACAACAACAAAATGACAAAAAGAAAAACCTGTAAATAGTTCAAGGTCTGTTTTGTTGACCTTTAGGGGTATTTTCTGGTCGAATCTGATGGGGTGCTGTGCCCTGGCCTCAATGTTTATTTTTGGTATTCTCTCGGGGGTTCCTTGCTCTGCTCATCTGTTGCACGCCCTTAGTGTTTTGCCTTGATGTGGTGGGGTCAGATCGGGCGCAATTCCCACACTATGTCTTCAGTGTTGTGTCCCCTTAGGGCTATGGGTCAGTGAGAGGTGTCGTTTCTCATAATGGGGCCGTCCATATGCTCTTCTCTGTGCGTTGTCTGCTCTGAGCAGGGATATGATCCTCAAGGCTTGGGTGGCCAAGATGTACTCCACCCTCTCTTCCTCCCCCTTCTTTGGGGCACCTAATTTTACCACAAAAACTACATGGAAAATGTGCTGGAAAACTTGGCTTATACTCGAGTATATATGGTAAATAAAGTTAATGAGGACCAAACAATGACCTTGAATATATCCCACCTGAATTTTGAGATCCATCTTGAAGAGATTTGATTCACTGAACACCAGAAGAATTAAGTGATGACATCAAGGACATGAGTAAAGAAAGCAAAAGCTCATAAAGGAAGGAAAGAGAAGACTAACTTAGGCATTAAAATAGACTGTAAAACTTATGCTTGAGCCCCAAATACCCACAGCAAATGGGATAAAAAATGAATTAAAAGAGCAGCAAAAGATTTCAAAGGGTGGCTCAAGAACAATAAAATGTTACGATGAATTATTTGATATGGCTCTATTAGCCATAGTCTCTCTAATTCCTACCAAACAGTTTTTACCTGATGACTCCTGGTGTGATAGTTGCATAATCTGCTGTCAACTTAGACTATTAAGAGTGAAGGGGTGAAGTTTAGCTGTCAATCAGGTTGCAGCTTGATGACCTCTTTTGGAGGCACTAAGGAGATAAATAGCTCACTGGATGTAGGACACAGAGACACTTCCTGTGAGACATTCCTGTTGACCACACACATGGAGCTACGCTAGAGCCCTTGAGCTTAAGGAGCCACGTAGTCAGTAATCTGAGTGCCTTCAGGCAGGATGTGTGGTGGCAGAGGGGGGCACTTAATTGGCAGGTTATGTTTGCTGACCCATGGAGCTAGAGCTGAGTACTTTCAAGCCGAAGCTTATGGTAGAGTTGTGTGACCGTCGGGCATTTATCACCAGTACTAAAAGAGCTTTATAATATTGCTCAAGCAAGACAGAGGCCAAAAGCCATGTGGCTGAGGCTGCCAAGGAACACAGAGAGGTATGCCTGTGGGCATGACAGAGAAGAGGTTGTCTCTAAGTGTACGAACTATACTCTGAGCATTTACAGTTCTGATCTGTAACATGTTAGCCTCCCTAAATAACCCCATGATTGTGAGTATTATCTGGGTTCTGTATGTCCATTGCAATGAATTATTAAACCCAATGAGATATAGGGAGTACTTACAGGGGAAATGATTGGTGTCAGAATTGCTAAAGAAGGGTGGATGGTGGAGGCATGGCTGACCCTGGCCTCCGATTCTTCTTTTTCTCCCTTTGTATGAGGAAGTCAGGTACTGGCCATCCATTTCTTAACATGTACAAAGATCTGATGGTGGAAAATTAGAAAAAAATTACTTGGTATTTCTCACGTTGAAAGAACTAAATGATAAAAACTCAAAACACTTCATTTCAAAACCAAGGAAAATGTTTTTGAAAAGTTAAGTTGTAATATTGAAGCAATTAAGGACAAAATATTGACTGACATAGTAAGCATCATAAGAAGATGGATGGAATAGTCAACCATTCCTTAGCTAACATATGGTTTAGAACTGATGGTCTTAAAGGAAGAAGTTCAAGCTGTACTGAAGGTTTTGTAAAAAAAAAAAAAAAGGAAGTGCCGAGTATTGACGTAATACTAATTGAGATGGTTTAATAAATGGATTCAATTCAGGAAATGCTTACTCATCTATGCCAAGAAATTTGGAAAGCAGCTATTTGACCAACCAATTATATAAGACCTATCTATCTGTCTTAGTGTTCCTTCGAAATAATGTGGAAATTACTGAACAATATCATTAATATAACAAAAATCATTCTATGGAAACTACCTCTTTTGAGTTGATTCTGACTCAAAGATACTTGAAAGGGTTTCTGAGGCTATAAATCTTTGTGGGAGCACATAGCCTTGTGTTTTCCCCACAGAGCAGCTGGTAGTTTTGAAATTATCTAGGGTTCACTAGACAATGCCTGAGGCTCCTTTATCGTTAATGTCACGTGCAGGTAAAATTTTGCTGAACATAACCCCAAAGCACCAGTACACGAAGAGGGAAGTTGAAACCATATTCAAGAAAGGATGTGGAATGAGGGATGTCATTGCTGATGTCTGATGGATCTTGGTCAAGAGCAGAGAACACCAGAAGATGTCTCCCTGTGTTTTATTGACTATGCAAAGGCACTCAACTGTGTGGATCTTAATCGATTATGGATAGTTCGCCAAGTCTTTGGCAAGGGGCTAGTGGGTGGTTTAAAACCAGGAAAGGGTTTTGTTGCATCCGAGTTTTATTTAGCCGCACTCATTCTTTCTTTATACTGAGCAAATAAACCTTTGAAGAGCAGTGCCGAGAGGATTAGAGGAACGCTCATAACCTGCGATATGCCGAGGACACAGCCTTGCTTCTACAAGTGAAAAGGACTGAAGCACTTGCTGTGGAAGATCAAAGGTTAACCTCAAGTGTGGATTACACCTCAATAAAACAAACATTGTTGCAGCTGGACCTGTAGGCAACTGTTTCCAAGGATTTCATTTTGATCACCGTCAGTGCCCTTGAAGCAGCAGTCTGGGACCCAGACGGTGTGTTGTATGGGGCAAACCTCTTTCAGTGGCGAAAAGGAAAGCTGTCACTTTGAGGACGAAGGGATTCCTGACTCGTAGTATTTCTGTTATCACATCATATGCATGGTAACGCTCTGAAATGAAATAAAGAAGACCAAAATAGAACGTACACGTTTGCATTGTGGTGTTGGCAGAGAATATGGGATGTGCTCTAGACTCCCAGGAGGAGGAGCCCTGGTTGTGCAGTGGTGACGCATAGAGCTGAAATCACCAACCACTCTGTGGGAAAAACGACAGGGCTTTCTACTCCCATAAAGAATCACAATCTGGGAAACTCAGGGGCAGTTCTACCCTGTTCTGTAGGGTCCCTGTGAGTCAGAATTGACTTTATGGCAGTGAGTTTGCTTGGTGTTTTGGTCAGAATCAACACAACTGTTGAAACAAGTACAGCCAGGATGTTCCATAGAAGCGAGGAGCAAGCGATTTTGTCTGACTTAGAAATTGATATCTCGGAGAAGGACATACTTGGTAGAGGAGAGGGTGGCCAACAAAGAGGCAGACCTCTATTGAGGTGAGTTGACACAGACAGGAGTGCACTCAAACTGCTATTATGAAGATGATGGAGTGTCAAACTGTGCTCTCTAACGTCTATTCCTGAGGTCTCTGAGTCAGAGCCAACTTGATGGCACCTAACTGCAACACGAGGCCACGTAAGGCAAAAGACCAACGTTGGAAAGGTCTAGGGAGCTGCTTAGTAAGATGCTCAGGAAAGCCCTCTCGGGTGATACTTGAAATGAGGCCCAAAAGAAATGAAGACCAAGCCATTTGGGTATCTGAGAAGAAAGTATTCAAGGTAAAGCCAGTATGAAGTACTAGAGAGACCCAAGGATGAGCAGGAGTTTGGTGTTTTCCAGAAATAGTAATGAGAACAGTGGCCTGGAGCAGAAGGAAGGGGAGATAGGTAAGTGGGACTAAAGGGAAAATGAGCAGACTTGGAAGATGCAGGAAAGAACTTCGACTGTTCTGAATGAGAATGGGGAACTAAGAAATGCTTTTCAACTGAAGAATGATAAGCACTTACTCTTGTTTTAGGGGAGTAAAAATATGAAGACATTTAAGAAGTTTTGGACTAGTTGAGGTGAGAGATAGCGGTGTTCTAAGTGATAGCAGAGGATGGGGTGAGAAGTGGTTGGTTCTAAGTGTACTCTGAGAGTGGAGACACCAGGAAATAACACTGAAGTTTGGGGTTTGAGATTAGAACAAAGTTACTTTGTACTGATGATGATGGTGATGATGATGATAAAGATTAGGAGAGGTACTGCTTTGGAGGGAAAAGATCACCAGATACAGTTGTTAAGATGAGACATAGATGTTTACTACAGGCTACTCTCCCATCTAGAATTTAATTTAATTGAAGGCTACTAAAGGGGCAGATTTACCCTTGTCAAATATAGATGATACAACCAATAGTATCATACATGAGAAGCAAAACCGAAAGCTGGGAATTGACTTAGACCGTATTCTCTCTGATGGGTAGCAATGATTTAAGCACAGGAAACGGTTTTTTGTTTGGGGAGTGACCAGGATGGTATGAAGCAATCCTAGCTGCTACAATGAAAGAAAATCCAATTTCAATGAGGAAAATGTTGAGTTACGTACCTGGTAGTATGTGTTTTCCAAAAGGAACAAAAAAGTGAAATTCTCTGGTTTTAATCCAAACTTAACTTACCAGTAACTAAATTTAAGTTAATAAAAATTAAATTTAAAATTACAGTTCCTCAGTCACACTAGCCATATTTACTATATAACCAGATGTTCTTAGGAGCAACTTTAGCAGCATAAATATAAAGAACTTCCATCATTTTGGAAAGTTCTGTTGGTTAATATTGTTAAATTATTCTGTGCTGTTGTACTCTTAAACATCCTGCTTCAAAAGATGGAAAACTTACACATTTTGGTAATCATCAAAAGTATTTGAGTTTTCTGTTTTTATTGTTGAAGGTACTGAAGCTGTATTTGCCCATTTATTTCAGATCTTCTTTTGTTTTTCAGTTTCAAAACATTTTATTTTTTCTTGAACTCCTTGATATCAGCTCTCTCTTCCCTCCCCCACTGTACCCCTAGGAACCCTTATTCATTTTTCTTTTTTTCTATATCTTATACAATGCAATATACCCATTCACAGAATTGAATGTGAAATATATTTGAGTTTCTGAGCGTAAATGGGATGGATACATGTAATACCCAGTATAAATCTTGGTAATGTTTCTGACCAAGGGTACTGGGCACTTGGAGTCATAAAGGTGGAAATTATAAGAAACTTAATTAACATCTTCATTTTACATATTTTGAATCTTCCTAAAACCTCTAAGACCACGGAGGGCTTTTCAAGAAAATACTCTGAAGAGAACGTATCTTCGGCAGTGCGCTTGTTAATCTTGAGATGTAGGGTATATGCACGTTGACCTGGAAACTCTAGAAGATAGAAAAGAGAAATTCCTATAAAGCATGTGCAAAGCGTCGTAGGTCTCATGTAGATAATGTAGTGAAAACCCTCTCGGGGGAGCCTATGAGCATAAGGAAAAGAGATAGGGAGTGATCAAGTCCATTACAGAATGAAGAGAAACTGCTGTTAATTTTTGAAAAATGAGAGACTTTGCAAATGATGACCCCCAGCGTTGGTGGGCATTTGGGAAGCACTTCTGAAAGGTAGTGAGTAATACGTGTTAACTCTTTATCATTGGTAGATCTTTTGACCCAATAATTCCAATCCAGTTGTTTTATCCCAAGAAACTTGTCATAACTGTGGGAAATACCTTCTGCACAACATGTTTACCTGTGAATTTACGGAATCTAATAAATGGAGACATTCTCAGGCCCAAAGATAAATGGTTAAATAGAATATAATTCCAATAATGTATATACATATTTTTAATGTAAGAACACACTAAAAGTATATCTTTAATATTGATATTAGTTATTTAGCAGTAATGAAAAAGTATTTTTTTCTCTACTAAGGGGAGCCTGTTAGTAAACGCTGTAGCATCTGACTTTCCAACTTTTCATTCTCTGAATTGTTAACAAAGTTTTAGTTGTGTGTTTTTAAATTATTTTTTCTCCATCACTTTTGCTATTCTTTCCAATGGTACTGTCCATATTACCTGATGATATAATCTACAAGTATTTTTTTCCGACCTCCAATTAGTTCTTCTGAGCACTGTGGAAGTTAGTTAACAGAATTTGTGACTTCCAACTGGGATATAGTGCTTATACACTAATTTTATATAAAACCTTGACTTTTCCTCATGAAACAAATAATTCACTATTATTCAGATATGTTTTCCAGAATACTCTGCCTCATACATTGAATTATGTGTATGTCTTTTATTAATTGCAGTATCATTCTTTTTCTAGGGATAATTCACATAGAAAGCACATCTGGTAAAAGGTATAGATTAATCTTCCCTTTTCCTTCTTGGCAATTCTTATGTATTGTCTTGTTTTCTAGAGTAAGTCTAGAAGGCACACATCTTCACATTTCTCTTGGTAACATAAACCAACTAACGTGAATGTTTTTGTCCTCTTATAAAAATAAGATGGACCGTATTCTGCAACTTGCTGCTTTATTCCAAAAAGTAACTATCTTAGGAAGACCTTCTCCACCCCCAAGATTTAAAAAGTACGCTCAGACTGCATGTTTCCAGTATTGTCTCAGTTCTTTTACAAAGTTTAGCTCGTTAATAATGTTTGGGATTTTTTGTTGCTTTTACATGGAGATGTAAAATCCCTTTTCCAGAATTCACATTTATTTATTCATTTGATCATTCAGTCACTGCCATGGAGACCGTTCCAACTCTATAGAACCTGCCCCATGGATTTCCAAGACGATAAATCTTGGTGGGGTAAGAAAGGCTCATCTTTCTTTTCATTTAGTAGATAACCATTGATTACTTAGCATGTTCCAATATTTTACATACATGGACTTACCTGGATTTTGTATTATTTCATTTATCTCTTCTTTCTGTACCCATTGTATTGTTTAGTCTCATTTTAAAAGAAGTATTAGTAGTCCATAGGCAAGTTCCCTAATTTTTTGGTCTTCATAGAAAATGTTCATGACTTGTCTTGTATGTTTTCTCAATTAGATACATTTTAGGATCAACATAAAAATATTATTTAGGATTATGTGAATCTATAAATTTAGGGGGGAAATCATGTGTTCTTATCCAGGAACATGTTGTCTCTGTTTTTAGGGTTTTTTTTTTTTTGCCCCAGACCTTTTTATTTAACAACATCTAATTCAGAGAAACTGATGACACATTTATTATGTGTCAGCTACTATTCTAGAAGGTGGAAGATATATGGCAGTGAATAAAACGAATAGATTCCTGCTGTCATAAAATTTACATTTTAGTTGGAAAAATAAATGAAAAAACAGTTTCTCATTCTATAAATGAAAAAGCAGATCTATAATATATAAAAGGCTGCTTGTTAGTGATACAAATAAAACATAATGCAATTCTGTTAATGGCTAATGAGAATCTATTAGACTAATTCTTTCACGGATAACAAGATGCAAGACCCAGCTACCTAAAGACACTAAAGCCTGCGTTCTAAAGCAGCTAGGGTCCGTCAACTTTTGCTTGTGAGATCATGCTTAGAAGAGGAGAGTTGTTTATCATGAGTTCTCTCTTTTTGATGTTCTTCGCTTCCAGATAGGAGCCATTGGTATGGTGTAGAGCAGAAGAGGTGCCAGTGGAAAAACCGCAGTCTTTCTGGCTGAGAGAACTTCCAGAAGACCAAGTCTAGGTCAACCACAGCTACATGGGGGTTGAAGGGGTAGGCTTCCCAGAGAGAAGAATCAAAAAAGAGATCTTCCCTATTATTGGAATAACTTCTATTTAACACTATACTTGAATGGAATTTGGGAGAAATGAAACTCAGTTGAGACTGACCATGAGATGACTCACCAGTTAAAATGTTAGAATTTCAAAGCAACTCTCAGAAACGATCTTTTATGATGTTAGAAAGTATTCACACTAAAGGAAAGCTCAGCAGTATCAGAGAGAAAGAAGCCAAATGGCGCTCGGTGGGACCTCGTCCCTCCGGAAGCCGCCGTCGGGCTCATGCCAGTGTCGGCTGTGGAAAGAAGCGACTGACGCGATCCTATGAAAAAAAAAAAAAAAGAAAGAAAGAAGCCAAATGGAAATTATAGAACAGAAAATAAAACTAATGAAACAAAATAAGTCCCATAATAGAATAGAGATGATAGAAGAAAGAGTCACTGAAATTGAAGTGTTCTCAACAAGCATAGCTGCAGGAGCCTACTTGAGAATAGCAATTAGGATAGCATACATGTAATCAGTGTTTCAGAAGGAATGATGAGAAAGAAAGGGACAAAAATGTGTTTGGAGCAAAAGCTGCCAAAACTTTCCACATTTGATGAAAAGTATTAAACTATAATCTTAGAAGCTCAGCACACTCCCAGGTAGGAGTACCTTGTCTGGACACATCATAGTCAGCTGCTGACTCAACATGCAAAATAGCCTCAAAAAAAAAAAAAAAAAAAAGGTGATGTCCAGTTGCCTACAGATGGGCTTTGGGACCCCACTCTGCACGCCCCCTCATTCACAATGACAGGATTTTTTGTTATTTGATGCCTAATACCTGATCCCTTCGACACCTTGTGATCACACAAATGAGCAGAATTTTCTTTCACATAGTCCTACTGTACAAGAAATAGTAAAAAATTTAATCCTTACTGAAAGGAAAGGGTTACATAGCAAATCTTGGACCCACAGAAACTAGAGCATACAGTGCCCCTGGTGGCACTGTTGAGTCAGTGTTGGATTTCTACATAGGATTTCTGAGTTTATGGTAGTGCTGGGTCTTGTGGTTATGTTTATGTAAGTAAATAGAAACATCGTAGGTGTTTCAGTTGCTATATAACATTACTACAAGCATAATGTGTCTGTTTCAAGAGCCCAGTAGTGCTTAAATGAGTCCACTGTGTAGGGTCTTGGGACTGCAAACAAGATCATGGACAGACTAATGTTTTCATCTGGAGACTTGATTGAGTGAAAATCTGCTTCCAGGATCATTCAGGTTGTTGACAGAATTAATTTTTATATTGTAGGACCGATAACCTAGGGTCCTTGCAGGCTATTGGCTGGAGATCATTGCCCTTTTGGGTTTCCCTGCTGGTTACTTGCTTTATTAAGGCAGTGCAGAGAGCCCAATGTAATGTAATTGTAGCTGTCCCATCCCATCACTGCTGCTAGACTGTTAGGAGAAAGTCAAAGATGCCACCCACACTCAGAAGAAAAGAGGATTATTACACAAAGGCAAAGACATCAGGACATGTGGATTTTTTACTACACCTGGAAAGAAATGATGGAGAAGTTCATTGTCATCCATCAGAATAAGGCTGGGGTTAACTGTAGAACAGACCATCAATTTTTATATGCAAGTTTTAGCTAAAGCTACAAAAAATATAAGTCCATGGGAGCCAAATTTTGACCTTAAAAATACAGGAAAGAATTAAATACAGGCATGCACATATGTAAATGTATTTATGGTGATGGACAAATAGACCTATGTGCATATATTTATAGGTTTATTATTAAGGTAGTAGATGGACATTGGGCCTCTAATTGAGTACTCCCTCAATGCAAGAACACTTTGTTCTGTTAAAGTGGCATTTCCATGATGCTCACCTTCCTGAACGATCTCTGAAGATAAATGGGTACATAAGAAAATGTGGTGAAGAAAGCTGATGGTGCCCAGTTATCAAAAGAGATAGCATCTGGGGTTTTAAAGGCTTGAAGATAAACAAGTGGCCATCTAGCTCAGAAGCAACAAAGCCCCACATGGAAGAAGCACACCAGCCTGTGTGATCACAAGGTGTCGAGGGGATCAGGTATTAGGCATCAAATAATAAAGAATCCTGTCGTTTTGAATGAGGGGGCATGCAGAGTGGGGGCCCAAAGCCCATCTGTAGGCAACTGGACATCACCTTTTTTTTTCATTTCTTTTTTTAAAAATCACTTTATTGGGGGCTCATACAACTCTTATCACAACCCTTATATACATCCGTTGTGTCAAGCACATTTGTACATTTGTTTCCCTCATCATTCTCAAAACATTTGCTTTCTACTTGAGCCCTTGGAATCAGCTCCTCATTTTTTCCCCTCCATTTCCCACCCCCACATGAACCCTTGATTATTTATAAATTATTATTTTGTCATATCTTACACCATCCAACGTCACCCTTACCCCACTTCTCCCGTGTGTTCCCCAGGGAGGAGGTTATATGTAGTTCCTTGTAATCTGGTACCCCTTTCTCCCTCAACCTTCCCTCCACCCTCCCGGTTATCAACACTCTCACCACTGCTCCTGAGGGGTTCATCTGTCCTGGGTTCCCTGTGTTTCCAGTTCCTGTCTGTACAAGTGTACATCCTCCGGTCCAGCCAGATATGTAAGGTAGAATTGGGATCATGATAGAGGGGTGGAGGAAGTATTCAAGAACTAGAGCAAAGTTGTGTGTTTCATCATTGCTACACTGCACCCTGCCTGGCTTGTCTCCTCCCTGTGACCCTTCTGCAAGGGGATATCCAATTTCCCACAGATGGGCCCTGGGTCCCTACTCTGCACTCCCCCTCATTCCCCATGCTTTGATTTTTTTTGGGGGGGTTGTCTTTGATGCTTGATACCTGATCCCCTTGTGATCTCACAGGCTGGTGTGCTTCTTCCATGTGGGCTTTGTTGTTTCTCAGCTAGATGGCTGCCTGTTTATCTTCAAGTCTTTAAGACCCCAGATGCTTTATCTTTTGATAGCAGACACCATCAGCTTTCTTAATCAGCTTTTTTTCTTTTGCACCTGTTGTCTTTGATTGTGTCAGGAAGGTGAGCATCTCAGACTCTCGAATTGTTAGAACAAAGTGTTCTTGTGTCGAGGGAGTACTTGAGTAGGGACCCTCTGTCCATCTTTTTCCCTAATACTAAACCTGTAAATATATGGACATAGATCTACTTCCCCCTCATCGTATATAAATATATTTACATCTGTATATGCTGTATTTAGATCTCTATAAATGCCCTTTGCCTCCTAGTTCTTTTCTTTATTTCTTTGTACTTTCCTGTTGTCCCACTACCATGCTTAGTCTTCATTTCGGTTTCAGGAATTCCTCTCAATTACATGGTCCTTGATCCAGCCTGGATATCCCCTTTCAAAAGGGTAGTGGGGAGGAGTCGAGCCAGTCAAGGTGCAGTATAGCAATGATGAAAGATGCAACTTTCCTCTAGTTTTAAATGCTCTTCCTCCTCACCCCCATCATGATCCCATTTCTGCCTTACAAATCCAGCTAGACCAGAGGATGTACTCTGGTACAGATAGGAACCGGAAACACAGGGAATCCAGGACAGATGAACTCCTCAGGACCAGTAGTGAGAGTGGTGATAACAGGAAGGTGGAGGGGGGTGGGGTAGAAAGGGGAAACTGATTACAAGGATCTACATGTAACCTCCTCCTTGGGGGATGGACAACAGAAAAGTGGGTTAAGGGTGACGTTGGACGGTGTAAGATATGACAAAATAATAATAATTTTAAATTATCAAGGGTTCATGAGGGGAGCAGGAGTGGGGAGGGAGGGGAAAAATGAGCTGATATCAAGGGCTCAAGTAGAAAGCAAATGTTTTGAGAGTGATAATGGCAACAAATGTACAAATGTGCTTGACACATGGATGGATGTATGGATTTTGTTAAGAGTTGTAGGAGCCCCCAATAAAATTATTTAATAAAATAAAATGCAACATTGGTAACAAAAAGAAACCAAAAAATTTTTTTGACCTTAAATTTAGAGATTATCTCAAGAATAAATTTGCTGTATTGAGCAATAATGACCAAAGACCACACAAGTGTGGGTTGGCATCCAGCACATCATACCTAAACAAATACAAAGGTCATTGAAATGTCAGGAAAGATGGGGGTACATGGGTGCTAACAGCAAAAACTACAAGAAATAGGGAAATGCTCTAAAAAGTTTTGTGATAATTGCACTTTTAAAAATAGGCTTGAACTATTGTGTGATATGAATTATATGCCAATAAACTTAAAGAAAAGAATACCGAAAAGAATGTCAGAAGGTTCTGGTGTGTAGAGGAACTAAAGCAAATGGAGCTGAAGTAAAACGCTTGAATAGCATCCCATGTTCTTGGTTGGAGGAATCCATTAGATTGATTTTGGATATTGCCATCTTTAGTGCCAGTGACTTTCATTCAGAAATGCAGCAGGCTTGATGGAAGAAATTAACAGGTCTGTTCTTGTGTTAGTCACTTTTTAAAACTTTGAGGTCATACTTACTGTTTGCAAAACTTACTGTAACGGTTCACTCTGACATTACTTTTATTCCTGGATATTTAATCACTGGAACAGAATAGTATTCAGGAAAAGATGTTCACTTATATTTTAAATGGATTGTTTTATACTTTATTGTAATTCAGGTGAAGGTCTACAAAGCAGACATCATTGATTTTGCATTTAACGCTTTATACATTTTGTTTAAACTCACTCATTTCAGTACCCTCAGTCTATCCTTGCTTATGCCTGTTCTTTCCAGTCTTTGCTGTTTCCATTTCTCCTTTCCTAACCCACTGTCCTTGGATAAATGCTGCTCTTTTTCTCTGAAATAACGAATTAGTCTATTTTAAAGATAAATTCTGTTTCCATCTTGAAGGGTGATTAGGGGACAAATGCTGTTCCCATTTGTCTCCATCGGAGCTATCTGGTCATTTTTTGTTGTTTTCCTGTTTTACCTTTTTCTCCCATTCTTTCCAGGACCTTCTAATGTGATCCTTTCAGAGCACCTGGTAGTGGGAGTCAGGCACCATCTAGTTCTTGGGGTCTTGCAGTTATGGAGACTGATCTTTGAGGGGTCCATCAGTCTGTTTGAGTCTTTTCCATATTCAGCATTCTTCATGCCCCTAACTTTGCAGAGGCCACTGCTTACACTTCCTTTGGTGCTCAAGACTTTTAAGATCCCATGATGCTCCTGGGGCATAGAACATTGTCTTTGTGTTGTAAATTGGTTTTTAACAAAAGCCTAGAGCTTAAACATTGGGGAACAACTAACCTTTCAACAAATCATGCTGAAACAGCAAAATAAATACTTATAACGGAAATGATTAACTTTTAACCACACCCAGAAGTTAACTAGCAGTGATTTTTTTTTGGACTCGATTATAAAAGCGAAAGTGTAAAACTTTTAGACAAAATCCTAGAAATAAATTTTTTGTGGCCAAAATATCATAAACTAGACACAAAAAGCACAGAACAATAAATGAAAAATTTATTAATGGACCTCATCCAAATTAAAAGCTTCAAAAAGCACAACTTAGAAAATGAAAAGGCAAGTCACAGACTAAAAGAGAATATTTGTAAAACAGACTGACAAAGGGATTGTTTCCAAAGTATATAATTCCTTATGCACAATAGTGTATCCAATTATGTATACTAGTATACCAATTATATATAAACATAATTTTGAATAACAAATATGCTTTGCGTTAAACTTTCCATATTTAAACTATCTTTTTATGTAAAGGATTTATAATGTCACTGCTAATTAAGCTGCGAATTACTCTGAGTCTGAAATCAACTTCAGTTACTTTGAATGCATAAGCTGAATGATGATCTCTAATGGACTAAAATCACCATATTACAGAAATATTTAGTGCATTTATTTAATCTATAGTTTCTCAGAAGGCTAAAGATTGTTTTGTTAAATCTTTTTGTACCTATGTAATAGCCCCTCCCCATTTTATCTCTCATGTTTATTTGTAACCTGGATTTTACCATCTGAATAATTTTCATTCTTCAAGAGTGAAATGAAGGGACTACATTAAAATATTTTTTGTTAGGCAGGGAGTATTCTTATAATTAAGTAATAAGATAAGCAAATCTAGTAAAAACAGCTAAAATATTGGAATAAGAAGTAGAATCTTTTAAAAAAATACATGAAAACATCTCAAGTTACTAATCACCTGGGACATTTAAATCAAAACCACACTCTGCTGTCAGTTGTCCGATTTGTATTAATACTTGACCGCATGTATGCAGAGTAGCATTGTTCAGAAGGTTTTCAGGGTGAACAGTTGGAAGCAGATCACCAGTCCTGTCTTCTTCAGTGGGTTTCATTGCCAGGCTTCTTGGTTGTAGTGAAGTGCTTGATTGGGCTGCATCAAACGTCCTGATGCTGCCAAGTATTGGTGACGATGTGGACCCACTGGAATCCTCCTATTCCTAGTCTGAAAAGGCAAACGCCGTGCCATCAGGTCGACTTGAACACATCGGAACACTCAAAGGACAGAGCAGAGCTGCTCTGTGGGTTTCAGAAATGAACTCTGTCCCAGGAGTAGAAAGCCGCATCTTTCTCCCACGGAGCAGCTGTTTCAAACGGCTGCTAATGCAGTTAGCAGCCCAGTTCCAATCCCCCCGGGCGCCTCATATTGTAGGGGAATGTAAAACAGAACAGTCACTTGGAAAAACATTTTAACAATTTTTAATAAAGTCACACATGCATCTAACCTAGGACCCAGCCATGCTTCCTAGATGTTTACAGAGAATGTTTATAGTAGTAGTGTGTAGACTAGCTTCCTACTAGAAATAATTCAAGTGTGTATCTGGTGATGAATCCATTTTTAAAAGGTATTTCCATAATATGGGATACTGTTCAATCCAAAGCAACAAGCTACTGATAATGCACATGGATAAATTTCAGAAACATTTTTAGTGAAATAAGGCAAGCACTGTATGATTGTCGTTATAGTAAAACCTAAAAATGGTAGATGAGTTAGAAACCACTCAGATGTGAGACAAGAAATTGTGCAGAGGAACAAAGGAACTTTCTGCAGTGAAGGAAGTCTTGTCTTGGTGGTGACTGCATGCAGCTGTGAGCGGTCCTCAAGCTGTGGACTTAGTAGATCTCACCAAAGGTATTGGAAAGCAAATCATATTCGTAAGACTTTTTAAAGAACACATATATTTAATTGTTCAGTAGTTCTAAATCCGTTTGCTCTAACTTTCAAAAAAATGGGTCACACATGAGTGGCGGAGTTTGGCCATTTTTTATGTTTAGGTGTTTGTGCTTTGTTACTGTTTTAAAGGGTTTCTTTATTGTGTTTTACTGCATTATCTAAGAGTAATCCTTAAATTAATTTTTGTTTGCATCTTATATTTTTCATTTTATCAGCAATTTTGAGGGCAGCAGCAATATGAATCTTATGCTTTGTAACGATAGCTTCTTCATCCTGTGCTCTGTTACTAGGGTGTGCTCAGCTAATGTGTGTTAACATTTTTTTACTAAGACTAAACAGTCATTCTTGTATTTGAGAAGCTATATTTTCTCTATATCAGTATAGCACTGAACTGCAAGTAAAACATACAAAAAGACCTGAAAGAAAAAACAAAGATGAAAGTGCAGTTTCATATAACATTTTAATATTACTGACAAATAGAGCAAAGGTGTAGACTGCAAGTCAGGAGTGGCTTATACTGGTTGATGAAAGAGGTGAGGGAAGCACAACATTATGTATTAAGAGGTACGGCATGTCTGCAACAGGGCTTCCAACTGGTTCATTCCAGTTCAATCCCCCTTGCTCAGAATTTGTATTTGCAACCCATATATACTAAATCCAAATCTATAGTTTACCAAGCTCCCCAGATGATTCTATTATCTTTCAATTCCATTTTTCCATGATAAATGTAGGTTCTGATTCAGTATATTTGGAGTAGAAATACAAATTCTCAGCTGTGGGGTCAACGCTGGAATGAACTGATTCAAAACCCTGGTATGGAAGCAGCTAATTGGTTAGATACAGATTAGAAATGGGTGTCTTGGCAAGAGTTACTGTTTAATTTGAATAGGGAGAAGTGTTCGAGATTTTATACCTGTCTTCACTTTGTCTGCTTTAGGTAAGTGAGGTTGCTGAGAAACAGTTGAGTAACTGGATTGCCGAGCATCATCTATCAAAAGGGAAATATTGGTAGCTCCTATTCATTCCTTCCCAGTAGATGGCAGCAAGATGCTTTATTAAAATTTTCTTGCCTTCACTTTTTTTTTAAGCCATGTAGTAAAATAGATACGGTTTGTATAAGTGGGTTTTTTCTCATTAAAACCAAGACGGATAGGACACCTTCATTTTCTTTAAATGAATGAAAGTATTATTACCATTCTATACTATTATTTCATATGAAATGTTTTTGAAAATTCATCTATCTAAAAATGTTACCGTTTATAGATTTTTGTTAGCAGTTGCTTAAATGAAAATATCGCATAATAAAAATGTGTATTTTACATATAGTTTCTTTTTTATAAATTCCTATAAAGAGAATCCAACAGTTACATTGTAGAACAAACCCACTAGCATTTTGCTAAACAGTTTGTTAGTGTTAAATCAGTCATTTGAAGTCTTTGTATTGAATATTCATAAACCTTTCTTTTATGAACAAACCATAGGATCAATTTAGCTGACATAAGAAGAAAACATTTTATTTCTGGGTGGTTAAGTCTGACTAAATTATCTTCTACATCAAATTGCTGGCTTCCAGGGAGTGGCAGGGGGATAGGGACTGCAAAGAACTGACATAAGCTTAAGGAAAAATCTGAGTCCCATTGGCAGAAATCTGTGACATGGAAATTTATATAGCAGGTAAACTATGGTCACTTCTTGCTCCTCTAGAAATCAGTTCCACTATGAAAGGTTTTTAGACTTGCTTTGGAAAATAATATTTTTGAAATGCTAAGCTTTCTCCCAAATTTTTTACAATGTGTTGCTTAATTCTCGTGAATTTCAAAGGTTTTGTAAAGCTTGTTATCCAGAATGCACTTTTATCTTATGAAACCATGCTTTATCAATATCATTCAGCGTACCTCTTACGTATCTTGGAATTTTTACAAACCACAAGAGAACTTTTTTTTCCCCTAATACACTTTAAACAGACATAATATATCTTCCAGACCACAAGGCATCTATAATTTAGAACAGCAGATGCTGCTGCCCATGATTCTCTTTAAAACTAAGCAACAGAAAGAGACTAGAACCAACCCTTCAAAACAGAAGAGAAACACTAAGTAATACAAAGATGAGAGAAGAGGGGGATGTGGCCGTCAGAACGATTTCTTTTGCATGTATCTCTGTAAACACTCGGTAAACTACTTGAACTCATGAACTTTCGACTAAAGCCCACTTTCCACTAACGTCAGACTCATAGTCAGTCAGAACAAGATTTCACGTGAGCAGGAAGGACTTTATGTTCCCCCGTGTGTGCTCGTTTCAAGTGGTGTGTGGAAGTGGCTGCAGTGTGCTGTGCCCTGTTTCCTGTCGAGCTGGCTAATGTTTTCATCTTGGTTTTAACCCTAGCTGACCCCACAGTGAAGGACTTAATCGGAGGCTTCACTGCTCTTCATTACGCAGCCATGCATGGCCGGGCCCGAATTGCACGCTTGATGTTAGAGTCTGAGTACAGGAGTGACATCATTAATGCCAAAAGCAATGATGGCTGGACGCCCCTCCATGTGGCTGCTCACTACGGAAGGGACTCGTTCGTTCGACTCCTACTGGAGTTCAAAGCCGAGGTCGACCCGCTCAGTGATAAAGGTACAACACCGCTTCAACTAGCCATTATCCGGGAAAGGTCAAGTTGTGTGAAAATCCTCCTGGACCATAATGCCAATATTGACATTCAGAACGGCTTCCTGTTACGTTACGCTGTGATCAAAAGCAACCATTCTTATTGCCGAATGTTCCTTCAGAGAGGAGCAGACACAAACTTGGGTCGCTTAGAAGACGGACAGACTCCTTTACACTTGTCTGCCCTTAGGGATGATGTGCTTTGTGCACGGATGTTATATAATTATGGAGCGGACACGAACACAAGGAACTATGAAGGACAAACCCCATTGGCTGTTTCAATAAGTATTTCTGGAAGTAGTCGACCGTGTTTGGATTTCTTACAAGAAGTAACAAGTATGTAATAGAGTTATTACTATTATTAATTTTTTTATTTGCATCTTGTGAAAACACTTAACGTGTTTTCATGACTTAAAATAATTAGATGTTAATCGTACATATAAACTTTGCATGGTAAGTAATACATCACTCGTCTGAATAAATGGAAAGTAGTAATAAATTATAAAAATTTCATTAAAAAATCAATTGTGTTACTAAAAGAAGTAGGGGTAGACATAGACTGGGAGAAGAGTTGGAGAAAAGAACAGAGGAGATATTTTTTAATTGATGGTGGCATTACATGCTGATCAAAGGATATTCTTTCTAGGTTTGCATGTTTATATTAAGGAAATAAAGGGAGAAGCTAAAGTTCTAGATTCTTTAACTTTGGAAATGTGCTGTGGTGAAACTTTTAATCAGTTTATAGCCACTTTTCCGCTTCATTATGATCCGAACCCGCATGCGACACAACAGCAGTGTTTCTAAGTGTTCTAGTATTGGAGGCTACAGATCCTAGGAATTGTAAGGAACGATCTGCTCTCAGTGGAAATCTGGACGCCACTGTCTCTGGACCATAGGGCTTCCCTGACTCCTGCCCTGTTTTTGTGTGTATTCCTTTTTATAAGTGTCTGGTACACATTGCCAGGAGCTTTCGTGGTGGTGTGGTTACCTGCGAGATAAGCAGTTCGAAACCACAAGCTGTTCCAAAGGACAAAGACTGGGCTTTCTACTCCTTTAAAGAATTATTGTCACGGAAACCCACAAGGCCATTTCTGCCTAGCCCTATAGGGTTGCTATGAATCGGCAATGAGTTTGGCTCTGGATTCTGGCACATGTTGTGTGGTAGTACCTGCATGTGTTTGAGCTGTTTTTCTGATATGGATGATTTGTTTGTTTTGGCATAGCCACCACCTCATGTCAGACTTACTTAGGATCAGAGCTTAATGTCTTGCACTTCTATAAAGAAAACATTGGAATTTGCTGTGTCACGCTTCGCAATGGATTCTTTCCCTGGCCTGTTTTTGACTTTTGGTCGTGATTATGGAAGAAGAACTGATAGCACTCTAGATGCCATGCACTTGGAAGCCAGGGTTTGTTGGCTTGCTTGTGAATAAGCTGCTCCACCTCTTGGAACTACATTTTGGACTGAGAATTTACTCTTTGAAGAAACACGGCATAATTTGAATTTAGTGCATTCTAATGGTGGAAAGATGATGTTTTTATTATGTCATATATGTAGACTAAAGCAAGAAAAGAGAAAGAAATGATGCTTAGATTCTGCCTCCTTGCTGTCCAGTGGAATCTTGTGTGATGCCAGAAATGGTCGCTCCACACGCCTAAAAGGGAAGCCAACAATCCAGTGTGGCTGTTGAGCCCGTGCTATGTATGGGTGGCTCATATGACAGGAATGGAATTTCTAATTTTCTTTAACTGTACTCAGTGTAAGTCTCATTAACCACAAGTGACTGGTCATGTCCATATTGCAGAGCAGTGCAGATCTTTCTATCTTGGGCTGTCTCGCAGGTTGTCCCTTGCAGAAAGTTTTGACGCACATGGAAGTAGCCAGAGATGGCAGGATGCTGTGCGTGGGGTGCTGCAGTTGCTGGTATCAGCCTCCTAGATGGAGACACCTTTCGGAAATCCTTAGAGTGCAATTGCAAACGTAGCACATGTCCTGACCAACTTCATTTATAGCATGGCGGGGACATCGGTGTTGGGAAACAGATTACGATTGGATATGAGCCTAGGCCAGGGAAGATATTCTTCAGGTGTTTTTGCTCTTAGTAAATTCTGGACAGCTTGTGTTTTTCATGTTAATGCTACCCTGGAGAATCATAGTTAAATTAGTGTGTACACATTCTGGAAGCATATTTACATACAGAAAAGCCTTAGCCCTCTTTTGGTACATAATTTGCTCATTAGGTAACAGTGGTCTAGAGCTATACTGTCCAAATTCAAATACTGTACCATTTATGAGCTGTGACCTTGATCTAACCTCTGTGCCTCAGTGTCCTCATCTTTAAATTAGGAAAATAGGAAAGGCTTTATGTAGGCTTGTTATGAGGATTAGAATTTCACATTTTAAGTGCAATGTAAATACTCCTTAAGATAAAACATTTTACTAAGAGTTAGTCCACAATCTCCCAGGAGAGTGAATCTTTCAAACTCTTATTCCAGTCAAAACACAGTGGACAATATCATGTCCTGGGGTGCGGGAACAGTTGAGGGTGACTGCAAAAGCTGGACCATGGCCTATAATAGGAAAAAAAATTCATTGCTGCAGGCACTAAATAGTGGGTTCCCCCCCCCCCTTTCGTCTGAGAAGCAGGTGATGGGCTAAATAAGATTTGAAAGCTATTCTGTAAATTATCCTCCAGAGTCTACAGGCTGGAGATTCACAGTCTCCTATACGTAAAAAATGAACAGCACAGAGGCAGCACCCCTCTTGTCCCTGAGCCCTCAGAGCTGCGGCGTTCTCTCAAAGCACTGTTGCTGGAGAGCTGGGCTGATGAGTAAAAGGTCAGATGTTCCAAGAAGATTAGGGGCTTTCGAAGGCCATAATTGTTTTTGTTTTGGTCTCTAATGTTGTTTTGTACCAAACTCAAATTCAGAGTTTCTGCTTCACCCTAGCATTATTTTCCTAGTGAAAAATGAATATGTGCTAGAAGGACCAACTATAGCTGCTCTCCACTGAACTATCTCTAAAAAACGAACTAAGGAAAGATCGATCAGGGAGCCTGAGTTCTGTCTGCAAGTTCCTTCCATCCTCCAACATACCTAAACACGACTCATTTATAAATCAGTTTGTAATCCAAGAACTCGGGCTCCTGAAGAATAAGAGAGGCTGAAGCTCCGTGGTGGTCGTTGTTCAGGACTGCTTTCCTGTTCAATGCACCATTTGGATTAGAAGCATATTGTTTAAATGGGAAGAGATTTTTTTAAAAAATCCTAATCCTGGAATTTAAAAACAGCTAAGCTTCTTTGAAGGGTCCTTGTGGTATAGAGTGTTATGCATTGCGTTGGCAAACTACAAGGTCAGCAGTTTGAAACCACCAGCTGCTTCGTGGGAGAAAGATGAAGCATTCTATTCCCTAAAGATTTACAGACTTGGAAACCCACAGTGTCTAATAAGTCACTCTCTATCAGAATTGACTTGTAGGTAGTGAGTTTGGTTTGGAAGATTCTTTGGAAAACAAATCATAAAAGCTATGAAGGTGGGTGTCTCGGTGGAAGTAGCATGTGATACACATCACATTGATACAGAACAGATCACATGCCTTAGTAATGTGGTGTCTTGTTAATAACACTTGGCAGGAGAAGCCTCCAAGAGCTACTATTACCATTTTTCTACAGGCCGACTGAGCTTCCAACATTAAAACCTTCCAAACCCTCTGCCTTCTAGAATGGCCTGAAAGCAGTCTCCTCCAGAAAGCCAATGAGTGAAAGAACAGTTTCTGTTGGTCCACACACAATAAGCATAGCTAAGAAGAGGAACGAAGATCACCTTGCAGAAAGAAAAGATATTTTCTGATTGGTTAGCAGTGTATATGAAACCAGTTTTTTTTTGTTTTGGTGTGATTTTTTTTATATTAAATACTTTTATTGGGGGCTCTTATATCTCTTATCACAATCCATAAATTCATCCAACGCACATTTGTACTTATGTTGACATTGTTTTAAAGCATTTTCTTTCTACTTGATGTCAGCTCCCCATTTTTTCCTCTCCCTCTCCCATCCTCCCTCCCTCAGGGACCGTTTATAAATTATAGATTATTATTTTCTTATCTTACATTGCCTCTGTCTCCCCCCAGTTTTTGGTTATTCCTTCCCCTGGGAGGGGGTTATATATAGATCCTTATGATAGATTCCTCATTTCTCTCCCCCCACCTTTTCCTTATCCTCCTGGTATCTCTTTTCTCATTATTGGTCCTGAGGGATTTATCTGCCATGGATTCCCTGTGTTCCGAGCTCTTATCTGTAGCAGTGTACAGGCTCTGGTCTAGTCAGATTTATAAGGTAGAATTGAGGTCATGATAGTGGCAGGGAGGAAGCTGAAAGAAGTTATATGTTTTATTGTTGCTGTACTGCACCCTGACTGGCTTGTCTCCCTTGTGACCCTTCTGTAAGGGGATGTCCAATTGTCTACAGATGGGCTTTGGATCTCCACTCTACTCCCCCTCATTCACAATGATAATGATTTTTTGTTCTGGGTCTTTGATGCCTGATACCTGATCCCATCGACACCTCACGATCACACAGGCTGGTGCGCTTCTATCACGTGGGCTTGGTTCTCAGCTAGATGGCCGCTTGTTTACCCTTAAGACACCATACACTATATCTTTTGATAGCTTTCTTCACCACATTTGCTTATGCACCCATTTTGTCTTCAGTGATCGTGTTGGGAAGGAATACCACAGAATGCCAGATTATTAGAACAAAATGTTCTTGTGTTGAGGGAGTACTTGAGTCGAGGCCCAATGTCCATCTGTTGCCTTAATACTTAACATATAAGTACATTGATATATTTCCCTATCTTTATATATAAATATATTTACGCATGTACATGTCTGTACTTTGACGTCTGTAAATGTCCTTTGTCTCCTAGTTCTTTCCTCTATTTCCTTTTGCTTTCCTCTTGTCCCACTATCATGTTTGTCCTTCATTCAGGTTCGGTAATTCCTCGATGGTATATTGCCCTTGGTTAAGCCCCACTAGGCTTCCTACACCCTTCTCTCCATTGATTTTAGTTCACTTGTTGTCCCCTTGTCCCTGAGATGTTTAACCACCTCCCTTCTTTCTCCCACCTCCCATTCTCCTGTTTCGCCCGGAACTGTTGGTCCTGTTGTTTTCTTCTCCAAATTGTTTGTCCCACCTATCTTACCTAGATAGACATTCGGAGACATTGTAAGTGTAACAACCAGGCAGAGCCAAGCAAAACAACAAAGGAAGACAAAGCCAACAAAATAGCAATAACAAAAAGAAACCCAGTATCAAAAAAGGAAAAACCTATAAGGAGTTCCAGGTCTGTTTTTTGACCTTTAGGAGTGTTTTCCAGTCGAGTCTGATGGGGTGCCACACTTTGTCCCCATAGTCTATCTTTGGTATTCCCCAAGGACTTCCTTGCTTTGCTCCCCTTGCTGCCCTGTTGCACGCCCTTGGTGTTTCACCCGTGTGGTGGGGTCAGATTGGGCAAAATTCCTGCACTGTGTCTCCAGTTTTGGCCCCTGTGGTGCTGTGGTTCGGTGAGGATGTCATGTCTCATGTGAGGCCGGCCCTATGGTCCTCTCTGTGCATTCTCTCCTCTGAGCAGGAATATCGTCCTCGGAACTAGGTGCCCAAGGATGTGTTCACTCCCTCTCCTTGCTCCGTTTCTCCTCTGTGCTCTAACCAGAGGGTTTTGTGTGATTTTATTTCAAAGCAAAAAATAAGGACAAATAGAGGGAACACAGAAAAATTAACCAGTGAGGAGTCGCAGGTAGAAGTAGTAATGCGGACTTAGAGCAGTAATAATTCTGATTGGCTCCGTTGAGTGCTGAGGCTGCCAGGACCAGGCGATAGAGAGCCCCTTGCACTATTCCAAGATCAGGGAGAGGCAATGAGGTGCCTGCATGCAAAAGGTGAGGAAGCGTTCACTATCGGAGCCAGGCAGGTGCTAACACTGTACTCACAGGATGCTGAGAATAGCACCTCCTGGTTTGGGCCTGTCCTGCACGGTTTCCATAATGTATGAATATATCATTGTGCGAATCAGAATCCAAACCAGACTAATAAATTTTAACATTTTTTTAACATCTCCTCATACACAACATTACTCCCTCCTTCCACACATTTTGCCTAAGAATGTAATAGTTAGTGCAATAGTGCTGGTAGAAATACCACACAAAGCTGGGTATCATGGGAGTCTTTCATAGGAGGTGGCTTAACAGTTTTCAGGCAAGAGTAAGGAGTAGAAGATTGTAAGAATGCTCGATTCAAAGAAGAAAGTCAATATTCATGCAGAAGAAAAGGCAAGCATAAGACAGTGTTGCTCATGTGAGGACAGCATTATAACTTCCTGATAGGGTATTTCAGAATTAAAGTTTACCAATGGTATGGCTAGATAAATAGACTCACTGTGAAGAATTGGATTATTAGTGATTTTCCCCACTATATTCCTGCCTCACTAAATAAATTAGTATTAGCTGATATTAGTATTAGCTATGGGTTATTCAGAGTATAAGATCTTCAAAAGAGAAAATCCATGGACCATCAGGCAGTGACTTGTGAGACCTTTTAATCTTGTTAATAAGGACAAGAGTTGTTTGCAGTCTCTTCGTAGTCAGCTAGTGGGCTTTGTACCCAGTAGTTAGTTTGCTTTATGGACATATGAAAAAGCTACTTACTCTTTAGATCCACCAGTCTTCTGAAAAATGGGGGAACTGGGGAATAGCCCCTGAGGATGGGCTTTTGGAATATTTTTTGCCAGGAATTACTCTATGAGTGCTTCCAGTGCTCCATGGCTGTTGAAACATTTCAGCTGGTAGTCCATGTGTTCTGGAAGCATGGTTTTTGGCTAATGTTTGCAGTGAAGCCTGAACTTCTTTCTGCACCACCATCATGCTACCTCTTGGAATAGTTGAATATTGACGAGTTCTTTTTCATACAGTGACTGGAAGCACTTACTCGCCTGTGCCAGGAAGTTTGGCTGACTGGAAGAGATCCATATTTGTATCCATTCCAAATAAAAATGACCCAACAGAATACAAAATAAGAGAACAATATCATTAACATTCAACAAAGGTTGCAAAAGTATATTGACAGGAATCTGCCAGAAGTTCAGGCCAGATTCAGAGGAGGATGTGAAAAAAAAAAAGCTATCGTTGCTGATGTCAGATGGATCTTGACGCAAAGCAGAGCATACCAGAAAATTGTTGAATTGTGTGTTAAAGCATTCTACTACGTGGACCTTAATAAACTATGGCTAACCTTAAGAAGAATGGGAATTCTAGAGCACTTCATTGTCTCGTGTGGAACTCATGCACGGATCAAGAGGCAGTTTGGGGAAGAGAACAAGGAAGACTGCATGGTTTAACATCAGGAAAGGTGTGCCTCAGGGTTGTATCTTCCCACCAACTCATGCCATCTGTGAGCAGAGCAAATAATCAGAGCCGCTGGACTATGACGAAGAATGTGGCATTGTGATGGGCGGAGGGCTGACTGACAATCTTTGTATGCAGATGACCTAGTCTTGCTTGCTGTACGTGAGGAGGACTTGAATCACTAGCTGATGAAGGTCATGGCTTGTAGCCTTCAGTATGGATTACAACTCATTGTGAAGAAAACAAAATTCCTCTAAACTGGACCAATAAGTAACCTAATGATAAATGGAGAAAAGTTTGAAGCTATCAAGAACTACTTCTTGCTCGGATGCCCAATTAATGCTCATGGAAACAGCAGTCTAGATAACTATGCATTGCATTAGGTAAGTCTGCTGAACAAGACCTCTGTAGTGTTTAAAAACAAAGATGTTTGCGGACCAAGGTATGCCTTCCCCAAGCCATGGCATTTTCAATTGCCTCATATGCGTATGGAGATTAGACATTGAGTAAGGAAGACCGAAGAAAAATCAGTGTATTTGAATTACATTGTTGGAGAATATGGAAAGTACCATGGACTACTAAAATAACAAACAGGTTTGTCCTAGAAGAAATACAACCATGAAGGGAAGGAGGGGGGAGAAATACAGCCAGAATGCTCCTTAGAGGCAAAGACAGCAAGGCTTCATGTTGTCAACAGACCATGATTTTGGGTAAAGTATTGGGACAGCAAAAAAGGAAGACCTTCAAAAAGGTGGATTGACACAGTGTGGACTCAAACGCAGGAACAACTGTGAGGATGGCACAGGACCTGGCAGTGGTCATTTTGTTGTACCATAGGGTTGCTAAGTGTTGGAACGTACTGGACAGCACCTAACAGCACCGCTCGGTGAGTCTCTTTTTCCTTTAAAACTCATGAAGAACACTGGTTGCCAAAGTGTGGACTCAGGGGTCCTCAAGATGTCTAACGTGTATTAATAGGCAGGAGCTGAGGTATATAAACTTTTAGTGTGAAGTTTTATGTTAATGTAATTAGGAACTGAACTGTGTCCAAACGAACTTCATAACAAGCCAATGTTATGCTGGCATGATGGAAGAGCAGTCGTGGTTCAAGCTGCTGGTGCCTTAGGATGAGTCAAGGCAGCGGCACCAATACATTCTTCTGGTCATCAATACAGTCTTCGCCTGTAGACACTTTAAATAGGAAGCGATGACAGCTGTTGTATGCAGCTCTCGTCCCTCTCGGGATAGATACCTGTAGTGCAGCTATGTGTAATGGAAATAAGCATTCTTGCTACTTACTCAAGTGCAGTGATGACATTGAGGAAAAGCTTTTGTGCAGTGTTTTTTTTTAGCTGAACTAGGAACTTCTTTTTTTATTTCAATGGAACACGACTTTTATTTGCAAGATTGGTAGCCAAACTCTGGCTATTTAATTTGGGCTATTTGGCAGACTTTACTGTGGTTAACTTGTCATTTGAAGGAAAACAATGGGCAGTATTTGCATCCAATCATAGAATGTGAGCTTTCCAGTGAAAATTAGATTTCAGAAAATGTGTATTTGCTAGTTTGAGAATGGCAGCTTCTCTACCTCAAAACTCTTCTGAGGAGCTCAGTGGCAATACTAACAGTTTTCAGACACTGGTATATACTGAACCGGATCAACATTCAGAAGATCTACATAATCAAGTGAATTAATGTTTCCAAAATGATTAATGCATAATATTTGCAGCATCTTGCATGGGTAAAAAGGTCTGCTTAAAGCACAAGACAGACATGAAAGCACAAAAATAGTGTTCCATGAAAGTAAGTATCTAGGATTGTGCATTTTAATATAAGAAATTGGTTCACTTGGTTCCAGACTCCACTTTGCAACCAACCTCTTAAAGCCATCACTTGAGTGTGGTGGAGTACCATAAAAGATTCATATTATCTGAAATTGCTCCATTCTGTTCTAGCTATATATTTGCATGAGGCTAGACCTCACAAAAACAGTCACTGCAAATGAGCCCATTCCCACTTAGAGTGACACTATAGGGCACGGTAGGATTGCCCTGTGGGTTTCGGAGAGTGTAAATCTCCAGGAGAAGAAAGCCTCATCTTTCAACTGCAGAAGAGCTGGGCTGCTGACCTCCTGGCTCTCAGCCCAGTGCTAGCCCACGATGCCACCAGGGCACTCGAGGCGAGGCCTGTGCACACCAGGCTAGGACAGCCTCTTGGAGCAGCTAGAATGCAGAAGCAGTTGGGTGTCTTCTCTGAAGCTGGACATTAAAGAGACTTGCAAAAATTAAAACAAAGCAAAAACCTCTACTCACCAAATCTCTTTTTGTTTTGGAGAACAGCTTTTGGTTTTTCATTTGTTATCCAGCCACACTGAGGCAAAACACTAAGGGGTGCAACAGAACAGCAAGGGAATGGAGCAGCGAGGTCCCCAGGGAATGCCGAAGGTGGACTTTGGGGCCAGGGCTTGGCGCCCCAACAGACTGGCCTGGAAAACACTCAAAAAGACCAACAAACAGTTCTTGAACTAACTGCAAGCTTTTCTTTCTTGTTGTTGTGTTTTGTTTTTTATCATTGGTTTGTTGTTTTGTTTTATATTGTTGCTTGGTTTTGTTCTGTTTTATTTTTGTGCATGTTATTATCTCCTCGGGTCTGTCTGAATAAGATAGGCTGAATGAACAATCTCCAGGAGAAAACAATGGGACTGACAGTTGCAGGGGGGATTGGGGGGGTCAGGAAAGGGAGTGGTGTTAACAAACCCAGGGACAAGGGAACAACAACTGATCCAAATCAGTGGTGGGGAGGGTGTAGGAGGCCTGGTAGGGAGTGATCAAGGATAATGTAACTGAGAGGAATTACTGAAACCCAAATGAAGACTGAGCATGATGGTGGGACAAGAGGAAAGCCAAACGAAATAGAGGAAAGAGCTAGGAGAAGGGCATTTATAGAAGTCTAAATAAAGGCATGTACATATGTAAATATATTTACATATGAGGATGTGGACATAGATCTATGTGCACATATTTATAGGTTTAGTAATAAGGTAGGAGATGGACATTGGGCCTTCACTCAAGTACTCCCTCATTGCAAGAACACTTTGTTCTATTAAATTGGCATTCAGTGATGCCCACCTCCCCAACACAATCGCTGAAAGCAAAGCAGGTGCGTAAGCAAATGTGAAGAAAGCTGATGATGCCCAGCTATCAAAAGATAGAGCATTTGGGGTCCTAAAGGCTTGAAAGTAAACAAGCGGCCATGTAGCTCAGAAGCAACAAAGCCCACATGGAAGAGGGACACCAGCCTGTGCAATCACGAGGTGTCGAAGGGATCAGGTATCAGGCATCAAAGAACAAAAAACCATAACATGAATGAGCGAGGGAGTGTGGAGTGGAGACCCAAAGCCCATTTGTATTTGTAGGCCACTGGACATACCCTTACAAAAGGGCTTGGGGAGGTGTAGCAACGATGAAACATACAACTTTGCTCTAATTCCTAAATGCCCCCCCACCCCCACTATCATGATCCCAGTTCTACCTCACCTGTCTGGCTAGACCAGAGGATGTACACTGGTACAGATAGGAACTGGAAACACAGGGAATCCAGGGTGGATTATCCCTTCAGGACCAGTGGTGTGAGTGGTGATACTGGGAGGGCATGGGTGGGGGGATAGGTTGGAAAGGGGAAACTGATTACAAGGATCTACATATAACCTCCTCCCTGGGGAACGAACAACAGAAAAGTGGCTGAAGGGAGACATCAGACAGGGCAAGATATGACAAAATAATAATTTATAAATTATCAAGGGTTCATGAGGGAGGGGGAGGAGGAAGGGACGGGAAAAATGAGCTGATACCAGGGGCTTACGTGGAGAGCAAATGTTTTGACAATGATGAGGGAAAAGAATGTACAGATGTGCTTTACATGATGGATGGATGTATGGATTGTGATAAGAGTTGTATAAGCCCCTAATTAGATGATTTTTAAAAAGCTTTAAATCCAGTATTAAGCAAACGTTTTTAACTTCTCAATTTTGTATCTAAATATGGCAAATATCAATATATTTTAGTCATGTAAATAAAATTATCTGGCTTATATCCAGATATGAATAGATAAAAATCATATAAACAAAAGTAAAAATAAATTGTGTAAAGCAATCTAGATCTCTAAGATAAGATCATTTAATTTTAAGAGTTCAATTGTGTCTTATATTGTGTCAGAATTAACTCAGTGCCCATGAGTTTGGTTTTTTGGATAAATTCTCAACTGATGTACAATTTTACATTTGGAATTTTAAGGATCTTCTGATAATACAGTATTTTAGAATTTGATGAATCTGTAACGTATTCCTCTTACTTAGACTTATAATTTGCATTGAAAATAAAAAGCTGTAAATGGTGGCTAGCTCCGTGCTAGCATATTTTCTACTCTGGATTTGTAGGTGTGATTCAGGAGGGTGGTTTCCCAGGTGCTGTGAGATAACATGAATGCATTATTTAAGTCAGTTTGCAGGAATATCACATTGTTGTTTTAGAGAATCACAGCATCCACTAGCATAACAAAGGCTCTAAGAAGTCCTAGAAAACTATTTACCTTAACTTTGTTTACTAGTAGAAACAGCCTACTTTTTTTTCAATTTTAATCAAGTTTATTTTTTAAATTTGTTTTTCATGGTTTCAGTATTTTTTTTTACCTTTTTAAACACTCTACTTTTACAGAGAATTTTTTTTCCTGTGACAAACTGGTATAGATTATTTATAAGGTAGAGACTTTACCGTTTGGATTTGTATTTAATGTCTGGAGTTTTTTTGGTTTTGTATTTTTGTTTTATTTTGTTTTATAGTTAAAGTAGTAATTTATGTTTCCAGCAGACATTTGAAGTAATACTTGGTGGGCTTCAGTGGTTTGTGAAAGGGAAAACTGTGCTATATTTTGACCTTCATGTGTTAAGGAATCAAATGCTTTGTATTTCTGAAAGATAAAAATTAAGTATAGGGAGAATTGAGTTGCTCAAATGGTTTTGCATGAGAATCTGCCAAATGTTTAGACTAGGTGCTTTCTAGAGTATCAACCAGAGGTGTTTAAAAATACTATTTTATAAATAGTGCAATAACTTGGAATATATTCTTGTTTAAATTATAGCAGTAGCCAAGAATTGTGTTTTACCTGTAGAAGTAAAATGGTAAGCCAAGGTTTTAAATATTTTTAAAAATGTGAAGTTATCAAAGAGTTGCATAGCATAACTCTTTGGAGAAATAATTTCTGTAGCATTTTAACTAAAGTTATTTTAGGTTATAGATTTTTTTTAATGAATTGGGGATTGTGCCCAGATTATATTTTTCTTAGATACTTTTTGGCCTCTATTATTAAAACTAACTTTAGAAATAAATAGTATAATTTTAACTCCTGTTACATCATGGTTTTTTTTAAGATTCTTTGATAAAGAATCTTTCACAGTACTTTTATTATTCTATTTTTTTCTTTTTTTGTTTCAATTTTTATTGTTACTTTTTAAAATCATTTTATTGGGGGCTCATACAATTCTTATCACAATCCATACATCCATCCATTGTGTCAAGAACATATGTACATTTGTTGCCATCATCATTCTCAAAACATTTGCCTTCTACTTTAGCCCTTAATATCTGCTGCTCATTTTCCCCCTCCCTCCCCACTTCCCCCTACCTCATGAACCTTTCATGATTCATAAATTATTATTATTATTTTGTCTTAAGTTACACTATCCGACGTCTTCCCCCCCTCCCCCCTGCCTTCTTTCTGCTGTCCATCCCCCAGGGAGGAGGCTATACATAGATTCCTGTAATCAGTTCCCCCTTTCTACCCCACATTCTCTCCACCCTCCAGGCATCGCTACTCTCACCACTGGTCCTGAAGGAGTCATCTGTCCTGGATTCCCTGTGTTTCCAGTTGCTGTCTGTACCAATGTACATCCTCTGGTCTAGCCAATTTGTAAGGTTAGAATAGGGATCATGATAGTGGGGGGGAGGAAGCATTTAAGAAGTAGAGGAAAGTTATATGTTTCATCATTGCTTCCCTGCACCCTGACTGGATCATCTCCTCCCCACAACCCTTCAGTAAGGGGGTGTCCGGTTGGCTACCAATGGGCTTTGAGTCTCCACTCTGCACTCACCCACATTTACAATGATATGATTTTTTATTCCTTGATGCTTGATACCTGATATCTTCGACAGCTCATAGTCAGACAGGCTGGTGTGCTTCTTCCATGTGGACTTTGATGCTTCTCAGCTAGATGGCCTCTTGTTTATCTTTAAGCCTTTAAGACCCCAGATGCTATATCTTTTGATAACCAGACACCATCAGCTTTCCTCACCACACTTGCCCATGCACACATTTTTCTTCAGCAATTTTGTCAAGAAGGTGTGCATACTGGAATGTCAATTTAATAGAACAATGTGTTCTTACATTGAGTAAGTGCTTGAGTGGCGGCCCAATGTCCATCTGCCTTAATACTAAACCTATAGCTATGTGCACATAGAGCTGTTTCCTTACACTCATATAAATATATTTACATATGTACATTCCAGTCATTGGACCTCTATAAATACCCTTTGTCACCTAGTTCTTTCCTCTATTTCCTTTTACTTTCCTCTTGTCCCACTATCATGCTCAGCCTTCATTTGGGTTTCAGTAATTTCTCTCGGTTACCTTGCCCTTGCTGAATCCCTACCAGGCCTCTTACACCCTCCTTACTATTGATTTTGGATCACTTATTGCTCCCCTGTCCCTGGATTGGTCAGTGGTACCTCCTTAGCCCCTCCTCCCCCTCTCCTGTGTCCCCCCAGAACCATTGATCCCGTTGTTTTCTCCTCCAGACTATTCATCCAGCCTATCTTATCTAGATAGAGCTGTAGAGATAATAATATGCACCAAAAATCAAGTCATAGCAAGATAAGCGATGAGTGAGAACACAAGCGATAACAACAAAAAAGGAACTAATTACCCATAGAGGAATAAATTAATTAAAAGACAAAAATTTTTAAAGACAAAGACCTGTAAACAGATAAAGGTCTGACTTTTTATCTCTAGGCGTGTCCTTCAGTCATATCCAATGGGGTACCATGCTTTGGCCCCAGAGTCTGTCCTTTGTACTCCTTCGTGGGCTCCCTGCTATGCTCCACGGTTGGGCACGCTTTTAGTGGTTTGCCTCAGTGTCACAGGGTCAGTCTGGGCCAGTCCTGACCCTGAGTCTCCAGTGTTGTCCCCCTTAGGACTCTGGGCCATCAAGGGACGGCGTGTCTTTTAGTGGGATCAGCCATATTATCCACTCTGTCCATTGGCTGTTCAGTGCAGGGATATCGTCCTCCAGGCCTGATGGGCCAGGATGTGCTCCACTCTCTCTTCCTCTTCCTTCATTTGCTCCCATTTGCTCTGATCAGACATGCCCCTCTCCCCTAGCTGCAGCTTCAGTGCTGTCCTCTCAAGTAAATTCTTCTGGGGTGAGGGGCAGTTGTCCATGTAGCTAGTATGGGGACTGAACCCTCAGGCCCCTCCATTGGCTCCCCACTCCTTGCAGGCACACTGCATTCGTCTGGCACTGGCTTTATATCTGATCCCGCTTTCCCTGTGGAGACACAAACAATACCCTCCCCTTGGGTGGGTCGGTGCCCTATTACCCCATCACACATCTTTTTTTATTACTCTATTTTTAATGAAAAAAATCTAGATTTCTTGTCATTTGGTTTTTAAGTTTGACTCAGTGAAGATAGAAAATAAGGTCAAAGCTGATTTGGATGTAACAAATAGCCAAATGTCATTGATGGTAAGGAAAGCTGGAGACTTCCTAGTACTGTCCTTACTAAGTGTCTGTGATGGGAATCGTGAGGAAAGAGCAAAGGAAGAAAACATTTTTGTTTGGATTTTAAATTGGAAAGCTGAGATACAGGAGTCTTAGGAACCATTCCAGATGATGGCCTTAAGTAGGAGAAATGAAACATTAATGAGATTGTATCTCGCAATCTAGAGATGGTGAAATCTCTTTCTCTACCCCAACCTCGACCACCGTCCAAAAGCACACGAGTCTGAACTTTGCATTGCTTTGCTTCCATTTTCCTCACTTTGGTTATTTGCAGAAGATGCTTTCTCTCTCTGTCTACTCTTATGAATCCAGATGTTTTTATCGAAATAAAGTCCTCCAACCCATCATAAATATTGTAATAGCAATATTACAAGGAGATGATTTAGTGTATTTAATTTTCTAAATTAGGCTGTTAGCTTTGCTATTATAATTTATACTAGACCAAATTCTTCAAACTTTGATTTCCTTATTCATATCGGCTCAATTATTATTAATAATGGGCTTCTTTACAGAATGGAAGGACTAAAAACCCTTTGAACTGTTACATAATTCCATTATAGTTCTTTAGTACTCATACCTTGTAGTTTTTTCAAGCCCCAGAATGTTTTTAATTAAACTCTTTGGTGAGGTGTGTCCCCTCAGGCTAACCATGACTCACTTATGAATCCCATGATAAGGCAACTGCTATTTAACAAAGTAGGAACTACTCTTCTAAGATGCCTGGTGTTCCTTTGTTTGCTTTTTAATTCCCTTTATTCTCTACAGTGCCTTCTTCTGTTGCTGCCTCTTAAATCTTGGAGCAGTGTATTGTCGAGCACCTAGTAGGGGCATAGTAAATATTTTTATTAGAAACTAAGTACTCTTCTCACTCACTGCATCACTATTTGCACAGGGAGAACTTCTCACGACTGTGCTGCATTCAGGTGTCTTCATAAACATAACTCCCATTTGTCTAGGAGCGTTCCCTGTGATGGACTGCCAAGTGCTCTTTTACTGCCAGAGAGCTCTGGTAGTACGGTGGGTACACATTGGGCTGCGATTCGCATGGTTGGCACTTGGAAACCACAAGCACCTCCTCAGGAGAAAGACTGGGCATTCTACTCTGGTTAACAGTTACAGTCTTAGAAACCCACAGTGGGTCTCTAGGTCAGCATTGACTTGATAGCAGCGAGCTTTTTGTTTGGTTTTTCACTGCTAGCCGGACAACTAGTTTGTGACCTTGGGCTTCGTGTGCCTTCCTTTCTTCATTGGTCCAATGAAGGTCCCAGCCTTGAGCATTTGGAAAAGTGCCTTGGTGAGAATGCAAGTTAGAGGGAGACTTGCCATCACTTTACTGCCTATAGTTTTAGGAGAGAATTGTACATTCAGAGCAACAATACTCTTTTATGAAGTTTATCTTATGGACAGTTTGTTAGTGCATCTATTTTTATATTAATGATGTCAGATATCATTGTTCCAAAATCTGGTCAGAAACTTGAAGTGTTAGCAGTTTTCCAAAATTGGTGATACCACCCCGGGGAGGGGGTGGGGGTTAGGCAGGCTCGAAAGATCCAGGGAGGCTGCAATACAGATCCCTGTGCCAAAGTTTTTAATTCCCTGTGGGCTGCTGAGTAATCCCCGCCACCCTCTGGAAAAGGGAGTGGTAAGCCAAATACGTTTGGGAACCTGGGCTTTAGAGCCTGGACTCTCCCTCTACCCTGGTTGGAACCTTTAACTATTTTTTTTTCCGTTTGTTTATTTATTCCTTTCATTTGTTTAAAAGATAAAATCGTTTAGAAAGGGAAGAATTAAAACCAACAGATCAGAGTACTAATTAACAGGTAAAATTTTTCTTACTGTCTTAACACTAGGAAGGAGCCCATGGCATAAGATTACATGTCAAGAGATAAGAGTTGTATGAGCCCCTAATAAAATGTTTAAAAAGAAAAAAAAAAGATTACATGTCAAGATGCTAACCACAAAGTCAGCAGTTCAGAACCAATGGGCAAATTGTGGAGAAAAATGGGGCTCTGTCTACTCCTATAAAGAGTGACAGTCTCCGAAACCCACAGGAGCAGTTAGTTCTACTCTGTCCTGTAGCGGTCGCTGTGAGTCAGAACCTGCTCAGTGGCAGTGAGGTTTGTTTTACATTCTAACACCAGGAAGATGGAGAGTCCAACTTCAGAGGAATGGCCCTATGCTTCACTGGGTGGTGTGTGTGGGGGGCATTATCTTTACAAGTCCATAATAATTAATATTTAAATATAGTATTTACCAAATACTTATGGTCCTGGTGCTATATATATGTGTAGTGCTGTTAGCCACAGGTCAGCAGTTTGAAGAAAAGTCAATAGCAAATTGAGGAACATTTTCTAATATTTAGGCCTTAACAATTCATTTGCTGTGTAACAGAATAGAACTGTGTTCCACAGGATTTTCTATATCTAATTTTTTTAAAAAATTAGATCGCCAGGTCTTCCTTTGAAATGCCTCTGTGTGCACTTGAACTGGCCCCAAAATAAATCACAGGGTGTGAATTAGCATTTTATTTACTTGAATAAAGGTAATTAGGTAGCTGGATTTTCTTTTCTTTTTTTTTGTTGCTATAGCTGAATTTTCAAGACCTGAAATTTTTTTAACCCCATTGAGGGAATCTTAAAATTAAAAAAAAAATTTAAGGGTTTATTATTACTAAATATACCAGTGACCCTTAATTGTCAAATATTTCAGACTATTTTATTTTTATTAATTATTTTATTGGGGGCTCTTATAAATCTTATGACAATCCATCATTCAATTGTATTAAGCACACTTGTACATATGTTGCCATCAGCATTTCCAAAACATTTTCTTTCTACTTGAGCCCTTGGTATCAGTTCCTCTTTTTACCTCTTGCTCCCCCACCTTCCCACCCTAGTGAATCCTTGATCAATTATATATTATTGTTGTTATTTAGTGTCTTACACTGTTGTCTCCCTTCACCCACATTTCTATTTTATGTCCCCATGGGGGGTGGACTCTATATCCAACCTCGTGATGGGATCAGTCATGATGTTGGTCATGAGAGCGGAGTTGTAACAGCTGCGCTGAGTTCCATGTGCTATCAACTGGAGCAACCTTCAGAATGTGTATCTCACACACAATGGGCAGATTCAAGGTGAAGAGAAATAGACCCAATCCTTTGTATCAGCAATGTCAGTTATTTTGTAAAAAGCATGGATGAGATGAGAAGTGTTAATGTGGCCTTCTTTGGAACAATATAATCCACCCTCCACTCATCTATGCAAAATGCTTGGTTCCCCTCACCCTGTGCTCCAGTCTCATTATATTATGGCATCTGCTCAAAATTAAATTTGAATCTGGTCCAGATGTGGTTGAGGCTCCTTGGGTATAGTTCCATTAGAACAACTTCATTCCTAGTGTTATCTCTAAAGAGCTGTGAACTGAAGGGACAATTTATCTATCCCACACACATCCAGCATACAACAGTGAGGCTGGTGTAGGGTAACCGCTGCAGGCCTTCCCATTCAAAAAGGAGGGCGAGGGGAAGTAGACAGCAGGCACTGTTAGTTGTTGTTTGGTTCTGACTCAGCGACCCTGTGTACAGCAGAAGGAAACACCCCCAGTCCTGTGCCGTCCTCACATTTGCTCTTCTGTTTGAGCCCATTGTTGCACCCGCTGTGTCCATCTCGCCAAGGGCATTCAGCTCCTTACCAGACATGATGTCCTTCTCCGGGGACTGGTCTCTCCAGACAACATGTCTAAAGTATGTGTGAGATGAAGTCTTGCCATTCTTGCCTCAAAAGAACATTCTGACTGTACTTATTCCAAGACAGATCTGTTTATTTTTTTAAAATCATTTTATTGGGGGCTCATACAACTTTTATCACAATCCATACATACATCCTTTGTGTCCAGCACATGTGTACATTTGTTGCCATCATAATTTTCAAAACATTTTCTTTCTACTTGAGCCCTTGGTATCAGCTTCTCATTTTCCCCTCCCTCCCCAACCTTCCCTCCCACATGAATCCTTGAGAATTTATAAATAATTAGTATTTGTTCATGTCTTAAACTGACTGGTTTCCCTTCACCCACTTTACTGTTGTCCATCCCCATGGGAGGGGGTTATAGGTAGATCATTGTGTTCAGTTCCCCTTCTCTCTCCCCACCTTCCTCTTCCCCTCCTGGTATGGCTACTCTCAATATTGGTCCTGAGGGGTTTATCTGTTCTGGATTCCCTGTGTTTCCAGCTCTTATCTGCACCCGTGTACATGCTCTGGTCCAGCCAGATTTGTAAGGTAGAATCAAGGTCATGATAGTACGGGGGAGGAAGCATTAAAGAACTAAAGGAAAGTTGTACATTTCATCGGTGCTACACTGCACCCTGAGTGGCTCGTCTTCTCCTGGTGACCTTTCTGTAAGGGATGTCCGATTGCTACAGATGGGTTTTGGTCTCTACTCCACATTTCCCCTCATTCACAATGATAAGATTTTTTTGTTCTGCGTCTTTGATGTGTGATAACTGATCCCGTTGACACCTCATAATCACACAGGCTGGTGTGCTTCTTCCATGTGGGCTTTCTTACTTCTCAGTTAGATGGCCATTTGTTTATCTTCAAGCCTTTAAGACGCCAGTTGCTATATCTTTTAATAGCCGGGCACCATTCTTTTGGCAGTCCATGGTACTTTCAATATTCTTCTCCAACACTGTAGTTCAAGTGCATCGATTTTTCTTCAGTCTTCTTTATTCAGTGTCCAACATTCACATGGATATGAGGCACTTGAAAATACCATGGCTTGGGTAAAGTATGCTTTAGTCCTCAAAGTAACATCTTTGCTTTTGAATACTAAATAGAGTTCTTGTGCAGCAGATTTACCTAATGTAATGTGTAATTGGATCTCTTGACTGCTGCTTCCATGAGCCTTGGTTTGTGGATCCAAGCAAATTGAAATCTTTGCTTGACAGCTTTAGTCTTTTCTCTGTTTATCACGAGGCTACCTCTTGGTCCAGTTGTGAGAACTTTTGTTTGCTTTGCATTGAGTTATAATCCATACTGAAGGCTGCAATCCATGATCTTCATCAGTCAGTGATTCAAGTCCTCCTCACTTTTAGCAAGTAAGACTGTCATCTGCGTATTGAAGGTTGGTGTTAAGCCTTCCTTTAATCCTGATACCGCATTCTTCTTCTTATAATCCAGCTTGTCTGATGATTTACGGTACTCAGCATACTTAATGAATAAGTATGGTTAAATGATACCGCCCTGATGCACACCTTTATTGGTTTTAAACCAGGTAGTATTCCTTGGTTCTGTTACAGTGATTGCCATGTCCATGTACTGCTTCCACAGGAGCACAATCAAGTGTTCTAGAATTCCATTCTTTTCAAGGTTATCCATAATTCGTTATGCTCCACACAGTCAAATCCTGGAGCATAGTTAATGAAACACAAGCACCTTTCTGGTATTCTCTGCTTTGAACAAAGATCCAGTTGACGGCAGCAGTGATAGTCCTTGTTTCACGTCCTCCTCTGAATCTGGCTGAACCGCTGGCAGCTCCTTGGACTGTTGCAACTGTTGTTGGACCATCCATCTTCAGCAAAGTTGTACTAGCGTGTGATAGAAACAATAGCACAAACAAAACTCACTGTCCTTGAATTGATACCAAGTCATAGCAATCCTCTAAGACAGGGTGGAACTTCCCCTGTGAGTTTCTGAGGCTCACTCTTTATAGGAATATTTCAAACTGCTGACCTTGCAGATTGCAGCCCACCGTGTAACTACCCCACCGCCAGGGCTGAGTTATCTGTGTTCTATAATTCCCACTGATCACTGGTGATTCTAAAATGCAGCCTGAGACATTTTGCCAATACATGATTAGAGCTAAGTCCTAGGGGCTGTTTTTTTTTTCGGTTCTTTATGTAAATCGTCCACATTTGTATTAGAGTATTTCTTAACCTGTATCTCAGCTTTCCAATTTAAAATCCAAAACAAAAATGCTTTGCTTGTTCCATTTTCTTCTGAATCCAGCCGGAATCCCTGGAAATGCCTTTCACTGTACTGCTCCATAGAAGTTTGAGGGCCCAACCTTTTTTTTTAATTCTTTTATTGGGATCTCTTAGATCTCATTCATCCATTGTGACAAGCACATTTGTACTTATGCTACCATCACCATTTTCCAAGCATTTTCTGTCTACTTGAGCCCTTGATACCAGCTCCTCATTCATCCCCTTCCTTCCCTGCCCACCCGCCCTCATAAACCCTTTATAAGTTAGAAATTGTTTTCATATCTTACATCGTCCTCTGTCACCCTTCACCCACTTTTCTGTTGTTTGGCCCACTGGGAGGGGGTTAGATATAGATCCTTGTGATTTATTTCCTACCTTCTCTTATCCTCCTGGTATCTCTGTTCTCATCATTGCCCCTGAGGGGTTTATCTATCCTTGATTCCATGTGTGTGGCCTCTTATCTGTAGCAGTGTGCACATTCTATGTTCTGGTTTAATCCAATTTGTAAGGAAGAATTGAGTTCATGATAGTGGGGAGGAGGAAGGGTGCAGCATAGCAACGATGAAACATACAACTCTCCTCTAATTCTTAAATGCTTCCTTCCTCCCTCACCCCCCCCCCCAACTGTCAGACTAGACTAGAGGATGTACACTGGTACAGATAGGAGCTGGAAACACAGGGAATCCAGGACAGATGAACCCCTCAGGATGAGTGGTGGTACTGGGAGGATGGAGCAAAGGTTGGGTAGAAAGGGGGAACCGATTACAAGGATCTACATATAACCTCTTCTCTGGGTGATGGACAACGTAAAAGTGGGTGAAGGGAGATGCCGGGCAGTGTAAGTTATGACAAAATAACAATAATTGATAAATTATCAAGGGTTCATGGGGAGGAAGGGGAAGAGGAGAAAAATGAGCTGATACCAAGGGTTCAAGTAGAAAGAAAATATTTTGAGAATGTTGATGGCAACAAATATGCAAATGTGTTGGACACAATGGTTGTATGTATGGATTGTGAGAAACGTATGAGCCCCCAATAAAAAGATTTTAAAAAGAAAAAGAACTAGAGGGAAGTTTTGTATTTCATTGGTGCTCTACTGCACCCTGACTGGCTCATGTCTTTCTTGTGACCCTTCTGTGAGAGTGTGTCCCATTATCTACAGATAGGCTTTGGGTCTCTACCCCCCAACCCCCATTCACATTGGGCCCGAACTTTTTACATACCTTTTAATCCAAGCTGATTGTTGAAACTTGGTGGGTTTTTTGTGTATGTGTTGATAATATACTCAAATTAGACAAAAGCCCTTCTCTGCTTTTGTCTGAGAGACGGTTGTGGGACAGTGTCTTCCTTGTTCTTCATAGTCCTACCAGTTAGTGGCTAGAATCCCTGCAGTATGGACTCAAGGTCTTTGTGGGACTTTTGTCCGTGTCAAGGTTCTAGGAGGTGATCCTTTAGGCCCTTCTGCGTTGCTAACAAGAAGCTTGTGGTTCGCCCTGCATTTGATTTGGCCTGAAGTTTTTTTTTTTCTGAGTTTGAGAATCATTTGCCTAAAGTGAAAAGCATTTCTACTGTGGAACCCAGGAAGACCTGGCCCTTTTGAATGTCATCCCTGTGTTCTAGCGCCTCTTTACCCTCTTGGATTTTATCATATACTTCCAAATAAGCCAGTGACACTTCAAGTGATGTGTCTGGGGACTTCCCTTCACTGGCCCTCCTCACTTTCATAAATTTCCAGCTTACTGCAGGCGGCAGTGTCAATGAACCTCCGCTATGTGTGACAAGAGTTACAACATTTGTGAAACTTTCTTTTCCTCATTAAAGCCTTTCGGCTGCCTTAAAGCCTGTTTAGGCTTCGACTTAACACTTGCCTCAAAGCCCTATAGGTTTCCACTCCTAGCTTTCTCAATATCTTTCCAGCTTCTTCAACTGCCTCATCCTAATGTCAAAACCATATACTTTTTTTTTTTTTTTGGTTAGGACAGCAACCCCCTTTGAGTCACAAAATCTCACTTGATTACCTGATTCTTCAAAATTTAGTGGCTTAAAACAGTAGTAAATGATTTTACTCACATATATCCAATTGGCCAAGGTTAGAAGGAACATCCCATCTCTGCTCTGCACAATGCCCTTGGGAGCAGTTTGATTGATGATTCTTCGCTTTCAACGTGGCTTGCTCCAGATAGCTTGCAAGTTGGTATTGACTGTTGACTGGGAACTCAGCAGGAATGTTTCACAGGGACCTCAATACTGGTTTTGTAGGCTGCTTAGGCTTCAGTGGGTCATGGTGGCTGTGCACCAATAGTGAGTGTCCTAAGAGCCTGGTGAAAACTATGTGTAACCTGTATGGACCTCGCCTTGGAAGGCAACCAGCATCAGTTTCCCTAACCTGGTTCAAGAACAGGAACACCTAGAACCGCATATCTTAATGTCAAATTGTAATTTATAGCTGTGGTCATTGGTTGAGTGTACTCTGCCCCCAAATGAGTCTATCAGACGATTTCCCAACAGGCAACCTATTCTATTTTGCTGAAGAACATCCAACAGTTGGAGCAGAACAGTGAAAGGCATTTCCAGGGATTCCGGCCGGATTCAGAAGAAAATGGAACAAGCAGTATTGTTACAGATGTCAGATGGCTTAAAGCAGAGAATCCCAGAAAGATAATGACTCGTATTTTATTGACTATGCCAAGGCATTTGACTGTGTGGATCAAAACAAACTATGGATAACCTTGAGAAGAATGGAATTCCAGAACACTTGATTTTACTCCTGCGGAACCAGTACATGGACCAGGAAACAGTTGTCAGATCAGTACAAGGAAAATACTGCATGGTTTAAAATCAGGAAAAGTGTGCGACAGGATGATATCCTCTCATCGTACTTACTCAGTATGTATGCTGAGCAAGTAATTAGAGAAGCTGGATTATATTAAGAATATGGCATTAGAATTGGAGAAGAGCTTATTAACAACCTACACTTGGCAGATGACACAACCTTGCTTGCTGAAATTGAGGAGGATTTGGGGCACTTGCTGATGAAGTTCAAGGATTGCAGCCTTTGGTGTGGATTACAGCTCAATATGAAGAAGACAAAATCCTCACCACTGGATCAATAGGTAATATGATAAATGGAGGGGGTCAAATGGTCAAAGATTGTGTCTTGTTTGGATCTGCAATCAATGCTCATGGAAGCAGCAGTCAAGAACAAAAGGCACATTGCATTGGGTAAATTTACTGTGCAAGAACTCTTTAAAGTTCTGAAAAGCAATGATGTTACCCTCTAAAAGTGAGGTGTGCCTAACCTACGCCATGCTATTCTCAGTTGCCTCATATGCATGTGAAAGTTGGACATGGGATAAAGATCAAAGACGAACCTGTGTGTTTCACTTGTGGTGCTGGAGACCAATACTAAAGTACCATGGACTGCTGAAAGGCCAACCCAGTTTCTCTTGGAAGAAGTACAGCCAGGGTGCTCCCTGGAAGCAAGGATGGCGACATTTCATCTTAGAGTACTCTGGACATGTTTTCAGCAGAGACCAATTCCTGGAGAAAGACAGCATGCTTGATAAAGTAGAGGGGCAGTGAAAAGAGACTGGCCCTCAAGAAGGTGGACTGACACGGTGGCAGCAACAGTGGGCTCCGGCATAGGAGCAGCTGTTCGGATGGCCCGGGACCAGGCGTGTGTCATTCTGTTGTTACAGCGCAGTTACTCGGTCACAGCATCGTCTCTATGGGTTGGGCACCACTCAGTGGCGCCCAATAACAACAATGTATTCTCTTACTCCCTCCTTTTCTACCTTAGATAAGCAAGTGTAATTTTATTTTCTCAATTTGTTGGCTGCTATGTTTTCACTTAAGTATGCAGAGCTAACTGCCATCCAGTCAGTGCCGACTCTGAACGGCCTATAAAACAGAACTGCCCCCGTGAGTTTCCAAGACTGGGACTGTTAATGGAAGTAGAACGCCCCAAATGTCTCCTGAGGACTAGCTAGTGGTTTCGAACCGCTACCTTGCAGATCACAGCCTATCGCATAAATACTACCTCTGCATACATGAGGGTAAATCAAAAGAGAATTGCTACTAGGTGCCAGTTCATGCATGAACAGACAGACATCTTCCAAACAAACTCCAGCCACACGCACTGCTGTTGATTCAATTCTGACTCACAGTGATCCTATAAGGACAGAGGTAACAGCCCCACTGGGTTGAGGAGACTGCAAAGAGCTTCATCTTTTTCCCGTAGAGCGGCTGTGGTTAGCAGCACAAGCAAAGCATGTTTGAACATGTCTCTTCAATCAGTGGATGACTTTATATGTTTTCTCATTAGAGTGCCTTCCAAAAGGAGGGATCAGTGGGACAGTTAAATTCAAGGCAGACATGGCTGGCCCTACTATGAGACATGATGCCCCTCAGTGACTAAGGGCGATACAGGGGACAGCACCGGAGACACAGTGTGGGAATTGCACCTGACCTGATCCCACCACACCCAGGCAAAGCACTGGGGGAGTACAGTGGAACAGCAAGGGAATGGAGTGGCAAGGTCCCCAGGGAATGCTGAAAGTGGACTTTGGGGCCAGGGCGTGCTGCCCCAACAGACTGGACTGGAAAATGCTCCTAAGGGCCAGCAAACGATCCTTGAACGAACTACAAGCCTTTCTTTTGTGGAAAAAAAAAAATTCAAGGCAGAGTGGTTATCTCATGAGGCTATAGAGACTACTTTGGGAATTAATTTTTTTAAACTGAAAGTCCTTATTTAATTTAATTGATATCTAGATATTTTTAAATCAGTTTATTGGCGGCTCTTAAAGCTTATCACAACCCAGCCAGCCAGCCATTGTATCAAGCACATTTGTACATATGTTGCCATCGCCATTTTCAAAACATTTTCTTTCTGCTTGAGCCCTTGGTATCAGCTCATTCCCACCCACCCCCGACTCCTCCTAATCCCTCCCTCATGAACCCTTGATAATTTATAAATTATTATTTTTTGCACAGCTTACATCGACCACTGTCTCTCTTCACCCACTTATCTGTTGTTGTCTCTCCTGGGAGTGGGCTAAATTTCGATCATTGTGACATTTCTCCCCCCACCTTCCCCTTCCCCTCCTGGTATTGCTACTCTCATTATTGATCCTGAGGGGTATATCTGTCCTGGATTCTGCTCTGGGAATTCTTAAGGAGTAATCTTGACAGGTTTTCTCCAAGGATACAGGGTGACCATAGGGCCTTAGGAAGTTTTAAGAAAATGGAAAGCAGCATTGATTGAGAAAAGTGCCAGAAAGGTCACACTATGGATTTTTCCCCCCAGTGTGACATACCTGCTCATTCTTCGAGGGTAGCCAGGGCTGTCCTTGAATGTTTTCATTGGGAAATCTTACCTAGCTACCTTGCAGCCCTGATCTTGCCCGTTCACACGTTGTTTGTTCCCTTAACTCAATATTGTAAAAGGAACACGAGTTAAGACCCTCTAGAGTGAGCAAACTGCTGCTTGGCGTGCCGTGCTGTGTACTCCTCAGGGAAGGATCCGAGAGCCGGAAACACCACCATCAGTTATAAACCCAGACAGAGAGTTTATCAAGACTCAATAGCTTCACCTTTGGATAGTTCTGTTTCATAAATGTTTCTGTGGTTTTGTAACATGTCGGAATACCCACCTATGTCAATTTTATCTACATCTGTTTTTCACCTGATTATATTGTGGTGGTTCTTTTTAGGAAGATAATACTTGAAACTGCTATCTATGAGGAAAATCAAATTCTTTTTAAAAAAGTATTCCCATCTCATTCATATTCTGGTTCGTGTTACAAGATCAACTAAAATGACAGTCATAACTTGTTCTCATATAGTCCCTAAATGATGATGAAAAACAATTCAAAACGGATTAGAAAATGATTTACTGTTGATGTTTCAAAATATTATAATGATGAGTCCTGTGCCAGGCATTGCACCTGGAGGCACCAATTGCACTCCCATGGGCCATGTCATAAAAGAAGCAAGCTCCCCATCAATACATGTGAATTTGCTCCCTTGTTAAGTAAGTGCCTTAGTGAGAGCTCTGAGAATACCTGTTGAGGAACCTAATTTTGACCCCTGATAAAATGCCATTGTAGCAGAGATCTGACAAATGAAGATGATAGACACACTCAGAGACACATCAGTGTGTGTGTGTGTGTGTGTCGTGTTCCTGTGCAGCTCCTACTACAAACATCTGCTGCTATGCATGCACCTAGTAGTTAGCAGATATCTCTAGGAAAGCAGCAGGTTCTGTTATGATTCTGTTAGGAGACTATACAGCAAGCAACACTCTTGGAAAGCACATGATCTTCAGAGCCCTTAAAGATCATCTGAGTGTCATGGAGCCATTTCTTGTAGGATGAATTTCTGAATTTTCCATCATGTTTGCCACTATAAACCAGTACAGTGCAAGCAAGGCATACAATATCCAGTACAGCTGGCTTTTCCAAGTCTGATTTGGATTTCGCTGAGACCCAGGAATATCTGAAACCCTTTCAGAGTCTCTGTAAGATCAAACTGACTTTCATAGTAATATTGGTATCATACTTGTCCATAGTCATTGTTTCGTGCATGTACATCTTGTGGTTTTTATCACAGCAAATTGACTGTAGAACCATATAGAGAATCTGACTGTCTTCTCTTAAACCAAACCATAAAGAGCTTGTAGAAATGTGAAAGTGCAATTTCCCCCCCCACTAATTTGGGGGGGGGAGAGTCTGTATTGGGAAATGCAGTTATTTTTCATAATGTTAGTTACATTAATATCTAATGGGTTAGTTTTTGTTATTTGTAAATACTTTAATGGCTATTCTAAAATTTCTATTTTAGCTTCCAAAGTGCTAAATTTAAACCACATAAACCAAATTTCTTTTGAATCCTCAATAATGTTTAAAAGTATCAGAGGTTTTGATACCATGAAGTTTGAGAACTACTGAAGTATGGTGTTCTACTCAACTTTGAACCTGCTGCTTAATGTCTCTGAGACACAGGAAGTCTGTCAAATGGGGGTGCTGATCAAAGTATGTCCTTCATAAAAGGATTAACGGAGTTACTGCATGGCAAGGGTTTTTAACAGTGCATAGAACAGAATAAATGGTCAGTGTGTGTTAGCTTTTTGTTATTACTACTGTTAAAAATTTTTAAATCATTTTATTGGGGGCTCGTGCAATTCTTATCACAGTCTCTGCTTGTATCCATTGTGTCAAGCACATTTGTACATTTTTTGCCCTCATCATTCTCAAAACATTTTGCTTTCTGCTTGAGCCCTTGATATCACCTCCTCATTTCCCCCCTCCTTCCCTGCTAACCCTCCCTCATGAACCCTTGGTATTTTTTTTTTAATTTTAACAATTTATTGGGGCTCATACAATTCTTTTCACAGTTCATATATATACATACATCAATTGTATAAAGCACATCTGTACAGTCTTTGCCCTAATCATTTTTTTCTCTTTTCTTCTTTTACATTTTATTAGGGACTCACACAACTCTTACCACAATCCATACATATACATACATCAATTGTATAAAGCACATCCATACATTCCCTGCCCCAATCATTCTCAAGGCATTTGCTCTCCACTTAAGCCCCTTGCATCAGGTCCTCTTTCCCCCCCTCTCCCTCCCCATTCCCCCCTCCCTCATATGCCCTTGGTAATTTATACATCGTTGTTTTGTCATATCTTGCCCTATCCGGAGTCTCCCTTCCCCCCTTCTCTGCTGTCCCTCTCCCAGGGAAGAGGTCACATGTGGATCCTTATAATCAGTTCCCCCTTTCCAACCCACTCACCCTCCCTTGGTATTTTATAAATTATTATTATTTTGTCATATCTTACACTGTCCGGTGTCTCCCTTCACTCACTTTTCTCTTGTCCATCCCCCAGGGAGGAGGTTATATGTAGATCCTTGTCATCGGTCTACTGTTCAGTTTTAGGTCATAATCTATGTGATTTCAAACAATGCTGTTGCTGAAAAGTTTTGCTTGTGTATCTTGTATATAGTTTTGCTCAATATATTTTAAAGGGGAAAATTTGATTTTATGATTTTTCTTTTTTGTTAAGTCAGCGGTTCTCAACCTGTGGGTTGCAACCCCTTTGGGGGTCGAATGACCCTTTCACAGGGGTTGCCCGATTCATAACAGTAGCAAAATTACAGTTATGAAGTAGCAATGAAAATAATTTTATGATTGGGGGGTCACCACAACATGAAGAACTGTCTTAAAGAGTCACGGCATCAGGAAGGCTGAGAACCACTGTGTTAAGTTACAGCACACTTTTTATTGGCAAGTAGCCAGGCCTTGAGATTTCAGAAACATAAAGTCAGAATAATTCGGGGTGCTTTTGCCTTTCTCAGCCCTCGTCTAGACTTTGCCCCTTCAGAATCAGGATAAGCAGGTGGGTGGTGTGGGATGGGAAGCTCCAGGAGATTGGTTACATGGCCAGGCTCCTGCAGAGAGCATCTAACTCACACATGAGAAGAAGAAACGGAGGACATTGAGAAATGCAACAGTTAGCTCACACAAGCTTACTTACCCAACATAGGCAGGTGAGAGTAGAATTCTTCTGATTTGTAGCAGAAAGAACACTGAACTAAGAAGAAAAACTGACTTCAGTTTCAATCTAACACCTTACTTAGATGGCTGACGTGGAACACTTTCCTTGAATCTGTAAGTCTAAGTATCCTCATCTATAAAATGGGCGGGGGTGGGGTGGGGGTGGGGCTACCATTCCAGGGCTGTCAAAAGAACTACACTGGTATCACAGAAAGGGCCCGCTAGCCACTTTTCAGGTGATGTTACCTGCCCAGTCCTTTGTATGTGAAGTCCCTTCACAGAGAAAGAAGTGATTATTTTGAAGTGTAAAAGCTTGCCTTAAATACTATGCTTGTAGCTTTGTAACATGTATACTTCTTCCTGTCTTTTTAGGGCAGCCCAGAAACTTGCAGGACCTGTGCCGAATTAACATTCGTCAGCGCATCGGCCTTCAAAACCTAAAACTACTTGACGAACTACCAATTGCCAAGGTCATGAAAGACTACTTAAAACACAAATTTGATGATATCTGATATTCACAGAGCTGTGAGCAAGATGATGAGTTATATTCCTGACACTTAAAAGGCTTTTTGCCTTGCACAAAGTATATCCTATGCAATTTCTGATTTGCTGTGAAGTCAGAAAGCAGATATACACTTTTAGGGTTTGGGGGTTTTTTTTGGGTTTTTTGGTTGGTTGGTTTTCATGGTAAGGATGGGGACACACACACACACACACACACACACACACACACACACACACCACTTGCCCACTTGCTTGAAGGTCTTAATTTGGTTTCTTGGTCCAAGTTTATGTGGTCCAAGCTTTCTATACAATACCACATTTAGAAAAAAAAATGTTTTTTCTATAATGAAACAGGTAGGTTCAGAGTGGAGAACTTCCCCTTTCCAAATGACTCCTGATTTTATTGTTGTGTATTTTAAAGCAGCAAAGCACTTGTTAAGGTAACATTTTGAGGCCCATGTCCACCCAAGGTTCCTGGGTTACATAAGATGTCCTGAGAAATTCCACCAGAGATGCTGGCACCTCATTCATTTTCAGTGAGTACAAATTGGCTGTTTGAAGCGGTTCTTTCTCTAATTGATGTAGCTTCGAGACAGCAGTAATCCAGTACCCCTGCTTTCCTACCCATGCGCTCTGGTTTGTCTTTGTTTTTTAACTGTAGTACACTGCCCAGAGGCTTTGAGTCTCAACTTCTGTCTCTTGCTGAATTGTGCTTTTAAAAAAATTAATGCAAAAGAAAATAACTTTCAGAAGGCAGTGTATTCTGTGTGTAACACAGTGCCTCCTGTGCAGTACTCTTTCCTGGGGTATTTGATGCATGATCTCCTGTGGTGCATCCTTCCACAGCCAGCTTGGACAAGCCATGAGAGCAGGAGCCACACTGTCACTCTCATTGCAGAATCATAGTAGGTCTGTTGCCATTTTTAGCTTCGCTCTTGACCTCGTTTTGGACAGAAAATTTTATAACCTGGTGGTAAGAGGAGTCCCTAAAAAGAGCCCCAAATATTGTTAAGACATTTGGCTTTGACAGTTGGATAGTTTGGAATGTTTTCACTCATGGGGTTGCTTTTTTTTTTTTCACTTTTAAAATAGGGTAAAATTTCTAATGGATGCATTTTTTATAAGTAAGACATTTATAAGTCTTATAAGACAAATTATAAGTCTCATTAATTCCGAATGTGTTCATTAGACATTACTTATCTGTTTTGAGGTCACCCCGTGAAGCTCCTCCGAAGGATGACTTGTGTTTTCTGGTTGATGGGACATTTGTTGGCAGGATAAACAGAGAGAAGAGAGGTTCTGTACAACTTAGCAGGCAACAAGGGTCTAAGATGAGGGCTTTGGAGATGTGTTTCGTGCTTGATTTAACATGATCTCAGCTTTAGAAGAACCTTCTCAAACGTCCAGCATTGTTCTTAGTGCTTTGGGGATTGTCAAAGTTTTTACACAGTGACGATGAATTTGCTAACACGTTTACAAGTTGAAGAACTTCTCTGAATGTGTAGTTTTAAGTCATTATGCATAAAATTATTTCAAGTAAGAAGTATAACTAAGATTAGAAATAGGAATCTCATCCAGATTTGCTTGTTTTCTGGGCCAGTGATTGTTTCCCAAGCACGAAGTGTGTTCTCAAAGATACAGAATAGCTGTGGCATCAGAATGTCTGGTCCAGTGTGACAAGGCAAGGTTCAGTTGGATAAAGACTCTAGGCCTCTTCAGGAAAAGGATGAACTGGGGGGTTGCTGGTGTGGTCCATGGACTCTTTTGTAGGCAACCAGGCAGTTTGAGTGGTTTTATAACCATCCCCAAGCTGGAGCTTGAACCTAATCACTGGGCCTGCCCTTTTCCCAGTAACGTTATCTCTAAAAAGTTACATCCAAGAAAGAGTCCCTTGTGGAGAAAGGAGCAGAACTATGTCCTCATTCTTTAAACAATATCCAGGCCAAGGCTATAACACATCAGCAGGGTGAAGGGATATGGCATGCCCAGAAATCAATGATCACTTCTTTCTAAAGCTCTAGACCCAGGGAAATGAGATCGGAAGGTGCCTGGGAGTCCTGCACTCTGAACAGAAATATGAATGTTGCATTCCCATAGGGCTAATTTCCTCACACACGTGTATTAATTTATTCAGTGAGTTTCAAATTGTTTTGTTTCCCCATCTATATAAAGGTTTCCAAACCAAGCTAGCCACTGAATTTGAGTCAGGGAATTCCAAGTACAGAGATCAGATTAAGGTAAATTCTTTGTTCTGTTTTGCTGCTGTGACTTCAGAAAAAAATTATGAGAGTTCTTCCTGGAATGAAATTTCTATTTAATGAAGACGTATATAATGCCATTATATATTGTTTGAGGTTTTTATCTGGACACTTAAAAGGAACGCCTTAATTTTGTGGTTAATAGAAGCCCAATCGCATATCATATTTAACAAAATGTCTCAAAGTTGGTCGTTGGTGGAATACAGTGATGAATGTGTGCAGGTCCATGATTAATTTGATTGACAAGCATTCTGGGGTCACAGAATGGGTAGAACCAAGTATTGTCAGAAAATCAAGTTACTGGCTTTTCTGGAACCTTGACTGAAATGTTTAGAATGTGTCAAATTTGTCATTAATCCTTCTATATTTCTTTAAAATTATTTAAACCTACAATTGAACCTTTATAAAAACACATTTGGCAAATACACCAAAGAAACCAGCTCACAAAAGATTATGCTTATTAATGAACTACAAACCTCATCTTCTCTAGAGGTTTTTGTTTGTAAATATTTTTGTTTATAAATGTACAGCAGAGTAAGAGTGTTTTTAGATTATTTAATTTCCATATTTCTAAACTATTTACTACAGAATAATAACCCAGGCTTACTAGTTCGGAAGATTTGACTGTTTTGTTTTTTTTAATCCACCATCAGTCATGCTTGGCACAGCATCTCCACTAGAGAATTCAGTGTTCTGGCAGTAGCAAGGTGCACATCTGGACGAGTGTAATCTGTCACACGCACCCTTAAGAGACAAGAACGTGTAGTTAATTTAATTACCAGAGTGGACCCTATGCAAGGGAGAGCCTAACTTTCTGCGAGATTGCTCATTAGCCCAGAATGTGATTGGAATAAGGATGTTGGCCCCAATCTAGCTTTCATGTAAATCCTTGTGTGTTATTATCATAATGTGTTTTGTTCTTCCTTTGTAATGTAAGTTTTGCTTTGGGTCAATTTGAATTAAAAAAACAAACCTGATTTTAAATGCCTAAAACTTGTGTTTTATTTTTAGCCTGCTTTAACATTTCAGTATTTTCAGCTGCTTGGTGAAAGGAAGGAAGACATCTGCCCTTCGTTCATCAGCTTGTAGATCTGTGAGAGTCACGGGATTCAGTGAGCCAGTGCTTAGTCTGTTTCTTTAAAAATGCATTCTGTAAATGCCAACTGCATTCCTGAATGTGCAGACCCAGCACCAGGCCGGCTTCATACATGCACCTTAACTGAGGATAAGGCTTGGCCCACAACAGTTCTAGTCATAGAACAGCAGATGCAGTCAGAGCTACGAATTTGCATGAACTTGTTTGTCTGCAGGAGAAAAAAGCAAAATAACTGAATTTCGTTCCTCCCCTTCACAATGTGAGCCCTGCTGGGACAGTGGTTAGAAAGCTCTGGCTGCTCGTGGACACAGTTGTTTGGCCCACCAGCCAGTCTCTGGAAGACAGCAGGCTGCTTCCAGAAGAGCTCAGCTCCACTCCATCCTGTGGGGTCATTATGAGTGGGACCCACCCAGCGGCAGTGCATTTGGTGGGTGGGTGCTATAAAACAAACAACGTGATTTAAGGGAGGCTGTAGTAATATGAGTTGATAGTGTGTGTGATAGAGGTCAAGCTGGTTAGCACCCTGTGCAGAAACTACATTAGGGAGTTACAACTTTGTTGCAGACTTGTTCAGGGGTTGACATCAATAATACAGAGCATGGGATATTTAAAACTACCACGAACTAATCAGCAGGAGAGTTTAGATTTGAAAATAGCTGTATGGCTCAGAGATTTGTAGGTCATTTCTAATAGTCGTGTAAGTAGATTGTTTTTTTAGCTGAATGAGAGTTTGTAAGAATGATTTACTGGCTATTGACAAGCAGATTATCTATTTGATAAAATATTTCCACATCATGTAGTTGTGTATCAAAGATGAAAGAAAATGGGTTTGTGTCATCTACTTATATTGATGTAACTATGCAACTCTTTGTTCTTTAAAGAATAAGGACTAACATTTTACAAATTTTAATGTTAGGATATACATATAAGCTTCAGGAGTGCTGGTGGGGCTCTGAGTTAGGCATTGAGCTGCTTCCATAGGGGGAAAGAGGAGGCGGTCTGCCCCAGGAAAGACTCACAGTCTTGGAAACTCACTCTAGCGTTGCTGTCAGTCGGAGTCAATGCCATGATGGTAGGTATGAGTTGAATGCCAATGAAGTTTCTAAATATTCACTGCCAGAGTCAGAGATTTAGCCCGGCATTGATCAGACTCCTACAATCTGAAGTTAATATTTTGTAATCTTGTCATTCGCTATTCTGACTCTGATGGATGTACAACAGACCACATGTACAAGCACCACCCAGTCCTGCTCCATCCTTGCTGGGGTTTATTTTTGTCCATTGTTACAGCCATTTTGTCTTTCCATTTCATTGAAAGTCTTCCTTTTTTTTTTTTTTTTTTCTGACTTTCTACCAAACCTGAGTCTCTTAGGTAATCAAAACACAGGCGCACCTACCACACAGCACTGCTGGACCCCGTGGCTTTCCCTGTACATTGGTAGTGTTCAGTGTTTTGACGTATATTTCATGAACTTCGCTGTCCATGTTATAAGTGTTATGTCCTTGAAGAATGCTGATTCTTGATGGCAGGTGAATCCCAGTCAGAATGGAAGTAAGGCATTTGTGTGCCTTTGACCACAAGGAAGATCACATGTTCAGCAGGGAACCTGCGGAAGGAGTGCCGTGACGGCAGCGCTTGCTCCCTGGTGCCTGAAGGCACACTGTGTATACTGTGTGGAAGCCGTGGTTTCCAGCACATTGTTAATGCCATTTTGTGGTAAAATCCGGGCCGGCGTACTCTCGAGTCTATGTGATATCTTCCATAAGAGCATCAGGTCAGCTCTTTTAGCTTCCGCGTGCCTCCCACTGAGTTCCTGTTGTGCATCAACAAACTGTTATTCATCCACTTGGAGGACCCACAGCCATAAAACCAGCAGATTCAAGCCTATACTTTCTCTTCTGCAGAGAAGACTTTAAGATATGTATGTATAATCATTGATGGCTATTACAAATATGAGAGGACCAAGGGCATCTTGCGAAAATTCATTCTTTCAATTCCATTTCCCCCAGGAAGTTTTAGAGCTACCTTGAGTATTTCAAATTAAATTTCAGGTTTTTTTTCAGTATCTTTTAAAACCTTGCTTAGAACCCTTTGTATGTTTCAAAACTGTGGTTTGAATAAGGAAATTTTAAAATGAACATCACTGGCATTAATTATGCAAGGTAGCATGATGGGTAAGGGTTCGCTGCTAGCTGAAAGTTGGGCACCTACAACTCACCTGACCACTTTTCAGGAGAAAGAAATGGTATTTCTATTCCTGTAACAATTACATCTTGGGTCTTTGGTATAACCAGACACTCCAAGGGAGGGAGTTGCTGGGCCCGGGATCTCAGAACCATAATCTCAAAGCACACCAAGTTCAATTGGCATAACAGTTTACAAAGAGTGTTTGACATTCTACTTTGATGAGTAGCAATTGGGGTCTTGAAAGCACATAAACAGCCATCTAAGGTGCAACCATTGGCCTTACCCTGGACAGAGAAGGAAGAATGAGAATTGGATTAATAGAATGCATCTCCACCATTCTGAGACCAGAACTACTAGATGGTACCTAGCTACTGCTACCAATTGCTCTGAACGAGATTACATTAAAAGGTCTCTGATGGAACTAAACCCAAATCATAGGCAACATGTACAAATGATACAATTGATGAATGGATTGTTGTAAGAGCCTCCAATAAAATGATTTATTAAAATTAAAATAATAAACTCAGATCCTAAAAAATGACCACCCTTATTGATCTGATAGACACGGATCTGAAGAAACTATGACCCTTCGTCATCTCAGGGAGAAATGAAATCACTGCTGTGGCTCAATTTTCCGCCAAGCTATAGGCTATATGAGAACAATTTGGAGTCATCAACCATGTGAGGACAAAGGGGCAGCATTCCCCCAGGACAAAATGTAAAGGGTTAAGAAAGAAGGAAAAATGAAAACAGGAAGCATAGGGAAAGTAGGATAAGTAATACCGTATTATAGTCATTTAAAAAGATGTATGAATTTTTTAGCAGAAAGCTGATCTGATCTGTGGATCCCCATCCAACTCACCGAAGGATAAACCCTGTGACTTAGTTCTCTTCTGACGCATGGCATCAGTATGAGAAATTATATAGAGAACTTCACAACAAGGAATAAAGGGATTTATTTTTTCTGTGAAATACTGGTTGCATGTGGAGCGTGGAGTTCATCTGCGACAAAGTTTTCATTACGTCCTGAATACATGGTCCTGAGGGACAGAGCCATGGTGGCTCAGCGACTTCCTTTTTCATCTGCAAATGGAGCCACCTTTCTCTTGCTGCTCAATCTTGACTTAATGTTGCTTTTCTTTCTCTCTCATACTTTTTGGTGAGGTTGTGGCTGAGTTTTCTTTTATATGACCAGAAAAAAAGAGTATTGTAGATTTGTAGAATTTCAGATTTCTATAGCGGTTTATAAATGCTGGTGCTCTTAATTCTTTAATTCTGGCCCCTTAGCCCTCTAATGATACAGACTTTGAGTGGGAAATAACATCTCACCAAGTTGCTTCTATATACTGGTTTTAGAATTCCCAAACTGCCTCATTGGGCAGAATTACAGGTTGACGTTTGGAATTAAGCATACTTAGTAAAGTAGTCCTGGTGATCTTCATTAGCCCTGGATGAATAGGTTAAGAATCGGCCTGCTAACCGAAAGGCCAATGGTTGAAACTCACCAATCTTTTGAAAATGAGACTTGATTCCATAAAAACTTAAAGCCTCAGAAAACCTACAGAGCAATTGTACCCTGCCCTATTGTGCCACTGTGAGTCAGAATTGAGTGAACAGCAGTGGGTTTAGTTTGGATTTTGTGTGTGTGTGTGTGTGTGTGTGTGTGTGTGTGTGTGTGTGTGTGTTCCATTTTTCATCTTGGGTACCAAGAAATCATCTGCTCTGATTCTCAAGCAATACTTACTGGAAGACTCTGCTTTAGCTACAAAGAGCTGTGTTCACCGATCTGTAACTGTTTTTTAAATCTCCAAAGAAACATGGAGTCAAACAGATGAGAGTGTTAGCATATCCTTCCTCCCAATCTCAGGTAAGTATAGCTCAAATTCCAACCTGTATTGCCTTTTCTGGACCATCCTTTCCTATGTTTCTCCCCCACAACCCCATCTTTGTTGTTACTGGGTAGTGAACTCATTGGCATTAAGATTGCAGACTTTAAAAGCGAGACCATTGGGATTCTGGTCACAAGGAATTGTATCCCTCAGACCTTCCTGGAGCGCACCCAGCACTTAGGGCTTCTCAGAGGGATGGCTGCTGTGGGGATGGCCCACACATGACACAAGGTTCCATGAGCTCTGCTTATGAAAGAGGGAGAGCTCTGCTCTGATCCCGCTGTCATGAGTTCTCAGGGCAGCAGATGGAAACTAAGGCAATTCCACTCCTCACATGCCCTTGCCCGGTTTTCCATTTGTTGTGCAAACATCACCATGTTTTATGCACTAGGAGAGCACTGTTTTCTATTGTCTGTTATCCTGGAACCAGATTTGCCTTACCTGTTTGGGTTCTGTGTAGTGCTACTGGCACAATTCCTTTCATATCGTGGGCTCTTGTCATTCTCTTTCAAAGGAATCCATCTAGTCCAGACCTTTCTTTTTACAGGTAGGAAAGCCAAGAAATTGAGCATTGGCCTGATTCAGGAGGTATGCCCACGTGTTCAATACCTGGGAGGATAGGAGCTGGTAAGGAGTCCCTGGGTGGTATAAAATGTTAGGCTTTGTGCTACTAACCGGAAGGACACTCCCCCAGAGGCTAGCCCCTTCTGTGAGTTCCCAGCCTTGGAAACTGTTGAGTCAGCCTTCAGGCCTATTCTGCATGCATGGGCTTGCTATGCATCAAAATGACTTCGACAGCAACTAGCAACAGGAGCTAGAAGAAACCAGGCTTCCCAACCTCGTGTACCTTCTTCAGTTGTCCTGGACTAGCTCAGCTCTGATCTTGCGTGTATCGCTTGTATTCTATGGAAAATAAATTGAGCCATTGCTCACAGAGCAGTAACAGAAGAGTTGCTTCTCTCCGCATTTTAAACAAGTGCAAATAAGGCTTAGGATTTCCTATGCATGTTTTCTGGATTTAAAACCCTTACACACAACTGTCTACTTCCTATGGAATGCTTTCTTGTCGTGCTGTCTTCACCATACATTTGTGAGTCACCTTGACTGTGAGTTTAGATTCCAGAGCTCTCTGAAGAACTGCACGTGCCCTTTGCCAGTTCTGTCAGTATAGCAATAAGAATTCCCTCTGATCATGTGTCTTGGCTCTGTACTGCATGCTTCCTAGAGATGCCTTGAACGACAGTGCGAGAGCTGACCGCAATACCAGTGGCCTCATACTTATCTTTTATCCCTTTCAACTCCAAATACAGGTAGCTATGAACGTGCTATACCGCCATCATTTCATCATCCTTTAATGATCCCGCACACCTGAAATAAACGTGTTCTCCAAATGTAAACTCATGGTCACCGAGTTGATGCTGACACATAGTGATATTGTAGGACAGGCTTGAGCTGCCCACTTTACAGAAGTAGAACTTCCCACCCTTCTCCCACAGAGTGCCTGATGGTGTGAAACTCCTGACTCGCAGGTAGCAGCCCCACACACAACCGCTGCACTACTACATCACCAGGGCTCCTTCAATAAACATGTGCATGCAGAGTTAAAGAGACCTGGGAGATTAGGGAGAGGAACTTGAGTATTTTGTCTTAGAAATAAATGTGAATAAAAAAATAAATATAAATCCCATCTGACCATAGACCAGGGATGTGAACTACCTTGTTATCCTGCAAGTGCAATGGAAAGTAGATTTTTGAAGATGCAGTTAAAATGTAATGCCTTACCATTTGATCTCCCCTTTGGCCTGTTTTAAATTTGTTCTAATGTTTAGTATTTTCCCCTTTTATATTGAGGCTTTTCTGTTTTACTTAGTTACTGTTGGTGGCTCTCTTTTTTTTGGTATGTTTTTCTGTATGTGAAATTCGGGGTAAGTGAATCTATACAGTATACTGGATTAATGGTTTCTTAGCGGTGTGGCAGGAGAAGTTGGGGGAAGTGGGGAGCTAATAGCGATGAGTACAAGAAAGAAAATGTTCTAAAATTGGTGATAATTGTACAACTCTTTTTAATAGGATTGAACTGTTAAATTGTATGATAGGTTAATTATATGCCCAAACTATTAAAAAGGAATAAAATGTTCTTATACTTCATAACAATTCCTAATAGTTTGTACTTTAAAGTTGACATTTGCTTCTCCAGAAGCTTCTCCTGCGGTTTATGTAAGAAGCAGTGAAACTCAACCATTTTTATTAACACACTTAGTTGCTAAGTGAGAGATTGGAGGTTCAAGTTTACCCAGAGGAGCCTTGGTAGAAAAGCCTGGTGATCTAAAAATAAGCCATTGAAAACCCTGTGGCAAAAAAAAAAGAAGAAAGAAAACCCATGGAGCCCAGTTCTACTCACCGAGTCACTGAAAACACCATGGAACATACACACAGCGTCACCGTGAGTCAGAATTTATTTGACTACTGTTTGTTTAAGACTCAGTTTACTTGTGGGCTAAGTGTAGTTGCTGACTTAAAGAATGTTTTTGTTTGTTTTCTTTATAATCTTTTAAAAAATAATTTGATTAGGGGCTCATACAACTCATCACAATCCATACATACATACATCAATTGTGTAAAGCACATTTGTACATTCATTGCCCTCATCATTCTCAAAACATTTGCTCTCCACCTAAGCCCCTGGCTTCAGCTCCTCATTTTTCCCCTTCCTCCCTGCTTCCTCCTCCCTCATGAAGCCTTGATAATTTATAAATGATTATTTTGTCATATCTTGCCCTGTCCGATGCCTCCCTTCACCCACTATTCTGCTGTCCATCCCCCAGGAAGGAGGTTATATGTAGATCCTGGTAATCAGTTCCCCCTTTCTACCCCTCCCTCTCTCCACCCTCCCGGTATCGCCACTCTCAGCACTGGTCCTGAAGGAATCATCTGCCCTGGATTCCCCGTGTTTCCAGTTCCTATCTGTACCAGTGTATATCCTCTGGTCCAGCCAGATTTGTAAGGTAGAACTGTTAGCATGATAGTGGAGGTGGGGGTGGGGGAAGCATGTAGGAACTAGAGGAAGGTTGCATGCTCATCGTTGCTACACTGCACCCTGACTGACTAGTCTGCTTCCTGCAACCCTTCCATAAGGGGATGATCAATTGCCTACAGATGGGCTTTGGCTCTCCACCCCGCACTCCCCCTCATTCACAATGACAGGATTTTTTGTTCTGATGATGCCTGATACCTGCTCCCTTTGACACCTCGTGGTCACACAGGCTGGTGTGCTTCTTCCATGTGAGCTTTGTTGCTTCTGAGCTAGATGGCCACTTGTTTACCTTCAAGACTTTAAGACCCCAGACTCTATACCTATAGATAGCTGGGCACCATCCACTTTCTTCACCACATTTGCTTATGCACCCATTTGTCTTCAGCGATTGTGTCAGGAAGGTGAGCATCATAGAATGCCAGGTTATTAGAATAAAGTGTTCTTCCATTGAGGGAGTACTTGAGTCGAGGTCCAATGTCCATCTGCTGCCTTAATTCTTAACAAACAAATATATGTATATAGATCTGTACCCCTATCATTATATAAAAATATATTTACATATGAACACGCCTGTATTTAGACCTCTATAAATGCCCCTTGTCTCCTAGTTCTTTATTAACTTTTACTTTCCTCTTGTCCCACTATCATTCGGGTTTTGGGTAATTCCTCTCGGCTACATTGCCCTTGATCAAGCCCCACCAGGCATCCTATGCCCTCCATTTTAGGTCACTTGTGATTCCCTCGCCCCTGGGTTTGACACCCACTTCCTTACCCCACCCCACCCCAAGTCATTGGTCACATTGTTTTCTCCTCTAGATTGTTTACCTGGCTATCTTACCTAGACAGACATGCAGAGACAAAATAAGCACAAATACTTAGTATGTTAAGATTGAGGTACTGATGGCTCAAGTTACCCATAGATCTTTACAAGGTCTATGGAGATCAATGTATATATATGCTAACTACAATGTATATGCTAATGAAAGGATAGCTGTTTCTCTCTTAGCTTCCTATGAAGCCCAACAAGGGATATATTTGAAAATTATTGGCATCTACACCTTACTCCTCTTGCAGGTGATTCTATAGGAAGAGTTTGGGGGCCTCTACGTGCTGGGGTAATGCCAATAGGGGAGAGCCAATCTGTTCACTCCCTTTGCTGGAAGATTAGGGCTGGAAATACAGCTAAAGTCATTGAGTAAAAATTGAGGTAAGAATTGGTAGCAAAAACACCCTTATCTTGCAGCCCCACAAAGAATGGGAGGCAGTGCCTTGCCCAGGGTCAGGGCCAGGGGGATTTTTCCAAAGTCCAACATTCCCATCCCCAAGGACTAGAAGGAAAGCAATCTGTTCTGAATGAAAACAGTTTATTTGGAACACCCTGTGTTGTTTTAAGTTCCATCCAGTCAGTTCCAACTTACAGCGACTCGGCACAACAGAAGGAAACACTGAGTACATTAAATCTGTCCACAGATGTAGCTGGCTCTTAATATATGAATAATTAAGTCTTGCCAACCCAGAGGTATGTGTGTTTTAGTAAATATTAACAGAAGGCTTAAATGAAAGGGGAAGAAGTTCTGACATAGGAAGGACATGGCAGCCCCGCTTCTCTGCATGGAGGTTAGGCCAGACCTGTGGCTGCCTCTTCAAAGAAGCCAGGTAAGATTGTAGGTAATCTGAGGTAGTTCCATGTGAAAGTTACATGGATTTATAGGAACGGGGTTTCCCGGAGTCTAGAATGGAATAGGAAACCATGTAAGGGGAAGAGATGCTGAGAGAGTTGTGGTGGTTCTGTTACAGGTGACTGGAAAAGGGCTACCCATCCTGCTGGTCATTCGGCCCTTACCCAAGTAGTTAGGCTTGCCTTTGTGACAACTGGGAGACTAAGAATGTCCATGATAGCTTCCACTCCTTGGCTTTGTGTCCTTTAGAAAGTCTACTTAGAAGGATTTACCGTGAGTCGCTTCATCTAATGCGATAAAGGTTTTGCCTGTCTCCACCCACAGCCTAGGAGCATGTGGAAGGCAGGAATCAGGTTGCAGGCTTTTCGGCCTAACAACCTAGAACCATGCCTGCATGTAGTCGCAGGCCTAGCAGAAGTCTGAAGTGAGGAAGCAGGTGGAATCTTGGCCATAGCCTTGTGCCAGGTAAGAGGACCAGAAAGGAACCAACTTCTGAGGTGTTAGATTGCCTTCCATGTTAATCAGGTTTGCATTTGTGCTGATTCTCACCACCCCTCTACAAGGCTGGCATGATGACATTTTCTATGAATGAAGATTTAGAGTGAATAGGCTTCCCTGCCTCCCCCTGTCTTGTTACCAGGAACATTTCCCCAGTCTCTGAACTGGAATTACTCACCCTCCCCTGGGTTCCCACAGACCTACTTTATGACCTCTGTTATGATGCCCAACATTATCTTGTTCTATATAATCTATATTTACTGAGTATCAATGATGAGGAAGTCAGAATAGTACCACATTCAGAAGGGCAGCCATGGTTACAGAGATGAGAGATAGCAAAGAAACGGGTTGGTGTGTGAGGCAACTAAGCCAGGTAGAAATGCGAGCAGAGGACTTTGACTTCCCAAGTTCAAATTGTACAGTTTGGGGACTGGAATGAAGGATGGATTGTGTGGTTTTAAGTATCTTCAAGGTGATTCCAACTCATAATGACTCATGTGATAGTGGAACTTCCCCCATATGGTTGTCATCCCAGGTTCCCCACCACTCCGTGGTACCCAGAAGGGATGCTAGTCTATGCATTCATGGGTGCAAAAGCAATGGAGGCTGAGATCCCTCATCTGACCCAGAAATCTTCTCCAGTGGAGCCTCTAATCACCAGCAAGAACTGACTGGAATTTTTTCCACCACCACTACCTGCTTGCTTTTGTTTTGCTAAATTACCAGCATAGTCTACAAGAGGGGTAGAACCAGTCTTAATACCCGTACTCCCTGATGTCCACAGAAGTCACTGTGGGATTGGAGTCTGGAGGAAAAGCAGTGGCCAGTTCAAACTTTAAGCTTTAGGTTTTGTTTTTGTGGTGGGGTTGTTGTTATTTTTTTTCTTTTAGAAGAAGTTCTCTTTTGATGTTTTGACAAATGATGTGTGGAGAGACACAGTGCACAAGAAGTGGGGGGTAATAACTCGTAACTCCTTACTACTTCCTATTGACCAGAAAAGTTGCCACATTCCTGCCCTACCTTCATGATCACACACTTACTGGTGTACCCAGGGCAGGATCTTAGTAAGCATACATTAGTGACTGAAAGCTGATTCCAGCTTGAATGTTTGGGTGTATAGTGGTTTGGGATTTGGGGTTTTTTTGTTTTTTTTTTTTTGGAGGGGGTGGCAATGTGTGGTTTTTTGTTAACTCAGTTTGTGAATGTTTGTGTTCTTATTTTTCATTTTTTAAATTAATCTTGCACCACCTGACAGAGTCAAGTTTACGCAAATCAGAAAAAAGCAGGGTGGCAGTTTAATCTCTGATAAAATGGACTTCAAGGCAAAATCTATTACAAGATACAAAGATGGATATTACATAATGATTCAAGAGACAATTAAACATGAAGATATAACCATAATATCTATGCACTCAATGAAAGACCCTCAAAATACAGTCATTGAACTCATAAAGTTAAAGAGAGACTACTATCATAATAATAGAAGACTTCAATACTCCACTGTCAAGAAAGGACAGAAAAACAAAAGAAATTCAATAACGACAAAAGGAATCAACACTATTCATCAACTAAATGTCTTAGCGATGTATAGAACATTCCACCCAACAACAGCACAAGAGACATTCTTTTCCGAGGAATATGGACTATTCTGCAGACTACACCACAAGTTAGGCTACAAAGCATGCCTTATAAACATAAAGACCCGAGATATTACAAACTGTTTTCTTAGATCACAACACTATAAAATTACAAATCAGTAATAGGATGATTAAAGGAAAAAATACAAGGGAGTAGAACAACATTCTGCTTAAAATCAAGTAGGCAATTGAAGAAATAAAGAATCATGTTTAAATTTTCTTGAAACAAACAAGTACAAAAAAAACCCAATATTCCAAAACCTTTGGGACACAACAAATGCACACACAAAATGAGAATCAAAGTAAACCCTTTAACCAAACTTTTTCAACAGTTAGAATACAGGTGGCAAAATATACCTTCAGCCAGCAAAAGAAGAAAAACAATAAAAGAGTAGATGTAAATGAAACAGAAAACAGAACATTAGTAGAAAAAATCAAGACAAGATATTGATTCTTTGAAGTATAGAAATCAAAAAAATTGACAAACCACTGGCAAAGAAAAGGACAAGATGCAAATATCAAGAATGTAAAATAATGGAAAAACAACAGAATAAATTGAAATTTAAAATAATATTAAGAACAATTTTAGTCCAACAATTTTGAAAATGAACAAATGTACAAATATCTAGAAACACTCTGCCTCTCTAAGATAACAGACTGATAAAGAAAACCCCAATAAACCTTTAAGGAAAGGAGAAAGAGATCATTTAAAAAAATTCCAACAACAAAAATCCAGGACCAGACAACTTCACTGGGGAATTCTACCAAGCATTTGGAGAAGAGTTGGCACCAATTCTACTCAAATTATTGCAGAATATAGAAAAGATGTCATAAACTCCCGAATTCATTCTATGACCAGAGCCTAACCCTGATACCCAAACCAGGCATACTTGCAATAGAAACTTATCAACCAGGCCTAGTAATCTTTCATGAACACAGATTCAGAAATTCTCAACAAAATCCTAACCAATCAAATCTAACAAAATATTAATAAATATACAGAAAAATCTAATGGAATTCATCCCGAGATCTGAAGACTTTTTAAATATTGGAAAAATTATGTAATCCACCATATAAATAAAAAAGGAAATGAGCTACATTATAATACCAAATGATTCAGGAAATTGTTTTGATGAAAATCAAACCCCAATAAATGATAAAAAGCATTCAACAAAATAAGGAGGGAGAATGTCTCAGTATAATAAAGATTCTATACACAAAACCAATGGTCAACATATTGCTTAATGGGCATAAATGGAAAGCTTTCCACTTGCAATTGGGAACCAGACAAGGATGACCTTTATCACCAGTCTTATTTAATATTATGCTGGAAGTCTTAGCCAGAGCTATTTGATAACAAGAAGAAATCAGACCATTTTCACCAGAGCAATATGGCTGACTGAAAAAACACAGGTAAATCTATCCACAACAACCAGGAGAAAACTGACACAAAAGACAGACCAGATGGCCAGCAATCTCAGAGAATGGCTGAAAAGCTAAGAAAATGAAAACCTTCACATCCTAGACACACTAGAAGTGAACAGAGAAGGATAGGGAGATGCAAGCACACTCACAAGGACCTAGCATTCGCCTCCTGGCTACTGGCCACTCATTCCACACTGTTGACCCTAGCTGGTCCTAGCCGGTAGTCCCACTCCATGTCCCAGGAAGGCCTCAGCAACTCCACATCCTAAGAATTATGTGGAATGCTATCAAGCAGAACAATTTATGATTTATTTGAGATTCCAGAACAGATGGAAACAAAAAATTCCACAGAGGAACTAGTTTAAGAAATATTAGAAGAAATCTTCCGAATAACATGATAGAAGAGAAAAATAATTATCCAGGATCACGAGAGAGCCCCAAACAAGATAAATCTCAAAAGAAAAACATCCCAACACATTGAAATCAAATTACCCAATGTCAAGGAAAAGGAGAGAATCTTGAGAGCAGCTAGGGAAGCAAGGACAATCATATCGAAAGGAAAATAATTAAGAATAAGCTTGAGTTTTTTCAGCAGAAACCAGGCAGGCAAGAAGACTGGAATGGCATGTATAGAATCCTTTAAGAAGAAAAAAATTACCAACCAATTTTGACAAATGGAGGAGGGCAAAGGAGAGGAGATAAAGCAATAAAGGGGATGGTTGATGAGTAATAAGTTAAGTGGAAGATGGTAGTCTACAAGAGGGAGAAGAGAAATTAATGCGTGGGAGAAGGGTAAACCATGGCAGTGTTTGATTAACAGTTTAAACTGTTGAATACAAAGTTGATTATCTGAACTGTAAACCAAAAATACAACCAAACTCACAGGCATTGAACTGATTCTAACTCAATAGTGACCATCTCGCACAGAATAGAGTTGTCCCTATGGGTTTCTTTGATTGTATATTGTTGCAGGATTAGAAAACCTCATCTTCCTCTCAAGGAACAGCTGGTGGTTTCCAATTGTTGACCTTGCAGTTAGCAGCCCAATGCCTAAGCCAGCAGGGCTATTTCTGAAATATAAACCTTCACCTAATTTACAATTTTAAGAACTGTGGAAAAGAAAGAAGGGTAGTCGAATTGGTCAAGAAGTAAAACTCTATTTGCAGATAAGATTCTGTATGGAGACAACCACAAAGACTCGACAAGAAAAATTGTTGAAAATTATTGAAATATTCTGTACAAAGGTAGAAAACTAATCACCAACATTATATAGAAAGGAAATAGACACCAGATAAGGAAAGCAAATACTAAAGAAGAAAACAATGTAGGAAGCTTCTCACTTCCTGATCTCAAAACCTACTACACAGCCACAGTAGTCAAAACAGACTGATTCTGAAATAATGATAGATTAGTAGACCAGTAGGATAGAAGAGCGGAATCAGAAATACATACATCCACCTATGGACAACTGATTTTCTATAAAAGGAAAAAATAAATTGAGAAAAAATAGCCTTTCCAGCACGTGGCACTGCCAAAATTTTATGTCTATTTTCAGAAGAATGACACTAGACCCATGTCTTATAACATATGCAAAAATGAACTTAAGATGGAGTGGAGACCTAAATATAAACCTTAGAACTGTTAAGATCCTGAATGAAAAACTAGAGACAAACATAAGGGTCCTAAACATGGTAGAAACACGCTTCAAGCATAATGAAAAACACAACAAAAGATGCAATAGATGAATGAGACCTCCTAAAAATAATACACTGTGCATCGATCACCACTTGTCCATCAGTTTGTTGTACTCTGGTGGCTTGTCGGTTGCTGTCATGCTGCAATCTGTGTCACTGGTATTTCGGATTCCAGGAGGGTCACCTGAAGTGAACAGGTTTTCAGCAGAGCTTCCAGACTAAGAATAGACTATGACAAAGGAATATGCTGCCCACTTCTGAGGAGTAGATACTGAAAAGCTTCATGAATAGCAGCAGAACATTGTTAGACATAGTAGTCAAAGTTGAGCAGGTCAGAAATCATTCAACACCAACCTGAAGAGCGCCCTTCTCAAAGTAAAGTTGACTTGAATGGCGTGCATGGAGGAAAGGTTTGGGGATCTTCATTTGCTAATGGGGAAGAACTCACAATGAGAAAAAAACAGCCATAAACATCTATTGATACTGTAACTTGGAATGTACAAAGTATGAATCTAGGAAAGTTGGAAATTGCCAAAAATGGACCAATAAAAGATCAGTATCCTAGGCATTAGTGAGCTGAAATGGACTAGTATTAGACATTGTGAATCAGACATTCTTACTGCTTACTGTACTGGGTATGACAGATTTAAGAAGAATGATGTTGAATTCATCATGAAAAACATTTCAAGATCTATCTTGGAAGTACAATGCTGTCTGTGATAGGATAAAAATCTATGCATATAAATGAAATCCAGTCAATGCAACCATTATTCAAATAGCATCAGCCACAAAAGCTAGAGATGAAGATATTAGAGAATTCCTCCAATATTTTCAATATAAAATTGATCAAACATGCAATCAAGATGCATTGATAATTATTGGTGACTGGAACGCAATAGTTAGAAACATTAGTAGTTGGAAAATATGGTCTGGGTAATAGAAATGAAGCTGGAGATTGCATGATAGGATTTTTCAAGGCCAATGAGTTGTTTATCACAAATACCCTTTTTAACAACACAAACGATGACATAGACGTGGACTTCTCCAGATGGAATACACAGAAATAAGATTGACTACATCTGTGGAAAGAGAAGTTAAAACCAGGCCTGATGCTGACTGGAACAGATCATCAATTGCTCATATGTAAGCTCAGGTTGAAGCTGCAGAAAATTAAAATAAGTTCACAAGAGTCAAATAGGACCTTGAGTATATTCCATTTTGTGGTAGTTACATAATTTCATGTCAATTTGAAGATGTGTAAAAGTGTAAGGGTGGAAACATGCCTGTCAGGTCACAGCCTGATGGGACGTCCTTGTGGGCATGGCCTTCTCACAAAGAAGGTCCTGGGAACTTCCCTCTTTCTCAGTCATCACTTTTCCACTGGCAAACCCTGTTTGCTGCCAGAGCCCTGGAGATGTGTCCACAGCCATTGGATCCATGGGACTTTGTACCCACCGGCCTGTGAAATTCCTGCATTCTGCACCATTGCATGTGGCTTCATAAGTCTGAAGAGGGACTTAGGGACTAGTATTGGACTTATGGACTTGAGTTGGACTGGGCCGGGGTGTTTTCCTGATATGTAATTACTTCTTGATATAAAGCTCTTTCTTATCCATATATGAATGTCTCTGGATTGATTTCTTTAGTCAACCCAGCCTACTAGATACTTAAATTTGAGAACAACTCAAGAACAGATTTGATGCATTGAACAGTAATGACAGAAGACTGCTGAGCTGTAGGATGACATCAAGAACATCATACATGAAAAAAAAATTTTTTTAATAAAATTTTTAAAAAAGAACAGCATACATGAAGAAAGCAAAGGTCATTAAAAAGACAGTAAAGAAGGAGAAGATCGGTGTGGATGTCAGAAGATACTCTGACATGTGCTGTTATTTCAGAGTAGCTAAGGTACATGGAAGAAATGATTAACTCAAAGATCTGAACGGAAAATTTCAAAGGGCAGCTCAAGAAGACAAACTAAAATATTATAATGAAATGTGCAAAGCCCTAGAGTTTGAAAATCAAAAAAGGAAGAACATATCAAGCTGAAATAACTCAAGGAAAAATTTAAGACTTGAGTTGCACTATTGAAAGAATTTATAGGCAAAATACTGAGCAATTCAGGAAGCCTCAAAAGAAGATGCAAAGAACACAGAGTCATCATACCTAAAGGAACCAGTCAACATTTATCCATTTCAAGACGTAGCATATAATCAAGAATCAATGGTACTGAAGGAAACAGTTCAAGCTGCGCTGAAAACATTCGTGAACATGGCTCCAGGAATTGATAAAATACCAATTGAAATGTTAAGGGTTAGGGTTGCAGTTACGGTCATGGTAGAGTTGGTGTTAGACTTAGGGTTAAGGTTAGGGTTGATGTTAGGGTTAGGGAAAGGGTTGGTGTTAGGCTTAAATTTAGGATTAGAGTTAGGGCTATTTTAAGATTAGGGTAAGGGTTAGGGCTATTTTAAGATTAAGGTTAGGATAGGTTTAGGGTTAGATTTAGGGTTAGGCTTGAAGTTAGACTTAGGTTTAGGGTTGGTGTTAGACTTGCGGTTATGGTTAGGGTTGGTGTTAGCCTTGATGTTAGGTCTAGGATTAGAGTTAGGGTAAGGTTTAGTATTACATTTATAGTTGGTGGTGGGGTTAGGGTTAAGGTTGGTGTTAGGGTTAGGGTAGGTGTTAGATTCAGGGTTATGGCTAAGGTTAGGGTTTAGTTAGGGTTATATTTAAGGTTAGGTTTAGGGTTACAGTTGAGGTTAGAATTGATGTTAGGCTAAGGGTTATTTTTAGAGTTAGAGTTGGGGTTAGAGTTAGGTTTGGGTTAGATTTAGGGTTAGAGTTATGTTTAGGTTTCAGGGTTACGGTTGGTGTTAGCCTTAGAGTTAGGGTTAGGATTGGTGTTAAGACAGGGTTAGGGTTGGTGTTGGATTTAGGATTAGGGTTAAGGTTAAGGTTGGTTCTAGACAGAGTTAGGGCTAAGGTAGGAGTGAGACTTAGGGTTAGGGTTGGTGTTATGCTTATAGTCAGGGTTAGGATTAAGTAAGGGTTATTGTTAGACTTAGGGTTAGGGTAAGGCTTAGTGTTAGGGCTAGGCTTCGTGTTAGACTGAAGATTAGGGTTGGTGTTAGAGTTGGTGTAGGATTAGGGTTAGGGTTACAGTTAGGGTTGGTGTTGGATTTAGGGTTATGGTTAAGCTTGCTGTTAGACTTAGGGTTAGGGATGATGTTAGACTTAGGGTTAGGGTTCAGGGTAAGTTTGGTATTAGAGTTAGGGTTAAGGTTAGGTTTAGAGTTAGTACATTTTGGGTTGGTGTTGGACTTAGGGTTAGGGTTGTTATTAGACTTATGGTTAGGGTTAAGGTTTGCATTACGGTTAGCTTTAGGATTGTTAGAGTAGGATTAGAGTTATGGTTAGGGGTTGGGTTGGTGTTAGACAAAGTTAGTGTTAGGGTTGGTGTTAGACTTAGGGTTAGAGTTAGAGTTAGGGACTGGGTTAAAGAGGGTTAGGGTTGGTGTTCGACATGGGTTTAGGATTAGGGTTAGAATTAGGGTTAGATTTAGGATTAGGGTTGATGTTAGACTCTGTTATGGCTAAGATTAAGGGTAGGTTAGGGTTAGAGTTAGTGTTAGACTTAAGCTTAGGCTTAGGGTGAAGTTAGGGTTCAATTTAGCATTAGGGTTATGGTTGATGCTTGACTTTGGGTTAGGGTTATATTAGACTTAAAGTTCAGGTTTGGGTTAGACTTAAGGTTATGGTTATGGTTATGTTCAGGGTTGGTGTTAGGGTTAGGCTTGGTGTTAGACTCAGGATTAGGGTAGGTGTTAGAAAAAGTGTTAGGGTTCAAGTGTGTGTTTGCCTTAGGGTTAGAGTTAGGATTAGGGATATGTTAGGCTTAAAGTTTGGGTTTAGGTTAGGTTTAGACTAAGTTTAGGGTTAGGGTTGGAGGTAAAATTAGTGTTGGGGTTAGGGTTAGGATTACAGTTAGAATTGGTATTAGATGTAGGTTTAGTGTTGAGTTTAGGATTAAGGTTGGTGTTAGACTTAGCGTTAGGGATAGGGCTAATGTTGGAGTTAGACTTAGTTTTAGGGATAGGGTTAGGGTTGCTCTTAGATTTAGGGTTAGGTTAGGGATAGGGATGGTGTTAGGGTCAGCCTTAGGGTTAAATTTGGTGTTAGATTTACTGTTAGGGTTGGTGTTAGATTTAGGGTTAGTTTTAGGGTTGGTGTTAGGATTAAAGTTAGGGATAGGTTAAGAGTTAGGATTAGATTTAAGGTTAGGGTTGTGGTAAAGGTAAGGGTTAGGGTTGGGGTTAGTGTTAGGTTGAAGCTTGGTGTTATATTTAGGGTTAGGGTTGGTGTTAGACTTAGGGTTTAGGTTGGTGTTTGATTTAGGGTTAGGGTTGGGGTTAGTGTTAGGTTGAAGCTTGGTATTATATTTAGGGTTAGGGTTGGTGTTGGACTTAGGGTTTAGGTTGGTGTTTGATTTAGGGTTAGGGTTGGGATTGATGTTAGGGTTAGGGTTAATGTTAGATTAGAGTTAGGCTTGTTAGACTTTAGCTTAGAGTTAACATTAGGTTATTGTTTGTGTTTGCCTTGGGGTTAGGATTAGGGTTGGTGCTAGATTTAGGGGTATGGTTAGGGTTGGTGTTAAAATTGGGGTTAGGGTTAGGGTTATCTACAGTACAGCATTGGTGGTGGAATTAGGATTAGAGTTAAGGTTATGGATAGGTTTAGGGTTATACGGTTGGTGCTAGACTTACGGTTAAGGTGAGGGTTAATTCTTGACTTCCGATTTAGGGTTAGGTTTGGGGTTAGGGATGGTGTTTGAGTTAGGGTTAGGATTGGTGTTAGACATAGATTTGGGGTTAGGCTTAGCATGGGTGTTAGAGTGAGCATTAGGATCAGGGTTGAGGTTAGGAGTAGGTTATGATCAGGGGTAGGGGTACGGTTAGGTTTAGAGTTGGGTTTTAGTGTTAGGCTTAAGCTTAGGGTTAGGTTGATGAGAGGTTTGGTGTTAGACTAAGTGTTAGGGTAAGGGTTGGTGTTAGGCTTAGGGTATGGTTAGGTGAGGGTTAGGGTTTGACTTAAGCTTAGGGTTCGGTTTAGGTTTCATGTTAGAGTTAGGCTTGGGTGTTAGACTTAGAGTAGGGAGAGAGCTGGTGTTATACATAGGTTTAGGGTTAGGCTTAGGGTTAAGGTTGATATTAGACTTAGAGTTAGAGGTTAGTGTTAGGGTTAAAATTGGTGTTAGATTTAGGGTTAGGTTTAGAGTTTGTCTTAGCCTTCAAGTTAGGGTTAGGGTAGGGGTTGGGTTTAGACTTAAGGTAAGAGTTAGGGTTAGGTTTAGGGTTAATATTAGTGTTAGGCTTCGTGTTAGACTTTGGATTGTGTTTGGTTTTAGATTTATGATTAGGGTTAGGATTAGGGTTGGTGTTAGACTTAAGTTTAGGTTTAGGGTTAGGTTTATGGTTATGGTTATATAGATGTTAGACAAAGGGTCAGGGTTAGGGTTAAGCTTGCTGTTGGACTTAGGATTAGTGTTAGGGTTGGGGCTAGGGTTAGAGTTAGGGCTAACACTAGTTCTAAGGCTTAGGTTAAGGCTATGGTTATGGATAGGGCTAAGTTTAGCACTAGGGCTTGGGTTAGGTCTAGGGCTCACACCAAGCCTAAAACTAACCCTAAGCCTAACACAAACAATAACCCTAAACCTAAGTCTAACACTAACCCTATCCCTAAACCTAACCCTAACCCTACAACTAACCCCAACCCTAAGTCTAAAACCAACCCTAACCATAATGCTAACGCTAAATCTAACTTAAAACGCAACACTAACACCAAATTGAAACCTAACAAAAACATGTCAACACAAAGCTTAACCCTAACCCTAACCCCAAACTTAAGTGCAACACCAATCCTAAACCTAAGTCAAACACCAAAACTAACCCTAACACTAAGTCTAACAGCAACCTTAACTTTTACCCTAAGTCTAGTACCAACCATAACTTTAACCCTACATCTAACCTTAATCCTAAAGCTAAAACAAACTCTTACCATAACTCTAAGTCTAAAACTAACCCTAACCCTAAGTCTAAAACCAACCCAAACCCAAACCCTAGGTCTAACACAAACCATCACCCTAACCCTTAATCTAATACCAACCCTAACCTTATCCCTAGCCATAAGTCTAACACCAAACCTAATCCTACCCCTAAGCCTAAGACTAACTCTAAACCTAGGCCTAAACCTTACTCTAACACCAAACCCAACACTTAAGCTAAACCTAAGTCTAACACCAAACCTAAGCCTCATGGTAACCTTAAACCTAACCCTTACCCTCACCTCAACCCTAACCCTAAGTCTAACTAACCCTGAAAATCTCCCACCAACCCTAACCCTTAACCTAAACCTAACACCTAACCTAACTGTAACTTGAAGCCTAAACCTAACCTAACCCTAAGTCTATCACCAATCCTTAACCTAACCCTATGTCTAACACCAAACCTAATTCTAAACCTCACGTAAAGTCTAACAAAAACCCTAACTCTAAACCTAACCCTAAACCCACGTAACTCCAACACTAACCCTAACCATAACACAAATCCTAACCCTCACTTTAAGAGCAACACCAACCCTAAACCTAAGTCAAGCACCAAACCTAAACCTAACCCTAAAAGTAACAGCAAACCTGTCTAACACCAACTGTAACCCTAACTCTCCCTTAACCTTATAGCTAGCACCAACCCTTATCATAACCCTAAGTCTAACACCAACCCTAACCTCATCCCTAATGATACCACCAAACCTCAAACTAACCGTAAACATAAGTCTAACACCAAGACTAACCCTACCCCTAAGACTAAGTCTCACTCTAAGCCTAACCCTAATGGTAACCCTAAAACTAAACCCAACCCTAAGCCTAACACCAAACCCAACACTAAATCTAACCCTGTCTAACACCAAATCTAACTCTAACAAAAACCTAACCCTTACTCTCACCCCTCACCCTAACCTCTACCCTAAACCTAAGTCTAACACTAACCCTTACCCTAAGTTTAACATACTAACCCAAAACCTAAACCTAACTCTAACACCTAACCTAACCATAATTCTTTTTTTTTTCATTTGATTTTTAAAAAACATTTTATTAGGGGCTCATACAACTCTTATCACAATCCATACATATACATACATCAATTGTATAAAGCACATCCGTACATTCTTTGCCCTAATCATTTTCTTTTTTTTCCTCTCTTCTTTTTTTTACATTTTATTAGGGGCTCATACAACTCTTATCCCAATCCATACATATACATACATTAATTGTATAAAGCATATCTGCACATTCCCTGCCCCAATCATTCTCAAAGCATTTGCTCTCCACTTAAGCCCTTTGCATCAGGTCCTCTTTTTTATTTCCCCTCCATCCCCACTCCACCCTCCCTCATGTGCCCTTGGTAATTTATACATTGTTATTTTGTTATATCTTACCCTATCCAGAGTTTCCCTTTCCCCCCTTCTCTGCCGTCCATCTCCCAGGGAGGAGGTCACATGTGGATCCTTGTAATCAGTTCCCCCTTTCCAACCCTAACCATAATTCTAAGCCTAACCCTAAACTTAACCCTAAGCCTAAAACCAAACCTAATCCAAACCCTAAACGTCATCTAAAGTCTAACTCCAATACTAACGCTAGCCATAACCCTAAACATGAGTCTAACATCAACCCAAACCATAAACCTAATCAAAAAAATACCTTAACCCTAAGTTTAATATAAACCAAACCCAAATCTAAGTCTAGCAAATTGTAACCCTAACACTAACGATAACCCTAACTCTAACACCAACCCTAACCCTAACTCTAACACAAAGCCTAACATTAAACCTAATCCTAAGTGTAACACCTAGCCTAAGCCTAACCATAAACCTAACCCTCACCCTTACCCAAACCTAACCTCATCCCTAAACCCAAATCAAACTATTACCCTAATCCTAACCCTACATCTAACACCAACCCTAACCCTAAGCCTGTTTTACACCTAACCTAACTAACTCTAAGCTTAACCCTAATGCTAACCTTAAGTCTAACACCATCCCTAAACCTAATGCTGTTTAACACCAAATGTAATGCTAACCCTAAACCTTACCCAAAGTCTAACACCAACCCTAACCCTAATCCTAAATCTATTCACCAAACCTAATCCTAAACCTAACTGTAACACAACCCCTCACTCTAAGCCTAATCCAAACCCTAACCTTGCTGTTTGTGTTAACAAACACTAACTCTAATGCTAAAGCTAAGTCTAGCACTGACCATATCCCTAATCCTAACCCTAAGTATAAAAAGTAACCTAACCCTAACCCTAGCCTAATGCTATTTCTAAAATGAACCCTAAACCTAACACCAAGCCCAACCCTATCCCAACCCCTGCCCTGACTACTAAGCCTAACCCTAATCCTAACCTTAAATGAATCCTAAACCTATACCTAAGCATAACCCTAAGCTAAACCCTAACCCTAAATCTAATGCTAATCCTAACACTAACACCAAACATAACCCTAGATCTAACACCAAATTTAAGCCTAGACCTAATGCTAAACCTAATCCTATCACTAATTCTAACACCAAACCTAACTCTAACCCTAAGAATAACATCAAGCTTAACCCTAAACCTAACCCTAATTCTAACCTTAATTCCAAAACTAACCCTGATCCTAAATCAAACACCAACCCTAACCCTAACCCTAAATCTAACAACCGTGACTCTAAACCCACATATAACACCAACAATATCCCTAACCCTCAACATAATCCTAAATTTAACATAAATCCTAACTCTAACCCTCAATCTAACACCAACCCTAACCCTAAGTCAAGCCCAAACCTACCCTAACCTCTGCCCCTACCACTAAGCCTAACCCTAAGCCTAAACTTAACACTAATTGTAACACCAACCCTAACCCTAAAATTACTGCTAATTCCAAGCCTAAAACCAACCCTAACCCTAACTGTAACCCTCCCCAAAGTTTAACAAAAACCAGAACCCTAACCCTAACCATCCCCCTAATGCTAAAACTAACTCTAGCACCAAGTTTAACACTAACCCTAACTCTAACCATAACACTAATCCTAACCCTAACCATAAATTAAGTGCAACACCAAACCTAACCCTAAGTCAAACCTAAACCTAACCCTAAATATAGCACCAAGCCTAGCTCTAACCCTAAATCTAACACCAATCCTAACCCTAAATCTAACCCTAACCCTAATCCTAAAACTAACCTTAACTCAGTCTAAAGAAAACTCAAAGCCTAAAATTAAGTCTAACACACACTGTAACCCTAACATAAGGTGACCAAACATCCCACCAGTCCCGATTTTTAACAATTTGTCCCGCTTCCCGCGGCGTTTTTAAAAAGTCCCGATTTTTGGAAAGAATGCAAGACAAGCTAGGGAATGGCGGGAGAATGGGAAGCGAATATATGGTTTTCGGCTCCTATGTGGCTTTTTGGCCAACATATGAGTTTTATATTATTTTTGTTAATTTTTTCTTTTTTTTTTAATTTTAACAATTTATTGGGGCTCATACAATTCTTTTCACAGTTCATATATATACATACATCAATTGTATAAAGCACATCTGTACAGTCTTTGCCCTAATCATTTTTTTCTCTTTTCTTCTTTTACATTTTATTAGGGACTCATACAACTCTTACCACAATCCATACATATACATACATCATATTTTTGTTAATTTTTTCATGTTAAACTTTAATAATAAATAATTGTTGAGAACTGATTATCGAGAACTGCTTATCAAAGTTTGTATTGTTGGTCAGTTGTTAGAATTCAACCACCATTGTTTGGACTTAATGAACACTGGCATTTTTTGGCATTGGCAACGATGAAAACATTTTGTAACTGTCTCTCAGACGATACACATCGTACTGCGTGCTAGTGCTAGTTAAACAAGTGATGTCAATAAATCAGCTATTCAGATAATTTAGGTAGGTTATTTATTTCATAAATACATAAATTTTCTTGAATTTAGCAGACAGTACTCGTATTATTTATATTTTACAGTGGCGGCAAAAAGTCTAGCGCCGGCCTTGAAAGTGACACTTGTGACTTACGTTACGGCACCCCAACTACCATGAACCGAATTCTACCTTGCACGTCTGGATAGAACAGAGGTTGTACACTGGTGCATATAGGAGCTGGAGGCACGGGGACTCCAGGGTGGATGATAGCTTCAGGACCAGGGGTGTGAGGGGCCATACTGGGAGAGTAGAGGGTGAGTGGGTTGGAAAGGGGGAACCGATTACAAGGATCTACATGTGACCTCCTCCCTGGGAGACGGACAACAGAAAAGAGGGTGAAGGGAGACGCTGGATAGGGCAAGATATGACAAAATAATCTTCTATAAATTATCAAGGGCTCATGAGGGAGAGGGGAGCTGGTGAGGGAAGGGAAAAAAGAGGACTTGATGGAAAGGGCTTAAGTGGAGAGCAAATGCCTTGAAAATGATTAGGGCAAAGAATGTACAGATGTGCTTTATACAATTGATGTATGTATATGTATGGATTGTGAGAAGAGTTGTATGAACCCCTAATAAAATGTTTTTTAAAAAAAGATCCATAGGTAAAAAAAGAAGAAAAAATAATACAAATTAGTATTGTTGTTATATAGAAAGAAATATTGGATTAAAATTAATTTTTAAATATAGTTACTTTATAACAATCAAATTAATTATATTATAAACAATAAAATACGTTCATGTAATTATATACCTACTTGTGTTTTTAAGCAATATGTATATAATAATTTATACTATAATTTTAAATTATTTTTTTAGATTTTTAACATAATAAGTAAGAAAAGAGGATGCAAATTCAATGATGATCTAAGATAAGGTGACCAGGCACCGACAGTCCCAATTTTTAATATTTTTTCCCGCATCCCGCATCCTTTTTAAAATGTCCCGGCTTTTGGAAAGAATGCATGACAAGCTAGGGTATACGGTTTTCGGCTGCCATGTGACTATTTCGCCAGGATATGAGTTTTATCAATGGTGTCCCGCTGGTGTCCCGCTTTACCAATGTTAAAATCTGGTCACCTTAGTGAAGTGAGTTTCCTTTTATTAAAAAAACCAAAAGCGATTACATGGTAAAATGTGAGAAATGTAATGGTGAATTTTCTATTTTGCACAGCGGGAAGAATGATATTTCAAAGCACTTGAAGCCACAGAAACATAAAAGATATTTAAATACTGCTGCATCTTCCTCCAAAATACAGGAATTTTTTTTTTGGAAAACAACTTATGGAGATGAGAAAAACAAATTAGCATTAGCAGAATGAGATAGTTTGTTGTGCCAGCTGGCCGATAAACACATGTGGGATTAATTGAAGGGCAGAGAGATAAATGGCTCCGTGAGCTTCGCCTTTCTTGTCTCTCGCTCTTTAATCATCGGACCAGTGTGCAGCTGCCTTGTTATTCTGTGATTCAATTTAAAGAATACACTACCTGTGGGACGCCTAGCCTGTGGACTGTGTCGCTGTAAGTTGAAGTCCCTTTAAGACCACACTATTGAAATTTACATCTCTGGAGCTGGGTACTGACAGTTGGTGACCTTGCTGCAGGTTGGTGATCTGCCTTGCTGTTTGCTGCCTGGGCTGGGATAGCCTAGCTCTCTCTCTCTACAGAGGACTACCTGATGGCCCTCAAGACTCGAAGGACTGCTCGTGTCTCACTGTTCTCTCATGGGAGTGAGTTGCACTGAGCCATTTATACTGCTTTATAATTTAGCTGTTCATTTCTTGTATTATCTATCTGTATATAATTTAACAGTTCGTTTCTTGTGTTATATATCTAACTATCTTTATAAATATATATATACAATTATCAGTAACCTGGTTTTATCTTACTAGAGAACCCTGTCTAATATACAGAATGACATATGTCTTTTCATGCTATTAATCATAATCATTCCTTCAGATCTATGGACTGTACATCACAAGTTGTCAAAAAGTTATTAAACCAAAAATTTGCCTGTGCTAGAACAAAATCCAAGGCAATTGGGTATAATGTGCTTTCCCCATATGCTTTTTCAGAATTAAACAAAAATCTGGAAAAATTAATTTTATATCTATATATTCTGATGCATCTAATCATAAGGATATAAAGTTATTTCCAACCATTATTAGATTTTTAGATTCGGAAACCGAAATAAAAATTAGAATTTTAGATTTAATTTCTGTGCCTAGTGAAACTTCTGAAATAATTTTCAGTTCCATTATTAATATTTTGAAAAAAAATGTAAAACATAAAATGATTGCATATTGTGCAGACAACACGAACGCAGATTTTGGAGGAAAAGCGAGAAGAGGCACAAATAATATTTTTTATAAATTAAACAAAAACCTTAATCAAAACATTATTGGTGATGGTTGTGCAGTGCACATAATACATAACACCATTCAAACAGCTGCTGATTTGTTGCCAGTAAATGTGGAAAATATTGTTATTAGAATATATTATTTCTATATATACGCTGTGCACGTTGAAATGCTTAAAGAATTTTGTGAAACTGCAGAAGTCAAATATAAGAAAATACTTGGATACAGTAAAATGTGCTGGTTTGCTCTTTTGCCAGCTGTCGAAAGAATTTTTAAAATATACAATCCTTTGAAATCCTAATTTCTTATCACAGGATAAATGTTCTAAAATGTTAGAAGAGTTTATTTAAAAAGAATCTTCAAAAATTTGGCTAGAGTTTGTACACAATCAAGCAGCTCTTTTTCTTTAAAAAAAAGCATTTTATTAGGGACTCATACCACTCTTATCACAATCCATACATACATCAATTGTGTAAAGCACATCTGTACATTCTTTGCCCTAATCACTTTCAAAGCATTTGCTCTCCACTTAAGCTCTTTGCATCAGGTTCTCTTTCCCCCCCTCCCTCCCTGCTCCCCACTCCCTCCCTGCTCTGCCCTCCCTCATGAACCTTTGATAATTTATAAATTATTATTTTGTCTTATCTTGCCCTGTCCGGTGTCTCCCTTCACCCCCTTTTCTGTTGTCCATCCCCCAGGGAGGAGGTTACATGTAGATTCTTGTAATTGGTTCCCTCTTTCCAACCCACTCACCCTCTACCCTCCCAGTATCGCTCCTCACGCCCATGGTCCTGAAAGTATCATCCACCCTGGATTCCCTGTACCTCCAGCTCCTATCTGCACCAGTGTACAACCTCTGCTCTATCTAGACTTGCAAGGTAAAATTCGGATCATAAGAGTGTGGGGTGGGGAGGAAGCATTTAGGAGCTAGAGGAAAGCTGTATTCTTCATCGGTGCTACATCGCACCCTGACTAATTCATCTCCTCCTCTAGACCCCGCTGCAAGGGGATCTCCAGTGGCCAACAATGGGCTTTTGGTCTCTACTCTACACTTCCCCCTTCATTCACCATGGTAAGATTTTTTTGTTCTGATGATGCCTTATACATGATCCCTTCGACACCTTGTGATCACACAGGCTGGTGTGCTTCTTCCATGTGGGCTTTGTTGCTTCTGAGCTAGATGGCTGCTTGTTTACCTTTAAGACCCCAGACACTATCTCTTTTGATAGCCAGGCACCACCAGCTTTCTTCGCCACATTTACTTATGCACCCGTTTGTCCTCGGTGATCGTATCATGGAGGTGTGCACTCAATGATATGATTTTTTGTTCTTTGATGCCTGTTAACAAATCCCTTTGGAACCACGTGATCACACAGGCTGGTGTGTTCTTCCATGTGGGCTTTGTTGCTTCTGGGCTAGACCCCAGACGCTATCTCTTTTGATAGCTGGGCACCATCAGCTTTCTTCACCACATTTGCTTGTTCACCCGCTTTGGCTTCAGCGGTTGTGTTGGGAGGGTGAGCATCATAGAATGCCAATTTAATAGAAGAATGTATTAATGCATTGAGGGAGTGCTTGAGTAGAGGCTCAAGGTCCTTCCGACAGCTTAATACTAAACCTATAAATATATGCACATAGATTTATTTCCCCATCCTCATATATATTTGCATATGTACATGCCTTTGTCTAAACCTCTATAAATGTCCTTTGCCTCCTAGCTCTTTCCTCTATTTCTCTTGACTTTCCTCCTGTCCCACTATCATGCTCCGTCCCCACCTGGGTTACAGCTATACCTCTTCATTACCTTACCCTTGATCGTTCCCTACCAGGCCTGCCACACCCACCTCACCACCAATTTCGATCCCTGTTCCCTTGTCCCTGGGTTTGTTAACACCACTTCCTTACCCCCCACCTCCCCCTATCCCATGTCCCCCCAGAACTGTCGGTCCCATTGTTTTTCCTCCAGATAGTTCACCCACCCTATCTTATTTAGACAGACCTGTGGAGATAATAACATGCACAAAAACAAGACAGAGCAAAACAAGTCAACAGTATACAACGAAACAACAACACCAAATCACTGACAAAGAACAAAACAAAACACACCAAGAAAGAAAAGCTTGTAGTTAGTTCAAGGGTCATTTGTTGGCCTTTAGGAGTGTTTTCAAGTCCAGTCTATTGGGGCACCATGCCCTGGGCCCAAAGTCCACACTCAGCATTCCCTGGGGACCTTGCTGCTCCATTCCCTTGCTGTTTCACTGTACTTCCCCAGTGCTTTGCCTCGGTGTGGGATCAGTTCGGGCGCAATTCCCACACTGTGTTTCCGGTGCTGTCCCCTGCAGGGCCATGGGTCAATGAGGGGCGTCATGTCTCATATTGGGGCCAGCCATGTGGTCCTCTCTGTGGACTGGCTGCTCTAATCAGGAACATTATCCTCACAGCCTGGTGGGCCAGGACGAAGCAGCTCTTTTTCAAAATGCTATAAAACTTATTGAAGGTGACAAAATTTTGGTAATTAACGTAGCAAATGAAGTTAGCAATTTAAAATGTCAGTGTCAAGAGCAATTAGAAAATAATTTTCTTCCGTTAACTATCCATACTAGTATAAGCCAGCTAGAAGAAGAAGGTGCGATAAATCATGCAGATATCATGAATCATTTTTAAAAGTTCTACAGTAACTGCATAGATTATTTAGAAGAGTGGATGTGACATTACAATGATATTGAATATTTTCATTGAGTTACATTAAAACAAGAACTTAATTGGAATGATGTGCAAAAATTATTCAATCATATTACTCAAAACTTCCCAAAAAGTAATATTTCCAACTATGATCTTTTTAATAAGGTATCATTATTAGAAGTATGTATTGATAAGGATAAGGTTAAATCTTGGGCATCAGCAAAAATCACAATAGTGAACAAATGGTTAGAAATATTTCATCATTTTGAAAGAAACCATGTTCCATACAATAATGCACTAAAAATTGTGGAATGCGCGCTGTCTTTACCAGGAACTAATGCTGCGAATGAATGTGTTTTTTCTATGTTAAATAAAGTGTGGACATCAGAAAAATCACAATTAAGTGTTGAGACTTTGAAAGCCATTTTATGTGTGAAATATAATTTAACAAATTCTTGTGAAAAATTTCATGACCTTTTAAACGACAGCAATCTACTACAAAATTCACTCAGATGAGAAATATGCCAAATAATAAAACAATACACTGCATAATTTAATGAATTATATTTGTACTTTGTACTTATGTTGAAATTTTTAAAAATTACAATACTATTCTTGCATTCTATGAAAATTTTTGTTGCTCCATATAGACCAAATTTTTAATCAAGCCATCCCCTCCTTCCGTCAATGGTGTCCTGCTTTACCAATGTTCAAATCTGGTCACCTTAGTGTATGCATATGTGTGTTTTAGCCCTTCCTTAAGGAGTGATGATTGATTTCCAGTCAGGGCAGGCACATCACCCTTGCAAGCCACTGAGGACTATGCCACCTGGGTTCTCCCTATCCTACCTAACACCCACCCGCCCACCCATTACCCGCCACTCTGTAATGCAATCCAATTCTTACACAACCTTTTTGGTTTGTTTGTTTGTTTGTTGGGGGTTGGGGGGAAGCTCAGGTGTTTTGTTTTAAACTGTTTAAACTTGCACTTCAACTGCATGTTATACTATCAATACCGCCATCCTATCCTACTCAGAATGGAATGACAATGGTCATCCTATTTGATTCTAGAACATTCTCTCCTTTCCTGTAGCTGTGATTGATGATCATGATGATTTTCTAATCATGGCAATACTAGACTAGACACAACAGAACATTCTGCAATCACACCTTTCTTTCCTTTGTCTCTTTGGCAAACTTTAGAGACAGAAGAGCTGATCTCATAACTCCCTACCCCCTAAAAACATTTAAAAGTATTCGAGAGCCAGATGTATGTCTATTTTTACAGACAGATTAAATCACCATTCTCGGATGAATCTCCTTTCACATGGCTTTCCAGGATTCCAAGAGAGATGATCCTTTCAGGACCAGTGGCAATACCAGGAGGGTGGGGTGGAAAGGGGGAACCAATTTATAAGGATCTACATATAACCTCCTCCCTGGGCGGTTAGACAACAGAAAAGTGGGTGAAGGGAGACATCGGACAGTGTAAGAAATGACAAAATACTAATAATTTATAAATCATCAAGGGTTTGTAATGTCTCTCTCTCCAGGCTAGATTCCAACCTAGGTTCTTGGGTCCACATGAGAAAGAATTCACGCCAGAGCCGGGCTCGTGATCTAAGTGAATTTAATGAGAGTTAAACGAAGCTTCAGGTTTTACGTGGCACCCATAGGATTCCTTTGACCATGCGGCCTGGCAGAGACTGCTGAGGGTCACTCAAGGATCTCTCTCCCAAGTTTTCCTCTGACAAAGACGACAAGACAAGACAAAGAGCCCCTCTCCCTCTCGGTTCCTGCCTTTTCAAGGATTCCCGGGGAAGGCGTGGTTAACGACCCCAGGTCACTCCCATTGGCTGAATTGCAGCCACCTGATCCAGGTGGGCAGCTCCAGGTGTAACGCCCATCCGCGCCCAGCGGCGGGAAAATCCAGCTTTGTCCTATGCTGGCTCTCCTGGGCATGCGTCAATGGACTGCCCATCCCTGATGCTAGCTACGTAACAGGTTCATGAGGGAGGGATTGTGGGGAGAGGAGGGTTCCCCACAAATCATCACAGGTCTGGTACCTGCAAATGTACAGTGATAATAAGTAAAGAATATAGTAAAGTCATAGAAAGCATGAAAGGTAGAGGAGAGATCAGAATAATGGAGTCAGACGCAATTCACCTCAGCCCCACTTGGTGGTCCTCAAGTGAGGAACCCAGCCATGAGGGAAGGAGAGAGCCCCAACTTTATTGCTAACCAAGGGTTATATCTTCTTTGGGGGCATGATTACAGGTAACCACATGTGACAGGAAGGAGCAGTACAATAGGCATACACATCATAGGAAGGGGATGTATGATAGGCATAAGCGTGACAGGAAGAGGATGAGCTAGGGGTGTGTCCATAGCAATGGGAAGGTCTAGGGGTATACATGTGACAAGATGGGCAGACCCTAGATTCAGGAAGGCAGCCTAGCCTTAGTCATCCTTTGGTGGGTTTGACCTCTCTGGGGTCTCCTACAAGGAAACAGACAACTACTATCCTTATCAGAAGGGAGTGGGCCCTATTTGTTGAGGGATAAACAGTGGTATCTGCTTGGTCTAGATGGTTGATAACCCTTAGGGAAAATAACTCTGACCTACTTCTGATGACTTCCAAGTGTATAGTCATTCGCAAGCAGCTACGTTTGGCATATATTTCGGGGAGATAACTTGGGAGAAATCCTTCAGTTTCACACGGGGAAGACAGGAGAGAGGGGGGAAATGAGGAGCTGATACCAAGGGCTCAAGAAGAAAGCAAGTGTGCTTGACATGATGGATGGATGGATGGATGGATGGATGGATGGATGGATGGATGGATGGATTTTTATAAGAGTTGTACGAGCCTCCAATAAAATGATTTTTTAGGCTAATTGTTTGATTTTAATTACCTGTAATTAAGAGTGTATGACTATTTTCTTTTAAAAAAATCTTTTTATTGGGGCTTATAAGGCTCTTATCACAGTCTGTACTTACATCAATTGAGCAAAGCACCCTTATACATTCGTTGCACTCGCCATTCTCAAAATTCACCTTCCACTTGGGTTCCTGGAATCAGCTCGGTTTCTCTTTTCCCCCCCATCCCCTCCCTCCCCGATCCCACCCCTGGTCCCTTGATAGTTTATAAATAATTATTATATCTTATCTTACACTCCCCGGCGTCTCCCCTCACCCACCTCCCCATTGCCCATCTCCCAGAGAGGAGGTTACACATAGATCTCCGAGATCGGTTCTCCCTTTCTACACCCCCTTCCCTCCTGGTGTCACCACTCCCACCGCTGGTGTTGAGGGGTTCGTCTGTCCTAGATTCCCTGTGCCTCCAGGTCCCCACTGCACCGCTGTACATCCTCTGGTATAACCAGGTCCGCAAGGCAAGGTAGAATTGGGGTCATGATGATTGGGAGGGGAGGAAGCGTTCAGGAACTAGAGGAAGGTTTTGAGTTTCATTGTTGCTACACTGAACCCTGAGTGGCCCATCTCCTCCTCACTACCCCTCTGGAAGGGGTGTCTAGCTGTCTACAGATGGGCATTGGATCCCCATCATGCACTCACCCTCTTTCACGGTGATGGGATTCTCACCACCACCCCACCTTTGTTGTTGGAGACCTGGTCTCCTCTGTCCTTCACGGTCACCTATGTTGGTGTGCTGCTTCCGTGTGGGCTCGGTTGCTTCTGGGCTAGATGGCTGCTTGTTTGCTTTCAAGCCTTTAAGTCCCCAGATGCTATATCTCTCAGTAGCCGGGCACCATCCGCCTTCTTCACCACACTTGCTTATGCACACTTTCGTCTTCAGCGATTATGTGAGGAAGGTGATCACACAATGATTGTTTTTGTTCCTTTGTATCTGCTACATGGTCCATTCAACACCTTGTATTCGCTTAGGCCGTGTGCTTCTTCTCTGTGGGCTTTGTTGCTTCTGAGCTAGATGGCCGCTTATTTGCCTTAAAATGATTTTTTTAAAGAAAGATGGCTTTCCATTTGACTTGGATATGCTCTTGTCTGTCAGGGGTCTTCCAGGTGTAGTGTCCTTTTCTTCTCACTTCCCAGGGCTCAATGGACTTTTGTGTGAGGACTGACTTCCTCTGGCCCTGCCTGCCCCACCACCTTGCTGAATCTGATCAGCATTTTTTTCTTTCCCTTATCTTTTCTGAAACACATTGCCATTGTTTTCGTGATTGAGTTATTTGGCTAAAAATTAAAGGGTGAAGAGAGAAAAAATAGGTACTTGCTCTTATAAACCTGATTTACATAATATTTTATAAACTGCTAGAAGTTAAACACATATTATAGAAAGTACTGTGAGGATGTTGAATGTACTTTATATATCGAAGAAGTTTAAAATATTTTAAGTGTGTAGCACCGTGTGCACACACCCTGAAGTCCAAATTGTTACGGAGTTGCGCCCAACATAGACCACTGACCCACAAGCAGTTGTAAAGTAACAAAGCAAAACTTTATTACAGAAAGACAAAAAGCAAACACGGGTTTGGGCTACAGCATGGCCACGCAGGGTCCAACACTGCAGCCCCGAGTCAAATTTTTCTTTTCTTTTTATAATCGAAGCTAGTGCGGTGGGGAAGGGTTGAGCAAGGAACGGGAAAGGGGGTTTTCACAAGATAACAGAATGCGGTTAGGTCGACATGTCCTGCTCAAATTGTCCTGGACCAGATGTTCTTGGCAAAACCCTTTTGCTGATGTTCCAAGCGGTTAGCGGGAGTGGGTCACAGTGATGTTTCTTTAAAATAACATGCTTTCTAAAAATGGCTCTTAGGTTTCTCAAAATGGAGTCGCTTTAGGCAATTTATTTAGTCTATTAACCCTTAACACAAATACATGCAGCAGAATTGAATAGCTGCCGCTGCTGTCAGCCACTAAATGAACAGCATCTCTCTCGATTTTGTTTTGCCTTGAAAATAGATAAATTAATAAAAAAACAAGAAGCCTATCTTTGATGGATTCAGGTTGTGGAAATTTCTTGGAGTAGTTAACAGTGAGGAGGGGTCACTTCGGGTTGCCTTGCAGTTGTGCTTAACAGGTTCCATTGACAACTTAATGACTCTTTGGCTGGTCTTTCAGAAAATAACTTAGCAGTCAAAGGGAGGTCACTAAGGGAGGAGCACGCTCCTGATCATTCTTCTCCCTCTCTCCTCTCTCTCTCTGATTCAAGTCAGAAAGAAAAAAAAAACACAAACTCAGAAGAAGAATGTAGTAGCTCTAAACAGCCTTGACAAGAGTGAATCATTTTGTGCTGACAGAAGCCATTATGAACTATACATGAACGAGCTGATATTAGGGAAGCAGGCTGGGCTGACAAGTGCAACGGACTGTATGGAAGGAAATACATGTTCAAAAGGCTTGGAAGAACAACTAGAGTGATTATTGTTCACCTAAGAGCAGCGATTGTTCAACTAAGAATGGCTAACTGCAATATCCTGCTTCTCTACTCTGCTTGCTTGCATACCTGCACATTGGGAAAGTGTAAAAACCTGTGGAAAATTAGGCCACTGTTCAGTCTCCTCTCAAGAGGCCTGATAGTCCTTGCGCAGGTAATAAAACTTTTTCTTTTGAACTTGTTGGCGGTCTGGGTTGTTTTCTTTCTGGGAACGGACAGTAGGCTACAAGAAGAATAAGAATTATTTCCCCCTTATCCTTCCACTCCAAACTTCTTGAGTGGCTTCTTTCTTTCCTTTTAAGATTCAAACGACTAGAGCTAGTTGAACGAGTAGTGTGTTTCATCATCATATCCGCCTGAGTGAGGTGGATGGTGGGTGGCTAGAGCAGTCGGAAGGGGGACGCCAGGAGCGGGACCTCGGCGGTCGCTATGGTAGTAAGGAGGGTCCTGGACAAGTGGCGGCAGCAGTGCTAGCTCTGGTAGTGAGTCGGCTCCAGGGCAAGCGGAGCCGGTGGTGTTGGCGTGGGCCCTGAACAAGTGGCAGCAGAGGGCCTGCTCGAAATTAGGCAACTGTCTGGCTGAAGATGTGCTCTTGCCAGCTAGGGAGTCCCACCATGTTCCTGCCAGTGTCGTGCGCCACCTAGCGGTCACGTTCACTTTATCTCCGGAGCTCTATCGTCAAAGCGATAGGACCTGAGCGACCTGTGTCGCTGGCTACAGAGTTCCTGGACGTGGTGCTTGAATTTTTCCAAGAACCCACTTGGGCCTGGGGAACAGCCCTGGTGGCTCCCGGTGTTTACTACCCGGGCCTGGACACAGCCCTGCCTTGTTGAGGCCCGCCCGGCAGCATTTCAGGAAGCGCTTCAGTGTTTCTCAAGTCCCCACTCTGGGTCCAGGGACCGACCTTGGTGGCTCGCGGTCACCCAGGGAGGGGCGGTTCACTCCTCAGTAACTCCTTGAGTTCCTCACTCCTCAGGCAGAGCCTGAGAAAAATGTTAAAGGTCTTCACACATGCTTCCACATCCGTTGCCGGCCCCGCCGATATGCCGGACCTCCTGTATGCGGTGCCTCCGTCTTGTGAGGGCATGCCACCGCTCCACCCCTCCACCCCTTTTATTCTCCGGAGGTTGACCAGAGGGTCCCAGGACCTCTGGGAGTGAGCGCTATGGGGTCGCCTGGCAGGCCTTTGGCCAAAATGCGGTTCTGGGGAGTGCCCCGTGGGGAGAAGCCGTCAGCCCATCTCCTGCCGTGCTGTTTCTTTCTCTGAAATTGTTCATTTTGGGTCACCAGATTGGTGCTGACATGCTCATCTTCAGTGGCCCTCGCTGAAGAGGTCAGTTTGATCCTCTGGATGTGATCCTCTGGACGTGTTTGATCCTCTGGACCTGTTACCGATGGCCCGTGGCGCCCTCCCTTCAATCCCGTGTGAGTGAGTGATACCTGTGCTCCGGCTCTGTGAGTCCAGTTGTATCCTGACCTGTGGTGCCTCCTCTGGCCTCCAGTGCCCTTGAGGGTGGTGGGACACACAGAGGTTGGCGAGTTGGATCTTCTGTGCTCTCTGTGTCCTCTCCCCGCTGCAGGCATCCCGGTGGCCATGCCATGCTTAGCGGAGCGCCTTCCAAGCCCCCTGGTCTCCATCTCCCATGTCAGGCACTTTCCTTGTCCTTCGAGGATGGACGTTCATGGTGAATGGGACCGCTCCTCACACTTGTCCGCGGGCCCCTAGCCCTTTCCTGCCATCCGCTTGTCTGTGCACGGGAAGGGCAGGGGTGTGGAATCTGGTTGGCCCTCGCACATGCTCTCCTCTTGCTCACGGCGTGGGTGGGTCCCTCAGCCTGAGTGGCCATCCCGCGCTTGTTTTCTTGGCAACGGGTCTTCCTTGTGTCAGGGATGGCCTGTCACTCCTGCCGCACCATACACCTGCTGAGGTCTGCACAGGGTTGTGCCTGGATTGGCCCGTTGCCGGTGCCCCTGGAGCACTCCAGGTTGTCTACTCAGGTGCCCGGGGCTGAGCTGTGGTGTCGTTCCCGTTCCTGGCGCTGTTGGTTGCGCACTGAGCTGTTTCTCTTGAACAAGGAGCACTCTTGTGGATCGAGGCGATGTGTTGAACCCCATGGGGGGGGGGGGTTGGTGCATCTTGCTGGAGGCATTGCCAGGTGGGTTAGGGTTTGTTTTATGGTTTTTAGAGTTTAAGGTTTTTAGGGTTACGGTTTTAGGGTTAAGGGTTTAGGGTTAGGATTTTAGGGGCTTAGGGTTAAGGGCTATTTTGGGTTGAGGGTTTTGAGTTTAGAGTTGAGGATTGTTTAGGGATTAGGCTTTAGTGTTGTTCAGGGTTTTGAGTTAAAGGTTGTTTAGGGTTTGGGTCTTAGGGTTGTTTAGGGTGAAGGTTGGCTTAGGGTTGTTTAGGTTTTTGAATTTAGCGTTGAAGATTTAGGGGTTGGGGTGGTTTAGGGTTTAGTGTTGTTTAAGGTTTAGTTTTTAGTGTTTAGAGTTCAGGGTTCAGGGTCCGGGTCTCAGGGTCTCTAGGTTTAAGGGTCTTTCTCAGTGTTTAAGGGTCTTAGCATCTCAGGGTCTCTCTCAGGGTATCAGAGTACCTCTCAGGGACTCTCTAGGTGTCTCAGAGTCTCGCTGAGGGTGTCAGGGTCTCTCTGAGGGTGTCAGGGCCTCTCTCAGCATCTCAGAATCTCTCTCGGGGTTTCAGGGTCTCTCAGGGTCTCTCTCAGGGTCTCAGAGTATCTCTCAGGGTCTCAGGATGTCTCTCCGGTTTCAGTGTCTCAGGGTCTCAGGTTCTTAGGGTCTCTCTTAGGGTCTCAGGGTCTCTCTCAGTTTCTCCAGGTTTCAGGGTCTCTCTCAGGTTCTCAGTGTCTCACTCAGGGTCTCAGAGTATCTCTCAGGGATTGTCTCAGGGTTTCTCTGAAGGTGTCAGGTTCTCTTTCAGAGTCTCTCTCCGGGTCTCAGGGTTTCAGGATTTTTCTCAGGGTCTCTCTCAGGGTCTTAGGGTCTCAGGATCTATCTCAGGGTCTCTATTAGGGTCTCTCTGAGGGTCTCATCAGCTCAGCGTCTCGGGGTCTCTGGTTCAGTCTCAGGGTCTCAGGTCTCTCTCAGGGTCTCTCTCAGGGTCTCAGAGTCCTCTTTCAGGGTCTCCCTAAGGGTCTCCCTCAGGGTCTCTGGGTCTTAGGGTCTCAGGGTCACTGTCAGAGTCTCAGGGTCTCTCTCAGGGTCTCAGAGTCTCAGAGTCTCAGAGTATCTCTCAGGGTCTCAGAGTCTCTCTCAGGATGTCAGGGTCTCTATCAGGGTCTCTCTGTGTCTTTCTCATGGTCTCTCTCAGGTCTCAGCTTCTCAGGGTTTGTCTTAGGGTCTCTCTTAAATCTCAGTGTCTCTCTCAGTGTCTCTCTCAAGGTCTCAGCATCCGAGGGTCTCAGGGTCTCTCACCACGTCTCAGGGTTTCTCTCAGGTGGGTCTCTCTCAAGGTCGGTCTATCTCAGGGTCTCTCTCAGAGTCTTTCTCAGAGTCTCAGATTCTCTCAGGGCCTCAGGGCCTAAGGTCTGTCTCAAGGCTTCAGGGTATCTCTCATGGTCTTAGAGTCTCAGTGTCTCTCTCGGGGTCTCTGGGTCTCTCAGGGTTTCAGGGTCTCTCTGCATTTCAGGATCTTTCTCAGGGTCTCTTTCAGGTTCTCAGGGTGTCTCTCAGGGTCCCTCTCAAGGTCTCTCTCAGGCTCTCAGGGTCTCTCTCAGGGCCTCAGGGTCTTTCTCAGGGTCTCATGGTCTCAGGGTGTCAGGGTCTCTCTCAGGGTCTAAGGGTCTCTCACACCAGTCTGTGTGATCCAAGGATTGTAAATAATAAAACCCAAACCCAAAGGAAGGAGTGGTATCAGAGCTTTCATTGTGAACACCCAGTTTGCCAAAGGCTATAGATGACCATGGAAGCCCAAAATCTATTTGCAGGGTGCACACATGGATTAAGCCTGCGGTGAATCCCCTCTGACCATAGTCTAGGGATGGGAATGGCTTTGTTATCAGACGGAGAATATTGTAAAGTCCATTATGGCTGATGCAGATGGGCTTAAATGTAACATCTTATCATTTTATCTTCCTTTGGATCCATTTTATATTTGTTTCAGTTAAAAAATAATAAAATAAAATGAAGGGGAAATACACGTGGATTAAGGGTCCAGTGAATTCCTGACTGACTATAGGCCATGCATTGCAAATAGCCTTACTATCATATAGAATCCACAGGAAAGTGGATTATTCTAGATGCAATTAGGTTAAAATGTAACACCTTATCATTTTACCTCTTTTTAAAAATTTTACCTCCTTTTTATCCATTTTAAATTTGTTCAGCTTTTTAATATTTTCTGCTTGCTTTTGATTGAAGTTTTTCTCTGTTTTATTTTGGTATTGCTGCTGAGTTTTCTTTTTGTTTTGTCTTGAGTATATATAAAGTCCACAATAGGTAAATGTATAGAGACAATAACTGGGTTAATGGCTTCTTGGGAGCATGGCAGGAGGTTGGGGGGAAGTGGGGAACTAATAATGAATACAATACAAAAGGAAGTGTTCTCAAATTGATTGTGATGATGGTTATACTACTCTTTTTAATATGCTTGAGCTATTGAATTGCTTAATATGTCAATTGTATGTCAATACAACTATTTTAAAAAGTATCTTTTTAATTTTTTAAGCAAAAGGGAAGAAATTTATTGGAGCCCATACAGGAAACCGTAGAGGGGCCCAGGATAGCCTTCTGTGTAGGCATGCCCAGCAGAGGGTCATACCATTCACTGTACCCCTATATCCCAGAGGGGCTCCTCTTGAGCCCAGCCCCAAAGCCCCAGGACTGGCTGGGGGTGGGGACGTTTTTTTTCTTTCTTTTTTTTTAATATGGAACGCTTCATGAATTTGCATATCATCCTTGCGCGGGGCCATGCTAATCTTCTCTGTATCGTTCCAATTTTAGTACATGTGCCGCCGAAGAGAGCACAGTCTTTTTTCTTTTTATAAATCTGTTACCAGGGTCTCTTACAGCTCTCATAACAATCCATGCACCAGTTGTCTTACGCACAGTTGCTGGCATATGTTGGCAATTATCATTTTCAAACCTTGTCTTTCTACTTGAGCCCTCGTCAGCTATTCTTTTTCCCTTCCTCCCCCCCTTCCCAACCTTGTGAGCCCTTGACAAATTATAAATTATTATTGTTTTCATATCTTACACGGTCTGCTGTCTCCCTTCACCCACGTTTGTGATGTTTGTCCCCCCACCTCCCGGGGGGAGAAGGGGAGGTACCACTTCTGGTATCATTGTTGGGCTAAGGCAGAGCAGTGTTTCATGGCTCATCTAAGTTCAAGGGAACACACTCCCTCCCGCCCCCCAAAAGTGCTGTGAGTTGATTCTGATGAATGGTTACTCCGTGTTTTGCAGAGTAGAATTGCTCCATAAGGTTTTTACATCTGTGATATTTTGAAAGCAGATTGTTAAGCTGAATTCCTTAATGCTTCTGGGTGGGCTTAAACTCCCAACCCTCTTTTGGTTAATAGTTGAATGCTTAACTGTATGTGCCATACAGGGAATGTAAGTTCAAAGGAACAGGAAAGTACAATTATCACAAGTACTCATGTGGGGATGAGAACTGGAAATATTAGTGACTAGCTGTTTCATGTCATGCTTTCTGCACACTTTTTCTGCATGCTGTTTATTGTTGGTATTTGCATTGATTAAAGACAAAAAGATCTAAAATCACAGCTTCTGAAAGTGGCTCTTGGTTTTGCCTGGTTTGTACTGTTCCAGGCGTCCAGGTGGTGTAATGGGTTATACTTTACAAATCCATCAACTGCTCCTGTAAAGATCTGAAGTGTTGAAAACTCAAAGGGGCAGTTCTGAGTTGTCCCACAGGGTTGCTGAGTCGGAATTGACTCACTTGCAGTGGGTTTGGTTTTTGGTGTGCTGTTCTGGGGAGGGGAAATTCCCAGATTCAAATATGCTTTATCGAGACGACTTTATTAAACTGGAGAAAGGCAAAAGTAGGAGAAATCATTCAGAGGAAGGAGACCATCAGCATGAGGCCATAATGGGGTCGAAAGGCTGTGTGGCCATGTTGCTAATTATAGAAATGGATGAAATCTGCCACAAAAATGTGATTGGCAGCAGAGCAATTCATCACTGTCTCAGGCAGGACTACCTAAGTGAGAATGGGGCCATTATTGAGACACGGAGACGATCACAGATTAGAAAGTTTTACTGGATTTGTTCTGGGGCCTTCCAACCACCTATGACTCATGACCATAAGGTCTTAGACTTTCCCAATTTCCATTGAGGACCTTCCCAGGGAAGTCCCAGAGGGCAGATTGCTCCTCTCTGCTCTGGCTAGTTGTTGCGTGCCATTGAGGACTCTTGGACTCGTCGTGACCTCACATACAACTGAATGAAACACTGTAGGGTCGTGCACCATCCTCACAATTGTTCCTGTGCCTGAACCACTGATGAAGCCACTGAGTCCATCCACTTCTTCGAGGACCTCCTCTTTTTCACAGCTTCTCCACCGTACCAAATAGGATGTCCTTCTCCAGGGACTGGTCTCTCCTGACAACATGTCCAAAGTATGTAAGATGGTGTCTTGCCATCCTTGCCTCTAAGGAGCACTCTGGCCTTATTTCTTCTGATACAGATTGGTCAGTCCTTCAGCAGTCCATGGTACTGTCAGTAGTCTTCTGGTGGACCACAATTCCATGCATCTGTTCTTCTACAGCCTTCCTTATTCAGTGTCTAACTTTCACATGCATATGATGCAATGGAAAATAGCATGGCTTAGGTCATGTGCACCTTAGTCCTCAGAGTAACATCATTGTTCTTCAACACTATAAAGAGGTGTTCTGCAGCAGATTTACCCATTACAATACATCTTTTGATCTCTTGACTGCTGTTTCCATGAACATTGATAGTGGATCTAAGTAAGACAAAATCCTTGACAACTTAAACCCTTTTTCTCTGTTTATCATGATGTTACCTATTGGTCCAGTTGTGGGGATTTTGGTCTTCCTTATATTGAATTGTAACCCATATTGAAGGCTACAATCCTTGATCTTCAGGAAGTGGTTCAATTCCTCCTCACTTTTAGCAAACAAACATGTGTCATCTGCATACAGCAGTTTGTTGATAAGTCTTCCTCCAATCCTGATGCTCTTCTCTTCTTCATATAATCTGGATTCTTTGCTGTTTTTCTCAGCATGTAGATTGAACAAGTGTGGTGAGAGGATAGAATGCCTGACACAAGCCTTTCCTGATTTTCAACCATGTAGTATTCCCTTGTTCTGTTTAAACAACTTCCTCTTTATCCATGTGCAAGTTTCCATTGAGCTCAATGAAATGTTCTGGAATTCTCATTCTTCTCAAGGTTCTCCACACTTTATTATGGTCCACTCAGTCGACTACCTTTGCACATTGCATGAAACACAAGTAAACATCTTTAGGTGTTCTCTGCTTCCAGCCAAGATCCAGCTGACATTCCCTTGTTTCACATCCTCTTCTGAATCCAGCCTGAACTTTTGGCCGTTCCCTGTCAACGTACTTTTGCAACCATTGTTGGAGTAGCTAAAGTAAAATTTTACTTGTGTGCGATATCAATGAAACCATTTTATAGTTTAAGCATTCTGTTGATTCATCTTTCTTTGGAATGGCCACAAAGATAGGTAGATCTCTTCCAGCCAGTTGGCCAGGTAGCTGTCTTCCAAATTTCCTAGCATAGATTAATGAGTGCTTCCAGTGCTTTCTGTTTAGGTTTCTGAAATATTTCAATGGGTGTTCCATCAATTCCAAGAGCCTTGCTTTTATTAGTAGCAGGCTAATTCTTTGCCCCCTCTCGCACTACCAGGCTTTACATTTAAGAGTATGGTCTCTGCCAACATTCCTGTTGACAGTAATGTCCTAGGGAAATCCTTGGGAGAGTGGGGTGGGTGTGAATTATGGCATGAAGTAATTGCAGTCTGTAAACTCTCACAAAAGACTTGCTCTTTAACCTTGCTTTAGGGTATAAAAGGGACCCCAATCTCAAATACAATATATTTGTTTGTTTGTTTGTGTATTTATTTGTCTTCCCTCTGTCACACCCTGAGCCAATTTCTTTCCCCTGGCTTTCTGGGGAGGTGCAGGGAAAGCAACATATAGGGCAAATGAGACGTGGGACAGAACTATGGGAGGTGAAGAATGCTCCTTCACACGGCCACCATCAGGCAGAAAAACCCATGGCCTATGAGAGGGCAAAACCCAGGATGATGTAGGAGAAGAGCTGCTGCTTCAGAGAAATGTTCCTGGCATACCCAATGATGAGACTCCCAAACCCATTCCCAATGCCGGCTCCGGAACCGGCCACTCCAACTGTGGCAGCCCTGGCCCCAATGAACTTGGTGGCTGTGTCAATGGCCCTTGAGACGGTGCTGGTTTGATGTTGCGACCCACGGTAAGTGAGGTCAGGGAACGTGGGGCTGTCAAGCTGCTGAAGGGCTTATCTGTCAGTGTCTTGGGCTGTTTCTGCACCAATACAGACAGTGGTCAGTTCAGCCGCTAGGAGGTGCTCCTGAGCAGGGCAGGGGTGGAGACGAATTTGGCGCAGGCATACATTTTTAGGGGACAAGGAGCAGTAGCAGGCAAGCTGCTCCTAGTGCAGCAAAGACAGAAAGGCCTCAAATACAATTTAAGGAGAACATTTATTAAGCCTTAAAAGGAATAAAGACAGACACATCGTATGGAGGAGAGGACATTAGCATGACATCAAAATGAAGTGCCAGAATTCGCAATCAAGAAACTAGATAAATAGGACATGGAACAAAGGGAACTATCCCAAATTCATGATTGGTGGCGGGTCAGTACATTACAGATACAGGTGGGGCTATGGGTGCAGGAATGGCCACATGCAGGAATTGAGACACATGCATTGTTAGATACAGAGGCTTACAAGATTGACTCAGAGCTTTCCAAATGAGGTGGTCAGGGCATATTTGATAGGGCATGACTCATGACTTTGAGACCTCTGTCCACCAAGGATATGCACCCCCCCCCCCCCCCCCAAGCAAGTCCCTAAGACAGAGCCTGCTTTTCACTAGGCTGGCTCGAGAGAGGAGGAGATAAACTAATTTACAGGATTATTTGCATCCTAGATTAAGGAACAGAAATAATTCAAAGGTGGTTTTATCTATTCAGTGACCCTGCAAATAGATTTGGGGCTGTCAAGAAGCTGAAATGCTCAGAATTTAACCTCTAATATCACCTGTTGGCAACTTTTTCTTCCCCATGCAGCTGTCACTTTGAAACCCTTAGACCAATATTGTCAGGGGAAGCCAACCCCTAACACACCATTACAGGTCCGGTAGGCACAATTGTACAGCGATAATAAGTAAAGATCATAGTAAAGTTACAGAGAGCATGAGAGATAGAAGAGAAGTATTGAAATAAATGGACACAATTCATGGTAGCATGCTCACCTCAGCCCTGCTTGGTGGTCCACATGGAGGGAGAGTCTTTAATGCAAGCCCAGGCTTTTATATTCTCTGGGAACATGCAGGCCTCCTAATTACAGGTGAGGACATACAGGAAGTGGTTGTGCTATAGGTAATACAGTAATGAGGGGGTGGTCTAGGGACGTACACGCAATAGGAAGAGGAGGGATTGGCGTAAACATGTGACAAGATGGGCGGATCCTAGATTTAGGATGGCTCTTAACTTTGACCTGTTCTCTGGACCTTCATAGGAACCATTATCAGTAGGGTGTAAGCCCCACCTACAGGAACCAAATAGATGACTGCAAGCATCCATTGTCCTTAACAGCAGGGAGTGGAGTCTACTGCAGCCTGGCAACTGATCGCCCTCAGGGAGAATGCCTGTGAGCATTTGACCTCCCCCCACACAAATATTCCTCTTTTTATGACTCCCTACTTGCTAGATTGCTCTTGGACCCATTCTTCTTTGATCTGAATCTTCCATTTGCCCAATCCTGGTCATCACCATTTCACCCCAAGACCCTTCTGCAAAGAATGGGTGAGGTCCCTTCCTCATGGAACCATGTCTGAAAGCAGGAGCAGGCCATACTTCAGTGTCCTTTAGTTATCCCTGGATCCAAGAACCACCGGAAAGAAACACAGTATCGGAACCTCTCCCCTCTGAAGGATATTTTCTAAGCAACGGGTGGATCTGGAGAACATCAGGGAGAACATGACTCAACAGCTAGACCTTGTTCATGGACAGAGATGGGCTAAACGGCAATGTCAGATGGCTAAAGGATAAGAGCTCCAGGTGACCCCAATCCAGGGAGCCCAAGGTATTTTGTTCATGAGGCCCCATGCTGCTCCGTATCTGCATAAACAATAACATCCTTTTGGTTTCTTCTCCACACAGTGTCCACCTTATTTCAATTGGCTACCAAAGTAGAACAAGGACCCTCAGATTTGGCAACTACTATTGGTGGGACCACAGTGGATCTCAGACATCAAAGCGTGGTTGTAGTCAGGGTCTGACATGTCATCATCAATGCTCTTCATACAGATGACTTCATGAGTAGTGAGAGGCCAGAAATAGCTTCCCGGGCTTCATGCACTTGCTTGTAACTGTGGCAAGCAGCCAACCATACTGGCCATTTTGGTTCGTCACCGAGCCATCACTCTCCTGCTACAGAGCTTCTGGGAAAGCTATTCTCTCTGCACCACTGTGAAGCCTCATTCTTAACCCCGACCTTTCCTTCAAACTGAGGCCAGTTAGTGTCTTCTGTAGGGAAACATTTGCTTTCCCTCTTGACTAAGGCAGTGACCCCCTGTGCGTTTCTGAGACTGTAACTGTCTATGGGAGTAGGAAAACCAGTCTTTCTCAGAGCTGCTGGTAGTTTTGAACTGCCAACCATGTGGATCACAGTATAACTGTTAAGTTTCTCGGGTGGGAAAAACCTCAGTCCTTGGCATCACAGGAGAAAGAATTCATGTCGAAGACTGGTTGGTGATCCAAATGTTTTTTGTTTTTTTTTATGAAGGAGAGAAGAAGGTGAGGGGGGGGGGTAAAGGGAGGAGTGGAAAAGAGAGGATTGAGATTGAGACAGAGAGAGAAAAGGGAGAGAGAGAGACACCCCATAGCAAAAGAGGGAGGTGGTCTCCCGGTTTGGCCTTTAGTGCCTTCGGCTGGGAGGCCTGGTCGACATTACTGGTTGACCCCCATTGGCTGAATTAAGCCCATCTGGCCTGGTTTGGACCCAGCCAGGTGTACCACCTCCCTGCCTCAAGGGCCTGAATTTGGAGCCTGCCCAGTAGACACCCCTGGTCCCTGTTCTAGCTACCTAACATAAAACTACACCATAACACTACTTCTTCCTAAACAGCATAGCTAAAAATATGAGTTGAGCGGAGAAATTGGTTCTTAAAAGAATGCCTCTGCTTACAACCAATTGTCATTTTAAATTTCACTTGATGGTGTAGAGGGAACCAAGAGATCATTCCATCCCTCAGATTACTTGTAAACTACTGCAGAAACCGCAGGAAAGCCAGCAATTGCCTGCAAGACTGAGGTAAGAATCTCAAGGTTGACTCCCAAAACCATACGCAATGCTATAGAGTTGATTCTGACCCATAGCAACCTTACATAGGACAGGATAGAACTACCTCTGAGTTTCCAAGCCTGAAACTCTCTACTTTTTGTAAATCATTTTAATGGGGGCTCTTACAGCATTTAAACAATCTATACATCAATTTTATCAAACACATTTGTACATATGTTGCCATCATCATTTTCTTTCTTTGTGAGCCCTTGGTATCAGCTCCTTTTATTTCCCTCCTTCCCCAACCCTCCCTACCTCATGAACACTTGATAAATTATAAATTATTATTTTTCATATTGTACAGCATCCGCTGTCTCCCTTCATCCAAGTTCTTGTTGTTCATGCCCCCCAGTCACCCCCAGGGGGTGGTGGTTATACAGCGATCATTGCAGTTGGTTCCCCTTTCCTCCCCCCACCTTCTCCCTACCCTCGTGGTATCGCTACTCCCATTACTGTTCCTTAGGGGTTTGTCTGTCCTGAATTCTGTATGTCCAGAGCTCTTATCTGCACCAGTGTACATGCTTTGGTCCAGCCGGATTTGTAAGGTAGAACTGGAGTCATGATAGTGGGGTGGGGGCTGGGAGAGTCTGTAACTCTTTACAGGAGTAGAAAGCTTCACAGGAAAGTGAATTTGAGGCTGAGACCTTGGGGAAAGTTTGGCCAAGATAGACAGATGTGGAGTGGGGTAGGGAAGGAAAGATTAAAAATAACCTGGTCCAGGATCCTCACAAATTTTAAGTTCATTTAGACACTGCTTAGGGAGGAAGGAGGAAGAGCTATCAGCTCGACAGCTTCTACAAAAATGCTTCCTGACTCTTCTCAGAAATTCCAAGTGCTACCAGCCTCCTGAGTCTGAGACTGGTTCCTCTATGTTCTTATTGAGCTGAGGAAGGTTGGCACAAAAATATTTGAGAATCCAAGGAGCATGGTGAGATCATTTCAGGGGGTCATGAGGAATGACTAGTAGGGATTTCAGCCAAATTAAAGAGCTTAGAAATTTGAATACCAGCTGACTCTGTGACCTTGATCAAACCCCTTTACTTTTCTGGGTCAATTAAAAAAAATTTTTTTTAACCAGGTTTCTACTATATGACAGATATGGGGAAGCAGTAGACAAATAAACCAATAGAAGCTTGGAAATTTGATCCCACCTGTCCAGATGTTGCTTCTCAAGACAGCATTCTTTATGTAGAAGTTTGTCAGTAGTAATAATTGCCGTTAATTGTGCGCTCTTGCCTGGAGAAAATCCAAGAATCTGTGTCTTTGTACCTGCCTTTTGACACCCTCAAGCAACCCAGTGGTGCTGGGAGGAATGCATTGGCCTGCTAACCCAAATACTGGCATCCCACTGGATGCTCCAAGGGAGCAAGATGAGACTGTCTGTTCTCCTAAAGATATATCCTTTTGGAAATCCCACAGAGCAACTCTACTCTGTGCTATGAGAGTCAGAATAGACTCAATGAGAGTGGTTGTGGTTTGGGTTTGGTTTCAACACCCCCTCCCTGACCTCCCTCATTACATCACAGTCCCTTCATCAGCTCCCCAAGCTGGTTTGTTTTTATGGCAGTTTATATTTCTCGCCCCGTGTCTGATGCTTATTCTTCTTCTGTCACCTCTGTCCCCCCTGCCCCCCACCTGTCTACCTTTCTTCCCTTCCTCTTCTTCCCACTGTTGGCCACACCATTGCTGTGGGTGTAGCTCGACCTTTTTGTGCAGGTCTCTGCAGGCAGGAGAAGAAGGGCAGTGAAAGGGACTAAACATTGCCACTATCTGTGGGCAGGACAGGATGTCTGAGGCTCTGCTGGCTCTCTCTGATATGTGAGGCCAGCAGACAAACCTACCCCTTTAAGAGGCTGGAGATGATGACTGAAGTCCTTAAGCAAATATTTTTACTGTACTTTTATTGTTGTTTATGTAAAGTGACAGGTTGGGCAATATATTTTTAAGTCTCCAAGCTCAAACATTACAAGAAAGTAAGCATTCAAATGTTAAATGCAGGAATGCCACGTGTACAATCCACATCGAGAGTAATTTGGCAATATCTTTCAAAATTACAAATACTCCTTGACTCATACTCTTTGACCAAGTAGTGCAACTTCTAGGAGTTTACTCTGTGGTTATACTTATGTGTAAAATAAAAAATTTAAGACTGTTCATTGTAGCATTGTTTACTTATCAAACCATTGGAAACAATCTAAACATTTATAATGGACCAAACAAATAAGTTATTCCTAAAGGGATACATGATTCCGTATAGAACAGAATACAAAAATTTCACTCACTGCCATAAGTCCATATCAATTTATTGTGACCCTATAGAACAGGGTAGAACTGCCCGTGTGTTTCTGAGACTGTGACTGTTTACCGGAGCAGAAAGCCTTGCCTTTCTCCCATGGAGCGACTGGTAGTTTTGAACTGCCTACTTTGAGGTTAGCAGCCCAATGTATAACCACTCTGACACTAGGACTTCCTTGGATCTATAGATGTAATGAAATACTATAAAACAATGAGAATGAAAAAAAATGACACAATGATGCCTATCAACTGAAAATGAACAAGGTATTGTTACACACAGTTGTATAGGAATATCACCAAGAGTCTAAGACCAATGTATGGCAAAAGAAGTCATACATAAAAAGAGCTCACATTGTATGAATTCGCTTAATTAAGGTTCAAAACTAGGAAAAATAGATTTCTGATGCTATAAGTTGCGGACAGAGTTGGTGACTGGGAGGGTTTTCAAGTGGGAGTCTGCAATGCCGTCAGGTTCTCTTTTCGATCTGTGAACTGGTTATGCATGTGTGCTCCTTTTGTAAGAGTGTTATGATATGTCCACATTTTTGCACATATTCTATAGGAGGAGAATGTAGAAGCACTGTATGAACTTTTATGAACAAGAGCTATCTTATGTGTAAAACCAAGGTATGAAATAGTATGAATCAAATATCAATTGGATGAAAAGAAGGGGGGGTGGAGAAAAAGTGGAGATTCTTACATCAAAAACATCCCCTAAAGTCCTTTTGAGGAGCACTATTGGTGTAGTGGTTACATGTTGGGCTGCGATCCACAAGCTCAGCAGTTTTAAACCACCAGCCGCTCTGCAGGAGAAAGGTGGGTCTTTCTACTCCTGTAAGCATTACAGTCTCAGAAGCCCATAGTGGGTATTCACTATGAGTCAGCATTAACTTGATAGCAGCAGGTTTCATTTTTGGAAAGCCCTTTTAAAGCCAACCAATAGCTGAATCAGTAAAGAAGATCTGCTTTAGACATTGTGTTCTTTTAAAGAATAATCTATCTGTGATCAGATTGACACAGGAACTTGGAAGGTCAGGTGAAAAGTTTAAGGGGCAGTGAGCTTATGTGTGTGATGGAAATTTGGAATTGGAAAAGGAGTGAGAATTGTTACATAATTTCAGAAATATAATGAATGTTAGCAAATTGTACATGTATAAATGATTGAATTGGTATATATATTTTTGTGCATTGTTTTAGGGCAGGGAGAAAACCCCACCTTCAAATATAATGCACAGAGACCCCCTTGTTAAATCTTGAATGGGACAAAGTCCAGACAAAACAAATCATCTGGTTGAGGGAGACCATAAGCATGAGGCCATAATGGCCACAACAGCTCGGTCACATGGAAAACAAAGGAAGCCCCTTTAAAAGTCACGTTCCCAGCAGATCAGACCATCACAGTTGGAAATGTTAGATCTCTCTGGAGCTAGCTCTATACCTGGGTCCTTGGCCACGCACAAGAAAGAATTCACACTGAAGCCTGGTTCGTGATCCAAGTGAGTTTTATGAGAGTTAAAAGTTTCAGGTTTACATGGCACCCATAGGACTCCTCCCAAACATGCAGCCTGGCTAAAAACTGGCGGTATCACGCAAAAGGGTCTGTGTCTTGACTCTGGCACTTGCCTTTTCAAGGATTCCACGGGGAGGCGTGGTGGACAACCCCTGATTGACCCCATTGATTGAATTGAATTCACCTGGGCTAGGTGGGCCAATCCAGGTAGCCTAGGTGTCCAATCCAGGTTCAGTGCCCACCCATGCCTATTGGCAGGAAAACTGAACCTCAGAGCATGTGCACTGTACCACTGCTTTGTTTCCATAGCTTGGCCCTCCGGGCATGTGTTACCAGACATTCCCAGCCCTACGTTAGCCTACCTAACATTCCCCGCTAAAGAGATAGGGACCCAAGTCTTTGGGGGTACTAGCTACTTCCTGCTGGCAAATGGGGGCAAAGTGGGGTTTGGGGGACCATATCCTTCCTACTGTGTTAAAAAGGGTTGTCCATTCAGGGTCCAGGATAGATAAGTTCGAGGTGGGTCCAGGAGACGGTGGTCCTGGAGCTGACACACGTGGTTCAGAGGCCTTGGTAACCCGAGAACTGGAAAAACAGACAACGGTGAACAGTTTAATGGAGACAAGGGTAAGATTTTAAGGTGGCAGTGCCCTTGAAGTTAGGTTATTGTCACAGGAAATCAATAGAAATCTTAGGACTAACAGGCATGAGTGTTTCGGTCTGAGGTAGAATCCTCTATGTAGCCCTCATCTGTCCTAGGGTGGCGATGAAATGCCATCCTAAGACTGTCCAGTGGCTCACAGGAGTATTCGTCTGCAGCCTCTGCCTCAGAGGGGTCATATGGTGAGGTTTCCAGGGTTTCACCCGTGTATGGTGGATCCAAGCACTCTGCCCTGGAACTTTGACAGCTGTGGGCATAGAGAGAATTACTGGCAAAGGTCCCTTCCAGACTGGCTGGAGCTGCGAATTAGGGGACCCATCCTTCTAAGTTTTCAAAAGGACTCAATCTCCCTCCTGGCACAAAGGTGGTAACTTTTCCTTCCCTTGGGCCTGAGTGAGCCCAAACTGATGGAATGCCTCCCGACATTGGGTTACTTGCATGGCATATTGCTGCATTAAGGCTACTTCAGAGTCTATAGCTGGATCTGTTATAAGAAACGGCCGCCCGTATAAAACTTCATAGGGGCTCAAACATGTAGATTGCTGTGAGGCAATCCTAAGACGCAGCAGGGCTATGGGTAGTACATCTTTGAGGAAAATCTTTACAGGGGTAGCGTACTTAGCTTTGCCAGGGACTTTTGTGTCCCTAACTTCAGGAGGTATGGCCTGTTCTGACGGTTCCTGTGGGTGAATCTGAGGCTCCTCCACTGTGAGGAACAATTGGAAAGCTGTAGAGGGATGAGGATGCTATGCAGGTGTGCAGCTTGAACAGTTTGTCTCGGCCTAGGAGAGGAGCTGGACATTCAGGGATCACTAGGAAGCTATGAGAAAAATAGAAGTTATCCCCAAAACATCTGAGAGGTTCAGTAAAATGTTTAACTACAGGTTTTTCTGACACTCCCAGGATGGAGCAGGTGCGGGGTGCCAGGGGTCCAGGGAAGGAAATAAGGACAGAGAAGATGATCCCAGTATCTAAAAGGAAGTTCACTGACCTTCCTGCCACGTAAATGCTCATCCTCGGTTCCAGACCAGTAACAGTTATTTCTTGCTTCTGGGCCGTCTGGAGTGGGTGCCTTCAATTCTCCTCTTCTGTTATCAGCTGCATGTTGGCCTGTGGGTGCCTCCCCTCCAGGTTTTGTGCCTTAGGACAGAGGCCAGCTCAGTGGCCAGTCTGCTTGGCAGTTCCTAGCCCAATGACCTGGTTTCCGGCAAATGTAGCACTTGGCACCTGGTTCAAAGGTCTGGGAAATCTGGGAGGCATTTGACAGGCATCTGTTATTGAGTGCAGCCAATACCCGGGTATGCCTAATGTCCTTCCTTTCCTCCTTCCCCTGTGCTCGAGCCTCCCCTTCCTGCTCCCTATGTAAAAGGCCATATTAGCATAAGCAACCATCTCCTCTAGGGTAGCGCCTTCAGGTTTCTGCACTAGTTTTTGCAGTTCCTTGCGAATGTCTGGTGCAGTCTGTGTGAGAAACTTGTCTCTAAGTAAGACTTCTCGCTCAGAGGATTCTATATCTATAGCAGTATGATTCTTCAGGGCCTCCTTTAGCCGCTCTGAAAAGCTTACAGCAGACTCTGTCCCTGGCGAATCACTGTCACCTTGGCATAATTAATGGCCTTTTGACTATCTGACTTTAGTCCACTTGTGATGCACACCAGGAAATGTTTCCATGCCCACTTGTCCTGTGGCTCACTATGATTCCACGCAGGGTCTGTTAAAGGTACAGCAGTTTCCCCTACAGGGTACTTTTCATTCATCACATGTAACTCCTCTGCAAACTTCCTAGCACCTTTGAGCACTCGTTCTTTCTCAAAATCGGTCATAGCCTGCCCCAGTATGACCATTCCACCCTTCCAGGTTAAACCATAGGCTAGGGTGAGGTGCTGGAAGTGTTCTATGTACTGTTCGGGTTTGTTAGAATAACTGCCCAAGTCATTGTTAATTTGCTTGAGTTCAATTAGAGTGAAAGGCTTGTAAATTGCCGGGGGACCAAATTCCCCTGCTGCCTCTACTACAGGTAGAATATTCAGGGCTGTTTCAGGGTTGGGGTAATAGTTGCCCCTAAGTCCAGGGTCCCTTAGGGGGTTCTGGGTATACTGGGAATAAAGATCTTTGTTCTTCCTCAAAAGGAATAATGCTTTAACAAACAGCATCTCTGACCACCTCTCTATTGTTCCACAAAAATGTTCTAGCTGTTGCAGGGTTGGAAGGGAAAGAGTACCATTGGCTGGCCACTATTCTCCTTTCTGTAAAACATACTGTGGCCAAATAGAATTGCAAAGCGTAATCAGCTTCTGTTTGTCCAGCTTTTCCGCATTAAATCTGTCCCAATTGAACAGGATACATCCGAGGGGGCAATTCCTGGGTATTGAGCTGGTGAGTACCATCTAGAAAACACAAAACAAGGAGGCTATTGAGAGCTGGATCTCTCAAGGTGAATAACCGCAGCTTCAGTGCTCACCTGTGGGGTGCCATGAATCTGAGGCCCCAGGCAGATGCCCCCGCCTGAGGGAAGGGGCCGAAGACCAGTCGCTGCAGCCGACATTTTGGTCTGACCATTTCCTAGACCACAAGCTAGGAGAGCCACTGCTTGGTATGACCCCATGGCCTTCAAAGATGCCTGCCGGCAGGAGCAGACTCTCAAATCTCTGAAGGAAGGGACGTCTATCCGGCAGCTCAGGGAACCTTTAAAAATTGGAATTTCTTGCTGGAACATCCTGGCGGTGGAGCTGTATTAAGAGCTGTCCCAGAAAGTGCTGGAGGCAACATCATTGGAAGGCAAAAGTTAACAGTTACTCGGGCTCGGCTTCCATATGCCTTTGGCCTAGGCGTGGGCAATGGAAGACCAGCCAGTAGCAAGGAACAAACCCACACTGGTAGAACAGTAAAGTACCTTGTTTGAAAAACCAGGAGAAAGCTAAAGGGAATGGAGGGGAAAAGGGTCGACTCCTGGGACTAGAGCAGGGGCTAGCTACCTAGGCACCGGCCCCCCCACATGGTTGGAGCGGTGGGTGCCATCTTGGCAGGGTCATATGCTCCATTGCCCATAGCCAAAATGGTGGACACCAGGTGGCGCCATGCTGCCAGGGCGAGGTGACTCACTTGGTCCAGAAAATCGTTGCCACAGCTTGCGGCCTCGAGGAAAACCCACAAGCGGCCAGCCACGGGGCCAGAATCCTGCAGGAACCAACAGAGTTTAGCAGGCGTACCCAGCCATCCAGCTGGCCAGAGCCCAAAACAGGCAATTGAGATGCAAAGAGGTTTTGAGAATGGCAATTCCCCGAACCTGCAGACCACAGTGTCCCAGACTCCTCCCAGGAATCCAGCCTGGGGAAGGCATGCAAGCTCCCGGGAAGGCAAGCACAGAGAGGAAAACGTAAAATCGCCAACACCAGCAAGAATAGCAAGAAGACAGACACAAAAGGATGGGGCTGCGGCAATACATTACGAGTGTCCCCATGAGTCGCTTCAGGGAGCCATCCACCTCCCAGATGTTGCCGGAGCAGTTCAGCCTGGCTTCCTTTCCAGCTACACGCTGTCTCCCTAGGGTGGTGGAGTGAAAAGAGTCCAGTCGGTGGCCAAAAACAGTGAGACCAGGATGGGAGGGCCCGCTCCTGGAGCCAGCTTACCTTATATATCACGAGCACCACTTATGTTAGATCTCTCTGGAGCTACATCTATACCTCAGTCCTTGGCCCAGTGCAAGAAAGAATTCACACCAAAGTCTGGTTCGTGATCCAAGTGAGTTTTATGAGAGCAGTTTCAGGTTTACACAGCACCCATAGGACTCCTCCCAACCATGCAGCCTAGTGGAAGCTGCTCAGCGTCATGCAGACAAAAAGAGTGTGTCTTGACTCTGGGCTCCTGCCTTTGCAAGGACTCCACAGGGAGGCGTGGTGGATGACCCCTGATCGACCCCATTGGCTGAATTGAATTCACCTGGTCTAGGTGGGCCAATCCAGATGGCCTAGGTGGGCCAATCCAGGTTTAGCACCCACCCATGCCCACTGGCAGGAAACCTGAACCTCTGAGCATGTGCAGTGCGCCACTCCTTGTTCTGTGCTTGACTCTCTAGGCATGCGTTAATGGACATTTTTTAGCCCTGCGCTAGCCTGCCTAACAAGGTAATAATATATTTTTTCTTCTACTCTAAATTATTGCTACCCGCCACCACTCCCCTGGCCGTAAGCTCAAGGGAGCCAATCCTCTCATGTCTGGGATTCTGTCCCCTCAGGCGTCTGCCTGCAGAAATCACTACTCTAGGCAAGGGCACAGCCGGCACCTGCTGGCTCAGGAAAGCTAGAGTGCTTTAAAGCTTTCTTGGTTTGCTCTGTGAGTGGAAATCCCAAACAAAAAGGGGTTCAGGAGAAACCCTGAAACTGTGGTTCTAATTCCAGGACTCCACCTCACCATTTCCTTTGCCTTACGTCCCAATTTCTTGGTCTGGCAGCAGGAGCTCTGGACGGATGAGCCCTATCTGGTCGCCATTTTCAACGTCCCACCTATTTTCTTCCTTTTGATAAGAATGTTTCTGTGGAATCTTTGATCCAAACATTAAGTAATGGTAAGTACCACGCAGTTCTGGTCTCATGACACAGGAGGCAGTTGTTCATGGGGGCAATTAGCTACACATTCCATATCCTCCTCTTAGTCCCATCTTTCCTTTTTTCTTTGTAGTTTCAGTTGAATGGAGACTGGGTGCTGTGCCTTGGGTGGCTACATTCAAGTTTTGAAGACTCCAGGCACTCACTGTACAGTGAATTAGAAAGTAGAACAGTAGCACTAACTACTTTTGTGAGCAATTAGCTGTGATGGTCCATGAAACCATGACCCTAAACTTCCAAACCAAGGAACTAAATATAATGAATTATTTGGTTTTGCGTAAGTAGTCTCAGAAATTATTTTTGTTATAGATTTATTGCACAACTTTCAGCAATTCAACTGCCAAGTGTACAAATTATGGATAATAATTAAAAGAACTGTCTGTGCACCCCTACCCTTAATCAATGTGCTTTTTCTGTTAACACTGGCCCTCCCCCCTTTCCATTTTCTTCCCATCCCTGTAAACCACTAATGTACCCTCATCTCTCTATGTAACTGTCTCTTTCTTTTAAAAAAATATATATATACAAGGGAAGTGATATAGTGTATATCCATTTGTGACTTTAACTACCATATATACTCGTATATAAGTCAAGTTTTTCAGCACAAAAAATGTGCTTAAAAACTGGAGTTCGGCTTATACACGGGTCAGTGGTACCCCAGCGAGGTGTGACATCTCATGGGTGATTGCTGTTCCTCCACTGTTCATTCAAAGCCCCGCTGACACTGCAGGGCTTTGAATGTTTGTTTACTCACATCTAACCAATCAGAGCTGTCCTATGACATGGACGGCTCCAATTCGCAGAAGCATCCACAGGGATTCACTTACGCTGGTAACTGAACTGGTAAGGATGTGTCTGTGCTTACACTCCGTCTCTCCCCTCTGGTCTCTGTGTTAATTCACATCCTGAGTTTCCCACCCTAGGCTTATTGGTTCCCCTTTCTCCCCCACCTTCCCCTTCCCCTCCTGGCATCTCTACTCTCATTATTGGTCCTGAGGGGTTTATCAGGGTTATACCCTGTGTTTCCACCTCTGAGCTGTACCTGTGTACATCCTCTGGTCTAGCCGGATTTGTAAGGTAGAATTGGGATCATGATAGTGGTAGGGAGGAAGCATTAAAGAACTAGAGGAAAGTTGTATGTTTCATGGTGCTATACTGCACCTGGACTTGCTCGTCTTTTCCCTGCGACCCTTCTGTAAGGGGATGTCCAGTTGCCTTCAGATGGACTTTGGGTCCCCACTCTGCACTCCCCCTCATTCACAATGATATGGATCTTTGGTGCCTGATACTTGATCCTTTCGACCCCTTGTGGTCACACAGGCTTTGTTGCTTCTGAGTTAGATGGCCGCTTGTTTACCTTCAAGCCTTTAGGACCCCAGATGTTATATCGCTATGTCTTTTGATAGCTGGACACCATCAGCTTTCTTCACCACATCTGCTTTTGCACCTGCTTTGTCTTCAGTGAACGTGTCAGGAGGTGAGCATCATGGAATGCCAGTTTAGTAAAACAAGGTGTTCTTGCATTGCGGGAATTCTTGAGTAGAGATCCAAAGTCCATCTGCTACCTTAATACTAAACCTATAAATATATGCACATAGATCTACTTCCCCATCATCATATATAATTGTATTTACATATGCACATGCCTGTATTTTGACCTCTATTTCTTTTACTTTCTTCTTGTCCTACTTTCATGTTCTGCCTTAATTTGGGTTTCAGTAATTACTCTTGGTTATATTGCCCTTGATCAAGCCCTACCAGGCCTCCTACACCACACCTTCCTCCCTATTGATTTTTGGATCACTTGTTCCCTAGCCCCTGGGGTTGTTAACACCCACTTCCTTTTTCTTGCCTCTCCCTTTGCCAGTCCCCACTCTGCCCCCAACCGTAGGTCCCATTTTTTCTCCTCCAGATTATTTATCCCACCTATCTTATCTAGATAGACCTGCAGAGATAATAATATGTTTAAAAAAACAAGACAGAGCAAAGCAACAAACCAACAAAAACCAACCACAAAAAAAGAAAAGCCTGTAAATAGTTCAAGGTCTGTTTGTTAACCTTTAGGAGTGTTTACCAGTCGACACTGATGGGGTGTCATGCCCTGGCCCCACAGTCCATTTTTGGTATTCCTTAGGGACTTTCTTGCTCTGTCCCCCTTGTTATTCTGTTCATACCCTTAGTGTTTCGCCTCAGTGTGGTGGGGTCAGATCGGTCGCAATTCCCTCACTGTGTCTCTAGTGTTGTCCCCCATAGCACAATGGGTCAGTGAGGGACGTCATGTCTCCTAGTGGGACCGGCCCTATGGTCGGTCCTATCTGTGCTTTGGCTCCTCTGAGCCAGAATATCGTCGTCAGGGCTTGGTGGGCCAGGATGTGTTCCACTCTCTCTTCTTCTTCCTTCATTTGCTCCTGTGTGCTCTGATCAGACATGACCCTCTCCTAGAGCAGTAGCTTCATTGCTGCTCTCTGAAATCTTCTGCAGAGAGGGGAAGCTGGCCCTTCAGACCTCTATGATTTTACGGAGATAAGTATAGGGATAATGGGGAGTGACTGGGAAAATGTATGCTGTTTTATTTTTAGGGTAATGAATATGTGAAAATCTGTAGCGATGGTTATACAGCTACAACTCTTCATACGCTAAAACCCACCACACATTTAAAAGAATGATATAATTTCTTCTTTTTTGTGTGCTAGTCCTCTTCTGCCAGGTGATATAATTTCTTATGATGAAATTCACATACCCAAAAGCCACCCATTCTTTTTTCCATGTCACCCATACTTTATGTACTCTGTACTTTTATCACATAATATAATTTGCATACAAACCTCTCCTACTCTTGAGTTTTTTATTTTCAAAAGAAAACATTTCAAAATTGACATAGTCATATTTATCTTTCCATTTGCTACTTAAACTTTTGGTGTCAGATTTTAAAACAAAGTTCCCTGATTCAAGAACTATGGAAGATTTACTTCTATATTTGTTCCCTGGAGTTATGTTTTTAGCTTTTACATTGAGGATTATGGTCCATATTGAGTTAATTTTTCCATGTGGTACAAGAAAAGGGTCACCTTGTATTCTTTTGTGGGTATCAGTTTTCCAACATTATTTGCCCCATCAATGAATTGACCTGGCATCCTTGTTGAAAATCAGTTGATCATAAATATGTTTTAGTTCATTAATATTTGGACTTGTTCTATTTTTCAGTTTTACCTTAAGCTACAGTAAATAAACCTATGGTTCAGATGGACTCACTTCAAGCACGTTGTCAGTGACTTAAAAAATTCAGGCCTTTGGAAGGAGGAAGATTTAAAGAGAAAGCTCACAAGGGCAACACAATGGTGCTTTCTAATCAAAACCCAAAGGGAGCCCTGATGGTGCAGTAGTTACTTGTAGGGCTGTGACTCCACAAGGTCTGAAGTTGCCACTAGAATTTAAACAGCTGCCCAAAAGGTCAGTGAAGGAAAGGACAGTCTTGGCAGAGAATATGATGTAACTACTGGACTTTTGGTGCGGGCAGAATTTCAGGCTTTTGTTTTTTTTCACATACATAAAAACCAACTCAGTTCATCACATAACTAAATTGTAAAATCTGAAAGTTTTTAATATTTAGGGAAAAATCCCTGTAACCAGGCAAAAATTTCTTACATCCCCCAAAGCATAAGTCATAAAATAAAAAGACCTAGTACTTCATCACAATTAAAAGAAGATATCAATTAGGACAATAATCCCTAGATTGTCTACTTAGATTTAGGTATAGGTATTTAATATGATTTTTGTGTGTGTAGTGTTTTCTTATTTTTCTTCCAGTATTTTCCTGAGATAATTGAATTTGTAGCATATGCCACACCGGTCTTCAACATCGAGTGTTAATTTTTAGTGATGGTCAAATCTTCAATCATCATTGTATGTTTGTCATGTCATCTATTGCGGTCCAGAAATTTTTATTTAAAGATTTCTCTTTGAAACAACTTTTTAAAAAGTAGTCACAATAAAGTTTCGTATTCCTTTGTAATTGTGTTTGCTACAGTGGTATTGCCTGATAAAATATTTTCTTAGACTGTGACTCTTGACAGTAGTAGAAAACCCATTGTCCTGGGCTCTGGAGCACCTGGTGGTTTCAAATTCCGGGCCTAGGGTTACGGATTGCAACCTAATGGTCACCCAAGAGGCCTTTCATTGTTCTTTAGCAATTCATGACCAACCCAGGGGAGAGGAGTAGCTTAGTCGGTGGGCTCAGAATAGGGTAGACATGTTTGCATCGTAAGGGTCCTTGCTTTGCAAAACTCAGAAGAGGCCATGTGCAGCAGATGCACCCATTGCTGCCTTAGTTTGAGCTCAATAAGACCTACCAAGCACTTTTGAAAGATGGAATTGTAAGTTCATAAATTTCTCTTTTCCTCAGCCACTGGATTTGCCAGCCTATATTATGGTGGTAGTAGAAAACTAATATACTGTCATAATTTTCCAATTGAAATTGGTAGGTTCAATATTTCTTATTGTTCAAAAATGAGAGTGTGTTCAGTAGTAGAGCATGAATTTTCTTTAAAAAATTTTAAATGTTTTATTAGGGGCTCATACACCTCTTATCACAATCTATACATATATTCATTGCCCTCATCATTTTCAAAGCATTTGCTCTCCACTTAAGCCCTTTGAATCAGGTCCTCTTTTTCCCCCTCCCTCCCCACTCCTCCCTCCCGCATGAGCCCTTGATAATTTATAAATTATTGTTTTCTCATATCTTGCCCTGTCTGACGTCTCCCTTCACTCCCTTTTCTGTTATCCATCCTCCAGGGAGGAGGTCACATGTAGATCCTTGTAATCGGTTCTATCTTCCCAACCTAGCCTCCGTCTACCCTCCCAGCATCACCACTCACACCCCTGGTTCTGAAGGGATCATCCGCCCTGGATTCCCTGTACCTCCAGCTCCTCTCTGCACCAGTGTACATACTCTGCTCTATCTAGACTTGCAAGGTAAAATTTGGATCATAATAGTGGGGCGGGGGGTGAGGGGGAAGGAAGCATTTAGGGACTAGAGGAAAGCTGTATTCTTCATTGGTGCTACATCACACCTTTACTGACTCATCTCCTCCCTTAGACCCCGCTGCAAGGGGATCTCCAGTGGCCGACAATGGGCTTTTGGTCTCTACTCTACACTTCCCCCTTCATTCACCATGGTAAGATTTTTTTGTTCTTATGATGCCTTATACCTGATCCCTTCGGAACCACATGATCACACAGGCTGGTGTGTTCTTCCATGTGGGCTTTGTTGCTTCTGAGGTAGATGGCCACTTGTTTATCTTCAAGCCTTTAAGACCCCAGACACTATATCTTTTGATAGCTGGGCACCATCAGCTTTCTCCACATTTGCTTATTCACCTGCTGTGTCTTCAGCGGTTGTGTCAGGAGGGTGAGCATCATAGAATGCCAATTTAATTGAAGGAGTACTTGAGTAGAGGCCCATTGTCCTTCCACCACCTTAATACTAAACCTATAAATATAGACCCATAGATCTATTTCCCCAACCTCATACATATTTGCATGTACATTTCTTTGTCTAGACCTCTATAAATGTCCTTTGCCTCCTAGCTCTTTCCTATATTTCCCTTGACTTTCCTCCTGTCCACTATCATGCTCCGTCCCCACCTGGGTTTCAGCAATACCTCTTCGTTACCTTACCCTTGATCATTCCCTACCAGGCCTGCCACACCCACCTCACCACCAATTTGGATCACTTGTTCCCTTGTCCCTGGGTTTGTTAACACTACTTCCTTACCCCCACCCTCACCTCTCCCTATCCCATTCCCCCCCGGAACTGTCGGTCCTGTTGTTTTTCCTCCAGCTTGTTCATCCAGCCCATCTTATTTAGACAGACCTGTGGAGATAATAACATGCACAAAAACAAGACAGCAAAACCAAGCAACAATATACAACAAGACAACAACAAACCACTGACAAAGAACAAAAAAAACATAACAAGAAAGAAAAGATTGTAGTTAGTTCACGGATCATATTTTTGGCCTTTAGGAGTGTTTTCCAGTCCATTGTGTTGGGGCACCACACCCAGGCCCCAAAGTCCACCTTCAGCATTCCCTGGGGACCTTGCCGCTCCATTCCCTTGCTGTTCTGCTGCACTCCCCCAGTGCTTTGCCACAGTGTGGTGGGATCAGGTCGTGTGCAATTCACACTCTGGGTCTCCGGTGCTGTCCCCCTCAGGGCCATGGGTCAGTGAGGGACATCATGACTCATAGTGGGGCTGGTCATGTGGTCCCCTCTGTGGGTTGGCTGCTCTGATTGGGGTCATCGTCCTCAGGGTCTGGTGGGCCAGGATGTGCTCCACTCTCTCCTACTCCTCCTTCATCTGCTCCATGTGCTTCGATCAGATTTGTCCCTGTCCCGGAGCTGCAGATTCAATGCCGTCCTTTGAAATAAATTCTTCGGGGGGAGAGGCAGGCATCCACTTCGTATTTGGTACTGGGGCCAGCCTCCCAGACCTCTCCATTGGTTCCCTACTCCATGCAGGAATGTTGCATTCACACCTTGGGGCACTGGGTTGAAGTCTGGTCCCTCTTTCCCTGTGGAGATATAAAGAGTACCCTCCCCTTGGTTGAGTTAGCGCCCCATGCCCCTGCTACTCATTTCCTCCTTATTTTTTCCTTTCCTTTTCCTTTCGCCACCTCCGCCCCAGTTGTCTACCATGTATATCCCTGGATTTGATCTGATCCCTGCCATACTACACTGTCCTTACCCCAAGAATGTTTGTATGCAGTAGCTTTTTCCCTATGACCCTTTTGCATTTTTTTAATGCTTACCTCAGCGGGCTCATGTTGTACTCATCCTTTTGTGCCTGACTTACTTTGCTTAGCATGATTTCTTCCAGTTATTCCCATGCTGCTATGTGCTTCATACGCTCATCACTGCTTTTTAGCGATTTATAGTACTCCACTGTATGTTTATACCACAGAGTTTTAAAATCCAATCATCAGTTATGGAAATTTGGGTTACTTCCAACTCCTTGCAATTGTGAACTGTGCCGCAATGAACATTGGAGCACTGATGTCTGGCCTTGGTTTGTTTCTTGCCTCTTCTGGGTATATGTCCAGTAGAGGGATTGCTGGGTCATATGGTAACTCTATTTCCATCTGTTTTAGGTATCGCCAGATTGATTTCCATAGTGGCTGTACGTACTTACAGTCCCACCAGCAGTGGATGAGAGTTCCTGTCTCCCCACAGCCCCTCCAACACTTGTTGCTTTCTGATTTTTTGAATTGGGCTACCTTTGAGGGTATTAGGTGGTACCTCATTGTTGTTTTAATTGGCATTTCTCTTATGGCTAAAGATTGGGAACATTTTCTCATATGTTTGTTGGGCATTTGGATTTCTCCCCCTGTGAAACTTCTGTTCAAGTCCTTTGCCCACCTATCAGGTGGGCAATTCGTTTTTTTCTTTTTGGAAGCTAGCAGAGTATTGTAGATTTTAGTAATAAGGCATTTGTTTGATGTGTCATTGCTAAAGATGTTTTCCCAGTCTGTGGACTCTCTTATTACTCTCTTGGTGAATTCTTTAGATGTACATGGGTGCTTTATCTTCAGTATATCCCATTTGTCAATGTGCGCCTCCTCTGTGTTTGTGTCCTTCCCTATTTCTGATAGACTATGTATTCTCTGTGCCAAAGTTCTCAAGTTGGTCCCAATTCCCTCATTGATGGCCCTAATAGTTTGGGGTTTAACTTCAGTTTATTCTTGTGCATGGAGTGAGATGAGGGTCTTCCTTCATTTTTCTGCAGGTAAATATCCATTTTTTTCCATCACCACTTGTTAAAGAGGGCATCTGCTTCCCATTTGATATCTTTGGGGCCCTTATCAAAGATCAGTTGTCTGTATGCTGATGATTTTATTTCTGGGGTTTCAGTTCTTTACCACTGATCTGAGTATCTGTCATTGTACCAATACCATACGGTTTTGACAACTGTGGCTACATAGTATGTGCTAATGTCAGGTAAAGCAAGCCCTCCCACTGTGTCCTTCTTCTTGAGGAGTTCTCTGCTAATTCTGGGCTTCTTTCCTCTTCATATGAAGTTGGTAATCAGTTTTTCCATGTCTTTGAAGAACTATGGGGGTAATTGTGTCAGGATTGCATTAACCTTATATAGTGCCTTTGTCAGAACTGACATCTTAACTATATTGAGTCTTCTAATCCACGAGCATGGGATATTCTTCCATTTGTTGAGGTCGCTCTTGATTTCTTGCATTGTGTTCTATAGTTTTCCCCATATAGATCTTTTGTGTTTTTAGTCAGGTTTATCTGTAGATATTTTAATTTGTATTTGGCTATTGTGAAGGGTGCCACCTTTTTGATCTCTTCTTTTGTGGTCTTAATCCGAGGTGTATAATAGTTTGATGGACTTCTGTTTGTTGATCTTGTATCTTGCCACTCTGCCAGGCTCCCCTATTGCTTCCAGTACTCCCCTTGTGGCATTTTTGGGATTTTCCATATATGAAATCATATCATCTGCATATAACGATAGTTTCACCTCTTCCTTCCCCAGACAAATACCTTTGATGACACTTCTTTGCCTTATGCTGCTAGCTAAAACAGCATGCATGATATTAAGTAAGAGTGGGGACAAGGGGCATCCTTGTCTGGTCCCCCTTTTCAGTGGGATTATGTTAGTCTTTTCACCATTGACTACCACGTTGTCTGTTGGTTTTTCATATATAGCTTGTATTGTCTTGAGGAATTTTCATTCCATTCCTATCTTCTCAAGAGTCTTAAAGAGGGATTGTTGTTGGATGTTGTCGAATGCTTTTTCTGCATCTATCGATATTATCATGTGGTCCCTATAGTTTTTCATGTCAAGGTGGCGAACAATACTGATGGTCTTTCATATGTTGAACCATCCCTGCACCCCTGATATGAATCCCACTGGTCATGGTGAATTATTTGTTTGATACACTTTTGTATTCTGTTGGCTAGTATTTTGTTAAGGATTTTTGCATCAATGTTCATTAGGAATATTGGTCTGTAATTCTCGATTCTTGTGGGATCCTTACCCAGTTTGGGTATCAGAGTTATACTAGCTTCATAGGAGTTCGGGAGTTTGCCATCTTTTTCTGTGTTCTAGAAAAGTTTGTGTAGGATTGGTGTTAGTTCTTCTCTGAATGCTTGGTAGAATTCTCCAGTAAAGCCATCTGGTCCAGGGGATTTTTTTGTTGTTAATCCCTTGATAACCTTTTCTATTTCTACTGTTTCTATGGGTCTGTTGAGATTCTTGACGTCCACCAAGGATAGTCTAGGCAGGAATTGTTTTTCCACGAATTTGTCCATGTCTTCCAAATTGTTGAATTCATTGGAGTACAATCCTTCATAGTACTGTGTAACTATCCTTTTGATTTCATTATGGTCTATTGTAATGACCCCTCTTTCATCCCTTATTCTGGCTATTGAAATTTGTTCCCGCCTTTCTTTGGTTAGGGTTGCCCGTGGTCTATCAATTCTGTTTATCCTTTCAAAGAACCAACTTTTAGCAGTATTATTTTTTCCATAGTCTTCTTATTTTCCCTCTCCTGCATCTCAGCCCTGATTTTTATAATTTCTTTTATTTTGCAATTAGTAGGATTGTCCTGCTGACTTTGCACTAGTTGTTGTAAATTTTGTGCCAGCATATCAATCATGAGTCTCTCTCCATTTCTCAGGTGTGCATGTATTCCTATGAAAATTCCTCTGATGACTGCCTTTTGTTGTGTCCCATAAGTTTTGGTATGTCGTGTGCTCATTTTCGTTAGTTTCTAGAAATTTCCTAATTTTATCTCTGATCTGTGCCAATACACACTCCTTTTGCAGTAGAGTTATTCATTCTCCAATTATCTGCTCTTGTTTTCTTTGTCTTCCTTTTGTTGATTTCCAGCCTTATGACACAGTGGTCAGAGAGAGAGGTCTGTATTATTTCAATGTACTTAAATTTATGTAGATTTGCCTTATGCCCCAGCATGTGGTCTATCTTCGAATATGTGCCATGGGGACTTGAAAAGAATGTGAAAAATTTTTTATTTGGATGAAAAGCTCTGTAAATATCTATTAGGTCAAATTGTCTAATTGTGGTGTTTAGCTCTCTGGCCTTCCTGTTGAGTTTCTTTCCCTGTGATCTTTCTTTCTCAGAAACTGGCGTATTGAAGTCACCCACTATAGTTGTCGAGTTTGTGATTTATTTTTTAATCTTTTGGAGTGTTTGATTGACATATTCAGCTGTTCTCTCATTTGGGGAATATATGTTTACAATGATTAGTGGATCTTTGCCTACCGTTCCTTAAGCATTATATAGTGCCCCTCCTTATCTCTTTTTATAGTTTGCACTCTGAGGTCAATTTTATCTGAGATTAGGATTGCAACCCCTGCTTTTTTTGTATTTCTGTCCGCTTGGTAGGACTGTCTCCAGCCTTTGATTCTCACTTTATTTTTGTCTGAAGCCTTGAGATGTGTCTCCTGTAGGTAGCAGATTGATGGGTTGTGTTTTCTAAGCCAGTCTGCTAATTTCAGTCTTTAATGCCTGAGTTCAGGCCATTGATATTCAGGGTTATTATCTCCATCTGCGGACTCTGTGATGTCATCTTTTACCTTTCGTGTTGGGAGTTTTCCAACTTTCCTTTCTCGGTGTGTTGTGCGTGTGTGTGTGTTTGTGTATGTGTGTGTGTGTATCATTTTTGACTTCTTTCCATCTTTAAGCCAATGCTATCTTGGGGTCTGTTTTGTCTTTGTTGCTCTCTGCGTGAGGTTGTTCTACGTGGTGGTCTCCTATTTATGCTTAGTAATTGTTGCGCTTTGGCCCATACTGGGTCAGCAATAATTAGTATTCTTGGGTTTGCGTTGTTTTCCTTCAATTTTTGGAACATGTAACTCCACTCTGCTTCTTCATAGTCTGAGCATATTCTTATGTGGGAGCCTTCATATGTGATTGTTTGTTTTTCCCTAGCTGCTCTCATGATTTTCTCCTTTTCCTCAAAGTTGGATAGAGCATGAATTTTCATAGGAAGTTAAAGTTTGGAAATTTTCTGGGAGCATACTGACAGTTCACAATTTCTATGAAATCAAAACAAAGTAAACCTCAACTTCCAAATGCCTTTGTTGTCCATGCACTAAAGGCTATTTCTCGTCTGGTCCAAGGAGCTTTGCATATATATATACATACATATACACACACATATATGGAATCGTACAAAAATCAAAACAAGGAAAAAATCACATGTGGATATATAATTTATATATATACATCCATATTGTTTGATTTTATTTCCATGTTTTCATACTTTCTGTTTGTATTTTCCCGAGATAATTGAATGTGTAGCATATGTCATACCAGTCTTCAATATCTAGAGTCTTAATTTTTTTATGCTGGTGTAATCTTCAGACATTATTGTATGTTTGCAACCTTCTGTATTGAGTTCTACAACGTTTTTATTGAGAAAGATCACTTTGAAAAATAAATGGAAAGCGCCCCCAATAAAAGTAGTAAAAAGGGGGGGGGGAAACCAAACTGAACATAGTAACAGTAAAGTTTGTTTTTCATTTTTAATTGTGTATATCTTATTTCTATTGCCTAATGGAATCTTTCAGACTGTGTCTGTTGATGGAAGTAGAAAGCCCATCCAGGTGTATAGTCACCATTTGTGTTGATGAAAAAAGGTATTTAGATGAAGAAGTTGGCCTTGTAAAATTCTTTTATATGATTTCCAACTTTGTTTCTACCACCCAGGTCTTAATTTTCAACAACCCTTCCTCTTAGTTTCTAATTTTGCATTTTTTAAAATTAAATCATTTTATTTGGCGCTTGTCCAACTCTTATCACAATCCACACATAGATCCATTGTGTCAAGCACTTTTTTATATTTGTTTTCTCATCATTCTCAAAACATTTCTTCTCTACTTGAACCCCTGATATTCACTCCTCATTTCCCCCCTCCCCTTCCCCCATGGATCCTTGATAATTTATAAATTATTATTATTTTGTTATATCTTACACTGTCCGACGTCTGTCTTCACCAACTTCTCCGCTGTCTGTCCCCCAGGGAGGAGATTATATGTAGATCCTTGTAATCTGTTCCCCCTTTCTCCGTCACCATCTCTACCCTTGTGGTATCGCCACTCTCACCACCGGTCCTGAGGGGTTCATCTTTCCTAGATTTCCTTTGTTTCCAGTTCCTATCTGTACCAGTGTACATCCTCTGGTCCAGCTGGATTTCTCAGGTAGAACTGGGATTGTGATAGTGGTGGGGAGGAAGCATTCAAGAATTAGAGGAAAGTTATATGTTTCATCATTGCTGTGGTGCACCCTGACTGGCACGTCAATTGCCCACAGATGGGTCCTGGGTCCCCAGTCTGCACTCGCCCTCATTCACAGTGCTATGATTTTTTTGGTCTTTGATGCCTGATACATGAACCCTTTGACGCCTCGTGCTCTCACAGGCTGCTATGCTTTTTTCATGTGGACTTTGTTGTTTCTAAGATGGATGTTTGTTTATTCTTACACAAACTGGTATAAACCACTTAAACTTGCACTTTAGCTGCATGTCATACCATCAATACTGCCATCCTATCGTACTCAAAAAGGAAACCAATTGTCATTTTAGAGCTTTCCCACAGGGACCCTCAACCCCACCCCCACTTCCTGGCCAGCAATGCCAGGAGGTTCCCTTGGAGCGCTCTAGGACAGGACACCCCTCAGGTGCACTGCATGGTCGGTCCGGTTGCACTACCAATCACGAGGTCAACCCGTTGGAAACCACCCATCAACACCTGTGTTGTTGCGCCCACTCAGAAACCTACAGGGTCGGTTGGTTGATTGGTTGGTTGGTCTCCCCTTACTCTGCCTCCTGCCCATACATAGGTCTGGTCAGGAGGTGATGATAGGTGGTAATAACTGGGCACCAATCTGGTCTGTCTTCTTCCTGTTCCTGAAGGGATCGTTTCATCATCATACCTGCCGGAAGTGCGGTGATGGCACTTGGCTGTTGGATAGAGCGTCCGGAAGCGGGACAACGGAGGCACGTGCACGGAGGGTGGTGGCAGCCACTGAGGTGGAGATTCATGTCTGGGACAAGTGGCGTCGGTGGTGACGGTAACTGTGATGAGTCTGTTCTGGGTCAGGCAACAGCGGTGGACGATGGCGGTGTGTGACCTGGTTGAAGTTAGGCAACTGTCCTGCCAAGGACGTGCTATTGCTGGCTAGCGATGCACATTCGTCCTGCCACTGCCACCTAGCGGTCACTTTCACTTTCTATCCTGAACTCTGTCGCCAGCACGGTGGGACATGAGCACCCTATGTTGCTGGCCAGAGTTCCAGGACACTGGTAGTGTCACCTCGGTCGTCCCATTGGTGATAGAGCGCCGGCCCAGAGCGGTGGCCCGAGGTTGTCCCTGCAGCCTTACAGGTTGGTGGGCTTCACTGCTGCCCCTGTCGCTGGTGTCCATCAGGCTTGGTGGACCAGCACAGGATGCTCACCCGCTGTGACCACGAGGACCGGAGCAGTCCCCAAGGAGGCGTCATGAACAAATAGAAGGTTCCTTTTGGTGGATTGGTCAGCATGAACTCCTCTGGTCTCCTCCAGTTTAGGTTTCACCCCCACCTCTCCTGGCCTGGGTGGAGCCTGGACCGCCCAAAGCAGTGCTTGAATTATTCCAAGTACCCACTTGGGGCCCGGGGAATGGCCCTGGTGACTATCAGTCGCCCGGAAATTCGGTGTTTACTACCCGGGCCTGGACCCGGCCTTGCCTTGTTGAGGCCCACCCGGCAACATTGCAGGTGGCGCCTGAGAGTGTTTCTCAAGTCCCCACTCTGGGTCCTGGGACCCGCCTTGGTGGCTCGCAGTCACCCGGCGAGTGGCAGTTTGCTCCTCAGCAACTCCTTGAGTGTGTCGCTCCTCAGGTGGAACCTGAGAAAAATGTTAAAGTTCCTCACACATGCTTCCAAGTAGGTCGCCTACATGGGACCTCCAGTGTGCGGCTCCTGTGGAGCCGAGGGCACACTGCTCCCTCCTTCTTTTTTATGGTTGGCTGACCAGAGTCTCCTAGGACCTCCGAGAGTGAGTGCTATGGGGTTGCCTGGCAGGCCTTTGGTTGAAACGCGGTTCCGGGGGGTGCCCGTGGGGAGAAGCCATCGCTCCATCTCCTGGCATTTTTCTTTAGCTGAAATTGGTCATTTTGGGCCACCAGATAGGTGCTGACATGCTCATCTTCAGTGACATTCGTTGAAGAGGTCGGTTTGATGCTCTGGATGTGCATTGGTTCCCTGGGTCTCTTTTGGGTTACCAGTGGCCTGTGGCGCGCTCCCTTCGATCCCGTGTGAGTCTCTCACTTCAAAGCCCGTGCACCAGCTCTCCCGAGTCCAGTTGTGTTCGGTCCTTTGGTGCCTCCTTCGGCCTCCAGCGCCTGCAGGGTGGCGGGACCCACAGAGGTTGGCGGGTTGGGTCTTCTGTGCACCCCGTGTCCTCTCCCCGCTGCAGGCATCCCGGGCAGCTATGCCACGTTTAGTGGAGCCCCTTCCATGCTCCTTGGACAGTGTCTTTGGTGTCAAGAACTCTCCGCATCCTTTTGGTGGCCGTCCTTTCGTGGCCCCGGGTGGGTCAAGTGAGGCAGAAATCGGGTCTTTTTCCTTCCCAACCTCACCTGGCACCCGGCAGGGCTTTTACTTTTCCCTTTTGCTCTCCTCGAGTGACTTGATTTGAGCACACCCCATCGACGTGCCTTCACGCTCTCCCAAGCCGGACCTAAGCCAGAAGGACGGACATTCATGGCGAATGGGACCGGTCCTCTGGCTCTGCCCGTGGGCCCCTCGCCTCTTCCCGCCATCCACTTGTCAGTGCGTGGAGAGGACACGGTGCTGCAGAATCCGGTTTGGCCTCTCACGCGCCATCCTCTTACCTCAAGAGGTCGTTTGCGCTCTTTTTCTTGGCGAAGGGTCTTCCCCGTGGTGGGAATGGTCTGTCCCTCCTGCCTCACCATGTACCTGCCAAGGTCTGCATGGGGTTGTGCTGGATTTTCCCTTTGCTGGTGCCCCTGGAGCACTCCAGGTTGTCTCCTCAGGTGCCTGAGGCCTAGCCTTGGTGTCGTTCCAGTTCCTGGTCGTTTACCCCTCTTGTCTGCCTCTGCTGTGGCATTGTGGTTGTGGTTGTGCTTGTGGTTGTGGTTAGTGTTAGGGTTGTGTTGTACGTTAGATTTGTGGATTAGGGGTTGAGGTTGTTAGGTTTGGGATTGGGGTTAGGGTTAAGGGTTTAGGTTTAGGGGGGTTAGGGTTGTTAGGGTTAGGGTGGTGAGGATTAGAGGTTACGGAGTTGGCGGTTAGGTGTTAGGGTTAGGGGTTTGGGGGTTAGGGTTGGGGTTGGTGTTAGGGTTAAGGTTAAGAGGTAAGGGTAAGGGGTAAGGATTAAGGGTTAGGCAGTGGGGTTAGGGGCTAGGGGTTAAGGGCTAGGGCAAGGGAACAGGCTTGGCAGAATCAGCAGGGAAAGAAGACCCCATTGACTCTCGCCTGGCACGGTGAAGAGACATGAGAGGTGTAGAATAAGTGGAAGTCCCTGGGTGTCCCTCCGTTTCCCCACGAGGGGGGTGGGCAGGGTTCCGCCGGTCATGCGGGCCGCCGGTAAAATACCACTACTCTGATCGTCTTTTCACTGTCCCGGTGAGGGCGGGGTGGCGAGCCCCTGCGAGGGGCTCTCGCTTCTGGCGCCAAGCGCCCGGGCCGCGCGCCGGCTGGACGCTACCCGCTCCGGGGACAGTTCCAGGTGGGGAGTTTGACTGGGGCGGTACACCTGTCAAAAGGTAACGCAGGTGTCCTAAGGCGAGCTCAGGGAGGACAGAAACCTCCCGTGGAGCAGAAGGGCAAAAGCTCGCTTGATCTTGATTTTCAATACGAATACAGACCGTGAAAGCGGGGCCTCATGATCCTTCTGACCTTTTGGGTTTTAAGCAGGAGGTGTCAGAAAAGTTACCACAGGATAACTGGCTTGTGGCGGCCAAGCGTTCATAGCGATGTAGCTTTTTGATCCTTCAATGTCTGTTCTTCCTATCATTATGAAGCAGAATTCACCAAGCGTTGTATTGTTCACCCACTAATAGGGAACGTGAGCTGGGTTTAGACCATCGTGAGACAGGTTAGTTTTACTCTAGTGATGATGTGTTGTTGCCATGGTAATCTTCAGGTTCAGACATTTGGTGTGTGTGCTTGGCTGAGGAGCCAATGGGGCGAAGCTACCATCTGTGGGATTATGACTGAACGCCTTTAAGTCAGAATCTTGCCCAGGAGGAACGATACGGCAGCGCCACGGAGTCTCGGTTGGCCTTGGTTGGCCGCACATCGGGACCGGGGTCCGGTGCAGGGTGTCCCTCGTCCCATGAATGGGGCACGGCCGGATAGGTGGCCGCCCCTCACCTGTCAAGCACCGCACGTTCGTGGGGAGCCTGGTGCTAAACCATTCATAGACGACCTGCTTCTGGGTCGGGGTTTCAAACGTAGCAGAGCAGCTCCCTTGCTGCGATCTATTGAAAGTCAGCCCTCCACACAAGGGTTTGTCTTGCGCTGCTCGCGCTCACTTGCTTGCTTCCTCATGTACCCTGCGTTCTGAGCCCCAGGGCATGGGGTTGGTGGGAGGGGACGGGAACCTTCTCGTTCGCATGTGCAGTCGGCCTGGCCGGGGGTATGTCCAGTCATGGCTTAGGCCGAGTCAGCAGCCATCATCCACCCATGTGGCGTTCCCTTGGGGTGGCCCCTCTCCCCGCCTGGTGACTGGCATGCGGTGGAGGTCCAGGGGTTTGCCGGCTAATGCAGGCACTCACGCCTGTCCCTCCCTTCTCCACCTCCTCTCCCCAGTTAATCTCTTACAGGCTCTTCAGTCACCAGCAAAAGTAGCCATCCATTTCAAAAAACATCAAACTGATGACTCTTTTGTCTCCCTCCAAAGGCAGGTAACATCCTTAGAATGAGTCACCTTATAATATCGCTAAGCTCTTGACTTATTAACAGCAGATAAAAGAGGAATATGCATGTTTCTAAATAAAGGCATATTTAAACAAAATGCTAAGGCACTCCGCACCATGGCCAATAAAATCAGGAAACGTCAGTGGAGTACCACCAGCTTCTCATGGTTTCAAAGTCCTGCCTTGGCCTGGGTTATGCCCCTCATCAGGCCTCTGATAATAATCTGTGTAATTTTCCTTTTAGCTCTGTGTGTTTAGATTCTTGCAGGAATGGATGAAAGATATCTCCAACCTGACCTTCAATCAGCTTCTTCACCCTTACAGTCCACTGCCAACCAGCCCAGTCCCCAAACCTTCCAACTCTTTATCCCCTTCTTTGCCCTATCTCAGTAGGCAGTAGTTAAGACTGTAAACTTCGCCCCATTTCCAATATTAAGAAGTTTGGACTGTTTGGGCCGGGTCTGAACTAGGGTCTGGGCCTTGCACGTGCCTCCCTGCACATCCCAAAGGTCAGCAGCAGATGGCGCCAGATAAGATAACCAATGAAACCAGATGTTACTGGTTCAAAGAAAGCAGCAAGGAGTCGACCAGCAATTCGCCCGGTTTTGAGACCCCATATGCTAATTGCCCTACATTCCTCACCACCCCTTTAAAATCCCTTGCCCCAGCTGCTGGGTACGACTTCCCTGACCTGTTGGCCTAGGTCACGGAACCTTGTCAGGGAGCTCCCCCTACCTAATAAAGCTATTTCTGTTTCTGTTCTCCCTCGTCCTGTCATGTCCATCTTCCTCCCTGTTCCTCAATTTCACCTTTACAGTTGAGCCTTCTCAAAAGAAGCAAACACAAAAAACTCCACTTCAGAGAAGAAATAACGTGTGACATTAGGGAGGGCCCAGCCAAGACGTTGGACCATCACCAAGAATGAACAGCTGGTCCGAGGAGCCACCACCAAAGTGTGGAGAAACCCGATGAGACTTGACTGGGACAGTGAATGTGTCAAAGAACCAGCCAAGTTGTCCATTTAAACACTGACTTTTTAGAGTGCTGTCAACCAAGGAGACATCAACTCCTGCTCTGCTCTCTCCAACTCTACCCTGGGTGAGCACACCGATGAAGGCAATGCTTGTTGGGACTATGATGCTAGAATGATATGTGTGAAGAGTGGTGTTATTATGCCCTTATGCGCACCCTTGCTCCAATACTTTTATCTAGTTAGTAGTTATTTTTTAGATTGTTTGATGTGTGTCTGCAGTGAATAAACCGAGTATTTGAAAATGTCTAAGAGAGTTAAGTAATTATTGATCGCACTGCTTATGACACGCACATCCTATTTGCTCTTGGCTCCATATATGTTTTATGGCTTATGAGTGTGTGTCTCTTTCCTCTCAGAGCCTAGATGAGGCCCTCCTGTGTGAGGTTTCTCTGTGTCTGTGTCTGTCTGTCTCTCTCATCCATCCATCCGTCCATCCGTCCAACACCGCTCTTCACAAAGGAAGAGGACCTGACTGAAGTTCGGAATCTGGCTTGCCCTCGCACGTGTGCTTTAAAAAATATTTATTTAATTATTTGTTTGTTTGTTTTCGCACGTGTTCTTGTCCTCGCCTCATGGCATGTGTAGTGTGTGGGTCTTTCTGACCCAAGCGGCTGCCTTGAGCAAGGGGTTGGAAAGGTCTGTCCTATGGAGGACCAGTGACACTGTTTTAGGTGCTGTTGTGAACTTGACTGGTTTGAGTGAGCGCTCTTCCCCTGAGTGTAGAGTTCTAGTTCAGAGTCTTTAAGTGGCCGTTTCTCAAACACAGCAGCCTCTCATTCTTGTAAGGTGTCTGCTTTTATAAAGGTAAGGACCACAGCCTGGGCCGCTGTGTGGTAAGGAGGGATGTGTTTTTCCACCTCTATGAAGACTCTGCAGAAGCCAAAAAGGCGTTACTAATGTATGTAAGCCGAGCGGGGAATGTGGGAAGCAAAGATTTCTCCCTAGTTGTCTCCCCCCAAAGTTAGTTGCTTGCTACATGTGGTGAATGACTGACTGACTATCCACTTAAAGGTCAACAAAAGTAGATTCGGGTTATTCTCCTCCTTCAGGGTGACCAGTCGTCTAGAGTAAGCAGGCAGCCACCACTGTTTATCCCATAATAAGTAGGGCCCACTCCCTTCTGATCAGGGTGGTAGTAGAAGAGGTAAAGCCCACTCAAGAGTGACCAAGGTTAGGCTGCCCTATTGAGTCTAGGGTCTCTGCCTTAACTGTCACATGTGTGCCTCTGGTCCCCCCTTCTTACTGCATGCGTACATCCCTAGCTGGTCCCCTTCTTGCCATGCTTATGCCTGGTGCTACGCCCCCTACCTATGTTGTGCATGCCTATTGTACAGCCCCTTCCCGCCTGTGATATGTGTGGTGACCTGACCCTGAGAGAAAGGGAAGCCTTGGTCAGCCGTAGACGAAGTCTTCTCTCCAGCTCTGTCCACGTGGACCACCAAGTGAAGCTGAGGGTGAGAAAGCTACCCCTGAGCTGTGTCTGCCTCCGTTATTCCCATCTCATTCTATATAGGACTTTCTTCATCTCTCTCTGTCTTAGAGGTATGATTTCGCCTATTGAACCCACGATTCGTTGTAAGGGGCTGTCCTCACCCCCCACTGGGGAACATTCTTGGGGCAGTGGAGAACTGTGAAGGGTGTTACGATGTGAGAGGGGGGGTGTATTATGAAAAGGATACCTGACCAACACAATTAGTACTTTCTGCAACCACAGGCCAGGGGAAAAGTTCAGCGGAGCTTCTTCACGTTGCAAAGAGGTTTTCCTTTCACTATACGAAAGGGGGGAGAGAGGGGACCTCAGAGGGGGGGGGTGCTATGTTGGGTGGTGATCAGTTTACTGTGCCAACCTGGCCTATAAGAACAATTGGGGTGTAATAAGGTGGTTTTGATCTGTGGGCAGAGATCTCTGGGCTCTGTAAGCCCAAGCTCTCTCTCTCTCTCTCTCTCTCTCTCTCTCTCTCTCTCTCTCTCTCTCTCTCTCTCTCTCTCTCTCTCTCTCTCTCTCCCATTCTCCCTTTCCCTCTCCCTCCCTCCCCCTGGTGGTGGAAGCACTATGTGACTGCCTGAGCTAGTTCTCTGCCTCCAATTGTGAGCTAATGTATATGACCTTTGGGGGGCACCAAACCCATGGATCCTGCCGCTAAATCATGAGGTTTTTTCCTTCGGATGTGCATTGCCATGCTGCTGGTGTAATAGTACACATCGCTTGAGCTTGGGACGGTAGGATCTGGTGATCTGGCTAATCGTGGGGGAACAGCTGGCTGCCTGCTGCCTCTGGCTGGACTAGGTATACTGCTCTCTGGAAGACTCGGCTGTCTGCTTCCTTGAGACCTTGGGCAGAGCAGCCCTTGAAAGACGACGGATTTCCAGGCTACTAACTGTTTCATGGAAGTGATTCAAACTGAGCCCCCCTCCACCCCCTCAGCATCGTTGGGGACTAAATTAGCTGTTAAATTATTTTGTGTGTGATAGGGTGGGGGGTAGGTAGGGCTGGGAGAGGGTAGGTAAGTAGTGGGGGCAGGTGTAGGTAGGTAGGTAGTGGGGGGAGTAAGGTAGATTGGGGGAGTTAGGACAGGTAATGGGGGGTAGATAGAAAGTGAGAGGGAGAACTGGGTGAGGAAGGTAGTTAGCACAATCACTGTGATCTAATTGTGAAAGTCAGCCCCTGACACAAGGTTTGTGTTGCTCACTTCTTTTTTTTTTTAAAGGTCTTACCAAAAGGATTTATTCTTTAAAAAAAAATCTTTTTATTGGGGCTCATAAGGCTCTTATCACGATCTGTACATACATCAATTGAGCAAAGCACCCTTATACATTCGTTGCACTCGTCACTCTCATAATTCACCTTCCACTTGGGTTCCTGGAATCAGCTCGGTTTCCCTTTTTCCCCCCCATCCCCTCCCTCCCCGATCCCACCCCTGGTCCCTTGATAGTTTATAAATAATTATTATATCTTATCTTACACTCCCCGGTGTCTCCCCTCACCCGCCTCCCCATTGCCCCTCTCCCAGAGAGGAGGTTACACATAGATCTCCGAGATCGGTTCTCCCTTTCTACATGCCCTTCCCTCCTGGTGTCGCCACTCCCACCGCTGGAGTTGAGGGGTTCGTCTGTCCTAGATTCCCTGTGCCTCCAGATCCCCACTGCACCGCTGTACATCCTCTGGTATAACCAGGTCCGCAAGGCAAGGTAGAATTGGGGTCATGATGATTGGGAGGGGAGGAAGCGTTCAGGAACTAGAGGAAGGTTTTGAGTTTCATTGTTGCTACACTGAACCCTGAGTGGCCCATCTCCTCCTCACTACCCCTCTGGAAGGGGTGTCCAGCTGTCTACAGGTGGGCATTGGGTCCCCATCATGCACTCCCCCTCTTTCATGGTGATGTGATTCTTACCACCACCCCACCTTTGTTGTTGGAGACCTGGTCTCTGTCCTTCATGTTCACCTACGTTGGTGTGCTGCTTCCGTGTGGGCTCGGTTGCTTCTGGGCTAGATGGCCGCTTATTTGCTTTCAAGCCTTTAAGTCCCCAGACGCTATATCTCTCAGTAGCCGGGCACCATTAGCCTTCTTCACCACACTTGCTTATGCACACTTTCATCTTCAGCGATTATGTGAGGAAGGTGATCACACAATGATTGTTTTTGTTCCTTGGTGTCTGCTACATGGTCCATTCAACACCTTGTATTCGCTTAGGCCGTGTGCTTCTTCTCTGTGGGCTTTGTTGCTTCTGAGCTAGATGGCCGCTTATTTGCCTTCAAGCCTTTAAGACCCCAGATGCTATATCTTTTTTTGATAGCCGGCACCATCAGCTTTCTTCACCACATTTGCTTACACACACGTCTGTCTTCAGTGATCATGTCGGGAAGATGGGTATCCTGCAATGGCTGTTTAGCAGGGCGAGGTGCTAATGTATTGGGGGATTATGCATGAGGAGGCCTAATGTCCATCTGCTACCCTACTACTGAACCTATAAATATATGCATATAAGTCTATTGCCCCCATAATCATAAATATATTTACATATGTACATGTCTGTATTTAGGCTTCTCTGTATGCACTTTGCCTCCTACTCCTTTCCTCTATTTCCTTTCGCTTTCCTCCCGACCCATTACCATGTTTAGCCTTCATTCTGGATTCAGTAGTTCCTCTCAGTTACCTTGCTCTTGGTCACTCCCTTCCAGTCCTCCCCTCCCCTCCCTCCTCTGGTTTTGAACCACTCGCTGTTCCCTTGTCCCTGTGTTGGGCGACACCTCCTCCCTTCCCCTACCTCCCACGCTCTCATGTCCCTCCAGGACCGTTGGTCCTGTTGTTTTCTTCTCTCATTATTTGTCCAGCCTATCTTGTCTAGGTGGACCTGCTGACATAGTAATATGTGCATACAAATGCATATGACTTTGACTGCGCCCAAGTGGCCCATAAGAACATGGCTTTGACAGAAGCAACATCGACACGCTGATAAGCAGAAAAGCCACTAACATACAAAATTTAAAAGGTAAAAAACAAAACAAATTTAAAAAGACTAAACAAAAAGATAGCAAATATTAAAAGAAAAATTGCTAGTAGTTCAAGGTCATTTCGTTGGCCTTTAGGAGTGTTTTCTAGGTGTAGCTTGTGAGGCACCACGTCCTGGCCCGGAAGACCATCCCTTATACTCCCTCGGGATCCCTTTGCTCTGCTTCCTCCACTGCTCCATTGCATGCCCCCATTGTTTGCCTCAGTGTGGCGGGGTCAGCTCAGTCGCTCATCCCCCATTGTGTCTCAGGTGCTGTCCCGTGTAGGGCCATGTGTTGGTGCAGGATGTCGCATCTCGTAGTGTGGTCAGCTGAATGGTCCTCTCTGCATGATGGGCCCTTCTAGCTGGTCTATCGACCATGGGCTTGGTGGACCCAGGTGTACTTCCACTACGTCCTTTCTCCTTCTTTTGTTTCAGCTTCCTTCTGGATGTGGTGTGGTGGGTCAGTTCCTTTCCCACTCCAGACGATCTATTTATGTTTTCTGTGGTATTCCCATCGAGTGTGGGGCCCGGCCTAATTCTGGTTTGGGCCGGCTTGTCGTCCAGCCTCTTTGTGTAGACCTCTGTACTTTGCGTTGCCCTCCTTGTTTGGTGTGTCGTGTTGGGGTCCGTATGCATGTTCCGGATCTGTGGGGACACAACCGATACTCTCCCCCGGGTGGGTTAGTACCCTGCCCCCCCCCCCCATACCATCCATTCGGATTCTCCCCATTCCGGTTCTCCCTCTCCCTACCCCACTACTCCTTCTTTATGCTGGGCTCTCATGTACGTCCCTAGGTGTGAACTGCCCTCCCTCCAACTATCTATGCTTCCTCCCGTTTATTGTGGGATGGATGTTTATTCTTCTATTTCTGTCATGCTGAGTACTTACCTCAGGGGACTCATGTTGTACCTGTCCCTTTGGGTCTGGCTTACCTTGCTTAACATAATTCCTTCCAGCTCTTCCCATGAAATAACGTGTTTCATGTGCTCATCGGTGCTTTTCAGTGCTGCATAATACTCCATTGTGTGTATGTGCCAAAGTTTGCTAATCCACTCGTCTTTCGATGGAAACTTAGGCTGTTTCCAAGTCTTTGCTATTGTGAATTGTGCCGCAATAAACATTGGAGCGCATATGACTGGTCGTGTTTTATTTGCTGCTTCAACCGGGTATATGCCCAGTAGAGGGATGGCTGGGTCGTAAGGTAGATCAATTTCCATTTTCTTTAGGTATCGCCGGATTGCTTTCCACAGTGGCTATACAAATCTGCACGACCACCAGCTGTGGAGGAGGGTTCCTACTTCACCACAGCCCCTCCAACACTTGTTGCTCTCTGATTTACTGATCTGGGCTAGCCTCAGAGGTGTTAGGTGGTATCTCATGGTTGTTTTGATTTGCATTTCTCTTATGGCAAGGGACTTCGAGCACTTTCTCATATGTTTATTGGCCATATTGATCTCCTCTCTAGTGAAAGTTCTTCTCATTTCTTTTGCCCACTTCCTTAGGGGGTTAACTGTTTTCCTCTTTTTGCAGGTCATGATGGTGTTATAGATTTTAGCAATGAGCCCTTTGTCTGATGTGTCATTACTAAAAATCTTCTCCCAGTCTGTGGGTTGCCTTGTCACCCTCTTGGCGAAGTCTTTCGAGGTGCACAGGTGTTTTATTCTTATTAGATCCCATTTGTCGATTTCCAGTTCACATGTGTGTGTCCCCTTCCCTGTTGCAGTGAGCCTATGTGCTCCCTGGGCCAGTGCTCTGAGATTAGTCCCGATTCCCTCCTTAATGGTCCTGATGGTTTGGGGTTTGACTTCTAGATCTGTGATCCACCTTGAGTGTATTCTTGTGCATGGGGTGAGGTAGACGTCTTGTTTCAACTTTCTACATGTGGATATCCATTGTTTCCAGCACCACTTATTAAAGAGGGCATCTGCTTCCCACTTGACATTTTTTGGACCCTTGTCGAAGATCAGTTGTCTATATGCTGATGATTTTACTCCTGGGCTTTCTGTTCTTTTCCACTGGTCTGAGTGTCTATCATTGTGCCACTACCATGCTGTTTTGACCACTGTAGCTGTGTAGTAGGCATTAAAATCGGGTAGGGCGAGTCCTCCAATTGTGTCCTTCTTCTTGAGGAGTTCTCTGCTAATTCTGGGTTTCTTCCCTCTCCATATGAAGTTGGTGGTCAGTTTTTCCAATTCTTTGAAGAAGGTTGATGGTAATTGGATTGGTATAGCATTGAACTTGTAGAGTGCTTTAGGAAGAACTGTCATCTTTACTATGTTCAGCCTACCTAACCATGAGCAGGGGAGGGTCATCCATTTGTGAAGGTCACTTTTGGTTTCCTGTAATAGGGTTTTAATTATGCTTATAAAGGTCTTTAGTATTTTTTGTTAAGTATATTCCTAGGTATTTCAGTTTCTTCTTGGCTACTGTGAAGGGTACTTCCCTCTTAATCCCCTCTTCCATGGCCCTGTCCGATGTGTATAGAAACCCTACTGACTTCTGTTTATTGATCTTGTATCCTGCTACTCTTCCGTATTCCTCTATTGCTGTAAGTATTCCAACTGTGGAGTTTTGGGGGTCTTCAATGTATAGGATAGTTTCACCTCCTCCTTTCCCAACTGGATCCCTTTGATGTCCTTCCGCTGTCTTATGTTGTTAGCCAGAACCTCCAAAACGATATTGAATAGAAGAGGGGACAGGGGGCATCCTTGTCTTGTACCCTTTTTCAGTGGGATTGTTCTTGTCTTTTCTCCATTGACTATGATGTTGGCTGTTGGTCTTTCATAGATAGCTTGTATGAGCTTGAGGAACTTACCTTCCAATCCTATCTTCATGAGTGTTTTGATTAGGAATGGGTGCTGGATGTTGTCAAATGCTTTTTCTGCATCTATGGATATTATCATATGGTTTTTATCCTTTTTCTTCACGATGTGGTGTATGATATTGATGGATTTTCGGATGTTAAACCATCCCTGCATCCCTGGGATGAATCCTGCTTGGTCGTGGTGGATGATATGTTTGATGTTCCTTTGTATTCTATTGGCCAATATTTTGTTAAGGATTTTTGCATCTATGTTCATTAGAGATATTGGTCTATAATTCTCTACACCTGTGGGCTCTTTTCCCTGTTTGGGTATCAAAGTAATGCTGGCTTCGTAAAATGAGTTCGGGAGCTTGCCGTTCTTTTCTATGTTATGGAATACTTTGTGGAGGATCGGTGTCAGCTCTTCCCTGAATGTTTGGTAAAATTCTGCTGTGTAGCCATCTGGCCCTGGGGCCTTTTTCCTTGGTAGGTTTTTGATGACACTCTCTATTTCTTCCTTTGCTATGGGTTTGTTGAGGTTCTTGATCTCTGTCTCAGATAATATAGGGATAGATTGTTTTTCTAAATATGTATCCATGTCTTCCAGGTTTCTGAATTCATTAGAATACAAGCCTTCATAGTACTTTGTGATTATCCTTTTTATCTCATTGGGGTCTGTTGTTATTGCCCCCGATTCATCCCTCATCCTGGCTATTGATGTTTGCTCCTTTCTATCTTTGGTAAGCTTTGCCAGAGGAGTGTCAATTTTATTAATTCGTTCATAAAACCAGCTTCTAGTTGCGTTAATCCTTTGCATTGTTCTTTTGTCTTCCCACTGGTTTAACTCCGCCCTGATTTTTATTATTTCTTTTCTCTTGCTATTGGAGGGGTAGTTCTGTTGACTCTGTTCTAGTTGTTGGAGGTTTGGTGTTAACATATCTGTCATACGCCTTTCTTCTTTTTTCATATATGCATTCAGTGATATGAAGCTACCTCTGATAACTGCCTTTGCAGTGTTCCATAAGTTTTGATATGTTGTATGCTCATTCTCATTAGTTTCTAGAAACTTCCTGATATCCTCTCTGATCTGGACCTTAACCCATTCATGTCGCAGGAGATCGTTGTTTATTCTCCAATTGGTGGCCCTTGCTTTTTTTGGTGCCCTCCTATTAATCTCCAGCTTTATGGCATGGTGGTCTGAGAAAGACGTCTGATTAATATCTATGTGTTTGAATTTACTCAGGCTGGCCTTGTGTCCCAGCATGTGATCTATTCTTGAGAAAGATCCGTGTGGATTGGAGAAGAATGTGAAACCTTTTGCTTTTGGATGAAAGGCTCTATAGATGGCTATCAGGCCCTGTTGCCTAATTACATTGTTTAGCTCTCTGGCCTCTTTGCTGAGCTTCTTTCCCTGTGACCTGTCTTTCTCTGATAGTGGAGTGTTGAAGTCCCCCACTATTATTGTTGTTTTCGTGATTTCTTCTGTCATTTTTTAATAGTTTGTTTGACGAAATTTGCCGTGCCATTATTAGGTGCGTAAATATTCAGTATGCTAAGTGCTTCCTGGTTTACTGAGCCTTTGAGCATTATGTAGTGTCCCTCTTTGTCTCTTTTTATGTTTTGGATCTTGAAATCCAGTTTGTCGGAGATTAAGATAGCCACTCCTGTCTTCTTGGAGCTACCATTTGCTTGGTAAACTTTCTGCCAGCCCTTTATTCTCAGCATATGCTTGTCTGCTCGCTTAAGGTGTGTCTCTTACAGGCAGCAGATTGATGGGTTATGTTTTCTAATCCAGTCCTCCAGCCTCTTTCTTTTAACGTATGAATTGAGCCCATTTGTATTCAGAGTGATTATTACTATCTCCGGCTTCATGGTTACCATATTCTGTTTTGTGTTTTGGGTCTTTGCCTATCTTCCTTCATATCAGTGTACTGTGTTTGAGTGGAGGGTTTCTATCCTGTCCTCTTTTCCATCTGAGACCCTGGTGTCCTGGTACTTGTTGCTGGCATGTTGACTTCTGGATGGAGATGGGCTATATGGTGGTCTTCTGGTGGTTCTAGTTGGAGCTTGATCTTCTGGCCATAGTGAGTCAGCCAGTATGTTCTGCAGGGTCGGGTGACTTGCAGTATATTTTTTGAGTTCTTCCTTGTCCTGGAAGACCATTATCCTACCCTCTATTTTAATGGATAACTTGGCAGGGTATAGGATTCTGGGGGAGGCATTTTTATCTTTCAGCTTTTGGAAGATGTTGCTCCATTCTCTCCTCCTCTTCATGGTTTCTGCTGATAAGTCTGAGTATATTCTTACCTGACTCCTTTGTATGTGACTGTCTCCCTTTCTCTTGCTGCTCGTAAAATTTTCTCTTTTTCCTCTAAGTTGGATAATTTTACAATTATATGTCTTGGCGTGTTCTTCTTGGTGTTTAGCTTAGCCAGCGTCCTCTCTGCTTCCTGTATGAGAGTCGGATTCTCCTTTGTTAGGTTGGGAAAATTTTCTTCCAGAAATTCCTTTGCTATCTTGGCAGTCGGTTTGTGTGTTATGTTGTGTTCCGGTAGACCGATTATTCGAATATTGTTCCTCTTCATAGCATACATCATTGATCTCAGGCTGTCTTCTGTTTCTTTAATTTTCCTTTCTGATTGTTTTTCTCGCTTGCTTCGTTTGGTTTGAGCATCCTCGAGTTCACTGATACGGCTCTCAGCCTCCTCAAGCCTAGATGTAGCTTCTGTGACCTTTTGTGTGGCCTCTACTACCTCCTCTGTTAGTTTCTGCAGTTCCTTTTGGTGGATAGAATTCATCCCCTCTACTGTGGACTTCATCCCCTCTATTGTGCATTTCATCCCCTCTATCATTGCATCCTTATTTTGGTTTGCTTCTCTTAGCTCCTGTATTACTGCAAGCAGAGTTCTGAAGATTTCCTTTTGTGGCTGATCTATATCTGTTTCTTCTTTTTTTTTTTTTTTTTTTTTCGGGACAGAGGAGGCCTGCCACTGTGAGTTTCCAAGACCGTGACTCTCGAATGAAGTAGAAAGCCTCATCCGGCTCCAGAGGAAGGTACGGTGGTTTCAAACTCCTGAGCTCGTGCACGTGGAAGCTGGACAATGGATAAGGAGGAGTGCAGAGGAAAGTGGATCCCTCGGGGGTACAGTACAGGCTGGAGATGAGCGGAAGCTCCATACAACGCCAGAGGAGTGAACAAATCTGTCTTGGAGGAAGTACAGCCAGACTGCTCCTGAGAGGCAAGGAAGGGCAGACTGTCTTTCAGAAGGGACCATTGCCTGGAGGACATCACACTCAGTGCAGGGAAGAATCATCAAGAGAGGAAGACTCTTATAGGGACGGACACAGCGGCTGCAGTGTGGGGGGAATGCACTGCTTCATTCTGATGCACGCGTGGTGGCTGAGTCAGGATGCATGAGGACAGTGGTTCTCAACCTGTGGGTCGTGACCCCTTTGAGGGTAGAAGGACCCTTTCGCAGGGGTCACCCGATTCATCACAGTAGCAAAATGACAGTGATGAAGTAATAACGAAAATAATGCTCTGGTTGGGGGGGTCACCACATGAGGCACTGTGTGAAAGGGGCGCAGTCTGAGGAAGGTGGAGAACCACTGGATTAGAAGATATCTGGTAACAACAACAACAACACAGCCCAGACCATGTGACTCAGCAGGGACACTCACTAATTCCCTTCACATCCCAGAATGCTTCTCCTCGTCTCCAACAGGCTGGTATTTACTTTGCAATATTGTTGGCGGGGTAAAACGGGGTCCAGGACCTAAACGGGAGCGCTTTCAGCGGTATCAAGTACTCGAAATCAAGCCTCTCTGCTACCCTGGCGATGCCAACTCACAGCAGCCCTGTAGGGTGGAGTAGAACTGCCCCTGTGAGGTTATGGGGAGTAGAGAGCTCTGTCTTGCCCCCCTGCAGTGGCTGCTGACTTTGAACTGCGGGCCTTGAGGATCACAGCCCCTGGGCCACCAGGGCCGGCAGCAATAAACCCACCAAGTGCAATTTGAAACGTAAGCTATCTCAATCCTTCTCTGCCCTCCCAATCTAAAGTCGCATCCCTGTTGCCCCTCCCCACACCCCGCTCTCCCCCTCCTATCTGTACACCTTTAATATTATGGACCTAACCAGCCATTGCCCAAGGCCAAGACCAGGCTGGCCATTCCCATCAAGATTTAATGACAGCCTAGCTATGCGTTGGAATCGGCCGGGTGGCAGTGGGTGGGTGGCACCTTGAAGTACCTCACTTACAGAGCAGATTTATTGGCTACTGTCTGTGCCCCTGTACTAGGCTGCAGGCTTGCGCAGGGCAGGGGCCCGCGTTTACTTCCCAGCTGGGCCGGGCACAGGGTGGGCACGCGGTAAGAACCAGCGAGGGGCTGGGAGCTCACCTCCGGCTGCAGGTGGTTGAGCTTCTCCACGGCGGCCAGCGAAGCCACGAAGACGGCGGGCTGGCAGTGCGCGGTGCGGTCCAGGGCCTCCTGCGGCCCGCGCAGGCTCAGCTCCAGCAGGTCGTAGCCCAGCACGCGGCGCGCCGCGGCGTAGAGCTCGGGCACCCGCGGGTAGCGGAGCAGGCCCTGGCCCATGCCCACCGCCTGGCTGCCCTGGCCCGGGAAGAGCAGCACGGAGCACTGGCCCGGCGGCTGCCGCGCCGCCGCCTCCCTGGGCGCATCGCCGGCCGCTGCGTCCCGCAGCAGGTCGGCCACGCGCGCACCGCCCGGCGGCGGCCCCGGGAAGCTCGCGGCGCTGCGGGTGCGGCCCGCGCGCCACCGCCAGCCCGCGGCCCCTATCTGTTTCTTCTATGAGTGACGTTAGGTCTGTTAAAGTGCCTCGTTTCTCTGATTTTTTGTTGGGAGTGATGTGGTCTGTTGATTTTTCCTTGATCCTTTCATAGGCCCCATGCTTCTGGGAGACAGGAGTAACCTTATCTATGTTATTGTTAAGGATTCTTTCCGGCGATTGCCTATGACCTACTGTAAGGCTTGGTCAGACTGCTGTGTAGACCGAGTTCCCTTTTGGGTTGGTGACCCACAGTGCCGAGATGTTTCAGCAGCTGGAGTGGGGGCTGGGGCCTCAGTGAGTGCCCTCAGGCTGCTTTGACCAGGTGTGACAAGGTACCCTTAACAGCCCCCTTTATGAGGAGGGGGGTTAGTAATAAAAAGGATTTAAAAGGTTAATGATATAAAAAGAGTTTTTAACAGAATATTGGGCAGAGGAAGAAAAAATTGGAGGGAGAGGGAAGAGAATCTATAATAGAAGAAGGACAAGCTGTGATACTAGTAGAGGTGGAAGGAGAAGAAAGAAAAGAGAGAGAAGGAGAATCTATAGAAAAGGGGCAGAAGAGAAGTACAAGCATTAATGATAAAGTAGGAAGGACGGAGAGAGAGAATACAGCACAGAAAGTAAAAGAAAGGAAAGAAGGAATAAAAACAAAACAAACAAAAAACACAAAAAAGCAAAAAAACAAAAAGAAAGAAAAACAACAACAAAAAACACACACACACACAAAAACAGAAAAAAACCTATCCTAGATGGAGGATGTGTAGATGTGAATGTCTGAAAATTTCCCCCTTTCCCTCTAAGCGCTGGTGATGCCTAATAGAGCGCAGAGGTGGCTGAGTTCGCATTGTCCCACGATGTGGTGCTGATCTCTGTGTTTTTGGGAATGCTCTTCAGCTCACCAAGCCCTCCCAGGTCCGGCCGCTCCCCACTGGAGGTCCTCGTGTTCTAGCTGGGAAGTGCTAGGGCAGCTAAGGGTACTGTGTGGAGGCTCAGGCCACCGTGCCGTCTCCTGGGGTGGCTGGGGCGGGCTGCGGCAGGCTTAGGGCTGGCACTGGGGACCCCACAGGGCCCCCAGGTGGTGAGAGCCGACTGGAGCTCACCTACGGCTCCTCAGGGACTGCAAAGCCAAGTCTCAGGCTCCGCTGCAGGTGGAATGTTTGATCTGCCCGGGCTGTGAGCGGGCGCAGGGAGGCCCCTCAGACAGCTGCGCAGACAGCGGCGCGACACTGCAGGGGACAATGGTGCTCGCCCTCCACCCCACTCTGAGCTCAGAACCACGCGACAGTAGCGGCTTGGCGCGAAACCGCAGAGGGTATTGGCACCCGTCCTCCGCTCAGGCTCAGAGCCGCGGCCGCTAGGGTCCCCGCAGCACCCTGGGGAGGGCACCCACTCTTGTGCCTTGTGCAGGGAGGGGCCTTCAGCGGGCAGACCCAGCAGCGCGGGGCGTGGCGCTCCGTGGAAGCGCAGGGTCCGGGACAGGCGCGGGTTGGGCTATGGCTCCCGTCGGCGGGAAGTGCTCAGCGCAGGGTCCTGGTGGGGAGTAGAGCTGGCGTTAGGCTGCCGGGGGTGGGCGGCCGGCGCATGGAGGGCAGGTGGAGAGGTCCACGGCAGCGGTGCGGGTGAATGGTCCCCCGTGGGGGTCGCCAGACAACCGGCGGGTCCGCTCCCTGATGCTTGGATGAATGGAGGGAGGGACGTGGGCCCCAAGGGCAGATCGCTGCCCTGCGGGGAGAGGGGAACCTGGGGAGAGGAAAGCTTCTCTCCCAGTGGGTTCCTCGAGTGGGCCCCTGGTGTAGGGGAGCGCGTGACCTGCTGCGCCTGTCTAGGCAGGGAAGGCACGTGACTCTGGGCTGAGGTCCGGTTTGGGGATGGAGCCTAGGCCAGTCGCCAGTGAGCTCGTGGCAGCTTCGTGACCAGAGATGTCCCACGAGACTGGTCCTCTTTCACCTAGACCCCTGCTCAGGACAAATACGTGGGATGGGACTGGGGTGCTGTCCCAGGGGGATATTTCACTCACCAGACTCCTACTATTCAGTTACCTGGTCACCATACCCGCTTTGTTTGGAGGAGCTCTCAGAGTATGCGGGTGTCCCCGTCGGCCATCTTCCCGGACTCCTGTGGTACTCACTTCTTAGCGTGCCCGGGCCAGGCGTTCCGGGCCACTGGGTGCGAGGGCGGGGAGAGGGGAGGTTGGAACCTTCTCGACCGCTTGCTCCGCCAGTGGCCCGGTGTGCGTCCTTGGCCGAGCCAGCCATGTAGGGGTCATCTGTCTGTGCTGCACGGCGCCACCCAGGGTGTCCCCTCTGCCCGCCAGGCGACGGGCGCGTGGCGGAGGCACGGGGCCAGCCGGCCGCATATTAACTCTCCCTCCCAGCCGACCAAGAGGTGCACGGGCGCGCCTGCCTCCCTGTCCCTGGGTCGGCCCGGGTAGACCAGAGTGGCAGAGAGTAGCTCGGGGGAAGGGAGGAGAGAAGGAAAGAGTGGAGTAGTGTCCAGGGACCCCCGGACGCGAGAGGTGGGTAGACCAACAACCGCCAAGAAGAGATCTTGTCGTCGTCCTTGTCGCCGCTAGCGGGAACCATCAGGAGTCCTGCTGTGGCGCGCCCGGTGGACCGAACACTACTCCTCCTTACTCGCAATCACTCCAAACCTTTCCTCTGGGAGACTAGAGAAGGCCCTCCTTCTGCGTGAAGTTTCTCTGTCTGTCTGTGTCTCTCTCACCCCATCCATCCATCCATCCATCCATCCATCCATCCATCCATCCATCCATCCATCCATCCATCCATCACCTCTCTTCACAAAGGAAGAGGGCCTGTGCAGCGAGAGGAGGGTGGGAAGGGAGGCTGTATGTTTGAACCTTCAGCCCCATATCCCCCTATATACGATGGCAGTGAATAATAAAACCTAAGCGTGACAAAGACAAAGCGATGCTACTGTCCGTTTGATGGGATTGATCCCCTTCAAACAGAGGGCACCCAGGGGTGGTGAGTTAGTAGGTTTGGGGCGGGCGGACTGGGTGGCAGAGGTGGTGGTGGTTCTTCTGCTGCTGCGGCTGCACGATTGCATTTACTAAAGTGTGGTTCAAGGCACTCCTGAAACTTGACCAGGTGGCCCTGGTACTGTACACACACACACACACACACACACACACACACACATCTGGTACTGTACACACACACATACACACACACACACACACACACACACACACACACACACACACACACACACACACACCCTGCTCTTCCCTTCAGGGATTTGAAGTTCCTGAAGACCAGACAGATTGCTCCTATTTCTCTGGTAACCCCATATGACAGTCACATCAGCCAGGCCCTACACATCTTCTCTCTGTTCTCCAGGATTAGTGCAGTGCATTAATATAAACTGTTATTTATGTATTAGCGTAAACAAATGAGCCTTTATTCTGGTGAGTGGTGTGGGCCTTACAGAATTCCTTGTGAACTTGAAGGATAGGGGTGGAGTCTACCTGTCAATCAGATCACAGCCTGAAGGACCCTCATGAGGAGGGTCCAGGGAACTTCCCCTCTATCTCTGCCTCCACCTTCCTGTTGATGAGCCAAGTGGAGACTTCCCCATCCCTGGAGATGCCATTGGATCCACATCCCTGGATATGTCCACCACCGTTGCATCCACAAGAATCTGCACCGGCTGGCCTGTGATCTTCCTGCATTCTGCATCATTGCATGTGGCTGCATGAGTCTAAAGAGGTACTTATTCACTAGTATTGGACTTATGGACTTGATTTGGGCTGGGATGTTTTACTGATGCATAATTAGTTCTTGATATAAAGCTCTCACAGATATGAGTGTCACTGGACTTGTTTCTCTAGTCAACCTGGCCTAACGCAAATGGAGAGGCGAGTTTAAAGGGACCATAGTTATTTTGTGGGGGCCGAGTTCGAAGCAGGGCTGGGGCACTCATGCAAGGCAAAGCTGACTCCACACAGATGGAGTTTTCCAGACTGTGCACCAGTGGCTGGAAGCTCTTCCTGAGCTGCCCTCAGATCTCCCACCTCAGGACTCCCAGGCATCCTGAAGGGAGGATGGCTGTCTGGGAGTTTCTGTGGCTTGTTAATCTTCCAAGTTCATTCCGACTCAGTGGCCCCTGTTACAGAGAACTGCCTCACAGGGTGCCCTAGGCTTCCAATCAGATGGCGAGACTTAGTCTCACGTACTTTGGACATGCTGTGGGGAGAGACCAGCCCCTAGAGAAGGACATCCTGCTTGGTAAAGTGGAGGGGCAGGGAAAAGGAGGAAGGCCCTTAAGACAGGTGACTGCAGCCACGGATTCAAACTTAACGCTGGTGAGGATGGTGCAGCCCCGCCGTGTTTTGTGCTTTTGTACATCAGGTTGCTCTGAGGCGAACCGGCTCGAGGATCTTGATGAAAATAGGCTGCCTGTCTTTTCACCCACCTTGGGTTCAAGCCGCTGTTGTTTTCCGTTTACAGCGCTTAACCACGGTGCCACTAGGGCTCTGGAAGGGACCAGGGTGGGTCCACAGCTCGTTTGGTGGTCAGGTGCCCTCGAGTCCCTTCCCACTCACAGACACCCCACGTGACACCACAGAGTGTCACCTTTAAGGCTGGTGATCACCTGGTCTTGCTTCAGCGGCACTGTTGGCGGGCTTGAACAAATGAGTGTCAGTCAGCCGGTGAGCACTCAACTGCGTGCGGCGTGCGCCGTGCGGGAGCCGCGGGAGAGGAGCCAGAAGACTCAGATGGAGAGGAGTTTCAGGATGAGGAAGAGGCGCTGCTGACCTGAGGGCCCCTGCTGCTGGCCAGCGCCCCACGTGTGTTCCGCTCCAGCCGGACAGCGAGTGGGTCCTATGGAAGTCAACGCGGACCCAAGGGGGCGGGCGGGCCCCCGGGGGCGGGCCTAATGCTCAGTGCGGGGCCTCCGACGTCAGATTTCTGGGGGTTAGGAGGCCTGGGGGGGTGGCCTTGTAATGTCCTGGACTCTGGAGGTTCGGGGTTTGGGGCGGGGCAACCAGAGGGGGTGGGGCCTCGGGGTTTTTTTCTGCTCCGCATTTTCCTCGGGCCACAGCCGAATGGCCAGTGGCTGAGTGGATGTCGCACACGCTGGACGGCTAGTCGGTGGTGGAGAGCCTGGCGGTGCCCACGAAGCCACCCGACAGCCGGCTGGTTTTTGGCGGAGGCAACTTGGAGTAGACACCAGGTGTGCTATGGGGGTGGGCGGCGCAGACCCCTCTTCCCCTTCCTGCCCACCCCACAGCTGGCAAGCCCGTCCAGTATTGGCATAGACTGCAGCCCGCTCCCTGCAGAATCCCAGGGCTTTTAGCCCTGAACCTCAGACATAGAGGTGGGACCTGCTGCCATGCACCCACTGCCTCTGGGCAGGCACCCCCTCGGCACTTGTTGCCCCACTCACCATGCTGGGTCCAGGGCCCCTGCTGTCCTCAGACACGTGGGTCCCTTCACCATCGTACCTGTGGCATAGCCCCCCTCCCCAGGCTCCATCAGACAGGCTTCCAATAATCTGCCTTCACTGAAAGCTGTGGGGGTCACACACCTGCAGGGAGACCCCAGACTCCCCCTCCACCCACTGTGTGGCTGTCCTGTGTACCCTAAGAAACCCCTCTGTCCTCAGAATTACTTCTAGCACAGGTGTGTGAGGGCACCAGACTCCTGTGACGTCCTCTTCCGTTAGAGGCGCTCCGTGGCTCCCCAGAAGTCACGTCTGTCTTCCTGAATGTGGAGAGGATGGCTCCCGACAAAAGGTACTCACATACCCGGGCTGAGCACCTGCAGCTACCAGGTTGACCACTGACACAGGTTGGGGGCAGAGCCTGCTGCAGGACGATCAAGATGGGGACAGAGGGATAGCCCCACTTCATCCACTGTCACCTGCCTAGGTGTGCACTGCCTATATCACCTGCTCAGGTGTGTATTCCTGCCCAGGTGTGGTCTGCCTGTGTGTCACCTACTCAGGTGCATATACCTGCCCAGGTGTGCAGGTGCATTCTCTGCCTAGATTTGCATCGACCAGGTTTGCCGCCTGCTCAGTTGTGTATCATGTTCCAGGGTTGTTCCCTGCTCAGGTGTGTACTTGGCCTGGTGTTCATGTCCTCAACCATGACCCCTGCACAGGTGTGCTGAACACCCAGCTGTACATCTTCCCAGGTGGTTGCCACATGATCAGGTTTGTTCGGTGCCCAGCTGTGCCCTCAGATGCTCCCCTCTTGATCCTTGCAGAAGGAGCTGGAGGCGGCCTGGGGCATGCAGGTGTTTGACTGCTTCACCATTGTGCTGTACATCCTCAGCTGCTATGCCTGCCCCAAGGAAGCCTGGCTGCAGCTGGCCCTGGCTGAGATCCCCCTGTACAGGTAGATTCTAGGATCCCCCCTGCACAGGTAGACTGTGGGATTCCCGCTGCACAGGTAGACTCTTGTTAGAGGAAACCACTTTCTGACAACTGAAGGGTCAGTAGGCCCAATTGTGCGGTTATAACATATGAAGATTACAGTAAAGTCACAGAGAATTGGAACGATAAGAGAGATTAAATGTGTAAGAGTCAGACACATCTTTTTTTTTAGGCTTAAGCACGCTCTTTATTAACTTGGACACTGTACAAATATTACAATTTTCTTGTGCTTCAAAATATAAAAATAATCTTTATATAGGAATCCATTCATTACTGTAAATCTTTCTAAATCTTTGCAAATGGCTCTAACTGGGGGAAATGAACAGAGGGTGGGCTAGCTAGAGATCCCTGTGCTCCTGGTTAGCCCCCACAGGTTCTCAGGGCTAGGGGAGGGGACAGGGGCCTGAAGGGCAGCAGGAGCAGTCGGGTCAGGGTGGACAGCAGTGAGGGTTCTCAGGGTGGTGCTGTTTAAGCCCCCAACTCCACCCCACCCTCCTTGGGGGTGGGGTGGGAACTAGCCAGGAGCTGGGAACTGGGGCTGACCTCTGCCCTTGTCAGGAGAGGAAGATGGCAGGGGTCTCTGACCTGTGCCTCTGGGTGGCAGCAGAACCAGGGCCTGGGGAGAGAGGTCCCAGAAAAGGAGGCCAACACTGGCTCACAGAGGGCAGTGAGCCCCTTCCTCCCTCTTCCAGCACGGCCAGGCTGCTGGGTGAGGGAGGGCTGGGGAAGCCAGGGGCCCCCCAGGTCAGTCAGACACATCTTATAGTAGCATGCTCACCTCAGCCCCTCTTGGTGGTCCATTTGGAAGTGGGAGAGAAGCATCTTTACTATCTTGGGATATTTATAGGTAGCCAAAAGACACACTTGTTCAATTGTTACATATAGTCACAAGGTGGATGGCACCAACAGGCAGGTCCCTGAGCTCACAGGTGAGGAAACCTCAGAACTGAATTGGGGGAAGGTGTGAGTGGGACTGGGTGACAGGGCAGGAAGAGGTAGCAACAGGGTGTCTGCTACTATAAGGACCTAAAATCAACCCTGTGCTCACTTTAAGGCAGCATAGCTGGTCAGGGGGAATCGCTGGGAACGATATTTAAAGTAGTATGATGTACTTGGAGTTATCTCTGACTCACCAAGGTGGAGGCGTTCCTACCAGGGAATGCTAGCTTTCCAGAGTCCCTCTGTTAAAATTGGGGACTATAGTCCTCGCCACATGTCCCTCAGTGTTAGTCTCCCAAAGACTCTGAGATCCCCCTGCTCAGGTGGATGCTGGCAGCCTTTGTCACCTCCCACCCTGACACAGCACAGACAACAAAGGATCATGGACTCTAGAGGACAGTGTGGCTGTGATGAGTCATGGACAGTAGAGGACAGTGTGGGGCAGTGGTGTGTCATGGACAGCAGAAGACAGTGTTGGGCAGCAGTAAGCCCTAGGGTGGACCTCTGACCCTCACTGCTGAGCACCCTGCGGGTGCTGGTGGCAAATTCCGGGCCTGGTGCCCTCGTCTGTGGTGCACCGCGAGGAGGCTGTCCCGCAAATGCCATCGTAGACACTGTCAGCAGGGGGAACACGGTGGGAGCATGTGATGGGCGGGGAGGGGATGACCAGCCAACATGCCCTCCTGTTTCTGCACCAGGTCCGACCCGAAGAAGGACCCATCCCACCTAGACCAACAGGGTGGGGGATCTCGCTACGTCATGGCCTCAGGTGTGTGCGCTGCTTCTTGGCCCCGGGCCCTGGGGTGGGGTGGGGGCCGTGCTCATGGCCTGTCCTTTGGGAGTTGGGGAGGGGGATCTTGCGAGACGCCTAGGAATGTGGGTGTGCAGGTGACTCGGGGTTCCTGCGGCATGTTCCCACCTCGGGGCCCGTGCGTCCAGAGGGCCACAGCAAGGGGACTGAAATCAGAGTCTTGAGGTAACAACATTGTCCTCCAGATCTGGTGACCCAGAGTCTGAGGTTCGGGGGTGGGCAGGGTTAGGCTCCCTCAGGAGGCTTCTAGGGGAGGGTCCTTCCTCATGGTCTCTCCCAGCTCCTGGGGGCCCTGGTCATTCCTGAGCTTGTGATCGCATCTCTCCAACCTGTGCCTCCTTCTCTACGTCGCCATCTCCCCTCTGTATCCCACCTCCTCTGTTATAAGGACACCACTCCTGTAGGATATGGGCACCCCTGCTCCAGGGTGAGCTCAGGACACTGTTGTGATGTGAACTTCGTGGCACAGAACATGCCCTGGATGGTTCCCTCCACCCCCGCCCTGGGATGATATCATCCATAGGTTCCATGCTCACGGCTCTCATGCAGGCCCAGGGTCCCATTCTCCTCCCAACCCTGGGATTACCTCATGCACACAGGCGCAGATGCCATGCTCACCCCACCCTCTGCAAGGCACTGCTGGGGAGACGTTCCTGCAGGTGCAGCAGCATCTGCTGGAGGACACGGAGGCACGGATCAAGGAGGCGCTGCAGAACCTCACCACCAAACAGAGACTGCCAAGCCAACAGGGCCGTGAGCTCCCCATGGTCGCCCTCATGGGGTACACAAACTATGGTGAGGACCTAGGGCTTGGGGAGGGCTGCCCAGATGGTGGGAGTTGATGTGGGGGAATAAAGACTGAGGGGTCGACATGGGCACACAGACTGTGATGAAGGGATGTGGGCACAGACTGTGATGAGGGGACATGGGCACAGAGACTGATGAGGTGACGTGAGCACACAGACGGTGATCTCGAGGTGACGTGGGCACACAGATTGTGGTGAGGAGGGGATGTGGACACACAGACAGTGGTGAGGAGAGGGCATGGGCACACAGACTGTGGTGATGAAGGGATGTGGGCACACAGACTGGTGAGGGATTGTGGATACACAGACGGGAATGAGCAGGTGATGTGGGCACACAGACTGATCTCAAGGCGATGTGGGCACACAGATTGTGGTGAGAGGATGTTGGCACACAGACTGGTGATGAAGGAATGTGGGCACACAAACTGACGAGTGACCATGGGCACACTGATGAGAGAATGTGGGCACACAGACTGATGAGTAGGTGATGTGGGCACGGAGACTGTGATGAGAGGACGTGGGCACACAGCCTGGTGAGGAGTGACCCGTGGTCCACAGCGACTGTGGTCAGCGGTCAGGATGGGTCATCCCCACCGTGGTGCTTCCTCAGGTCTTGGTGGGTTAATGCTAGGACCATCCACTTCCTGAAGCACCAGTGGGAACCATTCCCCGAAAGGGCACCTCACAAGCAGTCCCCGTCCGCCCGTCAGGTGGCCCTGCTTGCTGCAGCAGCAATGAGCGAGCTTCGGTGGGGCGTCCCGACTGAGCCGGACTGGGAAGCAAGGCTGGCCACTGCGTGCACACATCAGCCCCTGACCATCCCGTGGGCCTCAGCCAGCTGATTGTCCTGACCCGGGACAGTGCAGGCTGGGGGCCTGTCGGTGGGGTGATGTCACCCTGGGCTGGGCCAGCCTCCCCCGTGACAGCAATTGCCACACTGGGTACATGGGCTGCCTGTGACACCAGGAGGCCTCCAAGCCCGTCAACTACCACGAAACTCCTCAGTAGCCAGTGGGCACAGCGGGTCACTGTGGACCCCTCGCCACCATGTCAGTGCTTCAAACCACCAGCCTCTCCGAAGGAGCTGTGCCGTCTGCTCCCGTGAAGACTGACAGTCTCGGGAACTCACAGAGCGGTTCTACCCTGACCCTCAGGGTCACAGTCATAAAAGACTCACTGGCCATGGGGGTTTTGTTCCTGTGTCCATTTCAGGAGGGTCCCTGGTGGGGTTTGAGTTCAGCGCAGGGCTGCCTACTACCGAGGCAGTCATTCAAACCCACTAGCCGCTTCACCAGAGGAAGATGAGGCTCTCTGCTTCTGTGAACAGTGACAGGTTTAGAAGCCCTGTATAGGATCAGTCTGTGTGGGACTAGCCCCCATGACAGGGTTAGAGGTTTGCATGGGGCCAGTCTAGGTCACACTGGCTCTGTGGACAGGGTTAGAATCCTGCATGAGGCCAGTCTGGATCACACTGGCTCTGTGGACAGGGTTAGAGGCCTGTATGGGGTCAGTCTGGGTCACACTGGCTCTCTCAACAGGGTTAAAGGCCTGCATCTGGTCAGTCTGGGTCACAGTGGCTCTGTGGACAGGGTTAGAACCCTGCATGGGGTCAGTCTGAGTCTTACAGACCCCGTGGACAGGGTTAGAATCCTGCATGGGTTCAGTCTGGGTCTGACCCTGTGGATAGGGCTAGAGGCCTACATGGGATCACTGTAGATTGGATGGACCCCGTGAGCAGGTTGGTTCTTGGTTCGCAGATACCACAGTGACTTCAATCTCACTGGGGTGTTTCGGGAGCAAGTTCCAACTACAAAAGCCAAACCCTTTGTCGCCACGGCACCAGTGCTGGCTCACAGCAGCCTGTACCCTCTAGGAAAGGGCAGATTTGTGAGAAAGACAAACTGAGGCATGAGGTCAAACATAGAAAAAGTTACGAGGCTGTCCCAGCTCTTTATTAGAAAAGCAGCTCCTGGATGAGGTTCTGTGGTCTAGCAGGTAGCCCAGGGAAGTCGCGCACAGTGAGGAGAGTTGTGGGTTTTTCAAGGAGAGGCCGAGGAGGCTCCCTTTGGGAAGGCGTTGTGCCCGCAGTTGCCGGGATTTTCCACTGCTGGCATGTTCTCCCTGCATCTCATTGTCCAGTCATTGCCGGTGGGGAGGAGAGATGGTTACTCTTGGAGCCCAAGAATGGTCTGCCAGCTTCGCTTCCAGGGACTTGCAGGGAGAAGGGTTGAGGCCCTGACAACTGCCTGTGTGGGGTGTCCCAGGCTCATCCTCAACAGCCCACTGCACCAGCGGAGACGGGGGCTAGCTTCTTGGGCTAAGCTCTGCAATGTGACCTCTGCCCTGTCGCTCCTTCTACAGTGAAAACCAGCCTGATCCAGGCCTTGACGGGAGATGCAGCCACACAGCCTTGGGACCAGCTGTTTGCCACCCTGGACACGACAGCCTACACGGGCTCCCTGCCCTCGCGCCTGACCGTGCTGTACGTGGACACCATCGGCTTCCCCTCCCAGCTGCCCAATGAGCTTGTTGCCTCCTTCACTGCCACCCTGGTGGATGTGGCTTGTGAGCTGAGAGCAGCCCCTTGGAGGCCAGCCATGCAGTGAGTGATGGGGCTCAGCCGGGATTCCCATAGGACTACCCAGGCATTTGGGGCAGAGACCGGGAACAAGGGGGCCCACCTGGGATAGCAAAGATGGGCACCAGGTGGCCCACCTGGGGCAGAGTGGCCCGGCACCAGTGGGCCAACGAGGGACAGAACCTGGGCACCAGGGAGTCACCCGGGGTATAGAGGCTGGGAACCAGGGGCCCACTTGGGATCCTGAGACGCCAGGCACCCTGTTACCACGAGGGACAGAGAGGCTAGGCACTAGGGAATTCACCTAGGACAGAGGCTGGGCACCAAGGGGCCCACATGGGATCCAGAGAAGGCAGGCACCCAGTGTCCACCTGGACAGCAAGCCTGGACACTATGGGGTTCACCTTGGGCAGAGAGGCCTGGAAAAAGGAGCCCACGTGGGACAGAGAGGCTGAGCACCAGGGGTCCCACATGGGATCCAGAGAAGCCAGGCATCCAGTGTCTACCTATAACAGAGAGGCTGGGCACCAGGGAACTCACCTTGGACAGAGGCCGGGCACCAGGGTGCTCACCTAGGGCAGAGAGGAGGGGCACCAGGGGGCCACCTGTGTTCCAGAGAAGCCTTGTACCCAGTGTGCACCTGGGACAGAGAGGCAGGTCACCAGGAAACCCACCTGAGACAGAGAAGCCAGGCATCAGGGAATTCACACAGAACAGAGGTTGGGAACCAAGGGGCCCACCTGGGACAGACAGGCTGAGCACCAGAGTGCCTACCTGGGGCATAGAGGCCAGGCAACGGGGCCAGATTGGTCAGAGAGGCTGGGCACCAGGAGGCACCTGTGGGACACAGAGGCTGGGCACCAGGGGGCTCACCTGGGATGCAGAGAAGCCGGGCACCTAGTGTCAACCTGGGACAGAGAGGCTGTGCACCAGGGAACCCACCAGGGACAGAGAGGTTGGGCACAAGGACGCCCTCCTTGGACAGAGAGGCCAGACACCAGGGGGCCCACCTGGGGCAGAGAGGCCTGCCACCCAGGAACCCACTTGATACAGAGAGGCCGGGTACAAGGGGGCCCACCTGGGATGGAGAGGCTGGGTACAAGGGGGCCCACCTGGGACAGAGAGGCTGGGCACCAGGGGTTCAGCTAGGACAGAGAGGCCTGGCACCAGGGGGTTCACCTGGGACACAGAGGCCGAGAGGCCAGGCACCAGGGAGCCTCCCTGGGGAAGAGAGGCCAGGCACCAGGGGGCCCAGCTGGGATCCAGAGAAACCAGGCACCCATTATCCACCTGGGATAGAGGCTGGGCACCAGGGCACCCACCTGGGGCAGAGAGACCCGGCACAACAGGGCCAACCTGGGTCATACCACTGGGACACCTGGGGGCCGACTTGGGGCAGAGAGGCCTGGTACCAGGCTGCCCACTTGGGATCCAGAGAAGCCAGGCACCCAGTGTCCACCTGGAAATGAGAGGCTGGGCACTACAGGGTTTACTTGGGCAGAGAGATTGTTTACCAGGGGACCCAACTGGGACAGAGGCCAGGCACCAGGTGGCCCACCTAGGGCAGAGAGGTCGGGCGCCAGTGGGCCCACCTGGATTAGAGAGGTCGGGCAACAGGGCGCCCACCTGGGATCCAGAGAAGCCAGGTACCCACTGTCCAACTGGGACAGAGAGGCTGGGCACTAGGGGGTTCACCTAGGACAGAGTCTGGGCACCAGGGTCCCCACCTTGAATATACTACTGGGGCACCAGGGGGCCCACCTGGGATTCAGAGAAGCCAGGTAACCAGTGTCCAACCTGGACAGAGAGCCTAGGCACCAGGGATCCCACCTCCGGGAGAGGGCTGGGCACTAGGAAGGTCACCTAGGAAACAGGGCCTGAGCACCAGGGGGCCCACCTGGGCTCCAGGGAAGCCAAGCACCCAGGAAGGGTCCGGTGTGGTTGCCCAGTTGGTGACCCGTTGGCCACCCACTCGCTGCGAAGTCGGCAGTTTGAACTCACCAGCCACGGGGGGAGAAAGCAGACTGCTCCCCTGAAGAGCGACAAACTCGGAGACCCACAGGGGCAGGTCCGCCCTGCCCGGCAGGGTAGCTGTGAGTCTGCGTCCACCGGGTGGCAGTGACGACTTCTCTCTCTGTCCGTCCGTCCATCCCTCTCCTGAGCGTGCGATGGGAGAGGGCTTCATCTTGGGGGGTGGTGCTGTACCTACCCCTCCCCCATCCTAACACCCGGAAGCCCCACCCCCTCCCACGCACATGCCCCATGACCTTTGACTTGACCCCTCCCCGCATCAGAGTTTGGGAGAGGCGGTCGGGTTAGCGTCTCTGAGATGCGCTTCACTGGGTCGCCCCTCCACTCACTCATGAACGAGCGACCCTCTGGGGGCCGCAGGCCGGCCGCCCCCTAGATGAGCAGAGGAGGTAAGCGGGGTTGGCTAAGGTCCGTACCATGGGGGAAACCCTGGGTGACGAGGCAGACTCTCACCTTGCAGCGGTACCACCGCCCATCTGCCACTTTCACCACTGCAGGACGTCAGGCCTACCTTCCCGGGATCCCTGCCAGCCCTCCCGTGTGGCTATAGCGCGCATAGGTACTGAGGGTGTACCAAATAAAGGTGGGGGTGCGGACCAGTGGCACTTGAGCCCCGCTTTCACCGAACCTGCAGAGGGCAGGAGCCAGGGGTTGCCGCCAGCCCTGGACCCACCTGCGGGAGGGGCGTGAGCAGCGGGCATGGGAGAGGCTGGGGCCAGGTGCATGGGGCGGGGAGTGAATGCACATGTGTGAGCAGGGTGCCGGAACGTGGTGGTGGTGGGGGGGGGTGAGCGGGTTAGTGTAAGCCCCACCCAGAAGCTTCTCCCTGAGCAGGAGGTGCCCTGCAGGCGCATAAACGCCTGACGGGACACTGGGCCCAGCACGATGGAGCGAGCGGGCCCTGGTGCTGTTGTGCATGAACCAGACAAGAACAACTCAGATTCTGGTAAAAGCAAAACAGTTTATTGGAAAGGGATCGGAAAGAAAGAGGAGACATGCGCAGGGACCAGTTCTCCAAGCAGAGAATGGTCCCGTTTGCTTACAGACTAGATTTTTTATGCGGTGGGCTAAACACCGGGGCTTTGCAGCTGTGCAAGCAGGCAGGAACAGAAGCAGAACTTGAGGTTAGCTTGAACATTCTTGGAATTTTTCCGGGATCAGGTTGGGCCGGCGGTTAATCCCTGATAAATGACGGGCAGGGGAGGCTTCAGGGAATTTCCATAGTTTGGTTACAAAATGGAAGCTGCCACAGAGAGGTTTCACTTAGGCTAACTATCACATTCCTCTCTGTTGTTACACCTGTGAATCTTCCAGGTGCAGTCACTCATACGACTTAGCACCAATAGCTTAACAGATTGGCCTCGGTCCTATACAAACTTCACCAATTTATTCATTAGCAGCCCGCAGTTAAACAATTAAAAGCAGAAGCAGTGGGTCTGCTAGGCTAGAGATTAAGGTGGTGGGTCAAGGAGACCAGTCCTTTTATTGGAACCAACCTTCCTGGTTCCTTCTGCCTTATCACTCACTCAATCTTTCTCTCACTAAGGCTAAGCTATTTTTGATTATTCCTGAGTGGTTGGCATAGAAACAACAGGTTTCCCCCAGAGTCATACAACGACCTCCTTGTTTGAGAAAACAGGAGGTCTAGTCCGCGTCTGTTCTGCAGTACTACTTCAGCTAGGGAATTGAGGGATATTTTTTTTTGGATCACTGACAGACTTTTTAAAATCCTGTAAATCATTATCAATTTGCTGACTTAAAATTTTATAATTTTCTTTTTTTTTTTTTGTATCCGCCAGGCTTCCCCAGGGTAGGATCCCTTGTGCTGGACAGGTTGGACAAGGTTGCTTCTGAGCGCCCCTTGGGGGCTGTTGGTCTGACAGGTCAGACCGTGGGAAGTTACTGACCTGATGGTTGAGGTTATGTTGGCCCCACAGAACTGCTGAGTGAGCAGGGTCAAGGAGGGTTTATGGCTAAGATGAGTGGCATCATGGAAGGCTTTCATGACTTTCCACTGGAACCTTTGTGGCAAGAGGAGCCTGTTGTCTTTCTCCCACCATCCTGCGTCTTCACTTGTTCCACTTCTTTTGGCGTGTAGTCTGAAAGAGGGAGCTGGTTTGGGGGAATTAGGGCATTTATGGAAGCTGAGGGGCAGGTGTCCAAGGCCGCCTTGTCAGCGGCTCGGTTGCCCACAGCGACTTTCAAGTCCCCCTTCTGGTGCCCTCGGCAGTGCACTACTGCCACTTCTCCAGGTTTTTGGACAGCTTCGAAGAGTGCCTTGATCTGGCTCCCATTCTTCATGGGGCTTCCCTGAGTGGTGAGATACCCTCTTTCCTGCCAGATAGAAGAGTGGGCATGGAGGACCAGAAACCCATATTTGGAGTCAGTCAAGAAAGTTAGTTTCTCCCCCTCTGCTAGTTCAAGGCCCCGGGTTAAGGCTACGCATTCAGCCGGCTGGGCTGAAGTTCCCGGAGGCAGGGGATTAGCTTCAGTGACTTGGTCGAGGGAGACAATGGCATAGGTTGCCTTGCACACTCCCTCAATCACAAAGCTGCTCCCATATGAGAACCACACACAGTCTGCAAGCGCCAGCGGTTGGTCTTTGAGGTCTGGTCGTGGCAGGTTATTAGTAGACAGCAGCTCAGAGCAGGAATGAAGGGGTGGAGTGTCTTCCCCTGGATCAGGGAGCAGTGTGGCTGGATTGAGTGTGCTACAAGTCTGGATAGTGACATCAGGGTTTTCTATAAGAAGAACCCTGATAGGCGGCTATCAGAAAGGCAGTTAGAGCCGTCAGCTTGTAGCACTTGGGAGATCCTATGCTTAGTTAGGACCGCTAACGCTCCTCCTATGGTGATCTTTATTGCCTCTTGGACCAAGGGGGCCACGGCATCTGTTGCTCGTAGACAAGGTGGCCAGCCTGCTGAGGTAGGATCTAACCTCTTCGACAGGTAGGCCACTGGCTGAAGCTGAGGTCCTAGCTTCTGGACCAGCACCCCCAGAGCTACCCCCCTTTTCTCGTAAGCATACTTCTTTGCAGGGTCTGGGAGACCCAGCACTGGAGCTTCAAGCAGAAGAGTCTTAAGGTGGTTTACTGCTTTCCTCTGTTCTCTGCTGCACAGTAGGGGCTCTAGATCACTCCTTCCTTTCAGGCTCTCATAGAGGGGTTTTGCCAGGAGTCCGTAGTTAGGAATCCAGATTATTCAAAACCCTGTGAGGCCTAGAAATGCCCGCAGTTGCTTCCGCGTTTCCGGCTCAGGCAGCTCTACAATTGCCCTTACTCATTCTGAGGAGAGCCCTTTCTTTCCTTTTGATAAAACTAGTCCCAGGTAGGTTACCTCCTGTTGCACTAGCTTGGCCTTGTCCCTGGAGACTTTGTAACCTCTTGCTGCCAAGAAGTTTAGAACGTGTCCTGAATGGGCAATGGACTGTTCCCAAGTGGCCGAGCAGATGAGGAGGTCGCCTACATACTGTAGGACCGTGCCCCCTTCCAGAGTAAGGCCAGCTAGGTCCTGGCTCAGGGCTTGTCTGAACAAATGGGCGCTGTCTCTGAAACCCATTGGCAAGACGGCCCAACTGAGTTGCTGTGACTGCCCTTGTTCTAACTTCCATTCAAAGGCAAAAAGAAACTGGCGCTGTTTGTCCAACAGAATGCAGAAAAAGACATCCTTTAAGTCCAGGACACTATACCACTGTGTGGAGCTAGGGATTTCCCCTAGGAGGGTATAGGGGTTTGGCACTACTGGGTGCAGTGGGATCACTGCTTCATTTATTACCCCGAGTTCTTGGACCAGCCGATAAGACCCATCTTTCTTTTTAGCTGGTAATCCTGGAGGAGTACACTGAGATACTGTGGCCAATTACAAAGGGAGCTAACAGGGACCATAAGTGCATGTTGGAGAAACTTACTAATAAGGGGTTGGAACCCTTTGATGGCTTCAGGTTTCAAAGGATACTGTCACTGATGGGAAGACTGGGTAGGATCTTTTAGGAAAATCTTGACAGGGGTAGCATACTTAGCTTTGCTGCGGACTCTTGTGTCCCAAACTTCAGGAGTTATGGCTTATTCCCATGGTTCCTGTGGGGAAATCTGTGGCTCCTCCACTGTGAGGGACATATGGAAAGCTGCAGAGGGACGAAGATGAGGCCTGATGACTATGCAGGTGTGTACCTTGGACAGTCTATCTCGGCCTAGGAGAGGAGCTGGACATTCAGGGATTCCTAGGAAGCTATGAGAAGAATGGAAGTTATCCCATAGGCACCGGAGAGGTTCAGTAAAATGTTTAACTACAGGTTTTCCTGACAGTCCCAGGATGGAGCAGGTGCAGGGTACCAGGAGTCCAGGGGGAGGAAATAAGGAGAGAAAAGGTGGCCCCAGTATCTAAAAGGAAATTCACTCACCTTCCTGCCACATTGATGCTCACCCTAGGCTCCAGACCAGTAACAGCTATCTCTTGCTGCTGGGCCGTTCGGACTCGGCACCTTCAATCCTCCCCAACCTCCGTTATCAGCTGCAGGCTGACCTGTGGGAGTCTCTCCTCCAGGTTTTTGGCCTTAGGACCGAGGCCAGCCCAGTGGCCCATCTCCTTGCAATGGAAACATGGAGTCCGAGAAGGCTTGTTCCGATTACGGCAGTTCCTAGCCTAATGACCCAGTTGCTGTCAAATGTAGGACTTGATACCTGGTTCAAAGGTCTGAGAAACCTGGGAGGCATTCAAGGGACATCGGTTATTCAGTGCAGCCAATAACTGGGCATGCCTAATGTCCTTCCTTTCCTCCTTCCCCTGTGCTGGAGCCTCCCCTTCCTGCTCCCTATGTAAAAGGCCGTATTAGCACAAGCAACCATCTCCTCTAGGGTAGCGCCTTCAGGTTTCTGCACTAGTTTTTGCAGTTCCTTGCGAATGTCTGGTGCAGTCTGTGTGAGAAACTTATCCCTGAGTAAGACTTGTCCCTCAGAGGATTCTATATCTATAGCAGTATGATTCTTCAGGGCCTCCTTTAGCCACTCTAAAAATCTTACAGGAGACTCTGCAGGTCCCTGGTGAATCGCTGTCACCTTGGCATAATTAATGGCCTTTTGCCTACCTGACTTCAGTCCACTTGTGATGCACACCAGGAAATGTTTCCATGCCCACTTGTCCTGAGGCTCACTGTGATTCCACGCAGGGTCTGTTAAAGGTACAGCAGTTTCCCCTACAGGGTACTTTTCATTCATCACATGTAACTCCTCTGCAAACTTCCTAGCACCTTTGAGCACTCGTTCTTTCTCAAATTCTGACATGGTCTGTCCCAGTCTGTCCAAGTATGACCATTACATCTTTCCAGGTTAGATCCTAGGCTCGGGTGAGGTGCTGGAAGTGTTCTATGTATTGTTCGGGTTTGTTAGAATAACTGCCCAAATCATTTTTAATTTGCTTGAGTTCAATTAGAGTGAAAGGCTTGTAAATTGCCGGGGGACCAAATTCCCCTGCTGCCTCTACTACAGGTAGAATACTCAGGGCTGTTTCAGGGTTGGGGTAATAGTTGCCCCTAAGTCCAGGGTCCCTTAGGGGGTCCTGGGTGCACTGGGAACGAAGATCTTTGCTGCTCCTCAAAAGGAAAAATGCTTTAACATATGGGATCTCCACCCATCTCCCCATCGTTCCACAAAAATGCTCTAGCTGGTTCAGAGTTGGAAGGGAAAGTGTACCATTGGCTGGCCACGATTCTCCTTTCTCTAAAAGATACTGTGGCCAAATAGTCGCAAAATGTAATCAGCTTCTGTTTGTACAGCCTTTCCGGATCAAATCTATCCCAATTGGACAGGGTAGAGCCAAGGGGGCAAGTCCTGGGTATTGAGCTGGTGAGTCCCATCTAGAAAACACAAAACAAGGTGGCTATTGAGAGCTTGATGCCTCAAGGTCAATAACCGCAGCTTCAGAGCACACGTCTGGAATGCCGTGAATCTGAGGCCTCAGGCGGTGCCCCCGCCGAGGAAAGGGGTCAAAGACCAGTCGCTACAGCCAACATTGTGGTCCAACCGTTTTCTAGACCACAAGCTAGGAGGGCCATTGCTTGGTGTGTCCCCATGGCTTTCAAAGACGCCTGCTGACAGGAGCAGACTCTCAGATCTCTGAAGGGAAGTGATGTCTATCTGGCAGCTCGGGGAACCTTTAGGGAAATTGGAATTTCTGGCTGGAACATCATGGAGAGGAGCTATATTAAGAGCTGTCTCAAGAGGCAGCATCCACTGAAAGGTGAAAGTTAATGGTTCCTCAGGCTCGGCTTCCAAACACCTTTGGCCTAGGCCTGGGCAACGGAAAACCAGCCGGTAGCAAGGAACAAACCCACACTGGTAGAACACTAAAGCAGCTTGTTTGAAAAACCAGGAGAAAGGTAAATGAAATGGACGGAGGGGGGGTGAGGGGGAGGAAATATTTGGGTCCCGGAACTAGAGCAAGGGTTAACTTCCAGGCTCTAAGCAACCAGCTACCTAAGCACCGCCCTTCCATGTGTGTGGAGCAGTGGGCGCCATCTTGGCAGGATCGTGTGCTCATTTGTCCTGAAGTCAAGTTGGTGGACCACCGGTGGCACCAAGCTGCCAGTGAACGGAGACTCACGTGGTCGGGAAAATGGTGGCCACAGCTTGCGGCCTTGCTGAAAGCCTGCATGGGGCCAGCCACCAGAGCCAGAATCCTGCAGAAACAACAGGGTTTACACGGGCACATCCAGCTGGCCAGAGCAAAAAACATACCACTGAGACTGGAAAAGGCTTTGAGAATTGCAATCCTCCCACCCTGCAGGCAACAGCATCCCAGCTCCCTCCCAGAAATCCAGCCTGGAAAAGGCAGGCAAGTTCCCCGGGAAGGCAGGCACAGAGAGGCAGACGTAAATACCCGAACACCAGCAAGAATAGGCGAAAAGACGGACACAAAAGGATGGGGCTGTGGCAATACATAACGATTGTTCCCTTGAGCCATCCGCCTCCAAGGTATTGTTGGTGGAGTTCAGCCTGGCTTTCTTTCCGGCTATGTGCTGTCTCCCATCTCCTGAGGGTAGTGAGGCGAAGAGTCCAGAAGGTGCCCGAAACCTGTGAGACCAGGATGGGAGGGCCTGCTCCCGGAGGCAGCTTACCTTATATATCTGAGTCACAGCACCACGTATGTTAGATCTCTCTGGGGATAGATATACCTCAGATCTTGGCTCCGCACAAGAAAGAATTCATGCTGAAGCCTGGTTTGTGAGCCAAGTGAGTTTTATGAGCGTTAGAAGTTTCAGGTTTACACAGGCACTCACAGGGCTCCTCCCGAATGTGCAGCCTGCCTGGAAGCTGCTTCCAGGGTCACGCGGTGGACTCCGGGCTCCTGCCTTTTCAGTCATTCCACAAGAGGCGTGGTAGACGACTCCTGGTCGGCCCCATTGGCTGAATTGAAAGGTGGGCCAATCCAGGTACAGCGCCCACCCATGCGTACCTAGCAGGAAACCTGAACCTCTGAGCATGTGCAGTGTGCCACTCCTTTGTTTCCGTAGCTTGGCCCTCTGGACATGCGTTAATGGACGTCCCAGCGCCTATGCTGGACTACCTAGCAATTACACTTTGGAACCGCTTTTCCCGGTCCAACTTTTCACACCCGAGTTCATTTTTATGGCTGGTAGGATTTCCCCCGTTCCCATAGGTCATAAGCGACATACATCTAATTCAAAGGTTGGCGCTAGCACAGTGGGTGCGCTGGTGTTCATGACAATGCTGGTTGTAAAGTCTGTCAGGGTCCAAATGTACTGTTGTGGTTGGTGGGGATTGGTGCCAACCTGGTGCCACACAGTAGGATTGGTGTAATTGAGGCAGCTTTTGCAGCTTTACCTTGAGCGGGTTGTCCATTTTCTGTATGGTCCATTGCTTGGTGACGTGCCCCACCATGGTTTTTTTACTTGGGTGAAGTGGATCCATGACAACTTGCCTGCAACTTTTACCGCAGTGGGAGTGGTAAGAATTACTTGGTACGGCCCAGTCCACCTTGGCTCGAGTGCTTGGGTCTTGTGCCGCTTGACCCAGGCCCAGTCGCCTGGGGTTAGGTCATGGAAGGGTGCCGATCCATGCGACTGCTCCGACCCGGGATTTTCTGCGGTGTCTGGATGGTGGAGGCGGTGCAACAAGGTGTTGTTAGTGCTGCAGACTTCCTGCACAGCCTGTATAGACTTTTAAAAGTTTAATATTAGTGAGGTGAGCCAACTGCTCCATCCCAACCATAATTTCATAAGGCGCAAGGTTTTAAAGGTATAGGGTGCAACAGACACATTAAAGCAAAAGGAAAAAGCTTTACCCAGTTCTTGCCTGTTTATATGCATAATTTAGTTAGTAATTTCTTTAAGGTTTTATTCATTTTTTAACTTGACCTGAACTTTGCGGCCGATAGGCACAATGAAGTTTTTAATTAATACATAAAACTATACTTATAATTTTAGGAATTTGTGTTATGAAGGCAGGGCCATTATCAGAGCCAATGCACAAAGGAATGGCAAATCTAGGGAGGATCTTAGTTAATAGCAGTTTGAATACCATGGTGGCTGTTTCTGCTTTGGTTGGGAAAGCTTCTGTTTAACCAGAAATCGTGTCTACAAAGACCAGCAAATATTTATAACTATACAGTCCTGTTTTTACCTCGGTGAAGTTTACTTCCCAGTATTGGCCCGGGGAATGTCCTCGTGCCCGTGGCTGGGTGGCTGATGTGTCCTGTGAGGGTTGTTTACCTGGGCACAGGTGAGGCACTTTTTGGCCTCCGCCTAAGTCAGGATGATAAGTTCTGCCTTTAGGGCTGATGTCCCCCGGGGCAGGGAGGTGGACCACAATACCTCAGTTTCCGTGGTTACCACAGCTCCCGCTTGCCGGACACCATCCTTTACAAAGCTGCTGCCATCTGAGAAAAAGCTCCAGGTCTGCAGACGTCAGGGCTACACCAGTTAAGTCTGGTCGGATGTTGGAGATGGTTTCCAAAATTTCCACACAGTTGTGGATTGGCTCTTCCCCTTCCTCGTCCGGCAGCAGGGTTGCGGGGTTGAGGATAGCTCTTTTAGAGAACTGGACGCTAGGTGGATTGAGCAGCAGTTCCTGGGATTGGAGCACGCGGGCATTGGTCATCCAGCGGGCAGGAGGACTTTTCAGCAGACTTTCGACCGAATGCCCTCCTGTGACTAATGTCCTGGCCCAGCGTGAGCTGCGAGGCCTCCTTTACCAGCACTGCAGTGGCCGCTACAGCACTATGCATCCTGGCCATCGGTGGCAACTGGGTCCAGCTCTGTAGAAATGTGCGCCACAAGTCTTCTCCTCGGCGCCAGGCGTTGCTACCCCCTTCTGCTACAAATGGTTTTTTTGCAGGCGTGGAAGAGCCAAGGCTGGGGCTGACAAGAGAGAGGGCCTCTTTTAGCCGCTTAAAAATGGCCTCCCGCTTTGGAGTTTTTGTTACTTCCTGTCCTTCTCCTTTGGTGTTTTCATACAGAGACTTGGCGATTTCTGCAAAACCAAGTATTCATAGGCAGCAATGTCCAACAGCACTCAGGAACTCACACACCTTTTGCTTAGTTTCCGGGAAGGGTGTTTGCAGGACTGCATTAACTCTGCTGGCAGACAATTTTCTTTGCCCCACCTGGAGCCGATAACCCAAGTATGTAGCTGTTGTCACACACAGCTGTGCCTTTTTTTTTTTTTTTTGCTGATACACGGTACCCCAGGGAGGCCAGGTGCTGCAGTAGGTTTTCAGTGGCCACCTGGCAAGTATTCTTCTCAGCTGCGGCTAGCAGAAGGTCATCTACATATTGCAGCAAAGTTACTTGGGGATGTTTACCTTTGAATTCCTAGAGGTCCTGGTTCATTGCCTCCCCACAGAGGGTGGGAGAGGTTCTGAACCCGTGCTTCAATCGAGTCCAGGTTAATTGTCGCATAAAAGTTTAGCACTGGCGTCCAGTAAGAAGTTTACCAGGTGGCCCCCTACATTTAAGGTCAGCCCGGGCTCCTGGGCTTCTGGAGCACCGACAGCCCTAGGCATCACCCCGGGTAAGTAAGACTGGAACTTTCCCGATATCTTTCTGTAGTTTTTCCGGGCAGTACTTTCTCCAATGTCACAGGCGCTTGCAATAAGCGCATTGAACTTTTTGGAGCCGGACTTTATGGTGATCTGGCCTGTTTCTGCTCTGCTCCTTACAGGATCATGGTTTTTAGTTTCTTTCTTTTTCTTGAAAGGCAGCCACCATGACTTTAGCCATCTGTGTAGCAGTTACTGGTGGATCCTCCTGTTGTTCTAAACTTTTTGGGTTATCTCTGTCAATTCACTAAGATTTACCCCCTCAAACCCGTCAAGCTTTTGAAGCTTTATTTCAGATGTCTGGGGCTGACTGAGCTACAAAAGCTATATTAATGGCCCAGCAGTTCTCAGGGACCTCTGGATAAATTGGGGTGTGCAGCCTGTAAGCCTCCATGAGGTGTTCAAGAAAAGAAAAGCGGCTGGCGACTCACCTGTAGCTTTCTGCACTGTCTCCCTTACCTTAGACAGATTAATGGGCTTTGTTTTTTAGCAGCCCCACAGAGGCCCTGCAACAGAAACTGGTGATAACCTTGTTAGGGTTTCCCTGCCCTGTGAATCCTTGGGGTCCCACGACGGGCTCCAGTTTGGAAACAAGGATTTTTGCAAAAGCAGGGCAGCCACTGGCTGTTCGTCTGCTGTGAGTAGAATCTTATGGGTTTCCCTCTGGATTCTTTCCCATTCTTATGCCATTAAGAGAACCTGTAAAAGTTGCTGACAACATCCCAAGTGAGTTGGTGGATATGGAAAACGGTTTCCAATAAGGAAATTAATCCCTGGGGTTTATCAGAGAAGGATGGGCTCTGTTGTTTTCCAATTATACAGGTCCCTGGTAGAAAAGGGGACATAAACCATGAAAGGGTCCACCCCTGGTGGAGGAACAGTTTGTCTCAAGGGAAAACTACCGACCGGTACTTCAGCAGGCTTGCCCTGTTCGCCCGCTGTCTCAGCATATACTCCCCCTCCCCCCAGGTGTGGGGAGGACTGACTGGGGCAGCAGCTTCCATAGTGCCAGGTGCTGGGCTCGCTCTGGCAGACGGGTATGGAGGAGGCAGAGGTGGGGGCCCGGCAGCTTCAAGGAGGGGCTCAGGTTGGAGGAAGGGTTTCAAGCTCCCCTTCAGCACTCTGGAGGACAGGGTCAAGTCGCTGAGGTTTCTTGTTTTTGATCTGAGTCTCCTTTTCCACTGCCACTAGGATTAGAGGCCATGTCAATCCACACATCTATGTGTAGGGGATTTGGTCTGGATGACCTGGTTTTCTGTAGACATATTTCCACACCTGGTATAAAAGAGATAGGGAAAAGGTGCCCTCCGAGGGCCAATCGGGCACCTCTGCAACCCAATCTGTCTCACAAAAGGTCCTGAGATGAGAAGACTTTGTTTTGAAACCATAACTTGACGTAGATCTTTTAGAAAAGTCAGATAAATTATTTAAAAGGCAGTGGAGTGGGGTTGACTGTGTCTGTCCCATGGTTCCGCTTCACCTGTTGAAAATCAAACAATCATGGAAGACAAATGGGAACGTGAGCAAGCAACACACAGCCGAAAACAATAGACAAGAAACAGGAGACTTACACATATAAGGAAAACAACAATATGCCCTCAATAAGGCATCAGTTTAAAGATACAGGAGGCTGCAGAGACGTCTCTCTGGCCCCCTGGGAGTGTCCTAAATTTGCGTCCAACCGAGCCTAACCTCCCAGCCCAGAGCGTGCACACCAACCTGTTAGCGCTCTGGACAGGCCCTGACAATGAGCGGAGGAATGTCTCTCCGAGGCCTTCCCCTAGTTGCGGCACTGGCTGAGGAGAACACCTGTTCCCGGGGTCTCGCTTGTCCCACTAATGTACAATCTGGTCACCAAATCTCGGTGGAACCTCCAAATGTTGTACATGAACCGAACAAGAACAACTCAGATTCTGGTAAAAAGCCAAACAGTTTATTGGAAAGGGATAGGAAAGAAAGAAAGGAGACCTGCACAGGGACCAGTCTCTGAGCAGAGAATGGTCTCGTTTGCTTACAGACAGATTTTTATGGGGCGGGGTAAACACTGGGGCTTTGCAGCTGTGCAAGCAAGCAGGAACAGAAACAGAACTTGGGGTTAGCTTTAACACGGAATTTTTCCAGGATCAGGGTGGGCCGGCTGTTAATCCCTGATAAATGATGAGAAGGGGAGACCGGGGAATTTCCACAGCTGGGTTACAAAATGGAAGCTACTACAGAATGGTTTCACTCAGGCTAAGTATAACAGTGCTGCCGGCACCTGCCAGTCAGTGTCCCGGCTGCTTCTGGACGTCCTGGTGGCGGGGACGGCTCATTAATGGCTGCCTTTCTCCAGCAGCCCCCACGCAGGGTCTGGTCACCCTCATCCTGTGGGTCTTCCCAGGATGCCTTGCCTGGTGTCCCTCCCCCAGCAGGGACCCCCACGCTGGTCCCAGGGCCTCCTGAGGTCTGGGGCTGAGGAGGAAGCAAGGTGGAGGACTCCTGGACTTACTGGAAAGGGTATCTGTGTCATGGTGGTGGTGGTGGTGGGGGGGGGGTTTGAACAGAATGCTCCCCTCTACCCCTAAACTGCACCCCAACTTTCCTGAGTCGTCACTCCCGCAGATGGACTGTTCCAGGCACTTCCCTCAGCGCTGGCAGCTGCACATGAACACAGCACACACCCCTCTTACCCATGTGTGTACATATACTAGGACACACGTACACAGCACAGACCACAGTGTGTGCACACAGGTACCCACACCACATGCTACACACACACACGTGCGTACATTCTCAGGCTAGTGTGTTCTGCAGACCCCCGTTGCAGATGGTCCTGCACCTGAGCAGTCTGGGGCCGATTGCATGGGAAGACCTCATGGGACCCCCAACACAAACCTCGTGGGAGAATGAGATGGTTTTGAGGGCAGCAGCTCACTGACAGCAATGACTGAAGCTGTGGGGGTTGTGGGGAGGGGGTGGAGCTGCAGGGATGGGAGGACCCCATGTGGCGCCTCTCAGGGCTGGGAACCCTGACACCAGGCCTGCCCAGGGACCTTCCCCACCAGACAACATGCCCTTCCAAATAGGGTGTCTCGGATGTTCCTTGTACTGTTACATCCAGAAGTTCTGCCAAGATCCGGCTAAACCAAGACCTCGCCGCCACGCAGTCCTTTCCAGTCCACAGAGCAGAGCTGCCCCTGGGGGCTCCCGAAGCTGTCAGCGTTTATGGGAGCAGACAGTCTGCTCTTTCTGTCAAGAAGTGAATGCATAGGTAGATATGCAGATAGATAGATGAACACACTGCATTGAGTGGATGCCGACTCAGTGACCCTGCAGGACAGGGCAGAGCTGCCCCTGTGGGTGTCCCAGCCTGTCAGTCTTACAAGAACAGACAGTCTGGTCTTTCTCCTGAGGAGCTAATGGCTAGATAGATATGTAGGTAGATAAACTAACTGCCATCGGATGCTAACTCACAGTGACCCTGCAGGACAGGGCAGAGCTGCCCCTGTGGGTGTCCCAGACTGTCAGTCTTTACCGGAACAGTCTGGTCTTTCTCCGGTGTAGCAGCTGGTGGGTTTGAACTGCTACCAGGAAGCTCAGCAGTTCATACGCACCAGCTGCTCTGAGGGAGAAAGAGAGGCTGTCAGCTCCCATAAACACTGATGGCCTGGGAAGCCCAGGGGCAGCTCTGCAGGGTCACTGAGTCAGAATTGACTTGATGATACTGTTTTGATTGGGGGTGGGGTTTCTTTGGTCAAAAAGGCCCTCTACTTCAGAAGAAGTAAAGATTGCAGGCCAGATTGTGAGCTGGGCTCTGCTGCTGGCAAGGGCCCCCACCCTTTGGCCTTCTCTACTCTTTCAGTGACAGTAGACAGTGTTCATGACCAAACAACAAGAGAACCCAGGCCATAGAAATGAATTATCCGGAGTGAGAAGAATATTTGGCCAAGAACTAAAACCCCTGATTCTAAAGATGGTGTGGCATAGTTGGGCACGCATTGTGCTATGAACATGAAGGGCAGCAGTTGAAGCCCACCGGCCACCTGCAGGCGAAAGATGAGGCTGTCTGCTCTCGTAAAGATTGACGGCCCCAAGCACCCTGTGCAGGGGCCCTGTGTGTGAGAACCGGCCTGGTGGCAGTGGGTTTGCTCGTGGACAGAAAGGGCTCCTGTGATCTTTGGGTTTCTGAAGCCTGGCCCTGTGAGGTCAGAAAGGAGCTCAACACCTGCTTGGAAAGTGGCCACAAGGCCTTGAGGCAAAAGCTGGGAAAGAAAGTTGGAAACATGACAAGCATCCAAGTGCGCCGTGTGGGGAAGGACAGAATCGTGGGTGGGTGAATGGGACAAACCAAGATGGAGAACAAGCAGCTTTGACATTCAGTCCACACTGGAGGGAGGAGCGCAGTGGGTACCCCTGGCCCTGAACTAATTGGGAAAAGGAAGGGGAACAGTCAAGGGACCCTGTTTGAAGTGACCAGGTGAGAGAGGAGATGTGTGGAAAGCACACGAGGCAGTTATGAGCACCAGCTGGCCACAGCGTGGGCCTGGAGTGGGCCCTTATACATGTGTTACACCTGCACCATCCGTGTTCTCACATCATGTGAGACGTGCATAGGGGACGGCTGTGAGGGCAAGAAGCCACTCTGGAAGCTCACAGCAGGAGCATGGGGTGGGGTCCATTATGTGTGTATTACACCTGCTGCACACGTGCTCACCCCCATGAAGGGGCGTCTGTGAGGACAAGAAACCACTCCTGGGAGCAAGGTCACAGAGTGCGTGGGGACAGCACTCCCCCAACCCCACCTGGTTCCTGAAGCCACATGAAAGAAACACCCAGGGGCCCTCAGAGAGCACGTGAGGAGACTGTGAGGAGCTGAGCACATGCCCAGCTCACAGTCCCACGAATAGGACTACTGTCCTTGGGACCACATGCCTGTGAGGAGGATAGGCGGGTGCTTGCTGTGGGGGGTCCACACGGGCCTGGATCAGCTTCCCCTGGCCTCCCTGGCATGCCCCCCCCAAGCCATCGCATTTGCCCTGAGGACCCCATCGCAGATGGTTCCGTGTGTGAACGGTCAGTAACTTAGGCACATCTTTGGGGAGATGGTCCACAGGTGTAGGGTTGGGTCCCCTGGGGTCCATGGGTATGATGCTTTGTCTACCCCGGCTACCTCTGTCTAGGGGGCTTGCAGGGCACCACAGAGCATGTGGACGGCTCTCAGGGCCTGCGGACCTACGGGATGTGCATGTGCACCAGGCTGTCTGGAAAGGTCTGAGGGCCTTGGAATCCTGCTGAGAAAACGTCAAAATATACACACACTACAATTCCAGGGCAAGGATGCTCTCTGCAGTGATCCCTGGAAGCCCAGCAGGCTCCCCGAGGACTTGCTGCTTCTACTCTGATCTCACCAAGTGTCGACAGGACGTAACATGGCTGCCCAGAGGGGTGGTGACAAACGGGGAAAGGACCGGTGGTGCAGGAACAGTGTTGGCCAGGTGTCAGCCCACCCTGGATGTCAGCAGGCCAGGAGCTTGTCATTGAGCTGTGTGACGGCACTGACAACACTGTTGGCCCCAATGAAGTCACCCGCGGTGATGTGGGTGCCGGGCCCTGGGCACTGCTCAAGGACTCAGAAGCCCAGGCAGGGCAGGTCAGGCAACGTTATGGTCTCCAGGGACTGGGAGGGAAACACCAACACGTAGCCCAGGTTCTCCATCAGGCTGGTGCCAGCCCGACACAGCCTATCTGGAACAGTGCAGAGGGTGCAGGTGGGGGCGGGGGCAGACGGCTCACATCCCACACCTCCATCCCTGCTTCCACACCCCCCCATCCCAGTCCACATCTTAGGGGGGTGGGGTGGAGTGGGGTGGGGTGGGGGGGGGGAGGAGAGGAGGCAGTTTTGAACATAGGCTGCACAATCCTCACAGGCTCAGCTGGAACTGACTTGGGTTTTGTGAGCAGGATCTGTGGCGAAATGATTAAGCACCAGCCAGAAGGTCAGAGGTTCAAACTCGGCATCTGTGGGAGAATGAGCTGGTCCTCTGCTCTTGAGAATATCAGAGCAAAATCCCGCGGGCATTGAATGGATGCCGACTGACAGTGAGCTTGCAGGACAGGGCAGAGCTTCCCTGTGGGTTTCCCAGGCTGTCCGTCTTTACAGGAGCAGAGGGTCTGGCTCCCAAGGAGCAAATGGATAGGTAGATACATAGATGATATATAAACCCACTGACAGATGTTGACTCAGTGACCCTGCAAGACAGCAAAACTGCCCATGTGGGTTTCCTAGGTTGTCAGTTTATGGGAGCAGACAGCCTGGTCTTTTTCCTCCGGGAGCGGCTGGTAGGTTTGAACTGCTGACCTTTGGGTGAGCAGCCCAAGGTGTAACCCACTGTGTGCATGACCTGAAGTTCTCCCTTATAGCAAATAGTTCTGTTGGGTTTCATACATTCACCACCCAGCAACATCACCACCTTTATCTTGTCCCCACATTCTCAATGTTCTTTCCCTGGCCCACCTGTGCATGCACGCACACACCCTTGGAACTACCTGGGGGCTGCCACTCTTAATGGTATCTAGGTATCGGATGAATTCCCTGCTCTGGCTGGTCACAGTTCTGGGTGTCTGCTGAGTCTGGGTCATCGTATGACATCACCACCTGGCTGCCACAAGCCCACAGCTGTCAAAGAGTGGGCACCTCTTGGGGGCAGAGGTGGGAGGAGGAAGCTGGAGGCTGCCTGCTGACACTGCCCACTGCCAGGGCCAGACAGTGACCACCTGTCTTCAGAGGTAGACTCACTCTGAGGGGCCCCCATCATGCAGGCAGGAGCTATCAGAACCAGTGCAAATCACACATTAAAGGTCATTAATGGCCCTCTAAGTTCTCTGTCCCCAACCCCTCTGACCCCCTGAGCAGTAACCTCACTCCCTCATCCAAGAACTGTTCGGTGACCCCTGATGGTACTAACAACCAGCATGTTAGTGGCCAGAGGGCTGGACGTTCATGTGCACCCATGTGTACATTGAAAGGAAAAAAGGCTGGCTGCTTCAGACATAGTCGATGGAAACCCTGTTGGCATGCAGTTCTGCACTGATGCACATGGGAGCGCTGTTGGGAGCTGGAGCCAGCAACCCGCTGCCATGGCTGCCTGGTGGAGTAGTGCTCACTACTGGCTGCTTACCTTGAGGCCAGCAGTTCAAAACCGCCAGCTGTGCTGTCTGTGTAAAGACTGACAGCCTCGGGACCCCACTCTAGAGTAGGGTGGCTCTGCTCAGGGTTCTAACAGTGTCCACAGAGCCAGTGTGACCCAGACTGACCCCATGCAGGGTTCAAACCCTGTCCACAGAGCCGGTGTGACCCAGACTGCCCCCATACAGGCCTCTAACCTTGCCCATGGAGCCACTGTGACAGAGACTCATCCCATGCAGGGTTCAAACCCTGTCCACACAGCCGGTGTGTTCTAGACTGACACCATGCAGGATTCTAACCCTGTCCACAGTGCCAGGGTGACCCAGACTGACCCCCCCCATGCACGGTTCTAACCCAGTCCACATAGCCAGTGTGACCCAGACTGACCCCATGCAGGCCTCTTACCCTGACCACAGAGGCACTGTGACTCAGACTGACTCCATGCAGGATTCTAACCCTGTCCACAGAGCCAGTGTGACCCAGACTTACCACATGTATGGTTCTAACGCTGTCGAAGCCAGAGTGACCCAGTCTGACCCCATGCAGGATTCTAACACTTTCCACAGATGTCGGTGTAACCCAGACTGACCCCATGCAGGTCTCTAATCCTGTCCTTGGAGCCAGTGTGAGCCACACTGACCACATGCAGGATTCTAACCCTGTCCACAGAGCCAGTGTGACGCAGAATGACCCCATGCAGGCCTCTAATCCTGTCGACTGAGCCAGACTGACCCCATGCAGACCTCTAACCCTGTCCACAGAGCCAGTGTGACCCAGACTGACCCAATGCAGGCCTCTAACCTGTCCACAGAGCCAGTGTGACCCAGACTGAACCCATGCCGGGTTCTAATGCTGTCCAGAGAACCAGTGTGATCCAGACTGAGCCCATGCAGGGTTCAATCCCTGTCCACAGAGCCGGTGTGACCCAGACTGACCCCATGCAGGCCTCTAAACCACCCCATGCAGGATTCTAACCCTGTCCATTGAGCCACAGTGCCCCATACTGACCCCATGCAATGGTCTAACCCTGTCCACAGATCCAGTGTGACCCCACGCGGGGTTTTGACCCTGTCCATGGAGCCAGAGTGACTCAGACTGACCCCATGCAGGATTCTAACCCTGTCCACAGAGCCAGGGTGACAAAGAATGACCTCATGCAGGCCTCTAACCCTGTCCACAGAGCCAGTGTGACCCAGATGGACCCCTGCAGGATGCTAACCCAGTCCAGCGAGCCAGTATGACCCAGACTGATACCATGCTGGCCTCTAACCTGTCCACAGAGCCAGTGTGACCCAGATTGACCAGATACAGGCCTCTAACCCTGTCCACAGAGCCAGTGTGACCCAGACTGACCCCATGCAGGCCTCTAACCCTGTCCACGGAGCCAGTGTGACCCAGTGTGACCCAGACTGACCCCATACAGGGTTCAATCCCTGTCCACAGAGCCAGAGTGCCCCATACTGACCCCATGCAGTGTTCTAACCCTGTCCACAGGGTCTGTCAGACCCAGACTAACCCCATGCAGGCCTCTTACCCTGTCCACAGAGCCAGAGGACCCAGACTGACCACATGCAGGGTTCTATCCTGGTACACAGTGCCAGTGTGACCAAGACTGACCCCATGCAGGGTTCTAAACCTGTCCACAGAGCCAGTGTGACCCAGACTGACCCCATGCAGGATTCTAACACTTTCCACAGAGCCAGAGTAACCCAGACAGACCCCACGCAGGGCTCGAACTCTGTCCATGGAGCCAGAGTGACCCAGACTGACCCCATGCAGGGTTGTAACCCTGTCCATGGAGCCAGAGTGACCCAGTCTGACCCCATGCAGGGTTCAAACCCTGTCCACAGATGTCGGTGTGATCCCGACTGACCCCATGCAGGTCTCTAATCCTGTCCTTGGAGCCAGTGTGAGCCACACTGAGCACATGCAGGATTCTAACCCTGTCCACAGAGCCAGTGTGACGCAGAATGACCCCATGCTGGCCTCTAACCCTGTGCACTGAGCCAGCCAGAGTGACCCAGACTGACCCCATGCAGGCCTTTATCCCTGTCCACAGATCCAGTGGGACCCAGACTGACCCCGTGCAGGCCTCTAACACTGTCCACAGAGTCAGTGTAACCCAGACTGACCAGATGCAGGCCACTAACCCTGTCCAGAAAGCCAGTGTGACCCAGACTGACCGCATTCAGTATTCTAACCCAGTCCATTGAGCCACAGTGACCCAGAATGACCCCATGCAGGAATCTCACCCTGTCCACACAGCCAGTGTGACCCAGACTGACCCCATGAAGGGTTCAAATCCTGTCCACAGAGCCGGTGTGAGCCACACTGATGGCATGCAGGCCTCTAACCCTGCCCATGGAGCCAGTGTGACCGAGACTTATCCAATGCAAGGTTCAAACCCTGTCCATAGATCCGGTGTGTCCTAGACTGACCCCATGCTGGATTCTAACCTTGTCCACAGAACCAGAGTATCCCAGACTGACCCGATGCAGTATTCTAACCCTGTCCACAGAGCCAGTGTAATCCAGACTGATCCCATTCAGGCCAACCCTGTCCATATAGCCAGTGTGACCCAGACTGACCCCATGCAGGGTTCTAACCCTGTCCACAGAACCAGTGTGACCCAGACTGACCCCATGCAGGCTTCTAACCCTGTCCATGGAGCCAGTGTGACCCAGACTGACCCCATGCAAGATTCTAACCCTGTCCATGTAGCCAGAGTGACCCAGACTGACCCTTTACAGGCCTCTAACCCTGTCCATGGAGCTAGTGTGACCCAGACGGACCCCAAGCAGGATTCTAAGCCTGTTCACAGAGCGAGTATGGCCCAGACTGACCCCATGCAGGGTTCTAACCCTGTCCACGGAGCCAGAGTGACCCAGACTGACCCCATGCAGGGTTCTAACACTGTCCAAAGAGCCAGTGTGACTGAGGCTGACCCCATGCAGGCCTCTAACCCTGTCCAGAGCGAGTGTGACTCAGAGTGACCCCATGCAGGATTCTAACCCTGTCCACGGAGCCAGAGTGATCCCATGCAGGATTCTAACCCTGTCCACAGAGCCAGAGTGACCCCATGCAGGATTCTAACCCTGTCCACAGAGCCAGGGTGACCAAGAATGACCTCATGCAGGCCTCTAACCCTGTCCAAGGACCGAGGTATATCTATCCCCAGAGAGATCTAACATAAACATATGTGCTTGTCCAGCAGATGGTGAAGCTGCGTGGCAACCTAAGTGGGAATGTAAAACTATGGTTGCGGGAAGCTGGGAACCCATCCACAGGGATGCTTATTCTCATTTTTGGCAAAAAAATAAAATAAACCCCACTTGTGCTCAGTAGGAGCATGTAACCCTCTTAAGTGGCAAGTTAAAAATCACCAGAGTGGTTAACTGGGAAAACCTGTGGAGTCAAATTGTTTGTCAGTGAACCAGACCCTGGTGTCATAGTCACTGTTCAAAAGCGACTTGCTCCTAGAAAAACTGCCCAAGCCATTGGGCCTAACAAAGTATTAACACCCCCCACCCCTCCTGTTAAACCAAAATCCACAACCCGGTCTCATACTCCTAAAACCCTTACCACCATGGTGTCTGCCGCATTCTACCCAAAACCTAAACAAACCAAAATAAACTCCCCCGTGTTGGCAAAAGTAAAAACCCTAAAAACATTTTTTGCTTTTATAAATGCTACTAACCCAAATTTCACCGTTAAATGTTGGCTATGTCTTAACCCGGCACCACTCTATTTTGTAGGAATTAAGTCCGATACCTCCTCAGTAGCCAACATCACACTGTCTGATTATAATAATAACAGTAGTGTGTGCAAGCGGAAGGAAGCCGGAAAAGGTCAGACTTACAAGGGAAAGGATACTGCTACCAAACCAGCTGGAAACCCCAACGGTACAGTCAGTATTGTGCCAGTGTTTCTGTTATACCCAGCTCCAAGGAACGCTTTCGGTTAGTAGCCCCACCAGGAATGCGGTTTGCTTGTTCTACTGGAGTCACTCCCTGCTTGTTCTCCCAAACCTTACTCGCCTCTAACCATTCTGGACTTTGTATATTAGTTCATATTTTACCCCAAGTGTTTCTATATTCAGGGGAAGCCGGTGACAGCATTTTGATACTTATTCCAGAGTCAATAGCCCCTATATTAGTTCCTTTACTTGAGGGACTAGGCATTGCCGGGTCAGCATCAGTAGGGACGGCGGCCTTAATAGAAAAAAAATGAAAATTATAAAATTTTAAGTCAGCAAATAGATGGTTTACAGGATTTTAAAAATCTGTCAGTGATTAAAATGACCCCTCAACTCCCTAGCTGAAGTAGTACCGCAGAACAGACGCGGACTAGATCTCCTGTTTCTCAAACTAGGAGGCCTTTGTATGGCTCTGGGTGAAACTTGCTGTTTCTATGCCAACCACTCAGGAATAATCAAAAATAGCTCAGCCTTAGTGAGAGAAAGATTGAGTGAGTGAGAAGGCAGAAGGAGCCAGGAAGGTTGGTTCCGACAAATGTTTAACTGGTCTCGACTCACCACCTTAATCTCTGGCCTAGCAGGCCCACTGCTTCTGCTTTTAATTAGTTTAATCTGCAGACCGCTAACTGATGAATTGGTGCAGTTTGTACAGGACCGATGCCAATCTGTTAAACTATTGGTGCTAAGTCGTATGAGTGACTGCACATGGAAGATTCACAGGTGTAATGTGAATTCACAGGGAGGAATGTGATAGTTAGCCTAAGTGAAACCATTCTGTAGCAGCCTCCATTTTGTAACCAAACTGTGGAAATTCCCTCCCCTGCCCGTCATTTATCAGGGATTTCAGCTGTGATAAGGTTCCGGAAGCAGAGCGACCCACCCTGATCCCGGAAAAATTCCAAGAATGTTCAAGCTAACCTCAAGTTCTGCTTCTGTTCCTGCCTGCTTGCACAGCTGCAAAGCCCCGGTGTTTAGCCCACCGCATAAAAAAATCTAGTCTGTAAGCAAACGGGACCATTCTCTGCTTGGAGAGCTGGTCCCTGCGCAGGTCTCCTCTTTCTTTCCTATCCCTTTCCCGTAAACTGTTTTGCTTTACCAGAATCTGAGTTGTTCTTGTCTGGTTCATGCACAACAGCACCAGGTCCCGCTCCCTCCACCGTGCTGGGTGCCGGGTCCAGCAGCAGGTGTTTCTGCGCCCGCAGGGCTCCTCCCGCTCAGGGAGCAGGTTCTGGGTGGGGCTCACACTTATCCGCTCACCCCCCACATTCCCTAACCCCCACCACCACCACGTTCCGGCACCCTGCTCACACATGTGCATTCACTTCCCACCCCATGCACCTGGCCCCAGCCTCTCCCATGCCCACTGCTCACACCCCTCCCACAGGTGGGCCCAGGGCTGGCAGCAACCCCTGGCTCTGCCCTCTGCAGACTCGGGAAAAGCGGGGTTCAGGTGCCACTGGCCCCCACCCTGGATCCACACCTTTATTTGGTAAACCCTCAGTACCGACGCGCGCTATAGCCACACTGGAGGGCTGGCAGGCATCCAGGAAAGGTAGGCCTGGCGTCCTGCAGTAGTGAAGGTGGCAGATGGGCTGGGGGACCTCCGCAAGGCGCGGGTCTGCCTCATCACCCAGGGTTGCCCCCATGGTATGGATAGCAGCCACCATCCCCCTTCCAGGCTTACCTCCTCCGCTCATCTAGGGGGCAGCCCGCCTGCGGCCCCTCTGGGGTTCGCTCGTTCAAGAGTGCGTGGAGGGGCTACTCAGTGAAGCGCAGCTCAGAGACGCTAACCAGACCACCTCTCCAAGCTTGGACGTGGGGAGGGGCCACGTCAAAGGTCATGGGGCACGTACGTGAGAGGGGCTGGGGCTTCCGGGTGTTTGGATGGGGGAGGGGGAGGTACAGCACCCCCCAAGATGAAGCCCTCTCCCATCGCACGCTCAGGAGAGGGATAGACGGAGGGACAGACAGAGAAGTCGTCACTGCCACCGAGTGGACACAGACCCACAGCTACCCTGCCGGGCAGGGCGGAGCTTCCCCTGTGGGTCTCCTAGTTTGTTGCTCTTCAGGGGAGCAGTCTGCTTTCTCCCACAGGCGGCTGGTGGGTTCAAACTGCCGACTTCGCAGAGAGTGGGTGGCCAATGGGTCAGCAACTGGGCTACCACACTGGACCCTTCCTGGGTGCTTGGCTTCTCTGGAGCCCAGGTGGGCCCCCTGGTGCCCAGTCTCTTTACCCAGGTGGGCCTTATGGTGCCCCAGTGGTATGTCCCAGGTGAGCTCCCTGGTGCCCAGCCCCTCTTTCCTAGGTGAGTTTCCTAGTGTCCAGCCTTCTCCCTGAGGTGGGTTCCCTGGTGCCCAGGCTCTCTGTCCAGATTGGACATTGGTTACCTGGCTTGTCTGAATCCCAGCTGGGCCCCCTGGTGCCCGGACTCTGTCCTAGGTGAGCCCCCTAATGCCCAGCCTCTCTGTCCCAGATAGAGTCTCTGGTACCCAGCCTCTGTCCCAGGTGGACACTGGGTACCTGGCTTCTCTGGGTCCCAGGTGGGCGCCCTGGTGCCCAACCTCTCTACCCCAGGTGGGCCCACTGGTGCCCAGCCTCTCTGCCCTAGGTAGGCCGCCTGGTGCCTGGCCTCTCTGTCCCAGGTGGGCTCCCTGGTGCCCAGGTTCTCTGTCCCAGTTGGGCCCCCTGGTTCCCGGCCTCTCTGCCCCAGGTAGGCCCACTGGTGCCCAGTCTCTCTGCCCCAGGAAAATCCGGTAGTGCCCAGCCTCTCATTTCCAGGTGGACACTGGGTGCCTGGTTTCTCTGGATGCCAAGTGGGCACCCTGGTGCCAGGCCTCTCTGTCGCAAGTCAGCCTCCAGGTGTCCCAATGGTATGACCCAGGTAGGCCCCATTGTGCCCGGCCTATCTGCCCAGGTGTCCCAATGGTATGACCCAGGTAGGCCCCATTGTGCCCGGCCTATCTGCCCCTATGTGCCCTGGTGCCCAGCCTCTATCCCAGGTGGACACTGGGTGCCTGGCCTCTCTTGCCCAGGTAGGCTTCCTGGTGCCATGCCTCTCAGCCTCTGTGTCCTAGGTGAACCTGCTAGTGCCCAACCTCTCTGTCCCAGGTTGACACAGGTTGCCTGGTGTCTCAGGATCCCTAGTGGCGCCCTGGTACCCGGACACTCTACTCCAAATTGGCCCCCTGGTGCCCAAGTTCTCTGCCCCAGGTGGGCCCCATGTGCTCGGTCTCTCTGTATCAAGTGGGTTCCCTGGTGCCCAGCCTCTCTGTCCCAGGTGGGTTCCCTGGTGCCCAGCCTCTCTGTCCAAGGTGGGTTCCCTGGTGCCCAGCCTCTCTGTCCAAGGTGGGTTCCCTGGTGCCCAGCCGCTCATTTCCAGGTAGACACTGGGTGCCTGACTTCTCTGAATCCCATGTGGGCCCCCTGGTTCCCAGCCTCTCTGCCAAGTTGGCCCCCAGGTGTACCAGTGGTATGACCCAGGTAGGCCCTGTTGTGGCCGGTCTCTCTGCCCCAGATGGGTGCCCTGGTTCCCAGCCTCTATCCCAGGTGGACACTGGGTGCCTGGCTTCTCTGGATCCCAGCAGGGCCCCCTGGTGCCTGGCCTCTCTTCCCCAGGTAGGCTTCCTGGTTCCTGGCCTCTCGGCCTCTGTGTCTTAGGTGAACCTGCTAGTGCCCAACCTCTCTGTCCCAGGTTGACACAGGTTGCCTGGCATCTCAGAATCCCTAGTGGCGCCCTGGTACCCGGACACTCTACCCCAGATTGGCTCCCTGGTGCTCAAGTTCTCTGCCCAAGGTGAACCCCACAGTGCCCAGCCCCTCTGTCCCAGGTGGACACTGGGTGCCTGGCTTCTCTGGATCCGGGGTGGGCCCCCTGGTGTGCAACCTCTCTTCCAGGTAGGTTCCCTGGTGATTGGCCTTTCTTTTCCAGGTAGACCCCCTGGTGCCTAGCTTCTTTCCTAGGTGAATCCCTGAGTACCCAACCTCTCTGTCCCTGGTGGACACTAGGTGCCTAGCTTCTCTGGACCCCAGGTGGGCCCCTTGGTGCCCAGCTGTCCTAGGTGAATCCCCTAGTACCTAGCCTCTCTGTCTCAGGTGGGAACAGGGTGCCTGGTGTTTCAGGATCCAAAGTGGACCCCTGGTTCCCAGCCTCTATACCCCAAGTCGGCCCCATGGTGCCCAGGTTCGCTGTCCCAGGTGGGCCACCTGGTTCCCAGGTTCTGTCCCTCATTGGCCCCCTGGTGCCGGGCCTGTCTGCCCCAGGTGGGCCCCCTTGCGCCCAGTCTCTGCCCCAAATGGTGCCTGGGTACTCCTCTGGGAATCCCGGCTGAGCCCCCTCACTCACTGCACGGCCGGTCTCCAAAGGGCTGTTCTTAGCTCACAAGCCACATCCACCAGGGTGGCAGTGAAGGAGGCAACAAGCTCATTGGGCAGCTGGGAGGGGAAGCCGATGGTGTCCACGTACAGCACCGTCAGGCGCGAGGGCAGGGAGCCCGTGTATGCTGTCATGTCCAGGGTGGCAAACAGCTGGTCCCAAGGCTGTGTGGCTGCATCTCCCGTCAAGGCCTGGATCAGGCTGGTTTTCACTGTAGAAGGAGCGACAGGGCAGAGGTCACATTGCAGAGCTTAGCCCAAGAAGCTAGCCCCCGTCTCCGCTGGTGCAGTGGGCTGTTGAGGATGAGCCTGGGACACCCCACACGGGCAGTTGTCAGGGCCTCAACCCTTCTCCCTGCAAGTCCCTGGAAGCGAAGCTGGCAGACCATTCTTGGGCTCCAAGAGTAACCATCTCTCCTCCCCACCGGCAATGACTGGACAATGAGATGCAGGGAGAACATGCCAGCAGTGGAAAATCCCGGCAACTGCGGGCACAACGCCTTCCCAAAGGGAGCCTCCTCGGCCTCTCCTTGAAAAACCCACCACTCTCCTCACTGTGCGCAACTTCCCTGGGCTACCTGCTAGACCACAGAACCTCATCCAGGAGCTGCTTTTCTAATAAAGAGCTGGGACAGCCTCGTAACTTTTTCTGTTTGTCCTCGTGCCTCAGTTTGTCCTCACAAATCTGCCCTGGCCTAGAGGGTACAGGCTGCTGTGAGCCAGGACTGGTCCCGTGGCGACAAAAGGGTTTGGCTTTTGAAGTTGGAACTTGCTCCCGAAACACCCAGCGAGGTCGAAGTCACTGTGGTATCTGCGAACCAATAACCAACCTGCTCACGGGGTCCATCCAATCTACAGCGATCCCATGCACGCCTCTAACCCTGTCCACAGGGTCAGACCCAGACTGATCCCATGCAGGGTTCTAACCCTGTCCACAGAGCCAGAGTGATCCAGACTGACCAGATGCAGGCCTCTAACCCTGTCCACAGGGCCAGTGTGATCCAGATTAACCCCAGTGTGATCCAGATTAACCCCATGCAGGCCTCTAACCCTGCCCACAGAGCCAATGTGACCCAGAATGACCCATGCAGGATTCTAACCCAGTCCAGAGCCAGTTTGACCCAAACTGACCCAGTGCAGGCCTCTAACCATGTCCATGGAGTCAGAGTGACCCAGGCAGGGTTCTAACCCTGTCAAGAGAGCCAGTGTGACCCAGACTGACCCCATGCAGGCCTCTAACCCTGTCCCCAGAGCCAGTGTGACCCAGACTGACCCCATGCAGGGCTAAAACCCTGTCTACCAAGCATGACCCAGATTGACCACATCCAGGCCTCTAACCCTGTCCACAGAGCCAGTGTGACCCAGACTGACCCCATGCAGGCCTCTAACCCTGTCCACAGAGCCAGTGTAGCCCAGACTGACTCCATGCAGAATTCTAACCCTGTCCACAGAGCCAGTGTGACCTAGACTGGCCCCATGCAAACCTCTAACCCTGCCATGGGGGCTAGTCCCACACAGACTGATCCTATACAGGGCTTCTAAACCTGTCACTGTTCACAGAAGCAGAGAGCCTCATCTTCCTCTGGAGAAAAGGCTGGTGGGTTTGAACGACTGCCCCTGTAGTAGGCAGCCCTGCGCTGAACTCAAACCCCACCAGGGACCCTCCTGAAATGGACACAGGAACAAAACCCCCATGGCCAGTGAGTCTTTTATGACTGTGACCCTGAGGGTCAGGGTAGAACCGCTCTGTGAGTTCCCGAGACTGTCAGTCTTCACGGGAGCAGACGGCACAGCTCCTTCGGAGAGGCTGGTGGTTTGAAGCACTGACATGGTGGTGAGGGGTCCACAGTGACCCGCTGTGCCCACTGGCTACTGAGGAGTTTCGTGGTAGTTGACGGGCTTGGAAGCCTCCTGGTGCCACAGGCAGCCCATGTACCCGGTGTGGCAATTGCTGTCACGGGGGAGGCTGGCCCAGTCCAGGGTGACATCACCCCACCGACAGGCTCCCAGCCTGCCCTGTCCTGGGCCCAGTCAATCAGCTGGCTGAGGCCCACGGGATGGTCAGGGGCTGATGTGTGCACGCAGTGGCCAGCCTTGCTTCCCAGTCCGTCTCAGTTGGGACGCCCCACCGAAGCAGGGGCACATGACTGAAGGGTGGATGGGGACTACTTGTGAGGTGCCCTGTCGGGGAATGGTTCCCACTGGTGCTTCAGGAAGCGGATGGTCCTAGCACTAACCCACCAAGACCTGAGGAAGCACCACGGTGGGGATGACCCATCCTGACCACTGACCACAGTCGCTGTGGACCACGGGTCACTCCTCACCAGGCTGTGTGCCCATGTCTCCTCCTCATCACTGTCTGTGTTTCCACGTCCTCTCATCACAGTCTGTGTCCACGTCCCCTCTTCAGTCTGTGTGCCCACGTCCTCTCATCAGTCTGTGCCCACATCACCTCTTCAGTCTGTGTGCCCATGTCCTCTCATCAGTCTGTGCGCCCATGCCGATGCCCCTGATCAGTCTGTGCGCCCATGTCCCCTCATCAGTGTGTACCCACATCCCCTCATCCCAAGTCTCTGTGCCCACGTCCGCTTATCAGTTTGTGTGCCTATATCCCTTCATCACACTCTATGCCCACATCCTCTCCTCATCGGTCTGTGTGCCCACATCACCTCATCAGTCTCTGTACCCACATCACGTCCTCATCAGTCTGTGTGCCCATGTCCACTCATCACAGTCTCTGTGCCCACATCCACGCATCAGTCTGTGTGCCCACATCACCTGCTCATTACCGTCTGTGTACCCACATTCCCTCACCAGTCTGTGTGCCCACGTCACCTCGAGATCACAGTCTGTGCGCCCACATCACCTCCTCATTACCGTCTGTGTACCCACATTCCCTCATCACAGTCTGTGTGCCCATGTCAACCCCTCAGTCTTTATTCCCCCACATCAACCCCCGCCATCTGGGCAGCCCTCCTCATGCCCTAGTTTCTCACTACAGTTTGTGTACCCCATGACGGCGACCGTGGGGAGCTCGCGGCCCTGCAGCTGCTGGCGCAGCAGTCTCCGTTTGGTGACAAGGTTCTGCAGCGCCTCCTTGATCCGTGCCTTCCTGTCCTTCAGCAGATGCTGCTGCTCTTGCTGGAACATCTCTCCTGCAGCGCCCGACAGAGGGGGTGTGTGTGAGCATTGCATCTGCGCCTGTGTGCATGACATAATCCCAGGGTGGGGATGAGAATGGGACCCTGGGCCTGCATGAGAGCCGTGAGCATGGAACCTATGGATGATATCATCCCAGGGCGGGGGTGGGGGGAACCATCCAGGGCATGTTCTGTGCCACCAAGTTCACATCACAACAGTGTCCTGAGCTCACCCTGGAGCAAGGGTGCCCATATCCTACAGGAGTGGTGTCCTTCTAACAGAGGAGGTGGGACACAGAGGGGAGATGGCCACATAGAGATGGAGGCACAGGTTGGAGAGATGCGGACACAAGCTCAGGAATGTCCAGGGCCCCCAGGAGCTGGGAGAGACCATGAGGAAGGACCCTCCCCTGGAAGCCTCCTGAAGGAGCCCAGCCCTGCCCACGCCTGAACCTCCTCAGACTCCGGGTCACCAGATCTGGGAAACAATGTTATTACATGAAGCCTTGGATTTCTGTCCCCTTGCTGTGGCCCTCTGGACGCATGAGCCCTGAGGTGTGAACATGCCGCAGGAACCCCGAGTCACCTGAACACCCACCCTCCTAGGCATCTGGCAAGGTCCCCCTCCCCGACTCCCAAAGGGCAGGCCATGAGCACACACACCTGAGGCCATGATATAGTGAGAGCCCCCACCCTGTCGGTCTAGAGGGGATGGGTCCTCCTTCGGGTTGGACCTGGTGCAGAAACAGGAGGCATGTTGGCTGCAGAAGTGGGTCATCCCCTCCCCGCCCGTCACATGCTGCCCCCATGTCCCCCATGCTGACACTGTCTGCGATGGCATCTGCTCGGCAGCCTCTTTGAGGTGCACCACAGACGAGGGCACCAGGCCCGGAATCTGCCACCAGCACTCACAGGGTGCTCAGCAGTGAGGGTCAGAGGTCCACCCTAGGGCTTACCGCTGCCCAACACTGTCTTCTGCTGTCCATGACACACCACTGCCCCACTGTCCATGACTCATCATAGCCACACTGTCCTCTAGTGTCCATGATCCTCTGTTGTCTGTGCTGTGTCAGGGTGGGAGGCGACAAAGGCTGCCAGCACACACCTGAGCAGGGGGATCTCAGAGTCTTTGGGAAACTAACACTGAGAGACATATGGTGAGGACTATATTCCCTAATTTTTAACAGAGGGCATCTGGAAAGCTAGCCTTCCCTGGTAGGAAAGCCTCCACCTTGGTGAGTCAGAGCTAAGTCCAAGTACACCATCCTGCTTTAATTATCGTTCCCAGCGATTCCCCCGACGAGCTATGCTGCCTTAAAGTGAGCACAGGGTTGATTTTAGGTCCCTAGAGTAGTAGACACCCTGTTGCTACCTCTTCCCGCCCTGTCACCCAGCCCCACTCGCACCTTCCCCCAATGCAGGTCTGAGGTTTCCTCACCTGTGAGCTCAGGGACCTGACTGTTGGTGCCACCCACCTTGTGACAGTATGTATGATTGAATATGCATGTCTTTGGGCTACCTGTAAATATCCCAAGTTAGTAAAGACAGCCTCGCTTCTCTCCCAGTTCCACATGGATCACCAAGAGGGGCTGAGGTGAGCATGCTACCATAAAATGTATCTTACTCCTACATTTAATCTCTCCCTTATCATTCCTATACTCTTTGACTTTACTGTAATCTTCTTATGTTATAACCGTACAACTAGGCCTACTGACCCTTTGGTTGTCAGAAGCTGGTTTCCTCTAACAAGAGTCTACCTGAGCAGGGGTATCCCAGAGTCTGCTGTGCAGGGGGGAATCCCAGTCTACCTGTGCAGGGGGAATCCCAGAATCTACCTAAGCAGGAGGATTTCAGAGTCTACTTGAGCAGGGAGGATCTCAGCCAGGGCCAGCTGCAGCCAGGTCTCCCTGGGGCAGGCGTAGCAGCTGAGGATGTACAACACAATGGTGAAGCAGTCAAACACCTGCACGCCCCAGGCCGCCTCCAGTTCCTTCTGCAAGGGCCAAGAGGGGAGCATCTGAGGGCACAGCTGGGCACCGAACAAACCGGAGCATGTGGCAACCACCTGGGCAGATGTGCAGCTGGGTGTTCAGCACACCTGTGCAGGGGGGCATGTTTGAGGACATGAACACCTGGCCAAGTACACATCTGAGCAGGGAACTACCCTGGAACATGATACACAACTGAGCAGGTGGCATACCTGGTCGATGCAAATCTAGGCAGAGAATGCACCTGCACACCTGGGCAGGCATACACACCTGAGTAGGTGACTCACAGGCAGGTATTAGACTTACGGACTTGATTTGGGCTGGGCAGGTATACACACCTGAGTAGGTGACGCACAGGCCGACCATACCTGGGCAGGTGGCCGTGGATAAAGTGGGGCTATCCCTCTGTTTGTTCCCGACTTGATCGTCCTGCTGCAGGCTCTGACCCCCACATGTGTCAATGGTCACACCTGGTAGCTGTAGGTGCTCGGCCCAGGTGTATGAGTACCTTTTGTCAGGAGGCATTCTCTCCACATTCAGAAAGACAGACGTGACTTCTGGGGATCCTCGGAGCTCCTCTAACAGAAGAGGACGTCACAGGAGTCTGGTGCCCTCACACACCTGCCCTAGAAGTCATTCTGAGGACAGTGGGTGCCTCCGGGGTGCACAGGACAGCCACACAGTGGGCAGAGGGGAAGTCTGGGGTCTCCTTGCAGGTGTGTGACCCCCACAGCCCTGTCAGGTCAGGCAGATTATTGGCAGCATGTCTGACGGGGTCTGGGGTGGGGGGGGGGGGGGCTATGCCGCAGGTACGGTGGTCAAGGGATACAAGTGTCTGAGGACAGCAGGGGCCCTGTATTCAGCATGGAGACTGGGGCAACAGGTGCCGAGGGGGCGCCTGCCCAGGGCCAGCGGGTGCATGGCAGCAGGTCCCACCTCCACGTCTGAGGTTCAGGGCTAAAAGCCCTGGGCTTCTCCAGGGACCGGGCTGCAGCCTATGCCAATATTGGAAGAGCTTGCCAGCTGTGGGGTGGACCGGGGCGTTGGATGGGCGAGCAGGTTGGGGAAGAGGAGTCTGCGCCGCCAACCCCCATAGCGCTCCTGTCAGCTGCTCCAAGTTGCCTCGGCCAAAGACCAGCAGGCTGTCGGGCGGCTTCCTGGGCACCACCAAGCTCTCCACCACCGACCAGCAGTCCAGCGTGTGACCCAGAGACGGAGTCAGCCACCGGCCACTCTGCTGCGGCCGGAGGAAAATATGGGGCGGGGGAAAAAAACCCCGAGGGCCCCACCCCCTCTTGTTGCCACGCCCAGAAACCCCGACCCTCCAAGCCCAGGACATTCGGAGGCAACCCCGCCCCGCCTCCTAACCCCCAGAAGTCTAACCTCGGTGGCCCCGCCCTGAGCATTAGGCCCGCCCCCGGGAGCCCGCCCCGTCCCCTCCGGTCCGCATCGGCTTCAGTGGGACCCACTAGCTGTCTGGGTGGAGTGGGCACGCGCGCGCGCGGGCGCCAGCCGGCAGCCAGAGCCTCTTCCTCGTCCCCCTTCTCCTCTCCTTCCGAGTCTTCTGGCTCCTCTCCCCGGGCTCCCGCAAGCCGCACGGGGGAATCGTTCTCTGCCCCCGCGGCCGCCCGCCCAGAGCCCGGGTCGGGGCTGGGCGGCTGTGAGTCTCACGAGAGAGCCAGAGCCCCCGCGGAGGACAGCCCGGAGGGTCATAATTCGCTTCTGCCGCCGCTGGGGGCGGGGCTTCTGACGAGTCTCCATTGGCCGCACCCAGTCACGTGTTCTCTGAAGCTGAAGCCCAGCCAGGCGGCCCTGATCTAGACATGGCGACTCGGTTGATGCTATCTTCCCTAGGAGCCCAGCTTGGGGTTCCCGACTGCGGGGCATCTCAGGATTCGTGGCAGGGCAGCAGTTAAGTGCTCACCGCTGACTGACACTCATTTGTTCAAGCCTGCTAGCAGTCCCGCTGAAGCAAGACCAGGTGATCACCAGCCTTAGACACTCTGTAGTGTCACGTGGGGTCTCTGTGAGTGGGAAGGGACTCGAGGGCACCTGACCACCAAACGAGCTGTGGACCCACCCTGGTCCCTCCTAGTGCCCTAGTGGCACCGTGGTTAAGCGCTGTAAATGGAAAAACCAGCGGCTTGAACCCAAGGTGGGTGAAAAGACAGGCAGCCTATTTTCATCAAGATCCTCGAGCCGGTTCGCCTCAGAGCAACCTGATGTACAAAAGCACAAAACACGGCGGGGCTGCACTATCCTCACCAGCGTTAAGTTTGAGTCCATGGCTGCAGCCGTCTGTCTGCCCATCTGCTTGAGGGCCTTCCTCCTTTTCCCTGCTCCTCCACTTTACCAAGCAGGATGCCCTTCTCTAGGGGCTGGTCTCTCCCCACAGCATGTCCAAAGTACGCGAGACCAAGTCTCGCCATCCGATTGGAAGCCTAGGCCACATTGTGAGGCAGTTCTCTGTAACAGGGGCCACTGAGTCAGAATGAACTTGGAATATCAGCAAGCCTCAGAAACCCAACCTCCCTTCAGGACGCCTGGGAGCCCCGAGGTGGGAGATCTAAGGGCAGGTCAGGAAGAGCTTCCCGCCACTAGTGCATAGTGTGGAGTCAGCTTTCCTTTTCATGAGTGCCCCAGCCCTGCTTCGAACTCGGGCCCCACAGAATAACTATGTTCCCTTCAAACTAGCTTCTCTATTTGCATTAGGCCAGGTTGACTAGAGAAACAAGTCCAGTGACACTCATATGTGTGAGAGTTTTCTATCAAGAACTAATTATGCATCAAGAAAACATCCCAGCCCAGATCAAGTCCGTAAGTCCAATACTAGTAAATAATTAGCTCCTCAGACTCATGTAGCCATATGTAATGATGCAGAATGCAGGAAGATCACAGGTCAGCCAGTGTAGAATCTTGTGGACCCAATAGCGGTGGACACATCTCCAGGGCTCCCGGAGGTCTTCTGGCTCATCAACAAGAAGGTGGAGGCAGAGATAGAGGGGACGTTCCCGGGCCCTCCCTATGAGGATGCCACACCAACAAGGAAGCGCCTTCAAGCTGAGATTTGATTGACAGGTAGATTCCACCCCTATCCTTCAAGTTCACAAGGAATTCTGTAACGCCCACACCACTCACCAGAATAAAGGCTCATTTGTTTACGCTGATACATAAATAACAGTTTATATTAATGCACTGCACTAATCCTGGAGAACAGAGAGATGTGTAGGGCCTGGCTGATGTGATTGTCATATGGGGTTACCAGAGAAATAGGAGCAATCTGTCTGGTCTTCAGGAACTTCAAATCCCTGAAGGAAAGAGAGTGGTTGGTGTGTGTGTGAGTGTGTGTGTGTGTGTGTGTGTATGTGTACAGTACCAGGGCCACCTGGTCAAGTTTCAGGAGTGCCTTGAACCACGCTTTAGTCAATGCAATCGTGCAGCCACAGCAGCAGCAGCAGCAGAACCACCACCACCTCTGCCATCCAGTCTGCCCGCCCCAAACCTACTAACTCACCACCCCTGGGTGCCCTCTGTTTGAAGCGGATCAATCCCATCAAACAGACAGAAGCATCGCTTTGTCTTTGTCACGCTTAGGGTTCATTCTTCACTGCCATCGTATATAGGGGGATATGGGGCTGAAGTTTCAAACATACACCCTCCCTTCCTACCCTCCTCTCGCTGCGCAGGCCCTCTTCCTTTGTGAAGAGAGGTGATGGATGGATGGATGGATGGATGGATGGATGGATGGATGGATGGATGGATGGATGAGAGAGATAGAGAGACAGAGAAACAGAGAAACTTTGCGCAGGAGGGCCTTCTCTAGGCTCTCAGAGTGACTGGGAGTAGGAGGGAGCGGTGGCCGGTCCCACCATGTGCGCCTTAGCGCACACGCGCGTGGCCTAAGGGTTGACCTGACGGGACTCCCAGTGATTCCCCCTAGCGGCGACGAGGAGGACGGCAGGATCTCTTCTAGGCAGCTGCTGGTCTACTCACCTCTTGCGTCCGGGGGCGGCCCCGGGGTTCCCGGCCTTGCCCGGGAACCCCGGGCCGCCCCTCGACTTTTTCCTTCTCTTCTTTTCCTCTCCCCTCGCCACCTCCCTGGTCGACCCGGGCCGACCCAGGGACAGGGAGACAGGCGCGCCCGCGCGCCTCTTAGTCAGCAGGGAGGGAGAGATGGGATGCGCCCGGCTGGCCCCCACGCGTCCGCCATGCGCAGCGCCGCGCAGCGCAGACAGACAACCCTCAACATGGCAGACTGGGCCAGGGACGCACACTGGGCCACCAGGCGGAGCGAGCGGGCGACAAGGGTCCAACCTCCCCCTCTCCCCGCCCTCGTGCCCCCGATATGCCCGACCCAGGCACGCGAGCAAGCAAGCGACACAAAAACCTTGTGTCAAGGGCTGACTTTCACAATGAGATCACAGCCATCGATCGTGCTGCCTTGCCTGCCTGCCTGCCTGCCTCTCGCTACCTACCTCCCCACCACCTAACTCCCACTCTCACTCTCACTTCCTACCTACCTACCTATGCCCTACCTCACCTCCCCACCTCACTCCCACTCTCACTCTCACTCACTCTCACTTCCTCCCTACACCCTAACTCCCACCACTACCTACCTACCTACCTACCCCGCCCCCACTACCTCCCCTATCCCCTCCACCCTACCACACACAAAACGCAAAGTAATGTAACAGCTAATTTAGTTCCCCAGACGGGGAGGGGGGCGGGGGGAACAACACGGCTCAGCTTGAATCACTTTCATGAAACAGTTAGTAGTAGCCTGGAAATCCTTCGTCTTGCAAGGGCTGCTCCGTCCAAGGTCAAGGAAGCAGACAGCAGAGTCTTCCAGAGAGAGATGCACTCAGTCCAGCCAGAGGCAGCAGGCAGCCAGATGGGTCCCCCACGCTTAGACAGATCACCGGATGCGACCGTCCCAAGCTCAAGTCAAGTGTACTATCGCACCAGCGGCATGGCAATGCACATCTGAAAGGGGGGAAAAAAACCCTCAAGCTTTAGTGGCAGGATCCATGGGTCAGGTGCCCTGCCCCCCCCCCCCCCACAGGTTGTAGACATTAGTTCACAATTGGAGTCACACGGTGGGGTGACACCGCAAGAAAGCGAGATAACCTGGGCTTACAGAGTCATTTATCTCTCTGCCCACCGGATCAAAATGACGACCTTATTACACCCCAACTGTTGTTATAGGCCAGGTTGGCACAGTAAGCCGATCACACCACCCAACATATCACGCTCACCCCCCCACCCCCCAAGGTCCCCTCTCTATCCCTTTCCTATAGGGAAAGGAAAAACGTCTTTGCAACCAACCCCCCCTCCCCCTCTTGTGGGCCTCTCAATGAAAACCAAAGCAAACAGCAGAGACTGTGGCGTAGACGCCTCCCGCAAGTCATATCCACCCGGCCTGTTGGACATAAGGGCTTCGCCCCAACCTCTCTGCCTTGGGAACCTAATGAAAACGCCCCGCCCAGGGGGAAACTTCCCCAGGGCCCCCTTGACATAATACAGACCTCGTTAATAGGCGCCGCTGAACTTTTACCCTGGCCTGTGTCCTCAGAATACACTGACTGTGTTGGCCAGGCGCGTCCTTTGCATCATGCACCCCCCCTCCCCCATCATAACACCCTTCACAGTTCTCCACTGTCCCAAGAATGTTTCCCCCGGTGGGGGCGGGGGGAAGGACAGCCCCTACAATGAATCGTGGGCTCAACAGGCTAAATCGTACAGCGGAGAGATAGATGGAAGTCCTATATAGAATGAGATGGAAATGACAGAGGCAGACACAGCTCAGGGGTAAAGCTTGCTCACTCTCAGCTGCACTTGGTGGTCCGCTAGACTCAATGGGGCAGCCTAACCTTGCTCACTCTCAACCTCTACCACTACCACCCTGATGGGAAGCAAGCGGGCCCTCCCTCCCTCCCTCCCTCCCTACCTACCTACCTATGGTGGCATAAACAGTGGTGTCTGTCTGCTTACTCTAGAGGTCTGACCACCCTGAGGGAGAATAACCCAGAACCTACCTTGGGTGAATAACCTTTCAGTGGGATATGCCTGGGGGAGAGACAACTCGGGAGAAAGCTTGGCTTCCCACATTCCCCACCCCCCAGGCTGACTTCTGTGGGGGGCCCAGGCTGTGGTCCTTACCCACCTTTAGAAAAGCAGATGCCTTACAGAATAGGAGGGAGGGGCAGCTGTGTTTGAGAAACTTGGACTCTGAACTAGAACTAGTACTCTACAGTCAGGGTTAGATTGCTCACTCACTCACTCAAACCAGTCGCAGCATCCCCAACCCCTTGCTCCAGGTAGCCGCTTGGGTCAGAAAGACCCATACGCTGCCCACGCCGGAAGGCGGACAGTAGCGAGCATGCGAAGGTAGATAGATAGATAGATAGATAGATAGATAGATGATAGATAGATAGATAGATAGATAGATAGATAGATAGATAGATTTTTTTTAAAGCGCACGTGCAGGACAAGCCGTATTCTGCAACTCAGCCAGGACCTATTCCTCTGTGGAGAGGTGATGGATGGATGGATGGATGGATGGATGGATGGATGGAGAGACAGACACAGACAAACCCCACACAGGAGGGCCTTCCCCTCCCCTCTGGGCTCTCAGAGCCACACACTCAACAGACACAGAAAAACAGGATTCCACACCCCTGCTTTTCCCTATGCACCAACAAGCAGATGGCGGGAAGAGGGTAGGGGCCCGCGGAGAGAGCGAGAGGAGCGGTCCCATTCGCCATGAATGTCTGTCCCTCGTCTGGCGCAGCTTAGGTCCGGCTCGGCAGAGCGCGACAGCACCACATCGATTGGGGTTGTGTTCAAAAGTCAAGTCACTCGAAGAGAGCAAAAGTTAAAAAAAACCCTGTAGGACGCTGGGGGAGGTCAGGGAAGGAAAAAGGCCCAGTTTCTGCCTCCGCCAGACCCACCCAGGGCCACTGAAGGACAGCCGCTAAAAAAGGACACGGGGAGTGCCTGACACGGGAGACAGAGCCCACGGGGCGTGGAAGGCGCTCCGCTAATCGTAGCACGGCTGCCCGGGATGCCTGCAGTGGGCAGAGGGTGCGAGGAGCACAGAAGACCCATCCCGCCAACCTCTCTGTGGGTCTCGCCACCCTCAAGAGCACTGGAGGCCAGAGGAGGCACCACAGGGTCGGGACACAGCTGGACTCGCAAGAGCCGGCTCACGGGCCTCAAAGCAGGCGACTCACGCGGGATCAAAGGGACTGCGCCAGGGGCCATCGGTAACCCAAAGGCGACCCAGGCAACCTACACACGTCCAGAGCATCAGACCTACCTCTTCAGTGAGGGCCACATAAGACGAGCGTGTCAGTACCTATCTGGTGGCCCAAAATGACCGAGTTCAGCGAAAAAAATACCACGCCTGGAGAAGGGCGGTAGCTTCTCCCACACCGGGCGCCCCCCGGAACCGTGTTTCTGCCCAAGGCCTGCCACGTGACCCCATAGCACTCACTCCGGAGGTCCTGGGATCCTCTGGTCAACCTCCTGAGATTAAAGGAGGCGGGGGGAGAGGGGCAGCGTGCCCTCACGCGAGGCCGGCACAGCACACCGGAGGTCCCGCACATCGGCGAGGCCGGCCACTGATGTGGAAGCATGTGTGAGGAACTTAGACATTTTTCTTAGGCTCCAGGGAAGTGGGTATTTAGTAAGCAGTCTGGCTTCACAGTGGGCAGCGCCCATATCCGGCGTAAGGACACCGGCTTCCTGGGTTCATTAGGCTCCAAGATAGGACTTGGACAAATTCTCTTTGATGGTCTGAGTCTTCACCCTTGGACGGGTGGTCGCTGACGTTCCCTGGAACAGACCACCTGTCTGCTCAGTCGGGTGTGGTCCCCGAAGGCAGGTTCCCAGGAGCCATGGCTGCACAGTGATTACACACGTTGGGCTGCTCACCGTGTCTAAACCACCAGAAGCTTTGCGGGAGAAAGAACTTTCTACACCTGTGAAGAATTTTTCGGAAACTCACCGGAGCAGTTCCCTGAGCATGAATCCGCTAAGGGCCGGTCATAGGAACTCACACGTGCGTTTTGTAATAATCAATCGCCGCCTCCCACGGGTCCGGCTTCACTAAAGGCGGGTCCAAGCACGTGGCAGCGCACGCCAACTCTCGCGGCGGCCAAGAGCCACCAGGACCGGTCTGAACCCCAAGTGGGTACTCAGATTCTCTGTAGTCTCCTCTGATGGTACAAGCACCAGTTGTGGCTGAGGCTCCTGAGTCCAGGTAGGGTTACAGTGAACTTCACGGGTCCCTCCAAAGGGCCGATAGCCATTGGGAGTGCTCGTGGATGAATGCGCGTCTGAGCGCCCTGTGCTGGTCGACCAAGACTGACGGACACCGACCGACACTGGCGACAGAGGCGGCAGTGAAGCCCGCCAACCGGTAAGGCTGCAGGCATAACCTCGGGCCACCTCTCCAGGCCGATGTTCTGCCACCGCCCGGTCGACCCACAAGTGACGCCGCCGGCGTCCTGGAACTCTGGGGCCAGTGACACAGGTCGCTAGGGTCCCATGGCTTTGGCGACAGAGCTCTGGAGAGAAAGTGAAAGTGACCACTAGGTGGCGGATGACAGGCGTGACAGGTGACAAGGAGGATTTGGAAAATAGGAAAAATAAAATGTTTAAGATAAATATTAACTTAAACTAATAAAATTAAAAAAATATAAGGTACAGGATTATGTAAAAATTATTTACATGTAAAATTAAATATTCTATTAAGTTGAATATTTAAGTGGAACATTGTTTTACATCAAGTTTATTAAAATAAATTATGTAAAATACTATGAAATAATAAACACAGGAAGAGAAGCCTTTAAACAAATGAAAGAAAATAAATTAGTTGAATGTGTTTCCATTTCATATAGCATTAAATTTAATTTGATATATATAAGAAACTGAAAATAATTGGAGGTTAAACTTACTTTAAATCAATGTTGAAAGACAGTGAATACATGTAGACAGTGAGATCACTTTGAAATATAATATAATTAGAATTATTATAAGAGAATAGCAATGTATTTAATATATAATTAAATAACAGTAATAAAATTGAGTAAAATCATATTACATTTACCAGAAATACATGAATTGAAAATTAACGAATAAATGTCATTTTCAAACTGGTTGTAAGATAAGATTGTGATGACAACATTTCCGAATCTCCATGATGGTGTTCTTTTAAGAAGTAATGAATGGTATTTATTGTACAACTGTGGTGTGCCTGCTCTGTCTGAGGTCCGGATTGTGCCAGGTGAACCATCTGGGAATCTGGAGGTGAGTGAACTGCATCTCAGCAGGGTTGTTAGTGCAGGGTACGTTGGTACCCCTGGACTGGCAAGAAATCATCCCTTAATTATCAATTGGATCTTCAACTTCTTTATGGGTCTAGCACAAATCCTTCCAAAATCTAGCACCATGAACTTAACTGCGCTCTCAGCCTGAAAAAAATGACGTCTGATTTAGATGCCTTGACCCCAGACAGCATATACGCTGACAAGAATGCCATCCAGGACAGACATTGACCTCAAATGGCCAAGGGAAGACAGTCTTGCCCCTCACTCACCCTGCTCCGTACCCTGTGAGCTCCTTGACAGGCAGAAGACCCTGGCTCATTCTGGGTCCTTGCATCTCCCAATTTTCCCCTGTTGCCTTTTCTTTTCCTTTTCTTGCCATTCTTTTGCTTTGTATTATTTCTTTCTCTGCTTTTCTTTTTCTTGATTTTTTTCTATTTTCCATTGACCACATTCTTTGCTGGGACTGCCTCATGATTTGTTTCCCCCCCCCCCCTTTTTTTTTTGGCTTTACAAAGAGAACTTTATTCTGTCTTCCTTGAGGTATAGGACAAAGAAATATAGATGTGACTGTTTAAAAAAAAAAGGTTCTCAACAGGTTGGCTGTAGAAAGTACTGGTCTCTTTTCAACATCTGAGGTGCCTGCATTCCTCGGAGATCTCCGTGTCTGGGCATTCATGTTTTACTGAGTCAAGAATGTTTCCAGGGCAGGAATCTTGGCTTCAATGGAAATGATTGTCTCCTAGGAGCCTTGTGGCATAGTGGTTATGCATTGGGTGAAATCTGCATGGCAGGCAGTTTGAAACCAGCAGCAGCTCCACACGAGAAAGACTGAGCTTTCTACTCCCTTAAACAGTCTCAGAAACCCACCGGGGGGTGGGGGGACAGAGGGATGCTAAGAGCAATTGCAGTGAATTTGGGTTCTTTGTTTGCTGATGGGAGTCAGCATCCTCTCTGCCTGCTGGCTTTGCTCTCCTTTGATGTCTTGTGGAGATGTTTTTTCCCTCTACTGCTCATCACCCTGCATTCTACTCCCATCAAGGATTACAGTCTTTTTTTTTCTTTCATCCTTTTTTCCCTAACCCTAAAAGGGTTAGTCTTGGAAACTCCCAGGGCAGTTCTACTCTGTCCTACTGGGTTGCTATGAGTCAACCTCCCAGTCTTGTTTTCCTTACCTCTTTTCTGGTCTGGCAGCAGGAGCTCTGGGTGGGCAAATCTACCTGGATGCCATCTTCCCTCTCTCCCGCTTGCTCTTTTTGAAAGTTACAGTTAATCCACTATTTTTACCTTCTGCTGCTGTTCAAGTATGCTTTAATCCTAGGCAGGGGATAAATGAGTTTTTTGGCCTTTAAAGATGAACTGAGAAGCCCACTCAGGGATGCGATGAGGGGAAATATTTTCAGTTTCTTGGTAGCCCAACTAGCTGAATAAAAATTCTTCTACATTTCAAGACATTATACTGGCTGCCGTTTATTTGAACCCTCAACACTAAAAGTCAAGGGCAGGTTTTCACACTAGAAGAAACATTCGCTGATGGTTACCAGGAATAGGGATGGAAGTGGGGGAGGGGAAGGTATGGACTTTGGGGTCAACAAATATTAATTTGGATGAAAAGGAAAGAAATGTACAATAAGAGGAAGGTTAGGGACAAGTGAAGGAGACAAGGGAAAGTATCTGGGAAATTTTCATGAGTGAAAAGCAATAGAGACAAATACTCATATACACAATCCCGCAATAGTTACTTGGATAGACTTGCAGGCTGACTGGCTGTGGCAGGGAAATCAGAATACAATTAAAAGATGCAATTCTGAAGGGACTGTTTCCTGATTTTAAACCATGCAGTAGTCTCTCGTTCTTTTAGATTCTTGTATCTCATTTATCTTCTGGAATTTTATTTGGAGTAGTATGAATTCTAATTTTTTTCAAACCATTTTCCCATAGTAACCAAAGCAACCTGTTTCACGTGGACTTAAGGCATTGGTTACTTAGCTGTGGTGACCCTAGGAGAAAAATACATGGGAACCCTACTAATTATTTAGGTATTCTGTATAGGCAGAATGCTAGAGCAGGTGAACAGCAGTTCAACTCAAAGCACAATAATAGAGAGTCATGACCCCTCAAACAATTCCTAGACTTGAGCCAGATTACAGACCCACAGCCCCTTGAATGAGGAGAAGGCCGGGCCCTTTAAAGATGGGCCATTGTCAAAGGTGTATACTGTCAGTCTTTCTTCTAGCCTTCCCCAAAGGGACCTGCGGCCCTTCACAAGAGTGATTGCTCATTTCAGGTTGCGGGGGGGGGGGGAGGTGAGGAGGAAAATAATCAAGCTTTATGGGAATTACTGGACACTGGCTCTGAACTGACACTAATGCCAGGAGAACCTAAACATTTTGAAGGCCCACCACTCAGAGTCAAGTTATTAACAGAGTTTTACCTCAGATACCTTTCACAGTGGGACCAGTGGGACCCCAAACACATCCTGTCATTATCTCCCCAGTTCCAGGATGCACCATTGGAATAGGCATCCTTAGTATGGTAGAGAATCTTATCGATCATCTTCCTGGAGCACAAGGACCTTCTCTTTTCAGTGTCATGGATTAGCCCGTGGTTCTAATTAAAAATAAAACTATTGATAGAGGGAGAGTGAATAAATGTAGACTGACTATATATCTCAATACCTGGCATATTCACTTGTACAGAATAAATCCTTATATGTCTGAATGCTATTTGCACAAACAATGGGAGTGGTGGTCAGGCAAAACTTACCATAATGTTCACTGGCAATGTCAGACACGGGTCTGCCAGAGTAATGCAGATCTTAATAGAGCAAGCAGGGTATTGTAGTAGTAACTGTTAGTCTGCCTTCCGACAGTTCAATATTCTCGCTATAGCTGTCTTCTGCTTCTTCAGACATCATATAATTTCAGTCTTAAGTCCTCAGGTTACAGGTGTGTTTGAGGTAGTCTAGTTCATCCAGTGGGGTTCCCACAAAGCCTAGCGCATGAGCAGGGCATGCCCTGTATCACTAATATAAATCACACCTCACAGAGAGGGAGGATGGTAACCCTGATGGAAATGAAAAGTAGAGGCTTGATTCATTTGTGGATTTTTTTGTTTATTTTTTTCTTTTGATTCATTTGTTTTTAATGACCGGTGCTTCTAGGCTTTCAGAAATAAATGTGCCACACTTTAGGACTTGGAGAGATTTAAGAGTTGGAGAAAATATGCTAAGGGCCCCTGGGCAGAATCAACATCATGCCATTGCCAAGATTCGAGCAATTATCCAGAGAAAACCATCCAGAGCCTAATGGACCATGGATAAGTGCTTCACAAGTAGTGTGAAAAGACAACATTTTAAAAACTTCAACAACAGTGTATTTTGAGGGGGGACTAGTGAGATTTAAAGCGCAAAATTCTCTTTTATTTTCTGCTCAAGTGAAGTCTGACTCCCGTATTTTATTCTCTCCTATCTTCTATGACTTTGCTATAACCTTTATATATTATAACCGTACAATTGTGCCTGTGGACCCTGCAGCTGCCGGAGGCTGGCTTGCTCTGACAAAACCCTTGCATCAGTGGTTATCTCTATGCACCCACTCCTCCTGTGCTTCACAAACTGGTCAGCCCAAAAGAAACAATCTAGAACAAATATTAAATAAAGTAGGGAGGATAAAACAATAGCAATATAAAGACAAAAATGCAACCAATGTGTAAGAAACAAATGTCCACCATCAATATTTAAAAAGCCAGGGAAGAAACTTTTGTGGAACAAGCAAGAAACCCTTGCACTTTGAGCAAATTCAAGTTGGGCCTAGAGGGAGGTCCACTGACCAAGTATCAAGCTGGTTCCAGCATGATTAGGATTACAATGGTCTATGTTTGATAGTAAGACTGTTCCAGATCTTTGTATGTGGCTAGAGGGGATTTGTCAACAGCTTAATCTGGCTAGACACTTTGCAGATGTGTTTGGGGCTTGCACTGTCTTTCACAGCCTTCGAGAAATTGGTGTTCATAATTTTAGTTCTGACACTTTCTCTTCGTCATATTTGACTTTTGTTATTGTCATTTTTGGATTACACAAGCTAGTGTGCTTCTTCAATGTGAACTTAGTTGAATCCTCACTTAGATGACAGCTTGTTTGAATACAAACCTTCAAGACCACAGACACTATTACAGTTGATAGCTGAGCACCATCTGCTCTCTTCACCACACTCTGCTGTAGCAATCTTATCTTCAGTTGTCATTTCATGAAGGTAAGTATCAGGTAGGGCCATGTTATCAGAACTATCTGTTCTTGGATTGGGGCTCCAGTTAAGCAGGAGCCCAGAACCCATATGCTTGTCCATGGAATATGCATGACTGAACTTTACTTTGGCGGTTGTCTTATGACAAAACCAAACCCCCATAGGACCAACTAAACTAGCACAAACAAAAAAAGAGAAAAATTAAACGCTCAAAGCAGGAAATGCAAACCCCATATAAACAAAAAAGTACAACATTGTTAATCATCCCCCTGGAGTATAAGGTGATTGCACATCATTAATTTCCCCAAAGACATAGCACTCCAGACACTGCTGGTCTGAGGAGTCAATGCAAGCACAGACCCACCTTCAACCGCAGCCCAACAGTTTGAGCTTCTGTTCTCTTCCCCTCTGTTTACCCTAAGTATGGGGCGTGGTACCAGGGGGGGGGAAGTTCATTCTTTTGATGCTGTTCTGCTCAATATTTGCTTTCATGAAATGTTCACTGGAAAAACAGATGCTATGACAAGGTGTGATGAAGAAATCAGAGGGTGCCAGACGATCAGAAATAGAAGTATCTGGTGTGTGACCCAAGGACTGTAAATAATAAAACCCATGATCAGAGGATCTTAGGTTTTCATAATATTATCACTTCACGAGAAAGCACAAAATACAATAGCATTCAAAGCTTATTGAAATGAAAAACATGTATGAAGACACCATCCCAGCCCTTGGACCTTGAACTTGTTGCTGCTGTAGGAGACTTGGTTGGTGTAGCTATCGTGGAGTAGGGAATTATCCACAGTGCTTCACGTGGTAGAATGGGCACAGGGCTGCTGGGGGACTGCCTTGGGGCCCTCCTTTCATTGATGAAGTATGGGGAGACGGCCCCTGTACAGACAAATATGCAGGGACCCCCTTCCTCTGCCACGCTCACACTCTGGAACAGCGTCAGGATGGAACATCTGGTCTGTTGGGGGGGGAGGGGGTAACTGCTAGGCAGTTGCTGAGGTCTGTGCCCAGCCACTGTCCCAAGTGAAAAGTGTATCCTCTTTGAGCCCCTGTGCTTGGGACACCTACCATGTGAGGGAGCACATAACTGGGGGTCAACAGTATAGCCATGTGTGTGTGTGTTAACCACTGGCTGTGGGCACCAAGGTATCAACATATGACTTTAAAGATATCCCATCCGAATTTTGAGAAAATCTCAAGAATAGATTTGAATCATTGAACACGGACAGAAGACCTGATGCTGTGGGGGGCCATCAAGAACACTATATACAAATAAAGCAAAAGGTCACTTTCAAAGACTGGAAAGAGCTACCCTTTTGGAAATTGGGGGTCCGGGATGTACTCCTACAAAGGTCCGGCCAATGGGTACACCCTCATAGAGCCCAGGGCCGGTGAGCGGTGGAGCGGTGCACCCCAAGGCAGCAGCAGCTTACGGAGTAAACTCACCGAACATCCAAACACTTGAGGTTCCCACGTGTGGAGGGAGACATGAGGCCCCAAGATCAAGGCCAGACAGAGACCTTTAAAATAGCTGAAATATTTATCACAAAATCAGAGACGAAGGTAGAGGGACAAAGACCAAATCACCAGCCACCACTGGTTGAAGGTACTTTAACATGGGGAATCTTCTTAAATGTTTGTCATGCACAAACCTTGAGCAGGGGTCAAAATTTCCCCTTAATTTAGAAAATGCTCAGCCTACAGAGTCTGAGAAGGAAATTTAGAATCAGGTGAATGTAGTATTAAAAGATACAGAAGGTATCTTGGAGGACTTCAGACATGTAGAAGAGCTGACCACACAGTTCGAGAGGCGACCCAGCATCCAGCGGAGGAGAAGTTGCAGGAGAAGACATGGAATGCAGTGGTCCCACTAGCAGGAAAATTAAAGACATTTTATTAATTTCTCAGAGGTTAGAAGCAGCATTATGAGGTCTACTGGGAGCCCTGACAAATACCCAGAGAGCAGGCTCTTGCTCAACACTTTGCAGAAATCCTTCATTTCACACTCTGGTTTGATGAACTCCAGATGGCAAATCCTGCCACGCAGAATGGTGTTGGTCTTACAGAAGAGCGTTGGGTCTTATGGGGATGAGCCATGTGTCTGCAGAAGGAGAGAATGAAGTCAATAATGAGCGGGCAAACTGAGGGTCTCTGTTTAATGCGGAAGCAACCCTGGTGCTGGAGTCCTCAAGTGATGCCACAACAAGCTTTGTGTCTGAGAATATGAAGTGACCAGCAGAAGATCCCCCAGACGGATGGAGTACCGTGGCCTGTGGGGTAGCCACCCCTGACAGTTATTCCTGGGTTCAGTAGGTGCAATCATATGGTTAAGATATGTAACGATTGTAGTAAAGCCATGGAGAATTGGGAGAGATAGTCGATAAGCTCAAATAAATATTTTCTGTTATTCTCTCCTTTCAGTCAAGGTGCATCTGATATCACCAATGATATATATCCCTTCTTACACATCCTCTACTGAATCCAGCTTGAATCTTGTGTAGCTGTCAATATACTGTTGCAAATGTTGTTGACGATCTTCAGCAAAACTTCACTTCTAGGTGAGAATAATGATACTGTTCTATAATATGCACATTATGTAGCAACTTTCTTTAGAGTAGGTACAAATATGGGTTTCTCAGTCAGTTGGCCAAGTAGCTGTCATCCGAATTTCCTGGTGTAGATCAGGAAGTATTTCTAGTATATCACTGGCTTGTTCAAACACATTTCAGTTGTTATTCCATCAATTCCTGAAATCTTGGTTTCTGCTAATGTTTTCAGTGCAGCTTGGACTTCCTCCTTCAGTACTACTGTTTTTTCATCTTTTGATACCTCTTGAAATGGTTCAATGTTAACTAGTTCTTTTTGGTGCAGTGATGCTAGTTTTTCCATTTTCTTTTGGGGCTTCCTATATCATTCAATATTTTGCTCATAGAATCTTCAATATTGTAACCCAAGGTTTGTAATTTTCCTGGAATTACTTCAGTTTTAGGTATGCTGAGCATATGTATTCTTCCTTTTTGGATTCTCACTCTAGGCCTTTGCACACTCCATTATAATAATTTTATTTTGTCTTCTTAAGCTGCCCTTTGAAATTTTCTGTTCAGTTCATTTACTTTGTCTTTTCTTTCTTTTGTCTTAGCCTGAGGGAAACTTTCAGTCTTCTGACATCCATTTTGATATTTTCTTTCCTTCTACCTTTGTTATTCTGGTTAACTAGCCTCTAAATGATACTTATTAAACATATTTCATAAACACAAAATATCACATAGTAGCTACTTCTGAGAAAAGAAGGGCCCACTGTGGAAACGGGGGTTTCACATATATGCAAAATGCATTTGGTCAAGAAAAGGTCAGCGTGTAGTTTTTGTCTTTTACATGAAAGACAAACAGAAAACCACCAAGAATTATACTCTTTAAAATAGAGAACAACCATATGAGAACGTTTCTCTCTCTCTTTTTCTCTCTCTCTCTCTCAGGATCAAGGGATGAAATACTGGTGTATACTCTCCACTGTTGGGTGTAGCCTGGAAATAACACTTTTTGTTAAAAAGATGAAGGGAGGTAAATCTGAAGGGCTCGAACACTCTGCTCCATGGTGCTTGGATTTACCTGCTGGGTGAAGAGTAAACTCGGGTCCGTGGGTGTCTTTTAAAAACAGCCAGGTGGGCCCGGCCATAGAGAGCAGGCTGGGCTTCCCTTCCAGCCTGGGCGCTTCACGAGGACTCCAGCCTGTTGAGCGGGAAGAGGTGGTGGCTGGTGCGCATGGAGAAGTAGAGCTGCCCGCCGGGCGTGTGGCTGTCGTCCGGGTTGCTCAGCGCTAGCGTCAGCTCGGAGTCCAGCTTGCCCCATGAAATTGATGTTGGGCGAGATGTTGGACTTCCTTTTGATGAAATCGTATGCGTCATTCAGCGAGAGGTTCATCTTCTGCATCAGGTAGGCCATGGTCACTGTCACCTAGCGGCTGATGCCGGCCAGACAGTGCACCAGGACCCCGAACTTCTTGGAGCGGGCCTCGTCAATGAAGCTGATGGCCTCGGGGAAGAACTGGGAGAAGTCTGGCTCCAGTGGTCGGAGATGGGAATCTGCATGAAGGCATTGGGCAGGTTGGGTGTGACGTTGAGGATGCACTTGATGCCGTACTTGCCCAGCAAGTCCAGGTTGGTGGAGTCCTTGGCACAGCCGAGGTAGAGGTAGGGCAGGATCTGGATGGGGAAAGCCGGCTGTCTGGATGGCACGTGGCTTCCCTTTGATTTGGTGACATTGCTGGGCAGCTCTGCGGCCGGACGGCTGGGACTCTCCGACAGAGCAGTCGGAGCTGATGCGCAGGCCGCCTACGCCCAGCACCGAGGTGGGCTGGGAGCCGCTAGTCGAGGACAGGCGCCGGGCTTGGGCTGCCACTCTTTAACAGAGTGATTGGCAATGTGGCCATGCTCCAAGATGAAAAAAAAATTTTACCCACGTTGAAAAAAAAGAAAGAAAATAGAAAAGGACAAATAAGCCTTGAGACCATTGTTGGTTTTGACACACTTCTGCATGAAGGGGAGAGGCAGATGTGAACCAAATTATGCTTTTCTATGTTACTGACCATATGCTATAGTTTATTATGCCAGCCTGGCCGATAAACACAAGTAGGATTAACTGAAGGGCAGAGGGATAAATGGCTCGGTGAGCCTCACCTTGGTTGTTCTGTGCCTCAGTTTAAAGGGGTACACTACCTGTGGGATGCCTAGCCTGTGGACTGACACGCTGTAAGTTGAGGTCCCTTTAAGCCCACACGATTGGAATGTTCATCTCTGGAGCTGGGGACTGACAGTTGATGACAGTTAGGGACCTGCCTTGCTGTTTGCTGCCTGGGTATATATAGCCCAGCTCTCTCTACAGAAGGGGTCTGGCAACTGGCAGCTCTCAAGCTTTAAAGGACTGCTAGTGTCTCACTGCTTCATAATTTAACTGTTAATTTCTTGTATTATCTATCTATATATTATTTAACGGTTTATTTCTTGAATTATATATCTATCTTTATAAATATATTTATATATAATTACTAGCAATCTGGTTGGTCTCTAGAGAACCCTGTCCAATACACCATACATTACACACTCACTAGTCTTTAGCTCAAACCTCAAGAGTTTTGAAATTAGAATTGCATTGTAATCTTTGCCATGAGTCTGTTATTTCAGAATCCAATCAAATCACAGGTCTTTCCTGAAGGCATCTCTTTGTTGGTTTGACAGTGAGTATTCAAACACTTAAATGTATGGCCCCCTTTCACACCCTCTGACTCGAGTCTGATAGAAAATCCTATGGAGTTTTCTCAGAGGTTCATCAGAACTCTCACTCTGTGATGCCAGAAAAACTGAGTTTCATTCTGTTAATGGACTGGCTTCCCTGCAAGTGAAGCTATTTACTTGTTGTTAAATACAACTTCTGAATTCATAGATAGCAAGGGTGGACGCAGAATAATTCATACAGAGAGATCCCCCGGGGAAAGTAAGAAATGGAAAATAATCTCAAAACCACAACAAGAAACCCACCCTGACAGTCAAACAGTACTGACATCAGACACTGGTTCCTGTGCTCACATGATCCTGACTGCCTCCTTCAACAGCACTGCCCTCTCCCTGCAGGGAGGTTTGTGCCTGGACTCACATTGACTCCCCCTCACTTTCAGCTCATCCTGTCTCTAGAGATGGCCAACCAGCTCTTCGTGGAACATAGTTCTATGCCACCATCAGGTTAAATTGTGCAACCCACGGGAAGCTCTGCCCTGGATACTGACACACATAGGACACACCAGTTGTTACTGAAAGTGAATACAGAGCCTGAAGGGGAGAATTCTAGAGACCACCAAGAAATACTCAAGTCTCTCCTAGATTTCCATCAGAGTTGTGTTTACATACGGGGAGGGAGGGGGAAACTAAAGAGAACAGCAAATAAAATAAGAATAAAATCAACAAACTCAATTGCCCACTATTGTTCTGTTAATTCTGGCTCATGGTGTCCCTGAAAGACAGAGTAGAAATCCTTATGGTCTCTAGACTAGCAAGTAATCAGCTTCATCTGCTTTCCTCATAGTAGCTGATGTGATTAACCCACTCATTCTGCTATTAGATGAGATGAGAAAAATTAGATTGTAGTGACAATCTCTAAAAAATATCCGGATATTTTTTAGAGGGCACAGGAGATGAATCAGTATGGGAGAGAAGAATGTACACAGGAAGTCAACGTCTTTCATGTCTGTGGAGAGTAGCAAGAAATATTAACAATAACATGGTAAGTATATATAAAATTAATGTCCCTGAAAAATCTTTGAGGAAAAGGTCAAATGGGGATCTAATGTGCTGAGATAACTAACTCCAAAAACAAGCTGAAAATTTATCTTTAAAAAGAACTAAAGAGAGGAGAGTGAGACGGTCTTCAGGAAATGTAATGAAAGTGCTAAGCAAACAAGAACAGGATATTGTTTGGAAACAAAATTTGAAATTATCACCTATGAGAATGTCACTAGTGAGGAAACATTTCTTTCAATCTCATCCTAAAGAAAAGACATCCTATATATCTATGTATTTCTTTTTAAAAAATCATTTTATTGGGGGCTCTTACAGCTCATAACGTTTCATACATCAATTGTTTCAAGCATATTTGTACATATATTTCCATCATCATTTTCTTTTTTTTACATTAATTAGGGTCTCATACAACTCTTATCACAATCCACACATATACATACATCAATTATATAAAGCACATCTGTACATTCTTTGCCCTAATCATTTTCAAAGCATTTGCTCTCCACTTAAGCCCTTTGCATCAGGTCCTCTTTTTTTTCTCCCTCCCTCTCTGCTCCCCACTCCCTCATGAGCCTTTGATAATTTATAGATTGTTATTTTGTCATATCTTGTCCTATCCGGCAAGGATCCACATGTGACCTCCTCCCTGGGAGATGGACGGCAGAGAAGGGGGGGAAGGGAGACTCCGGATAGGGCAAGATATCTGTGTATTTCACTAGAAAATATGAACACATTTTCATATGTAAACATATAACAACACAACCAAATCTAATAACATAATTCCATTCCAACACCATGAGCAGAATGAGACAAAGCAGAAACATTACTTCTGAATTCTACCCCCTGGTTTGTACACAAGACAGAGTTCTAAGGGCTAGCCCAAGCCAAGCACAAAAAGAACAAAGCACGGTGGCCGCCTTGCAGCATGGGGTGAAGCGCTCCTTGTCGGCGTGGTTGGTGACGATGGAGCGCATGGGCAGGTTGCCCTTGCGCAGGCCCCGCAGCATCAGGTCCAGATGGCCAGGTTGACGGCCGTCTTGATGTGCGACAACTCGAAAAGCTCCTCCTGCAGCCCCTCGGCGCTCTTGCAAAACATGGCTCCCGCACCTGCTGCCGACTGGGACCCCGTCGAGGTGCACGCCTTCGCCATCCCCGAGGCTGACATGTGCGCCCTGGTTTTTCATGGGGAGCGCGTGCTGGGTAGCCCTGCCCTGGGACGGCACCAGGGCCACGTGGGCTTCAGCCGCGTCTCTGGGCACCTGCCTCCTGCCGAACTGCGTGCCGGTTGGCCCGCCCACCTGTCCCTCCCAAACCCTTCAGTTTTAAGGCATTAAAATACAGCTGTGGAGGAGTGGCACATTCAAAATAGAGTCAACGTGGCAAAGCTTTCCAGCACTTCATTTGCTGCTGGGGCTTGGCTCCATAGGAAGGGAAGCATATCTATTAGTACTTAGAGTGTGGAAGCAGGAAGTGTAACTCTAAGAAATTTGGAAGTTGTCAAAAATGAAACCGAATGTATTGGTATTCTAGGCATTAGTGAGCTGAAATGGACTGGGATAGTCATTTGACTTGGACAAGTGTTATGGATGGGTGTCATCCAGTCAGCCATGATTTACAGAAACCCTATGTATGACCAAAAAAACCCAAAAACACCACCACCGGGCCCTGCGGCGCCAGGTCTGCAATTGTTATGTTTTAGCCCACGGTTGTAGCCATGGTGCCAACCCTCTTTAGGGTCTTCTTTCTTTTTCATTGTCCCTCTACTTTACCAAGCATGCTGTCCTGTTCAAGGGTCCACTTCCTCCCAGTAGTGCATTCACAGTAGGTGAATGATGTCTCACATCCTTCCTTTTAAGGAGCAATCTGGCTATGCTTCTCCAAGACAGAGTTGAACAGTATTTTGCCAGTCTGTGATATTTCAATATTCTTCACCAGTATCAAAATTCAAATGCATCAAATCTTATTTGGGATTCCTTATTCTTATGAGATGATTAACAATCATATGTACTTTACTATTATGACTTACTATTTACTATTTCAGGACCGATACTGTAGTTTACTATTTCAAGAACAACACTGCACACATGGTTAAAAAGATCAAGGTCATTCGTTAAGTACAGTGCTGGATGTGCCAGGCTCTCCTTCACGCCTAGTAAAGGAGACCAGCTAATACCACCACTATTCAAATTCACTCACTAATGACTAATATACTGACAAAATATTGTTACATTCTATCACGTCCTTCAGTCTGAATGCATTGATAATTACGGTTGATTGGAAGGCAACTATTAAATGCAAAAGGATTGGGAATTGGAAAATATAGACTTGGTGATAGAAAGTAAGATGGACATGCATGACAGAACTTGTAAGACCAAAGACTACTTCAAAGAAAATATTTTTTTCAAATGGCAACTTTAGATGTGAAATCTACACAAATCAAATTGCCTAGACCTCTGGGATTTCTCTGTGAAAAGACAATGGAGAACCACATACATTTAGTCAAAACAAGGTCAATGGCCGACTGTGAAATAGACAAAAATTGTGCAATGAAAATTAGGTTGAAGATAAGGATAATTAAAACAAGTCCAAATCAAGTCCAAAAAAAGCCACACATTTACAGGCCATCTCAAAAATAGCTCTGATGCACCTAACTTGACCAAACAAAAAGGATGATATCAAAAATATCATACATGAAGTAATAAAAAAATTAAATTTAAAACATAAGGGAGAGGGGGAAGTAGGTGCTAGAAAACCCTGAAACATAGTCTTGAAAGTGGAATCGCTAAAGCAAATAAAAGAACTGACGAAGTACACAAGCTGAACAGAAAATTTTCAAAAAGCCGTTTGAGAAGATGTGCAAAATGTGCAAAGACCTGCAGCTAGAAAACCAAAGGGAAGAATTAAATTCAAGACTTAAGTTGTAATATTGAAGGATTTTATAACCAAAAGAAGCATTAAAATAAGATGGAAAGAAATATTAATTAAACTAAAGAGAATTGGCCAGCAATCAGCCATTACAAGTGGTAGGATATGATATATAATCATTTATTATGGCCATTCTAAGCATAATTCTACAGGAGTTCTGCCGGTACAGTGGTGATCCATTGGGTTGCTAGCCTCAAGGTCAACAGTTACGAACCATCAATTGCTCTTGGGAGAAAGACAGGGCTTCTACTCTGGGAAACTCAGGGGTGGTTTGACCCTGTCCTACAGGGGTCTCTATGAGTTGATATCAAGTGAATGGCAGTGAGGTTTTGAGCTAAAATTCCTTAAGTGATGTCTTATCATTGTGCATTCTCTGCGGGTGGCTGTGATCCCATTTTGGAGGGAGTTCTTTGTTACACGACAGAAGTGGGGATAAGCCCTAACCTTAGTAGAGGGTATGAACCAATCCACATCCTGTTTTTTGGGGTGTGTCTTTAAGATTACTTTAATGAAGGGTGAGACTTAAAACATCATCATTCATTTACAGTGGTTTATGGTCTGCAAACAGGTATACCACACATCCATCAAAGCCATTCCTCAGTATATAGGAGTTTGTAAGTGGCAGAGGCTGCCAAGGCCAGATGTATAGGAGGCTGGCACAGAGGAGCAGCACCAAAACTATGGGGTACCTTCTTCTCATCTGGCTCAAGACCTTGGAACTGTGCCACAGACCGAGAGGTGGGCTGGCTTCCTGGCCCATGGAGACAAAGATAGGACCAGAGAGAGATAATGTGGCTGCTGGTTGAGGGGATAAATGGTTTTATCCTCAATGCTTGCTGATCCTGACTTGTGGTAATCTATTAACTTCTCTAATAAAACCCCATAACCCTAAGAATTGTTGAGTTCTATGTGGCCCTTGGACAAACTATTGAACTTAGCATAGAAGTAGACTACTGAGGGAGGAAAGGTTGATATTACAATAGATAAAGAAGGACGGGACACGGAGGCCATCTAACCACTGCCTAGTGGCAAAAGGGAAGCCAGGACAGGTTGGAGATGTGCAACTCCACTGCTGTTTACAGCAGTATATAATCAAGGTCACAGTGCAATGGACATACTTAAAAGTGCATTTCTGTAGGAAGACGCCTTATCCCATCCAAAGACATGACGGTGGCTGCTCAGGATTCAATGCTTGAGGACTAAACCCAAACCTTGGCAGTTCATATCTAGAAGGACCCTCCAGAAGACATTAACTTTGAAATCCCTAAGATAACAAATTCCCCAGAATACATGTGACTACAATGAGTTAGAATGGATCTAAAGGCAAATGAAAACAACTGAATTCTGGCCTTTGGACTGGCTCCTGGAAGATCACCTCTAAAAGCTAGAGAGGCCTGCCTTTGTGGCCCATGGCAGCCCCCTCATCCACACAGACAGTTCATACTAGTTTACAAACAGTGGAGGCTGCTCATGACAGAAAGACAAACCATACAATCAGAGTTGGAACTTGTGCTACTATAAGACAAATATGCCAGGTAAATGAGAGCCCACTGCAGGAGGAAACCATAAAATTAGGTGTGGGTTATAAAGATGCACTTACACATTTGACACCAAAAATGAAGAAATGCACTTCATATGCACAGGCCCCAGGAGAGAACATTCTCAAAGGCTAAGCAATTCATGGGAGTGGCAGGAAGGGGCGAGTTATAGAGGGAAAGCAGAGCTGGGGCTCAACATTTAACCTGGAGAGGGAAGTATACTTTATCCCATGTGCTTAGTGACTACTGACCAATTTAACAGGTTTATGGAACATGTCATTTTGATGCATTTCAATTTCAACGAAAATTACAGAAACCATTTACATTTGCTTCCTACCAGTTATGCCGACTTTGATCCAAATATATATACAAATTTTTTGAGACAAATATATATCCACATTCATTTTTCTAAGCTTTCCAATCTCGGAATTGTTTAATATACCTATCTCTATGGATACATTTCAATTTGCTATGACTGTAAATTGACAATCCCAGTAAATTGGTTTCATTCATGAAAGTATTACTTCAGTAATAAACGTAAACAAAGTCACAAAGTTCTTAGGAAGTAAACATCAAATGTAAAGACAAACAATGCAGTGGAGACTAACAAACTGACTGATCAAGCGACCCTTATCAAACCCAATACCTCAAATGTTGTATGATGTTAAACACTATAAATTTTATATATAGAATCAGAGTTTCATGTATAAATTGATAGCACATAATTACCATATATACTCGAGTATAAGTTCAAACACCCAATTTTACCACAAAAAACTGGGGGGCTTGTTCAGCATAAAAAACGGGCTGAAAAACTCAGTTGATACTCGAGTACATGTGGTATGTTGTTTCAGAATGTTTTAAAAATGTACGGTTCCGTTCACGTGTCGGTTTGACTCATGGTCGAGGTATGCAGCATGGCTGAATGCTGACATACACGCAGTCTCCAGGAGTTGGAGTGGAGCTGATGGCAGTGGGCAGGTTTGGTATGGTTTACTCCAAGGGGATTAAAGAGTCCTGTACGTTGGCTGCTGACCTCAGGATTGGCAGATCAAATGCACTGGCAGTTCAGTGAGGTAAAGATGAGGTTGGCTGCTCCCATGCAGATTGACAAGCTCAGAAACTCTACGTAGGAATGCTGATTCAGAATCAACTTGATGGCATGGGAGTTTGTTTGGAGCAGGGGAAATGAAGGTTCCTAAGTGGAATGTACTTTTCCTACTGGGCCGATAAACTAAAGGTTGGCAGTTTCCACTCAGCCAGCCTTACTGTGGAAGAAAAGGCCTGGCCCCTGCTTCCATTAAGAGTACAGTGCATTAAACTCTATGGAACAGTTCTATTCTGCTGGAATGAATTCCTTGGCCACCGAAAAAAGGAATGATAGCATAATCGTGCCTATGAATACACATAAAATTATGATGAAATTCAACGATAAAAAGAATTCTCAGTGAAAATCACCATGTCCATCATGAAGAAATCTAAACATACTACAGCTTAGGAATATCTAAGTGACTAAGGAGGCGTACTGGTGCGGGGGTTCAACAATCGGCTGCTACACCTGGCGCTCAAGACCTGGGAACTTCTTCACATACAGATGACAGCCTGGAAACCCAGCAAGGAGTCCCTAAAGTCAAAGGGCATCGCTAACAAAATGGACTAGAGTGCAGCTGGCAACAAGAATTCTGTGAACATCAACTGAGCCTTTATCAACAACCCTTGGTGGGTACATCTCTGAAACATGGAAATACCACCATGCAATGATTCGTAAAGAGACTCTCAGTTAAGTCCAAGTAAGATATCTTACCATTTCGAACAATTCTATTACTGGATATTGTGCTATCTTCTATTAAAAATAAAGCTGTGACAGAATCTAGGGGGAAAAACAGGTCAAAGTACATGCACAGTGAAATCAAACACATGTAGACAAAAATCATGGTTAAGTTAGATATACCAGAAGGATAGAGATACGACTTTATACGTGTACTTACAATTCGGTTCCAGGAAGAGCTTCTGTACTCCATGTGATAACTGACACATGACCAATTTAAAGTCCTTATCACTAGGAAGAATGAGTGAAAACAAGAAAATGTGGTATTCTTTAGGACTTGTGTCACAAAAAAATATTAGTACAGAACAGGACAAGAAAATTAACAAACAAAACCAACATGGTGGGATACTCCCCCAAAATAATCTACTAAAATTCAAAACCAAGACCCAGTCTCACTGCCGTCCAGGTGATGCCAACTCATAGCACCCCTATAGCACAAGACAGACCTTTGTCTATGAGTTTAGGAGACTAACTCTTTACAACCCTAGAAAGACCCGTCTGCCCACAAGCTGGTTTCGAACTGCACACCTGGAGGTTAGCAGCCCAATGCTGCTACCAGCACCAGAGGAGCTCTGGGCCAACGCTGCCCTAAGAGCCGAGATAGACCTGGGGGTGTTAAAGGAACCTGGGTGAGTCGTGACATCGATCTCCGGGGTGAGGTTTACAGGGCAAAAGCCCTCAAGTGGGCAAGCCACAGCCCAGGGTCTGCAGCGGTAGGGAGACAAACCGCGGGAGCACAAGCTCGCACATGTGGTCCGTGTCTCGGTGATCAGTGGGCGACTGACGACCGCGGGACTGGCCTCCCCTTCCAGGAAAGGCTAGTTTGGGGCCGGGTCTTCTCATGGCCGAGACCTCACACCCACGGAGCAGACTCCAGGCTAGGACCCGCCCCTGGCAGGGCCGTTCCGGGGCGAGGAGGGTGGCCTGAGAGGGGCTCTAAGGAGGACAAGCGGGATAAGGGGTGCCCAGGCCTGAGGCAGAGGCCCGCGACCGGCCCGGGGCGGATTTAGCGGGAAACGTCCCAGGGGGTCACGGCGATCAACGGCGCGGCGGACACAGTTCGGGCACGAGAACTCTGCCGGACGCCGCGCTCGCAGAGTAGGCGGCGTATGGGTCGAAAGTACCACTGAGGGTCACGTACGCTGGGCCGCCAGCTGCTGCCATGTGCCGGGCGGAAATGACGTCACCGGAAAGGACCCTTTCCTGCGGGGCAGTGGGGGCGGGGCCTGGAGAGGGGCGGGGCCGCACCCCGCAATGAAGGCCGAGCCCGAGAGCGGGCCAGGCAGAGAAGCCCCAGCCTGAGAGGGAGCGAAGACTGAGCTTGCTGTTGTAAAAGGGGCGCCTCATCGCCACATGCATCACGACTGGTGAGTGGTGTGTTAGGTGGATGAACGCCCGCCACATCACAGCACGCACATCATCTTAGCCTCTCTATTTGGGATGCATTCTCCTTGATATTCAGGGAGCTCTGTTGCGTAGTGTTTACATGATGCGTTGCTATCTGCAAGGTCAGCAATTCCAAACTACCATCTTCTGCAAGGGGAGAAAGACTAGGCTTTCTACTCCCTTACAGAATTACAGCCTCCAAAACTCACAGGGGCAGTTCTAGCTTGCCCTGGGGTCTCGATGAGTTGGCATCGACTTGATGGCAGTGAATTTTAGGAGTTATTTGATTTTTCACGGAGAAAAGACACCTCACGTTCGCAGGATAAACAGCACACACACATTGTCTCTTCTAGAACTGCTGAAACCTTGTCTACAGATTTCAGTGTGTTCCCATCCTTTCATACCATAGGTGATCAAGGTCAGGGATTCAAGCCCACCATCTACCCTGTCGCAGAAAGAATAGGCCGTCAGCACCCAGAAAAACATGCTAGCTCAGGAAAACTATATAGTTAGGGTCCTTATAAGTCAATATTGCCTCGATGGCAGTGGGTTTAGGTGGGTTTGGTGATGATTCATTAGTAAGCAGCGGGTTCTGTATCAGATGAAACATGCTGCACCCTTGCACAGTAGTCAAAGGCAGTGACATTCTTCCTAAGGCAGCACCGCCCACAACCCATTTTAGAAAGGGTTCCTAAACAAGCTGGTGATATTTACTCACAAAATGAGATTGGGGCTATTGCCAAAGGCTCATGGAACTGTGAGGGGAAAAGTGACCCAAGCCTAATTGTGCAAGTGCGTGTGTTGCAGTACCGACACTAGAAGGTTAGGGCGAAGAGAGGGTTCAGTGCAGAACACCTGCTTTTGGACAGGTTTCTGGCATTCACGTGACAAAACACTGGATATATTTTGTAGGAGCACCCATTATTCTTCCTCAGAACTCTTCCACAGCCAAAAGGACAAGGAAATCACGGTGGCTATGTGGAGCACAAGGATCAATCGATAGACACTACCGTTGATGGCTAGAACTTCAAGTAGCTGCAGTAGCATATATTGAATGAAAAACCACGTCCCAGTCGACATGTTCATGGGGTCTGGAAACTGCTGAAGATATGTCTCCTCCTCAATCTCCTCAAGTGTTGTGCTTTAAAGCCACTTAGGAAAGATCTATGATTGAACATGGGCCACGTGGAGTCAGTCACCTGCTTACAAATGAGGAGAGAACTGGGACTCACGGGAGGACCAACATTCAAACTGCAATCTCACTGCCCAGCCTAGAGAAGAGCACCCCTGCCAAAAGCAAGTGCAAATCAGAGCAAGAATGGCCTGCTTTTGGAGCCCGGAAGCATCCAGTTCACCGTCTAGAACAATGAATGCAGTACATAACCGTGAGAGCAAGGCCTCCAGGGATTCTCCTCTGCTTCAGCCTCACCAGAGCTTATTTCCTACAAGTCGATCCAAGTTGGCCTCAGTGCAGCCCGCCTGATCTCTAGCCTCTGGACCACAGAGAGTATCTAGTATTTGTCAGGTGCAGGATCCCAGCCCAGCAATCCGACATGCCTCCACAACTTCCTCTTAGGCCCACCACATCAGTTTCACTGGCAGAGGGAACACCAGCCGAACCACTATATCTCAGGGTGTGTCCACAGAAACTCTATCCAGGCTGGGCACCTGGATAGATATCTATCTGGCAGCAGAGGTTTCTCTATTCTGTGATGCCATTCGTCCTCTGGAAATACCCAGGAAATAACAGGGCCCACTGGGAAGTTCTTCAACTGTTAAAAAAAAAAATCTGTCTCTAGGTGTGCCAGAGGGAACCTCAACGATCTTGTGTGTAATGCCGAATGGAGATACCCACACCATCCCTGAGAGGCTAACCTATGAGATGTAGCCACTACCATTCAGCCTCGCTGAAGATCAGCACCCAATCCCAGCTGCTATGCATGCATGACAGGACTGAGCCTGGTAGTGCGCTTAGTTAGGCCTCAGACTGCTAAACCCAAAGTCAGCATGTGAAACTGCCAGCAGGACCACCTGAGAAAGACGAGGCTTTCTACTTGTGGCAGTTTCATTATCTGTCAAAGTGAAAGGGTGGAGCTTAGCCTGTCAATCAGGTCGCAGTTTGATGACCTCATTTGGAGGCAGAACACAGAGAGAATCTGGGAGATATTCCTGTTGACAAGCCCCATGGAGCTACACTGATAGAGCCAGAGCCCTGGAGCTGGAGGAGCCATGTGGAGACCCCCACCAGCGCTGAGATGCTTACACCGCCGCTGGATCCACAAGTCTTTCCACCCACTGGCCTGTGGTCTTCCTGCATTTGGTGTCATTGCATGACTGTGTGAGTCTAAAGAGGGAGATTTATGGACTAGTATCGACATATGGGGTAATATCAGACTTATGGACTTGTTCTGGACTTGGCTGGGATGTTTTCTTCATGTAGCATTGCTCTTTGAGATAGAATTCTCTCTTGCACACATATGAGTGTCTATGACTTTGTCTCTCTAGTTTACCCAGAGTCACAGACCACTCCCATGATTATACGCTCAGGAGCCACAGGGATGGTTTTACTTTACTCTGTAGGGTTGCTATGAGTCAGCATTGACTCGATGGCAGTGAGTTTGGTTTGGAAGGTAAGCAAACCGCCATGGCAATTTCTCAATGCAGTTCAACCTGGTACACTCACAGATCTAAAAATCATTGCCTCTAAAATAGCCAAAGAACTGAACCTTTGAAAGGAACTTCAGAATTCACCTGGGAGAACACTGCAGACCATCGCTGGCCCCAGCTATCTGTAGGGTTTCCCAGGATGCTGGCTCTACCTAGGATGCAGGATTTCTGTGTCAGGCCCTCTGCAAACTGACACCTACTTTCTTCTCTTTCCTTCCAAGCAAATCCCCAGAAGTGTCCTTACCCTGCCCCCAGGCCTCTGGACTTGGGAACTGGGCAGCTGTGGACTAAGCAAAGTTCAGCTCTGTGCAGCTAGTGTTTGAGGCTGCTCTGGGACTGCAGAGGGGAGGGGGAGGGACACTGAACTCCCTCCACACTCAAAACACTGCCTTCCCTGCAGATTCACAGCTGAGCATTGTGTTACAGAAGCTGTTTGTGCAAGGGGCATTTATTTGTCACTCTCCTCAAGGGTCTGTGCCCCCCCCCACCCCCAACACACACACACACACACAATCCTCCTGCGTAGAAGAGAATGTGATCCATGAGAGTGAATGGAAAGGAGACGTCAGGAACTAATGGCTCTTCCCGCTCCCAGAGACCTGATCTGATTACTCCACGCCCCAGATTTGTCTGAAAGACCCCATTCTCCTGGGTCTTCTCCTCATTGTTTACCTTCCCTTGGCATTGATCTGGACCACAGCTACTTACACAGCAGTGACTAACTCACCTGACCCACTGTTTGATCTCTGCCTTGGCTTTCCTTTCCTTGTATTCCTGATACCATCGCGCCCTCTGCTCGTAGGTGACAAAAAGCCAACCCAAACTCATTGTCAGTGACAGGGTAGAACTGCCCTGTGAGTTTCAGAGACTGTAATACCTTATAAGACCAGAAAGCCCGTCTTTCTCCTGAGGAAAGACCACTGATTTTGAACCGCTGACCTTCCGGTTAGCAGCCCGGCATGTGAACATTATGCCACCAGGGCTTCCTGGCAGGTTAGAGGTCTGGTAAAATAACTTTTGCTTGCTTGGGCAGTTGGCTTGTAATGATCTTTGCTTTCCTTGTTTTTCTGTTATTTATACTCTGCAGGAACTGGGGTCATGTATAGAAGTTTCCTGAAATTTGACCTGGCTGGAGCATTTTCTTATGAATTGGTTTATTTTTAATTTTTTAAGGAAAAGGTCTGAAGTAGTAATTTCATCTCTACACAAATCTCCCGCTCTATATCCCTGAATCCAGGTCTCCAGTTCAGATCAGGGCCTCCCTCTTCATGCTCTTCATGTTCTTGTCCTACAGAACTGGGCACATTCTCCTAGTGTTCCAGGACAACATGGCTTGGCTCTCAGGGGTCTGAGCCACTTTACCCAAAATGCTCCATCCACCATTGTTTTTGTTGTTGTTTTGTTTTAACATTATATTAGGGGCTCATACAACTCTGATCACAATCCATCCATATACATACATCAATTGTATAAAGCACATCCATACATTCTTTGCCTCATCATTTTCGAAGCATTTGCTTTCCACTTAAGCCCTTTGCATCATGTCCTATTTTTCCCCCTCCCTCCCCGCTCCCCCCCCCACACCATTGTTTTTATGTTAGGTTTTATTACTATAAATTGTCCTCTGCATACTGATTTTACTGTTTCCCAAAGGTTTTTTATGTTGTATTTTCATTCTCACTTGTTCTCAGGAATTTGAATTTTTCATTCTTTATTTCTTTAATTACCCATTCATTTTTAAGCTTGTCTTGTTCAATTTCTATTTATTTGAATTACCATCTGAGCCTGGAGCAATTTAAGTCATAGGGATTGTCATTATTCCGTACCAATGATTGCTCCTGGTGTTTGCTAACCCTCCTCTCCATAGGAGCTCTGCTGCAGGTTCTGTGACTCAAGACATCCAATATTCTAAAAGTGGAGCCTGCATGCGGCATTGGCAACCTGGACATGTGATCAAGGACCCGGATGAAGGGAGCTGAGCCACTGCCATGATGATTATGATAAGAGAGGTGGACGCTTTGCTGGTGGCCACTGCAGCATCGATGCCTGAAGAAGCCTCGTCTGGATGGACTATGAAACTGGGAGGAGACAGAGAGACACACAGAAAGATGGAGAGGCAGAGAGACAGAGCTATAGAAGTAGAGAGAGACGCAGTTGGAGAAAGACAATGACAGAGAGATGGAGAAATAGAAAGACAGAGAGATATATGTGGAAAGAGATACAAAGGGAGGCATAGCTGGAAAGACAGAAGGTGACAAAGAGAGATAGACAAATAAACAGGACAGAGATAGGGAGACAAAGAAAGAGATGATAAAGACACATATAGAGAGAAAATGAGAGAAAGTAAAAGGGAGGGAAAGAAACAGAAAGAGATGCCCCTCCATCTAAATGATGTGGCTCTTTGTCCTGCCCCTTGGTACCTGCTGATGAGTGAGGACTGGTGTGAATTTCTTGTCTGAGCTTTGCTTACCTCATTATGGGCATCTTTAGAATGTGGGTTTTACACAGTTTCATGAGGAGCAATGTGTTAGGTTGGGTTGACTATCCCCAAACAAATCCTTGTGGTAAGTTGCTGTCATATTTCACCATATAGTCAAAGAAGCCATAACATTTACATGTACAGGGAAAACTAGGAGGCTTACTTTGGGAAAAGAGACAGGGGCACTGGCTCTAGTGGACAGGGGGAAGCCTTTCGTAACTTGCCTCCATCTACACAGTGGATGGAGCATCACAGAGCCCAGAGATGGATCAGGATCAATGAAGTCACTCACACACACACACACACACACACACACACACACACACACACACAAGAGCTTCATGTATAGAAGTAATTACATATCGAACAGGTATCCTAGCCCAGTCCAATTCAAGTTCATCAGCTTTCTACTAGTCCATAAGTCCCTCTTCAGGCTCACAGAGTCACATGCAATGATGCAGAATGCAGGAAGATCACAGGCTGGTGCGTGCAGGGCCATGTGGATCCAAGATCAATGGAAATATAGCTGGGCTCCAGTAGTTCTCAGGGTCTGTGGCAGAGTTCTAGCAAGAGGAAGGTGGAGGGGGAGAGAGAGGAGATTCTCAGGGTCCGTCTTATGAGAAGGCCATGTCCCCCAAGGAGGCACCACCAATCTATGAGCTGAGTGAGTGGTTGGATTCCAGCTCTATACTTTCATACATCTTTCAGTTGCCATAGAGCACAAGTGGAATGGGAGCAGACCTTTCAGTCACATAAGACCAGCACATTCTGGGGGATGGAGTGTAATTGTGAGACTATCCTCACAAGTCCAAGAGGCAGCATTGGCGTCATTGATCGTTATGATCATCCTTGTGGTAAGTTGCTGCCCTAGTTCACCATACAGTCAGAGTCCATGACACTGACATGTACAGGGCAAAGTTGGAGGCCCACTTTTGGAGAAGCCTTTCATGATTTGCCTCCACACACACAGTGCGTGGGGCATCATGGGGCCCATGGGGGTGGATCAGGATGGATGAAGTCAAGAGTGAGACAAAGGGTCTTTGACACTTCCGGGTACTGCACACCCCATGTCCTGATTTCTCTGACCAACTAAGTGACCCGAGGAACCCTGGCTTGTGGCTGTCCCTTTCTAGGACTAAGGTCCTTTGTCCACTTGGCTATCCTTGGGGCCCACCAGAGGGTCTTACAAGAGCAGACTTGCTATCTTTTCTGCGTCACCTCAGGAGCCACTAGGGGTAGGGGGGAGATGGGGAAGCCATTGGTGCTGAGCGACACTTACCTCAGGCCTTGTGGGGCTGCCACTGCCTGGACAATCCTGTCTTCCTGACATGGTCATCCCCAATGGCAATGAATGGAGTGATGTGGCATAAATGCAGGGCTGCATAAATGCAGGGCTGCACTCTCCTCCTGAGGCCACCGTCTAACTACTGATGGGAGTCCTGGAAGGCCCAGCACATGCTCAGGCAGCACGTTCTCAGATCACGGGCAGTGATGACAGTGCTGTCTACCAGGACAAGCGTCCCCTGTGAGAGTGGTGAGTTTGAGTGAGCAATCAGTACACTCCTCCTTTCCTTTAGGGGCAAGACCATGGTTAGGGGCCAGTGAGTCCTCACAAAGTTTAAAATATGTATATTTGGGATTTAATACATCTATCATATCACTCCATATTTCAAACATGTCAAGTAGAATTGTACAATTGTTACCACAGTCAGTTTCCAAACAATCTTTTTCTACACGAACTCCTTGATATCATCTACCATTTGCCCTCTTCCCCACCTCACTGTACTCTCCCTCCCCAGAACCCTTTATTCGGCTTGCTGTCCCTATAGGTGAATCGGTCCTAGGTTTCATCTACAAAACACAGAAAAGCCTGTAATACAACGTGAACAGGGTGACTTGCATCGACAACACTTCTGAGATACACTCATATAAACAAGCAAAAACTGAAGAAAACAATACATACAAAAAATACAGAAAATGTTGGGAACCAGATCAGGTCCAGCCTGCATCATAGGGTGAATGTGCTAACAAAGTTATAAAGGTTCAGGTCAGCTTTATGCCTTTGATCTTCTATACTCCTCTCTCCCAAACCCTTAATTGTAGATGGAGGGAGTTCTCTGGAGGCTTATTTCCAATGTCGTTCCACCAGAGAATCGAGGGCTCCCACTCTCAGGCATAGGCTTCTGCACACCAGATTCTCACACTGGAGGTTGTGATACTGATCCCTCCTTCGACTTTGGATTCTATGGACTCTAGTCCTTCAGTGACTGATGATGGTGTGCCTCTTCCATGTGGCCTTAGTGGACATCTCACTGAGAAGGCTGCTTGTCTTTAGATGAGCCATTAAGACCCCAGATACAATTTTGTCTGATAGCCAGAGACCATCTAAATCAGTGGTCCTCAACCTTCCTAATGCCACGACCCTTTGTTCCACATGTTGTGGTGACCACCAACTATAAAATTATTTCGTGATACTTCATAACTGTACTTTTGCTACTGTTATGCATCGGACGACCATTGTGAAAGGGTTGTTCGACCCCCAAAGGAGTCGTGGCACACTGGTTGAGAACCACTGATCTAAACTCTTTGACACATTTTGCTATAGTATCTGTCTCATCTGTGTTCCTTTCCTGTGGGAGAGTACTGGGAAGGGCCACGATGTAAGAACAAATTGTTCTGAAGTCAGAGCTTGTATTTAGTGTGAGCTCAAAACCCATTCCTGGAGCTATGTTTTTTTGTTTTTTTGAATTTTCTGCAACTTGGGAGTTGATACATATGTCAGATCATTCCATAGTTTGGTCACATCAAACAGAATTGTGCACTTGCTTCCATAATCAGTCTTCAAGCAAACTTTTCCTTCCTGGACTCCTTGATATCATCTTTCTCTTATCTCCCCACTCCTGTATGTCCCCCTTCCCCCTGAAACCTTTGTTCTATTTGCTTTCCCTATAAGCTAAAAACAAATGAAAATAAAATTACTAAAAATTGAGACATCAGTGGGGTAATGTATTTCAATATTTGTTTTAAATTGAAAACATAAATAATATGACAAGTCATTTAACATTAGTAAACCAGCACAGTAAGTGGAAAATAGGTTCAACAAAAACAATAAGGTATCAACAATGATACCTTAAGAGTACTATTCCCTGAGCACGATCAGCAATCAAGCTAAAATGTAAAGAGTTAAAATCCTTCAAAACTGGGTTCCTCATCATCATCATCCGTATCCCAATGCAGAGATTCAGCTGGTGTGAGGTCATCATAGACGCTGTCCTCACTGAGATCGCCGTCAGCACCATCACTGCTGTCATTTTTATACAAAGTGCAGTCTTCACTGCCATCCATAGCATTACTAATACTACATTTCTGGAAGGCACGTCGCACCATGTCTTCTGGAATGTCTTCCCATGCATCTCAAACCCACTTTGCTATTAACTCTATGGCAGGCTTCATGAGATTGCCTCCTTTTGTTAGTCAGACTTGAACAGATGACATCCATTCATGCCACATCCTTCGCACATGGTCTTTAAAGGGCTTATTCAAAGATACACGTCATAGGATGGCTCTGATTGGTTAGATATGAGTAAACAAACATTCAAAGCCCTGCAGTGTCAGCGGGGCTTTCAATGAACAGTGGAGAAACGGCAATCACCCACGAGATAACAGTCGTTCGTCCACTGGGGGGGGGGGCAGTGAGATGTTACACCTCACTGGGGTACCACTGACCTGTGTATAAGCCGAACCCCAGTTTTTCCAACTCGGCTTATACACAAGTATATACGGGTCCTTCCAACTCAAGTCGGCTGCTGGTCCAGAGCTGAGGAAGCAGACAGTAGGAAGATGAGATGTCAAGGCTTAGCATAGGCCAGTAGCTCAGCATAGGGAAGCAGATCACGGTGGAACCTCAAGGTAGAGCCATATGAAGTGGTGTGGCCTCTGGAGCTGCTGCAGGAGGAGAGGAGTTGGCCCACAGGCAGCAGGCACTGCAAGATGGGGCAGCACCATGGTGGAACAGCACAGCACAGTGATGCAATCCACCACAGTCCACGGGTTGGCTTGGCCCACAGGGAGCACAGTTCACCTGTAGAGGCAAGGCAGCTAACTCAGGCAGCACTCTGGTCTGACCACCAGGGAGACAGAGGAAGGGGCTGCCCTTGAAGATCCATTTATCTTGGGTTGGGCCTCCAAAACAGGTCATCAAGCTGCAACCTGACTGACAGAATAAACATGTTGGTTCTGGTGCCATGTTGGCATAACAAATTTAACATTGATGCGCAAATCTAGTGTGCTATTTGGGATGAACAGGAAAGCTGTCATCAACTATTACATTTTGTAATGGAACAAATATGCAGAACAAATTGTTAAGTTCTAGGTTGTGGGTGGTCCCTTGTTGGGTGTTAAATACGAACCATGTTAGTTCTCTAACCTTAACTCATCTGCTCTGTTTAGGTTTTGAGTCCTTGTTTGCTTGCAGGTAATGAATGTGTGCACGTGTGTATGTGTGAGTAAAGATGACCTTAGGGCTGGCAGATGTCCTTGCTGCAGCAATAGAACTTGCTCCACATGGGGTCTACTGTGCGTTCAGCCGGACTAAACCAATCATGGGTATTCCAATAAAGCAAGATAATTGGAGGATAAATTGTGTTGATTTATTAATCATGCAGAATTAAATAAAGGTGACTTTCATTTAACCTGTCTCTGGCCTGTCTCTGGTCTCCCAGCACACCCTCAAGACCCAAGCGAGCCTGGAGGCAAATAATTCAAGGTACTGAAATTGAAGCAGATCTGAATCACAAATCAGGCAATAGTGCATGAAATGACAGAGGATCTCCCTTGCTTGGGTGTTTTGTGCTTTCTGGAAGGTAAGAGACCTGGGAAAGGCAGGGAGACCTATCCCAGGCCAGGTGTCCCCAGCTAGTAGGTATGTAGGACAAGTCAATGAGGAACACTGTCCTTTGCCTCTGCAAGCACGTGGGGTTGAGTTCCAAGACATACTATCCTGAGCCCTCAACCTGACAATGAAACCTGCACCAAGAACTTCTTGGTTGCTGTTTTGCCAACACCCAGGTCTCACTCTCATTCCAGGGTGCATTTAGATATCCAAGGGCCCAAGGTGCGTGGTCAGCATTTAAGCCATTAGGTCAGAGAGTGGCTGGCCCACTGTTGTTGCACGGATTTGACTACTAGATGAATGGGGATCCCCAGTGTGTTCTCCGAGGGAGCTTTTGGCACCAGACACACAAAGAGCCCCTGAAATGGACATCTTTCCAGTTTGAGAGTGAAGAGGCATCAAATTCTTGCAATTAGTCTTGGGAGCTTAAGCTTAACTCAAAGTTGCTGAATTACAAGTATCTCAAGGAACCATGGTCCAGAAGAGTTTGGGGTCACCTGCTTATGCTAACACAGTGGTGTCCAAAATCTTCTGAGCCTCATCCCTTAGTCTGATAAGAAGGCCAATGTTTCTCTGGAGAAATGGAGACAATGGTTCCAATATAAGCACCTTTAATTTGCCTCCTCCTCTATCTCCTGTGACATGAGGGTCCCCTAGAAACGAGGGTATGGAGGGGGCCTATGATAGAATAACCAGTAACTAATTTGCTTTATTTATCATGGGCTTCACCATATCTTCATGGGGAATACAGGTGAGCTACAGATTTGTAAATAAGTAAAATGAATCCAAAAGGCACCTTGCTTATTAGTCAACCTATCTCTTGCAGTTTAATTGAAGGGCGAACAGATAAATGGCTTGGGGAGCCTCACCTGTCTTGTCTCTTGCTCTGTGATGGTCAGACCAGTGCATGGCTGCCTTAGCTTGTTCTCTCCCTCAGCTGGCAAGGCTCATTTCCTGCAAGACATTCCTGAGGAGAAGCCACATGGACCTATCCTGGTATAGCCCTGGGTGCCGGAGAAGCCACACGAAGACCCCTACCAGCACTGAGCTGCTTACACACTCACTGATTCCGCTTTCCTCCTGCATTCAGCCTCATTGAGTGTGCTTTGTGAGTTTGAGGAGGACTTTGTAGATCGGTGTCGACCTTATGGGCTTGGGCTGAACTGGTCTGGGATGCTTTCTTTCTGTATACTTGCCCTTTATATAAAACTCTCTCTTATACACATATGAGTTTCTGTGGATTTGTTTCTTTAGTCCACCCAGACTAACACAATTTTGTTTGTCATATTTAAACACGTATGTAGCACTATATTTTGCCAAGTGCCATGGGCAATATTCAAATGATTTACACGTAAACTGAGGACAGAAGATGTATTTGTTATTCCGGGTTTTGTGTGTCTAACTACGGCAGTCGGCTGCATTTAAGCAAACTCTAAGAGAGGAGATAGCTCCACACACATAATTAGCAAAGTGAGTTTCTTGGTGGCTTAGGGTTGTTGGATGCTAGAGTCAGAACCTGTACTTAAGATCAGAATCAAGGCCCTGGGTTTAATCAATGGTCATGGTTCAAGAATGAGTCAAAGGACAGAACCAGGAGCTAAGTGTCACAAATTCAGAGTCAAAGTGTTAGTTGACAGAGTAAAGAACTACATGCCTAGAAATTTCGGTGCCTAACACGCTATGACTGGAGTAATTCAGGAGTGTATTTGTTAAGGTATAAGGATTTAGAGTTATGGTTTACGGATTAACATGTTGGGGGTTTAGTTCCTGGGTTTGAGACGTAGGGCCTTAAAATGATAATTAATGATACAGAATATGTTCAGGGTTTTTATAGTGTATCAAGGAATTGGGATAGTCTCCTTAGGTTAGGATTATGGTGTATGGTGATTAGCAGTCAATGATGATTAGAACTAAAAGTGAATATTGTACGTTGAAACATATCCTACAACTTAACATATATCTATTAGCTATAGACTTTGTGGCACATTTAGACTTATATATAACATATATTCTAGAGATTAGTGAATATGATTTATTTATGGTCACTAATTTTTATTTCTTCTTCTAGTTGAACACCTCTTCTTTCTTTTCCTTTTCTTCCTCTAACTGCCTTAATTAGAACATCCACTACAAATAGAACTTCAGTGGTGAAAGTGGACATATTGGTGTGTCTTATTTTTGAGGTGGCAATGTTTTTGTATCTATTTTCACATTACCCACAAAGTGTAACATTTGTTGAATTTTTTCCCCAAGAATGCATATTAGCATGTCAGTTATTCCTGTTTTGTATTATATACGTATAGTATTTTTCTTATAAAATACTAAATGTTGTTTAGTATGTTTTCTGTATCTATTGAGATGTCAATGTGAATACTTTTTTCTTCGGCTAATTTTCTTATGCCTATTCAATCCTGATACAAGTTTCAAGTAATCATGGTAATTGATTATTTTAATATGTGGTATTAGTCAGTTCACCAGTATTTTATGCAGACTTTTGCCTCTGGATATAATCAATATTGGTCTGCGGTTTCCTTGAAGTATGGCTACCTCGCATTGGTGTCAGATCACTCCAGGACTCATAGCAAGTGTTGGTAAGTGATTCCTCACGAGCCTTGTTATACCTCTGCCCATTAACTGAACTTGAGCCGCATTTAGTGCAAAATGACTTATTTACACTGCTTGAATACTCTGGTTTCTAGCTCCAGAATCTTCAGTTAAATCTCTTAAAATTAAGCTGGGAGCTCCACACAGAATATAATTTGATTCCATCTGCCTGAGACCTTTGGAACAGCCTGAAACGCACCCAGCTACAGGCTGTTTCTTGCTCTGGTTGGATCCTGTAATTATCCAGCAGACTCCTCAGTCTAGAAGACTAAAGGATTTGAACTTCCCCTGTCAGACAAACTGTTTCCCACACCCGTGAGGCCCTGTGCTGCCCTCACCCTAGACACCGATGTATGGGAAATATTCTGTCATATTCCAGCCTGTCGATGTTTGGAGAATTTTTTTCAGCTCCCATTCCATAAAATGGTATAAACCATTGGAGCTTGGAATTCCGATACGGCATACCTTAATTAATAATATCTGAAGGTCATTTCCTTATATATATTTCAAATTGTTGCTCACTTTGATTAAATTGGTGAGCCCCAGAATTGTTTTATTTGTAATTTTTCCTTTAATCTGTTTATCAAGTTTATTTATTTATTTTACGTTAAAATATTTTCCCAGTAGGCTAAAACTTTTAGACAATACTTTCTGATTGGAGCTACAAACCCCACAGTCAGCAGTTTGAATCCACCACTCCATCCCAGTGGGAAAGATGGAGAGAGACCTCTGTCCCTCTGAAGATTTACAGTCTGGGAAAAAGAGGGAAGTCCTGGTCTGTTCTACAAGATCACTATGAGTCTGAATCAACTTGATGGCTGTGAGTTTGTAGGAGGGATTTTTTTTTTTTTGCTTTGCTTTGGTTATTTTAACCTCAATTCATCCATTTCCATCTTTATCCTATTTCTTTTTTGCTATTCCAACAAGTAATTTCAGATCAGATCATTATGAACCATAAAATTTTCATTAGCTGATTTAGCATATTGCACTGTGAAGCACAGGGTCAGCAGTTCAAACTCACCAACCCTTCATGAAAGAAAAATGAGGCTTTCTGCTCCCATTAAGAGTTACAAGCTATACCATGTTCAGCCTTCATGCTGGTTTCAGTAATTCCTCTCAGTTACCTTGGCCTTGGTCACTCCCTACGATGGATGAAACCCTCAGGACCAGCGGTGGGAGTGGTGACACCAGGAGGCAAGGGGGTGTAGAAAGAGAGAACTGAGCTTGGGGATCTATGGGGAACCTCCTCTCTGGGAGATGGGCAATGGGAATGTGGGTGAGGGGAGACGCCGGGCAGTGTAAGATAAGATAAAATAATTATTTATAAACTATTAAGGGTTCAGGGTAAAGGAGGGCGTGACCACGCCCGCCTGCTCATGTGACCACTCCCACCTCCGCACATGACCGTGCCCGCCTGCACACGTAACACGTCTACCTACTCACGTGACCATGCCAACCTCCGCACGTGACCACACCCGCCCACGCACATGACCATGCCCACCTGTGCAATTGACCAAGCCAACCAGTGCACGTGACCACGCCAATGTATTAACATTAATTTGATTATCGGTATGTTCATGCCACTCTATAAAATAATTCTATAGATTAGCAATATTATTATTCATATTTTTCTGAACATTACATGGGAAATTAACTTAGCAAAGCCTAGAAACTAATAACTTCATAGCTATTTTTTAAAAACTTACTCTGTGTTCTTTAGATGTCTACATCATCTTATTAGTATCTTACTTTCCAGTATGAATACAAATGCACATAATCTCATGTCAACTTGAAGATTTATCAAAGTATAGGGTGGAGTGTAGCCTTCCAATTATGCCTAATGGTATCTCCTTGTGTGCGTGGCAACCTACTACGGAGAGTTCTGGGAACCTCCTCCTCTCTCTCTGGCTTCAGCTTCCTGTTGCCTGACCCTGATGGCTGTAAGACCTCTCGAGATGTGCACAAAGCCATTAGATCCACAAGACTTTGCACCCACCCACCTGTGACATTCCTGCATTCAGCAACAGTGTGTGTGGCTTCATGAGTCTGGAGAAGAACTTATGGACTAGTATTAGACTTATGGACTTCAGTTGGACTGGGTGGGGATGTTTTCCTGATTCACAATTCCTTCTTGATATAAACCTTTTTCTTCCACATATATGAATGTCACTGGATTTGTTTCTCTAGTCAACCTGGCCTTACACCATATGGTACCTAGGGAGTGGAATACTAGAGAAAGAAATCATGAAGGCAGAGAGAGGATGCTTGCCTGACCTCTGCTTTCTGATAGTCTTTTCTCTTTGACTAGTTGGAGGTCAAATATAGTCATGTATTTTACTTGTTCTCTTCTGGGAAGGACATGGGAAGTGAAGGTTCTGATGCCCAGAAGTTGTATTTGGTTATTTCTGTCTGAAATTTTGTAAAAATGAATGTGACAGGTGTAAATTTTGAGTTCAGGGGGCAAAAATATCCTTCGACCTTCTCTGAGGCCATGCTGCTTAGTCAAACGGGGTGACCAAAGGCCTGGTCTTAGCTTGGTGCCACCAGAGGCCTAAGACCATAATGCATGTGAATGGGATCGTTTAGCTCAGAAAGGATTCAACTGGAATGTTTTCAGAATGTGTTTAGTATCCGACTGTATTAGGATTACATCGATCTTTTCTATCCATTTGTATTGCTATAACGCATAATAGAAATGATTCGTGGGAAATATGAATAGAGCACCTGGCCACGGACACCTGTGGACCTAGTTCACAGGGACTAGAGTTGCAAACAAGAGCAGATTGCCTGGTCTGAAGTTTAAAGAGCTGTGGGAACCTGAGCCTATGACATGACTCAACACAAGGAGGCTAAGGTGGGTGAGTATTTGTGACAGGGACTCTTGGTCAAAAGTCAAGACAGCCCATGGGCACCTGAGCGAGGCCAAGTGAGGTGTCCCACAATGAGGTGACCAAATGAAGAAAAAATTTTTGAGCTTGTGAATTGGTGCATCTCCCTGCTGACTTTATGGATGGCCTGTCCTGGTTTGACTTTAACGATGGATGCAGACACGCAGGTGCCAACTAGAATGAGATTCTTCACATCAACGAAAATGCTTGTATCCTCAGAGTACTGGCTTGCTAGAAGGGGCGGTAGAGACATTGGACACCCGGAATGTGGAAGATAAAGGCATGAAGAAGGTGGCTTACCAACGTGGATGGGTGGGGGGAAATGTTGATAGGATTATAGAATGATGATGGAGGTGTTCCCATAATTTCAATGTTAGGCATAGAATATTTTTGTTTTGTTTATTTATAGAATTTAAATGGTCTACTTCTAGTATTTAAATTGTTTTGTTTATTTATAGTATTTCAATGAGGCTGGCACATTTTGAGTAGTATGCATTTTAGTTTGATACTGTTATGATACAACTATGATTTATGATTGTTTTGTTTTAAAATTATCTATGGTTAACGAGCTGTGGAAAGGTGTTAAGTTCATAAGGGGTTGTCTGTGCTAGTTACATAAGTTCGTGTCAACTTGAAGATTTCTAAAAGGACAGGAGTGGAGTCTAGCTTGTCAATCAGGTACCTCCTTGTGGGCATGGCCTTCTCATCAGGAAGGCCCTGGGAACCTCTTCCTATCTCTCTGCCCTCATTCCTGCTGCCTGACCCGGAAGGCTGCAAGAGCTCCGGTGATGTGTACACAGCCATCAGATCCACACGACTTTGCACCCACTGGCCTGTGATATTCCTGCATTCGGCATTGTTTCACGTGGCTTTGTGAGTCTCAAGAGGAACTTATGGACTAGTGTAGGACTTAGGAACTTGAGTTTGCCTTGGCTGGGATGTTTTCTTCATATATAATGCTTCTCGATAGAAAGCTCCTTCTTATACATACATGAGTGTTACTGGGTTTTTTTCTCTAGTCAACCTGGCCTAACACACTCACTTTCATCTTTTTTGTAGAGGTACTTAACTTTTCATATTTATTCTGCTTAGCCTTATATATTATTCCCAAAATATAAAAATTTAATGTATTTCAGGCTCAAAAAGATATACTTCTTTCAAGGAAACATTTGTAAAACAATATCCCTACATCGCTTTATCTGTTTAGTGAAAAAAAGTTTAAACTGTGCACTCTCCATGTGTCTACCCAAAATCATTCTTTACAAGGCTCTTTGTGAATTTTTACGATGACTTGACCCAGGAAGGGATTATTTGAAAATGACATATGCTACTCTAGGCAAGGGGAATTCTATGCCATTTATGATAAAGTAATTATACTGTCAAAGAAATGAGATCTGTAATATGACCCATCAATAAAATATATTTATATATATGCATCAAAAATTTTATGAGGGTTCTCGCTGTGATTTTTTGATTTCTCCATCTTAGAATTCTCTGAGAATTATTTCCTAGGTGCCATACATTTCATTTTCCTTCAAGTCATTTGATTGCATTATAACTTAAGGTATATTCTCAGAGAAGATCTTACTTATTACTGTTCATAGAAAGTAACTTACGGAATTATTTTCAGTTAACATTCCCATACGGTATACCTTAATGAATAATATCTGAAGGTGTTTTCTTTATGTATACTTCAAATTGCTGCTCACTTTGATTAAACTGGTGAGCCCCAGAATTGTTTTATTTGTAATTTTTCCTTTAATCTGTTTATCAAGTTTATTTATTTATTTTATGTTAAAATATTTTCCCAGTAGGCTAAAACTTTGAGACAATACTTTCTGATTGGAGCTACAAACCCCACAGTCAGCAGTTTGAATCCACCACTCCATCCCAGTGGGAAAGATGGAGAGAGACCTCTGTCCCTCTGAAGATTTACAGTTTGGGAAAAAGAGGGAAGTCCTGGTCTGTTCTACAAGATCACTATGAGTCTGAATCAACTTGATGGCTGTGAGTTTGTAGGAGGGAGTTTGTTTGTTTGTTTTTTTTTTTTTGCTTTGCTTTGGTTATTTTAACCACAATTCATCCATTTCCATCTTTATCCTATTTCTTTTTTGCTATTCCAACAAGTAATTGCAGATCAGATCATTATGAACCATACAATTTTCATTAGCTGATTTAGCATATTACACTGTGAAGCACAAGGCCAGCAGTTCAAACTCACCAATCCTTCATGAAAGAAAAATGAGGCTTTCTGCTCCCATTAAGAGTTACAAGCTATACCATGTTCAGCCTTCATGCTGGTTTCAGTAATTCTTCTCAGTTACCTTGGCCTTGGTCACTCCCTACGATGGATGAACCCCTCAGTACCAGCAGTGGGAGTGGTGACACCAGGAGGCAAGGGGGTGTAGAAAGAGAGAACTCAGCTTGGGGATCTATGGGGAACCTCCTCTCTGGGAGATGGGCAATGGGAATGTGGGTGAGGGGAGACGCCGGGCAGTGTAAGATAAGATAAAATAATTATTTATAAACTATTAAGGGCTCAGAGTAAAGGAGGGTGTGACCACGCCGGCCTGCTCACGTGACCACTTCCACCTCCGCACGTGACCGTGCCCACCTGCGCACGTGACCCGCCAAGCAGCGCACGTGACCACGCCCACCTGCGCACGTGACCAAACACAGCCATGCATGCCACCAGGCGCACCTGCACACGTGACCAGGCTCACCCGCGCACGTGACCGTGACCACCCACCCACGTGAGCACGCCTAACCGCGCAGGTGACCTCACACGCACGTGACCAAAGCCACCGCACACCTGACCATTCACACCTCTGCATGTGACCAGGCTTGCCCAAGGCCGTGACCCCGCCCACCTGCGAACGTGACCACGCCCACCTGCGCACCTGACCCGCCTACCAGCACACGTGACCACTCCCACCTGCGCACGTGACCACGGGCACCTGCGCATGTGACCACACCAATCTGCACACGTGACTATGGGCACTTGCACACGTGACCACGCCTACGTATGCACGTGACAACGCCAACCTTCACACGTGACCACGCTTGCCCGTGCACGTGACCATGCCCACCCGCGCAGGTGACAAAACCCATCCTCGCACATGACCCGCCACCTGCGCAGGTGACCAGGCTCACTTTTGCACGTGACCAGGCTCACCCCCGCACGTGATCACGCCCACCCCTGTAAGTGACCACTCACGCACATGACCAAACCCACCGTGCACGTGACCACTCGCACCACTGCATGCAACCAGGCTCACCCACGCACGTGACCACACCCACTTGCGCACGTGACAACGCCAAACTGCACATTTGACCCGCCAACCAGCGCACGGGTCCACGCCCACCTGGACATATGACACGCCAACAAGTGCATGTGACCAGGCCTGCCGCACACGTGACCAGGCCCACCTGCTCACATTAGCACGCCCACCTGCACACATGACCAAGGCAACCAGTGCACTTGACCACGCCCACCTGCACACGTGACGGCGCCCACCTGCGCACGTGACCATGGCAAACTGTGACCGTGACTACAGGCACTTGAGCACGTGACCATGCCTATCTGTGCACGTGACCACCCCAAACTGCGCACATGACCATACCCACCTACGCACGTGACTATGGGCACCTGCGCACGTTACCATGCTTGCGTGCCCACGTCCCCACAGACCCCTGCGACTGTGACCACGCGAAACTGCACACGTGAATATGGGCTCCTGCGCACATTACCATGCTCCCCTGCGCAAGTGCCCACAGACACCTACGACCGAGACCACGCCCACCTGCGCAAGTGACCACAGACACTTGTGCATGTGACCATGCCCACACGCCCATGTGACCATGCCAACCTCTGGACGTGACCACTTCCACCTGGAGCAGAGGGACATTACCAGAGAGGCTGCAGGCCGATATCACAAAAGAACAGGACAATTAACCGCGGAAAAGATCCAGGGAGAGATTCCGAGGCAACTGGACTCTGCCCTGCTGCGAGAGAGGTAGTCACTGGGAAGAGGGTGGTCATTCAAAGTTTAGCAATCAAGGACATTTACCTGGAAGTAACGCCAAGCCAAGAAACGGGCAGCGGGGCGTGCTCCCAGCCCCTTTGAACCGGAGCGCAGGTAATAGAGGAAGGAGCTTGATACAGACCCCACCCAGCAGAACATGGGAGGCAAGGTGTCTGCCGGCCAGAGCAAAGATCTTAAAGAGAAACTGAAGGCATCCCCCAATCTCACAGCAGGAGACCAGACCTAGTCTAACTTGCAGAACCCCAGCCCCTGTTCTGGCTGCTATAACCTTGATTAACCAAGAGAAGGCTCAGGAAACCTCACAGCAGTTTGCTGATGCTAAAGAACAGCAGCCTCTTATTGAAAGAGTAATACAGTTTTTATCAGGAAGTTTTAACCTAAGTACTCAAGAAATTCAAACTGATACTGGAGTCGATCAGAGTTGTGAAGTAAAGCGAAAAGCTGTGATTATATCAGAAATTATTAAGAGCAGTAATTGGGGTTCGATACCTAAAAGAACTATGGGATGTCGATTAGGAAAGTCTAATGTAAATCCTCAAGGTGTTCTGATTGTTGCTGGAATTGTTGAATGAGATTATGAAAAAGTTAAGGCAGTGATGAATTCTGATATATCATGGTTTATAAAAGAAGATCGCTATTGCTAATTTTGGCTTCCTTGCTTTCCTAGAGTAACATTGTATGTCTATCAGGAAAGAGTACTTGAGAAGTCTGACCACCCTTTAAATCAAGGGGTCTTTTGGAATGCTGTTGTGGGGAAATGACGGCCCTGCTCACCCCCCTCCCCCACCCACCACGGAATTAGAAATTGAAGGGAAAAGGGTTTTAAACTTTGGATACAGGGTCATTTCTTTAGGGCATTCAGGAGGGCCTAAGACCCTCCCATTAACTTCCTATAAATCCAGCATGGAAGGAATGAGTGAAGTTAACCAAGAGAGACGATTGCAAGATTGTAAAATCATACAGTGTATGAAGCCTGAAGGGCAAAGCGGCTTAATTGAGCCTACAACCTTATTGGTAAACTTGGAGAGAGAAAAAAATGTCTGTTTGGTAAGTTACTTAAGGAACAGCTGAACAAAATTTCTTAAGAATTTTTTCAGTCTTTCAAATTATGGTAAGAAGTTCTCTCAATTTAGCTCTCTTAATTCTCTGAGAGCTGAAAGCCAAGATTCACTTAACAATGGAGGCTATCTAACTAGTAGTTTCACTGGTTCAAAACCTAGCCAGGTAACTGAGACTGCTAGCAATATTTTAATATTTACATTGTTAAAACAGAAGGGGGAAAAGAGGAATCTCATGTGTGACAAATTTCATTTAGTAATTCTAACCAAAAAATTTTTCTCCTTACTAAAAGTGCAGGATAAAATGAGGGCAGATAAACACGTTTTCAATTCTACAGAGAAAATTAATCCTAAGAAATCCAAAGATGATGGAAACAGCGCTTGGGATCCAGGTCCATTCACCTGGAGAAAAGGCTATGCAATTGTTTTTACAGAAAAAAGCTGTGGGCCTCTCCTTAGAAGGATGCAACCATGTTTGGAGAGACATGGACAGGGAAGAGATGGAGAAGCCACCCACTATTAATCATAATTCCTTTTTCAGGTTAATGCCTCCCCGAAGAGAGGGGCTATTTGTTTATATTTTCACAGGCAAAGGAGATAGGTGGATTTCTTTTCTGCCAGCAAGGCCCAGAAGAAAGAAGAGAAGCTGATATGTGACGTGACCCTGTCCTGAAGTTGTCCAAAACGTCAAGGAGTCCTGGCAGATTCCTGAGAATGGCGACTGCTGACTGCTGAGATATTTCTTCCATGACTGACGCTGTCTAAAGGACACCCTGGGACACTATCAAAACTGAACATTATTTGGCTATCATCATGGGTTCACGGTGAGATCTCATCTTTATTTTAATTTACTTCTCTCAGATGATTAGTGATCACTATTAGCATTTTTAATGTGTTTGTGAGCCACCTGAGTGTCATCTTTGGTGTACTATGTCTTTTGCCCACTTTTGAATTGGATTTTCCCCCTTATTGAGGTGTTACACAATTGTATAGATTTTAATTATTCAGGCCTAGTTTGTTGTGTCTTTGCTCAAGATTTATTCCCAGTACATTGGGCTCTCATTTTACTCTTTTGGTAAAGTCTTAATGTGTGAAACTTATTTTTAGTAGGTCTCGGTTATCTATTTTGTCTTCCACTTTGTGCACTTTCCTTTATATTATATTTGGTAGTCTGTAAATGCCCTGCAATAGGACTGTTATGGTTTTTCCAGTGTTCTCATTGATGATCCTTATAGCTCTGGGGTTTGAACTCATGTCTTTAATCCATCTTGAGTTCATTTGTGTGCCTTGGATTAGGGAGGCTGCACGTTTGTGAGGAGCCCTGTGGGTGCCTATGTAAACCTGAAACTTCTTCTAACTCAGAAAACTCACTTGGATCACAAACCAGGCTTTGGTGTGAATTGTTCCTTGCGTGGAGTCAAGGACCGAGGAATATCTCTCCCCTGAGAGATCTAACACTATCATTGTGCTAACTGAAAATAGAAGAATTCTATTTATTTAGTTGAAAAGGTAAAAATAAGCTCTCAGGAAACATATTATGTATATAGACAGACTACATTATAAAATTTATCATCTAACAAATAAATTGAATATCTTAAAAGATGTATACTTACTCCTTATCAATTTAACATTACAATTCTGAAGACCAAGCAGGTACATAAGCAAGTGTGGTGAAGAAAGCTGATGGTGCCCGGCTATCAAAAGTTATAGTGTCTGGGGTCTTAAAGTCTTGAAAGTAAACAAGTGGCCATCTAGCTCAGAAGCAACAAAACCCACATGGAAGAAGTGTACCATCCTGTGTGATCATGAGAGGTTGAAGGGGTCAATTATCAGGCACCAAAGAACAAAAAGTCATATTGTAAATGAGCGGGAGTGCAGAGTGGGGACCCAAAGCCCATCTGTAGGCAACTGGAAATCCCCTTAAGAAGGGTTGCAGGGAGGAGACCAGCCAGTCAGGGTCAGTGTAGCAATAATGAAACATACAACTTTCCTCTAGTTCTTAAATGCTTCGTCCCCCACCACTATCATGATCCCAATGCTACCTTACAAATATGGCTAGACAAGAGGATGTACACTGGTACAGATAAGGGCTGGAAACACAGGGATCCAAGACATATGATCCCTTCAGGACCAGTTCTGCGAGTGGCAATACAGGCAGGGTGGAGGATGAGGGAGAAAGGTGGAACTGATTACAAAAATGTACATATAACCTCCTCCCTGGGGGTTGGACAATAGAAAAGTGGGTATAGACAGACATCAGACAGTGTAAGATATGACAAAATAATAATAATTTATAAATTATTAAGGGTTCATGAGGGAGGGGAAGCGGGGAAGATGGGGAAAACTGAGAAGCTGATTCCAAGGGCTCAAGTAGAAAGCAAATGTTTTGAGAATGATGAGGGCAACAAATGTACAAATGTGCTAGACACAATGGATGGATGGATGGATTGTGATGAGTTGTAGAAGCCCCAAATAAAATGATTTAAGAAAAAGGAAAATGAAAAGCTTCCGTTATACACTATGAGCCCTGGGGTCATAGTGGTTTCATTGGGCTGTGATCTGCAAGTTCTAAATTCCAAAGAAGAAAGACCAAGCCTTCTACTCCCTTAATGACTTACACAGCCTTGGGAACCTCCAGGGGATTTCTACCCTGCCCTTTAGCATTTGGCTCTTAACCCAAAGGCCAGCAAGTTCGAAGCCCCAACCTCTGCTAGAAAGAAAGATGAAGTTTTCTACTCCCGTACAGAGGTACAGTCTCAGAAACCCACTCTGTCCTGTGGGTTCCCTATGAGTCATAACCAACTCAATGGCAATGAGGCTTTCTTTTTTTTAATTGTACTGTAATATTCCTTATTATCTAAAATATGCTATATGAATGTCAATGATCCACATTCTTATCTTCATCAATTTTCAAGAGCTAGCTTTCCTTTCTGAATTGATATTGATAGAGTTGAAATCTGATTTTAACCAATGTTGTCCTCATTTTGCATATGAAGTTTAGCTAACAAGCTGCCGGTAAGAATTCTCAAGTTTTCTCTTCATTTTCAAAGTGAAGCCCCATGGCAAAAGCAAGTAAGAACTGATAGCAGTTAATCCTTCCTACTGTGTATGGGGGCTCAGTGCAAAAGATGGTTACTGTTGTGTTAACTTCCATTATTCCAGCTGTTTACCACACGTTCCAAAACAGTAAATTGCCTTGGAATACTTTTCTAAATCTTTTTGTTCTTTAGTCTGTTAAATTATGAAAATGTTAGGATATTTTAATCATGTACCTGCGGCCTTTAGATGTGACTATCATGATATCAGAATCAAGAGTAATTTTGCTTTCTTGCCTATTTTGAAATGGCGACATATGGAAATTGCATAGGTGATTAAATGAAAGATGATATATTTATGTTGTAAGAATAATGGATTAAATACAAAGTACTTAAAAATGGTAACACAGACCAAAAGTCTAATATTCTTTCCTATCGCATATGCCTAAGAAATTCAGGAAAACATAAAATAAGAGAAAATGGAGATATACCTTAAATCTTCTGGTCCCATGAACATTGTAGATATATACATATTTTTAGGTTATCTCTTCTCTTTGCTGTATTCTGATTAGCATTGTCCTACACTAGGTCTTTGGATCCCCCCTTCTTAGAATACATAGAGAATCTGTTCTTTTCTCTAAAGAAAAACAGATCTGTTTTGATTTTTCCTCTCAGGGAACCTCTCTATTCCACAAATTTGAAGCACTACTATGAAAATATGTTTGATAAGCTTGTAGTAGCTTAATATTCAGTAATGAAAGTGTGCGGTAGAGTGAAATTGCTTGTTATGGCTCTTCCGGCCACGGTCTTTGTAACTCCCACCTTGAGAGCAGGTAAAGAACGTGAAGGTCTCTCATTCAAGGATTGGACCGTTTTTGCCATTCTGTTGAGTATAGAAGGGAGTCACCTTAGATTCAGCAGAAGGAATCCCACAACCATTGAGAAAGAAAAGCCACTAATGAAGCTCACTGAGATCCCTGCCAGCAATGTCAGAGTCAGCAGAGGCACAAGACCCAGCAGCACCAAGACAATGAGACGGAGCAGAAGAGTCTCATGAGACCATGAGACAGAACAAAGGAGCAGCACCTTAATGCACAGAAGTGAACTTCCAGACCCACAGTTAGTGAAGCTGAGTGCCTTCAGGCAAAGAACAGCTAACAGAGAGAGTGCCCTGTGGGCATTTATCAGTGTGAAAGAATCTTTGAAACGCTGTTTTAGTGACCACAAGTGCAAGAGGCTAAGGAGGAGGGAGAGATGACTACCAGCCATGCTGAGAAGTCCTGGAGACAAAATAACTGTCTCCTTAACATTTTCTAGTCCTGACTTGATGTAACCTTGTAGGTTCCCCAAGAAATGCCCACAATCATGAGTCTTGTCTGTGAGGTCTGTGTAGCTCTTGAAACAGATTGCCAACCCCGTAGAGAAGGACAGTGTCCTGGGAGGGATAATTGGTGTCAGAATCTGCAAAAGAACAAGGCGGTTGGAGGAATGTCTGACGGCCACCACACAGGACTCATTCTTGGACAGATGTAGCAAGGTCCTCAGAGTGCTCTCACACTTAAAAAAATCCCACGGTGTATCATTTTAGCTGAAATGTATCAGGATTTGTTATTTTTCCTATTAGACAATATTAATGTTCAGTGGCTTTACAAATAATAGTTGGAAATGTTACTAAGTACTTATGTAAATTGTTTTTAAATACAAAAATTGGATAAATTGTCCTCTGACCTAGTAAATTAACTTTTCACCTCAATTCTTTGAATACAATACTGTTTCCTAATATTAGAAATGCTCATTCTAACCATAAGCTATTTTGTCTAAATATAAATGACATCTTACCAACTTAAATTCATTAACTTATACAAGAAAGGTTCATTGTAATTCTAGTTTTATTTTGATCTTCTATGATCATAATTACAGAAAAGATTAAGCACCTCATTGTGTTAATGTGGTGCTAAGTGAAGTTCAAGGTAATTAAACCGCCAAGTCTTTACTATCTATGCCCTTATAACCTAAGACATTCACACTTTTATAGAAGGAAATATAAAAAACAGACTATACTGCTATTTAAATGAATATTTACATTAATTCCAAATCTAAAAATTCGATAAATTAATATTAATCTGTAGAAAGTATTTCATAAGTGCTGCATGTCTCAGAGCAGGTCAAAATCAAGAGTCTATTTTAATCACTTACAAAAGGATCCCTGGGAAAGACAAGATGAAGAATTATTTGACTAATAGACTTGGTTAAAGAAGAAAGCCCCTCTATTAGGGAAGAAAGATGCAGGTCACAGTTTGGGAAGGGCTAATAGGTAACAGATTCAAGGTTACTGAGCATATGAGAAAATGTACTTCAGAGGATTTTAAACAGAATTTTACCCTATTTTAAAATAGATTATATCCAAAGGGATTGCATGAGTGAAGGATCTTTTGAATTGTTGAAAAACTTTAGACCAGCGGTTCTCAACATGTGAGTCGCGACCCCTTTGGAGGTCGAACGACCCTTTAACAGGGGTCGTCCAATTCAGAACAGTAGTAAAATTACAGTTATCAAGTAGCAACAAAAATAATTTTATGGTTGGGGGTCACCCCAGCATGAGGATCTGTATGAAAGGGTCACGCAATGGGAAGGTTGAGAACTACTGCTCTAGACCAGATTTATCTTTACTGAAGAGTAGTACAGTGAAGAGTTAAGATGGCTTGAAGGTCGGCTGGAAGTTCCATGGCTTGAAGTTTGGTTCAACTTTTTAATTCTCAATGTAATATTGGACAAGCTTACTCAAGTTCTCTGTGCCTTTGTTTCCTCACCAAGGAAAATGCGGTTAAGAATAATCAGTGTCTCTCAGGGCTTGACGGTATCTCCTAAGGTTCGCCTGAAGACCAGGTGCACTTCAAATGGCACCGGACCTATAGTTAAGTGATACAAGAGTGTCTGTGAATATTAAAAAATAATACACAGAAAATACATATAAAGTATACACTTAATAACCTGTTTTGTTCAATTAGGATTCTCTTAAAAATATCCACTAGAGCTAAGACATTTATCCTAAAGATTTGTGTTTAAGAGCTTAAACATTTGTTCTTATGATTAAGCCTATTGTTGCAGTCATTGTGACTATCCACCTGTGACGTTCCCCACAGATGCAAGGTTTGCAAAAGAGTTTATGACATCCAGGTCTGAGTTGTGTAATTCCAACTATAAGAAGCTATAAAGAATAAAAAGAGTTTAAGAATTTGACATTAGCCTGATTTAGCATGAGGTAAACAGATCTGTTTGGGTTTGTTTGTTTTTTTTTAATCTCAATATAGCTTTACCTATTTCTTCTGGAGCTGTGGGCGAGGCATTGGGCCACTAAACATAAGTTTGGTGATGACTGGACAGACATCCACACACCAGCTTGCTATATAGGAGAAGGCCGAGGCTGCCTGCTCCTTTAAAGACTCACAGTCTCAGAAAACCTCTAAAGGTCTGTTCAGGGTCAGAGTCAACTAGAAGGCACTGGGTTATCTAGTTTGCTCCACTTGTTCAAAAGCACAAGATTGAGTGCTGTTAAAAAGGTTTTGCCTAGTATTAAGTTTGTCAGAACTCAGCACAAGTTCTAAGTATTTCAAGTAGAGAGTAACAGGCAAAGGGCTTATTTACCTATTAAATTTGAGGCATTATTCCATGAAAGCAAGTTTATGAGTGGCTCTGTGTTCCAAAATAGTCACACCGATAAACCGCAGAGGCTAAATTCGAATCTGTAGTCTTTTCAAGAGTTCAAAGACACCCTATGAAACTGTGAAGGTCTCCATATTTTATTCTGCTTAAGAATTTATAATTATGTAAAGTATATCTAATTTGTATTCCTTAAAAATTAACACATTCAAATTTTCATTAAGGTGATACAGATTCTTTACTTATTTATATGTAGCCATGGGCTGTTGGAGAAAATGAATCATTCTATGAAATTCCAATTTTGCTTAGACAGTTTTCAAGACTTAGGTAAAGTTTTCAGTAAGCATTAATGTGAATCCATCTCATCTAAAGCTAACTCTTGGCTTCCTCAAGAAGGAAGCATGTGTTTATTTCTAAGCAGCCTAACTGATTGACATGAGAGTAGACGCTTATTATGAGGAGGTTAATTATGTTTTTTATCTTCATCAACAGTGTAGGATGACTGGCGCTGAATGAAATTGAAGTCCATATACTTCAGTTTACTATGAGCAGCCTAAAACTTAAGATGTGCTATTACTTAAAAACACACAAATTAAGAAAACCGCTTCTTTCCACGTCATTTGTAGATCATTATCATTATTATTGTGCAAACTATATACAAAAAAAATAAAGACACATGGAATAGGAATAATCTCTATTTTACAACTGTAGAAAGCGAGGTCCATTACTGTGAACCAAATTGGCACATGGTCACAAAGCTGATGAACAACAGGTGAAAAGGAAACGGAACTATTTGAATGTGGTGATTGATGTAGAAAAAAACAGACAAGCCAAACAATAGACATGCTTCTCCCGAGGACATCAGAGTCTTCTCAAATCATGACAATTCCAAAGATTCCTTTCCAAATGAATCTTTCTGCTGTTGCTGCTGTTAGGTTCCAACTTCTATAGACCTCACGGGCAGCAGAATGAAGCCACTGACCAGTCCTGGGCCATCCTCTCAATTGTTCTTATGCTCGAGCCCATGGTTGCAGTCACTGTGAGAATCCATCTCCTTAAGAGCCTTCCTCTTTGTCTCTGCCCCTCCACTTGACCAGGATGTCCTTTTCCAAGGACTGGACTTTCCTGACAACATGTACAGAGTACATGAGGGGAAGTGCCGCCATCTACGCTGCTAAGGAGTATTCTGGCTGGACTTCTTCTTAGTCCGGTTTGTTTCTTCTTCATTGGATTTCAGTATTATTTTACATACATATATGGTGATGAAGTAAACTAGGAAAACTTAGTTTTACAAGTAGCTATTGACAAAAACAGTAACAACCACAATAACATCTTCTGATACCACTTGCTCTTTCCTCAATGGCTTTCTTGCATATTCCACTTTTACTTCCCATACAAGCCTATGAGTTACCGACGACTGCTCTTCTTTTCATAAGTGAGAAAACAGAAGCTCTCTCTGAGAGAGTATGTGACTTGACTGAAATTACTTGGAAACCAATGGCAAAATGTCATCCGGACGTCAGTATTCAGTGTTCTAGCTGAAGTGCCTTTTCAAACACAAGGGACTAGAGAGAGTTAAAGCTCTAATACCACTGCGCTAATTCTCTTGTTTGTAATGTCCAAAAGTTTTATGGAATTGAAAGCAAGGAAGTATAATCTTTTGAAAACAGAATATTGAATCATATTTTATTGCCAATTTCCTGCATTGAGCCTAAGAACAAATGTTATAAAAGAAGACAGCAAGCAAGATATTTTACCAGGGGAACTGAGTCCTTTCCGAGGGATGCAGAGGGAAAGGGGATTCGTGGCAGGCTAAGAGATACACATTTGTGATGTGCTCCATTTTCTTTCTTTCGAAAGAAATCAGAGGGCAGATTTTAATTTGACCTCATCAATAATGTGTGACGTGATTTGTACTGTAACATTATTGATAACTAGACAAAGGAGGCATTTGCTCAGGCAGTGGAAATGGAATTGCTGCTTTTTCCAATTCAGAGTCGACGCCAACCTTTAGGGGACTCTCAATTGTGGTTTCTCAACTTTGGCAAACAATTCATGATGTAAACAGGGATTTAAAAAAATGAGTTTGGAGTAAATGAGAACAAATATGGCAGCTTACTATTCTTTTTCGAAGAACTTGAACACACAGAGGGGAGAAAGATTTAAAGATATAGTGCATGACTGCAGACCAAACAATTGGGAAGTCTTCTGAATTACTTTGAAGTCAATTAAATAGATATATTTCTTTCCCAAGTGAATCAAATTTTTATTTGTTGAATTAAAAAATCTACTGTTCTAAATGGTTCCTGGGTCGTTCAATTAATGAATGTTAACCATTAGTGAGACTATACGAAACAGTCCCGGCATTGTGCTGTGTATTTTACAGGCATTACTTAATTCAGTTTCCCAGTTAACTCACTGAAATCATTATCCCTTCACACACGAAGAAACTAAAATTTAGGAGGTAGGTCATTTTCCAAGGTCACAATGCTAAATGTTAGAAAATTGGGACTTGAACCTAAGAAGTCTAACTCTTGCAGCAAATTAACATTTTATATTAAAATTACCTTCGCCCAGGATATATCTAAAAATGAAACTGAAATTATAGCTTGGGTTTCTAATATGTAACAATGTTCTAAAGGAACAAAACAGATGGGGGAAAAGAGATTTTAAAAGATGATTAATTTTTATGGCACAGCATATTGTTCCTATTTCCAAAATGTGAAAGTAAATTATTCTCTTTTAATACTGATACTATATCAAGGAATTTCTATGGCAAATTACAAACTCTCAAAACCTAAGAAAAATTTCATTTCTGATATACAAGAAAAGTCAGTGAATGCTATTCTGTATGTAGTGACCGTACTGAAAGAATCCCAAGTGACTTTTCAAGGCAATCAACTTAAAATGTAAAGCCTCCATTGCAAAAGGTCTTTTTATTCATCTGTCCTATGACCTTTAAATAAGTCATACCAATCAAATTTATATTTAGTACATATTTAGTTAGTATACATTGTGTAACCAGGTATATCTTCTCAAATTAATGGCAAGCATTTACTTGTTCAAATTATATAAGTGCATAATGCTGTGAATATTTCATGGCACATATACATGTGTTAAGTATGTATGTCACCCCTATAAATTAGAGATAAACTTGTGGGGCCTAATGTGTAGTTAATTCCATTCCTAAGTTTTTTCTCCAGAACACAACATAATGGGTGAAAGACAAAAGTAGATTCGTTTTTTACAGTGCCAAGGTGGTGCCAATTGTTAAGAAATCAACTACTGGCCAAAAGATTGGCAGTTCCAACCCACCAAAAGACACTGGCTAAGACCTGGTGCTCTTAGTAAGGTAATAGCCTTTAACACCCTGTGAGGTAGTTCCATATTCTATCTAACTTTCTCAGTTGGTCAATGACCTATTTATTTTTCTTTGAATGCCAGAGTATGTTTCCTAAAATTAACAAGCAAACCATAATCCACACTCTTGAGAATCATAAAGCTAGGGCATGAATGGAAGGCACAGCCCAGTGGACCAGATTTACCGGCATGCCACAAGCACTGGGAACAACTATTCTCTCGCCACTAAGTAACACAGAGGCACTCTTGAAGTTCACAGCAGCCTACTCGCTCCCCTCCGCCTCTCATGGGAGGCAAGAATACTTCTCATTGACACAAAAGCCCACCTACTCAAAGGAGAGGTTAATTATTGCTACATAATTAACCTTGCAAGAAAACTATTAAGATTAATGAAGCACTGTTTACTAAGTGATTACAAGCTCCCCATGAACTACCATAGAAATAGATTTACAATCAAACCTCCTACATGGATATTAATATCAAGATTCAGTGTAAACTATTGCAACATATAATCTATAGGTCCTAAAATCATACAGGAAAGCATAGGGAAGTCTATGTATTCTGCAAACATTAAAAAATATTAAAGGAAGGGAAGGCAGAAGAAGGAAGAAATAGAATGTAGGACAACATTTTACTTTTGAATGTGAACCACTGGAAATACTAAATGAATATGATGAACGCACTTAGGTTGGTGGTAAGGTTGGCGCTGCTAAAGATTAGTTGCCCCTTCATCTAGGTACACTTGCAAATACTGGGAAACCTAAGTACCTTTTTGAGGAAAATAATGTTGAAGATGTGGTCCTTTGTCATGTAAATACAGAATTATTATAGAAATTTTCAGAATGAATTCATATTAGGCTGATTCAAAATTGTGGGTTGTTTCCATTAAGTTTAAACACAGAGATCCTAGAGCAGTGGTTCGCAACCTGTGGGTCGTGACCACTTTGGGGGGGGGGGGGCGTCGAACAACCTTTTCCCAGGGGTCGCCCAATTCACAAAAGTAGCAAAATGACAGTCATGAAGTAGCAACGAAAATAATGTTATGGTTGAGGGTCACAACATGAGGAAGTGTATGAAAGGGTGGTGGTATTAGGAAGGTTGAGAACCACTGCCCTAGAGCCCAATGTGCACTAGTGAGTGACATGGCAGTGTGCAGTAGTGTGTTGGGGCTAGGAAACCAAGTGGAAAACATTGGAAATATGAAAAGTTTGAAAAAATTGAAAAGGAATCCAAGTGGTTAGGAGGAGAGAGGGAGAATCGTGGCGTTTACCCTGATGTCCACAGGAAGACCCTGTACAAACTGGCTCCAGATAGACTTTGAAAGAAGTGCTCAGGTGATTAAGCCTTCGAAGTGAGCCAGGCATAGATGTCTTAGTCAGCAGGCTTGACACAGAGTGGAGAAGAGGGGGTGGTCTCTCACCTCTGGCCTGAACCCCAGTATGGTTTCATCACACTATGGTCTCTGCAAAGCCAAGGAAGAGACCCTTGAGCCTAGTAGGAGACAACCGAGGCCCACCAGCTCGGATGAGGCATGCCAGAGACACTGCAGAACACAACCACACCCCTCCCGAGAAACCGGGAAAAGGAGTCAGGCCTGGATGAGGGTGGAAGTGAGAGCCTGCACACTCGGCCATTTCGTCAAGCGGGAACAGGGCATGGAAGAAAATTAAGCATACCACGTGGGCCATAGGAACTGACAAATTGTGAATTTTGTCCTGCGGAAACACCAGAAAAGCAAAAGGACTGTTCTGATGTATTCTTAGTGATCACAATACTGAAAATATTAGTTCCAAGGAGGAAGAAAAAGTCTATAAAGTTAATTCTAAAATGTCGCTCCATATAGAGGGGCTCTCTTATTTATACTTCTATAGTGCTTTTCCAGGGTTACCTCTGAGACCAACAGAGGAAAAATTTTTGGAGAGGCTGATTAAATAGAACTCTGGTCCTTCTGTCCACATCAACAGAAGCAACTCTAATCTTGTAAATCTTTTAAAAATTATTATTATTTTTAAATCATTGTATTGGGGGCTCGTACAACTCTTATCACAATCCATACATACATCCACTGTGTCAAGCACATTTGTAAATCTTTTTAATATATTGGCTTTTACTTAGGAAGAAAAATGCTCCACTTCTAAGAAGCAGGAGGGAAAAAATTGGTGAAACTTACATCGCCGCGCCTTTTACTGATTTCTTTCTCCTTCCTTAGCTCTTACTACTGAGTGAATCAATGTCAGCCCTGCTCCCAAACTCCACGACTTCATGTCTGTGCTTTCTGTGGCTTCAGGAGGACAGCTTATTTCATATTAATTATGCCCAGAACGCATTTATACCTTTTATAATCCATTCAGCACCTAGATATGGCCAGCAGAAAATTCCAGGGAAACCACTAATCTACACTAGTCATAAGCTTATTAAGAGAGAGAAGTAGATTCTTCACATACACAAGCACTACGGTATTAAAATACTGTGCAAGTGAAACAGTGGCATTCTACAGTTACTTTGCATCCTCAGACTTGAAAGTAACGCTTATGGGGAAATAAAAAGGCCACTGTAATTGGTTAATTCATCAGGCATCACTTAAAAAAATAGCTGCACTTTGCTCTCTATATTATAATAACCAAGGCCAGCCAAAGAGAGCTGACCACAGGGTGATCTATCTGCAAAGGAAGCTGACCTCTCTGGCAAAATACACTGAAATCTCAGTCGACAGTGTAGAAACTGATCTCTGAAAACATGCCAGAGAAAGGGAAAAGATTCCATCATGTATATAGATTTTTGTTTCTGCAGGGATCCTATTTTCCACCTTATAATTATGAATATCAAACATTAGAAATGTCTCTAAAAGCACTTATGGTACACAAAATGTTCGTTATGAATTACCTGTTCAGAAAAATCCTAACATAATCTATTTCAACAGGCGTTCAGAAAGAAACGGTTAACCATGTCTTTATGGGGGTGGGTAGGTGCATTTCCTGTCCTCTTATTTCTCTCATGACCTGAAGAGCAGTCAATACAGACACACTAGACCAAACCAAGCTCACTGCTTTAGAATGACACCAAAGGTAGGGTAGAACTGCCCTTTTGGGCGTTTCCAAGACTTTGACTATAGAAGCAGCCAGCCCTGTCTTTCCCCTGTGGAGCAGCAGGCGGGTTCACTGCAGGCTAGTGGGCAGCAGCTCTGTGCGTATAGCCTGTTTGCCACTAGCACCACCAAACCCACTGCCAGGGAGTTAACTCTGACTCACAGCGACCCCATGGGACTCACAGAACGTGGGTTTCAGAGACTAACTCTTCACAGCACAGAGTGGCTGGTGACCTTGTGATTACACCACCAGGGCTCCTGGTGACTGATTCTGCATGAAGGATACTGTCCGTAATAAATTCATAGTAACAGTTGACACACACGACAAGGCCAACGTCTTCATTAAAACCAATAGTAATGACTTCTTTATGTACTATTAAAAAGACAACAACCCACTGCCATGGAATCGATTGCAACTCACAGAAAGCCTACCTAATAGTTCCAGGCCCTGACTCTGTAGGAGAGCAGATAGCCTAAACGTCCTGCATAGAAGTGGCTGGTGGATTTAAGCAGTGAACCTGACGTGAGTGGTCAACGTATTCCAACAGTATCATTAGGACTCTTTAATGTCCCATTAGGAAACTAAAGAATATTAGACATGTTTTTTTTCTCTAAAGCAGATTCTCTACCAAATAGTAATGAAATGAAAATCCAAGCTAGGTCTTGCTAAATCATTTTAGAAATTCTAGTCAGACTTGAACTTGAAACACATAGCTCTTTAAATTTAATGAGATTAGATGGAAAATCAATAGTTTTCTGAGTCCTCTGCCACATTTTTTGAACATACACCAAATAGGACAAAAATATAATGAATGGACACTTTAATTTGTAGAGACCATTCTGCATTAAATAGTACAGCAAGATATAGTCTTGGATCTCATTAGTGCACTGACTGAACATCAAAATTTTATGTTTTTTTTTTAGTGATTATTCAAACAGTCCTAAATGACCATGCCCATTTTACATTAAGAGACATATTACGTATAAATCCCATAAAGTTATGTTCATAGGAAACCACCTTCCAACATTTTTATGCAGATTAGAGTTCTATTAATCAGGTAAATTTTGGACTAGATAATAACCAAAGTCCCATATAAATCTGCATATCTATGATTCAGATTCAAGTGCTCCAGAAATAGGGGAAGAATCAACATCGCCAAAATCGTCAAGCTTCATTTGAAACAATTTATATTAAAAAATTCTTAGAGAAAGCAAGATGGTGTTTTTCTTTTATTTTCTTAGGTGGGCTACGTGGATAAAGTTTCCCTCTAAAATATGTTTTATTGAAACAAATTATTAGTATTTGATATGCAAGCATAGACTCTTTTTTAATGTCCCATTAAGAAAAACACCTCAAAAGGGAAGCATATCAGTAGAAATAGTAAATAAATACTGCATATTTAAAATTCTGCAGCTGCTGTGAGTCAGAAATGACTTGATGGTAGATATTTTTTCTTTTTGGTTTTATAAATTACCCCAGAGAGCAAATGTTTCTGTGACATTTCTATCACGTCAACATGCCGTTACTGGGCACCTTCAAGTCACTTCAGGTAGCAGAGTACGAAGAGCCCCAGGGTCTTCCAGGCTGTATTTTATGGGACAGGCTGGCGGGGCTTTCCCTAGAGGGGTCTCTGGGGGTGTCTGTGCCACCAACCTTTTAGCAGAACAGTGTTTAAATGAGTTTAACAAAATTATTGTTTAAAAAAATTAAGTTTCTCTCATAGACTCAATTTTCTCAATGCTTTCATTGTGTATGAGTCCATTTAAATTGTATTTAAAGGGTTTTAGTTTGTTTGCACAAGTACTGTCCTGTCTTTTTCATGTACAGTTACATTCTTTTTTCCTAAACAAATCTCAGTCCCGAAAAGGACTTAAATCACCCCAAAGAGATGATTTGAGAATATAACATCTAGGATTAGTTCTGTCCATGGCTTGGAACCAGTTAGAACTGATTCAGTTCGGGTCCTCAAGGTGAACTAGGAACAGACACCAATGTGCAAGCTGTAGGTCTACTGAACCCACAACCAGATTTGGAAACATGGCAGGCAGAGCCTCGCTATGGGAAACTCAGAACCCTTTCAGAAGGTCACATTATTACCAGGACTGTGGAAAACCAACCATGTTCAAAGTAGTAAAATTAGCTGTCATCTCTGTGCAGGGCACTATTGTTTGCAACTCTGCTGGTCAAGATAGGTAGTTGCTAAGCAATGCCCGTGGCACCTTTGTTTTCCTGAATAGAGATTACACTTCTAAGGGGACACTGACGGTACTTTTTCTGCATTCCCATGTATCGTTCTGAAACACCCATATTTTACTGACTGTACACCACCTACCTTCAACATCCATGACTGATACGTGAAGAACCAATCCAAAACCCTAGACCTTTCATTTGATAAACAGAAACCAAATGGTAAGCATTTGTCTGCCAATTTGACAATGCATTTCAACAGAATGAATTTGAGACAGGAAAAGTTGGGAGTGAGGAAAAATGAACATAAGCAGACATATTTCAGGTTTCAGAAATTCAGACTTTCCTTCATTAATTTTCAGATAAACAGTCTCATGCATGTCCCTGTATTTACTATGCATTTCTTACATCCTGTGAAATGCAGAAATGTATTCTTCATCAACCTTTTGTAACGAGGTAACTAGGCCATTCTCTTCATGTGAGTTAAAGCCCAAGAAGTTAGTTAAAAGATAACTGAATAGAGCACCGTATAGAGTCATACAGCTACACCATTTTACACAATTGTCCTGCTTTAAGCAAAAGCAGGATCTCTGAATGAAAACTGTTCCAGGGTGCCCTACAGTGGCTGGCAATGCTTAGCAGGCCTCTATGCAGAGTAGCAGTGGCCTGCGGGCTTTCTAGGCTGCAGTCTTGACCCGAGCACACCGTGGAGGCCAGATCTTTTCTTCTGTTGTGTCCCCACTGCGGGGAAGCCACAGGCCTTTCTGTTGGCAGAAGGCATAACCACTACATGGCCAGGGGTCCTCAAATAAGCACCAGTAGATTATTCTGAAATGTGAGCACCTTCGAAGACTCTTGGGGCTCACTGATATATAATAATTGATCACAATTCATTAAAATAAGCTCCAGCAGTCATTTTGGTGCCAAATGGATGAATAATCACTATTTCAAAGCATTTCACTTTCAAAATGGATCTCAAAACAGAAATTTCATTTTGAAAAATACAGCAAACACTGAAATATTTGAAACTGTTTAACTCAAATGATTTCCAAGTCTATCTGCAATGCCACCCAGAGGACAACTCCCCCGGGCTGAGATGACTCAGACACCACTGGCTGGATCTGTTTTGATGTATTAGTCATGCCTCCATCAACACCAAGGTATTGAGATGCTACCTTTTCTTTATGTAATACAAAGTACTCAAAATGCTTACAATCTTCTTGCTAAATGCCCTACATTCCTAGATGATTTCAAAAAAAAATAAATCACCCTCAACATCATGATTGAATATCAGTTCTCCATGGTTTTCAGCCAAAACACATGAATGAAAGAGTATTTAAAAGATGACTTGATTAGAGAACAACCTTTTACGTTTTACAGTCTAATAAACTGTAAAGGCTGGGCAAAGTCAACTAGATACACTAAGGAAAATACGTAGAATCTTCATTGTTGCAACTATAGAGTATATCTGTGATAAATGCTTGCTTCACAAAGAAATGCTATCTGCAATTTCTTATTTCGTGAAAAATGCAGCCGTTTGAATTCATTTCCCCTACCACACATAGGCTTGAGGTATTCTGTGCTTAATTAGTGAACCGAAAGACTCACAGGGCTAAAGCATCATTGTGTCTTATACTTCAAACAATTTCACTATCAGCAACATACGTCCATTTGAATTTCACAGACGAGCATTAAAATTGAAATTCTTTATTGATATTTCTAACTCAAATTCTCACTGTGTCCCTCAGATTGGCATTCATTGAGTAAAGAGTGTCTATCCACAAAATGTCACTACCCAAGCCAAGTACTCAGTATGCGCCTAATCAGTGAGGAGCATTTGAATAATGGTGGATCGACCAAGAAAAAAAGCCTTAACACCTATGATGGCATCCTTTTCTCCCAACCCACCACACATTGCAAAGTAATTGCCACACTGACATGGTTCTCAAAACCCTGAAGACCCACCCCAAATGACATCTAGCTTCACAGTTACCAAAGTCAGTTCTCTTTGCTGCCCCATTCCTGCCCTCACCCTCATCAGCCAAAAGCAATTACATCAAACACCTAGCCTTAAATCTAAAACAAAAATGGAATCAAGAGTAAAGAGTAAAGAATAATAGTCAAAAATGATGAAGCCCTACACAAGCTTTTTTTTGCAGTTTATTATTTTTAATGCTGACTTTACCCATGTCATCATGTCTACAATATTTGTTCATATAAAATTCTATATTGATTATAAAAAGCAATAAAAATGGTGTTAAACATTTTATAAGGAATCATTATGATGCAGAGGTCTAAAATATATAATATCAGTTGATGAGGAATTGCTTTTATTCACTCAAATTAGGAATTATTTTTATCCACCCAAAATCCCACAAATATTGGGAGCAGATGGTAAGAGAAAAGAAAAGGCACTGACATTTACTGCGGGCTGAATATGATTTGAAGACTTTGATAAGTAGTTCACACATACACTCTATGGTGGGTATTATTCACATTTTATTGGTCAGTCTGGTGAAGCCAGTTGACAAAGATGGTACTATCTAGTTAAGTCATCCTAGGAGCTCCGGTCTCTCTGACACTAAAACAGGCTTCCTTTCAATGAGATGACACACACAGAAAAACTGAGTAGCATTCGGATTTCTTATTAGTTAATTGATTGGGAAGAACTTTCCACAAGACTAGACAGACAGTAAAATATCCCAGCTATTAATTTTACTAGTTGGGTTTTTTTCACTTGTAATGTTATTTCCTGTTCTTCATAACCTAGTCTAAGAATAGACAAATGCTAACATAGAGTAACAGTTACTATGTAGAGAAAGAATCATTCAAACTCGTTTCCCTCTGGTTCAAAATCTTAAAACTCAGCATTTGATCTTTTGAATACAGTAAGAAAATTTATTTTTTTTAATGAAAATGTATTTATGATTCAGGAGATGGATGCCTTTCCTAATATATGCCGGATGAATTCTTTTTTTAAAAAAAAGTGTAATAAAAGTAGCTCTCTCAAGAAGTTTTCTTTCATGTAACAATAAAATTGCTTCTATCAGGAAGTAAAGGCATGCTTGAAGCTAGAGCCCAAGTGCAATCCCCCATGTCACTTTCAGAAGAAAACTAACCTTTAACACGTTTGCCTACAGCCTTCATAAAACCTTACCAGACACATCTCTTGGCCGAGTGGTGCATGTGTGCCAGAATGCACATATGCATACTTACATTTAACTCAGGTTTTCATATTTCTCTTAGTATATTAAAATTATTTACCTTAAAAAGTAATCCTAATAGAATTTTTCTACATTAAACACTTTATATGCAAGTTATTTCCTAAATTGTTTGGGAAAAACAAGACAGAAATGAGAAAAGAACATTCTTGACTAAGCCTACAATATTAGTAACAATCAATCAGTACTATAGTTATACAGGGTGCATAACAGAAGCACTAAACTTGACATGAAAGTGTATCCTTTCCTCTTTCTTGGAAAGAGATTGCATATGAGAGGGCTTTAAAAAATCTGTAGGAATCTTCCAGTATCTTTTAATTCTATTTTTCCAAGAACTTTTTGAACTCCTCTCCTCTTTGTCCTCAAATTGTGGAAGGATTTGGGAACTATCATTGCTATAGAAGTAATGATAGACCAGAAAAAAAATGAGAAACGTTGAGAGACATGAAGATGACCAAACAGAAATTTGCAAACTCTCTAGAGAGCTATGTACAATACCCAAAACAACCAGAATTGTTGCCCCTCAAACTTATGTATTTAAATTTTTTTTACAAAATAACCTTCTCACCTTCAAAGTACTCTCAATGATACTTAATGCATTTGTCAAACTGCAATGCCATTCTTGGAAACATTTTCAAACTTATCTGTTTGGATGGCTGGCAGCACCTCCCTTGATTTTTCTTCACCTCTTCTAGTCCCCAAATCTGTTCTTTCATGTCCCTCTTCATTCTCAAAAACAAAAAATGCTGCAAGAAGTGAGGTCAGGTGAGTAAGGTCTGTGGGGCAAGAGAGGCACACTGCTTTTGCCAAAAACTGGCCTGCTGAGAGGGCTGCAAGACCAGGTACCTTGTCGTGGTGGCAAAGCCAGTCCCCCGTCTGCCACAATCAGGCCTTTTTTGTCACCCCCTATTACACACTCTTTTCAGAACCTCTAAATAGATAGCTTGATTAACAGTCTGACCTGGTGGAACCAAATGCACCACTCCATGCTGACATTTTCTTTGTTTGGGAAGTAGATGCATGTCCAGAATGAGGTTTATTGTAAGTCAAAAGTTCACGTTTTTTGACATGAGAAAACCACTCATTTTCAAACATGAGTTTTTTCCCATAGTGCTGTCCTTGTAAGGCGTGTTCAGCATCACAACAGTTTTTGCAGCATCTTTCTGGAAAAGGAAATAAATCTCACAGTTGTCTGCTGTTCTCTTAAATTAGCCATCACAGAAAAAAGGAGGCTGAGCAAAACTGCTTTTACAAAAAAATTCTCTGTGACCAGAAAGAACAGTCCCAGGTGATGCCACCGGGTGCACTAACTCTGCGTGAGTTGCTGATGCTTACCCAGTGTGAACATGTGCCCTACTAAAGTTCTACCAGTGGAGCCTTTTTCCAACTTTTTATAATCCCTCATAGATAGCATGTTATATCGATCATTGCATTTTTAAAAACTGTATGAAGGGGCTTCAATATTTCATGGACATAATTCCATATTTCCATGAACTTTTTGAAGTCTCCTTGTATACAAAATCAACAATATTTCTTAATGAATCCATTCCTCTTAAAGCTTTGTTAAGTCGTACCTTGGAAATCAGAAACATGCATGAATAATATATTAATGGATTTGGAAATTCTATAACGATAGCCCTTGTGCCCTGAGAAATAAAGGAAAGTGAGAGATGACTGCTGCCTCAGTGTAACACACTTTTTCCTCTACTGCATGTAATCAGCGGATTCTCGTCTTTCCTAGACATCTTTTTTTCCTTTTAACTTTGGTCATTTAAGCTTTGTGTAAGCAAATGCTTGCTGAAACCCTACTTAGATTGTGTTAGTCACGTTCAAGAACCAGTTTTTATTCTTTTATTTCCCAGTCTTTATTCTTGAAGAAGTCACTGTCTGCTGGAAGGAGAGGAACGTGTCAAGAATGGGGTGGGAGGAAGAAAACCGTCTACTATACTAAATGCCGGAGGAGAAGTATAACCTGTGTAAATGGCAAAGAGGTGGAACAACCTGACTCTGTTTCTTCCAAGAGCCACTACCTCTGTCTCAGTACTCCTTCCTACATCCTGATAAAGAATGCGGACTCAAGCCAGTTACTTACAAAGGAAAGGATGGAAGACAGCAAGGGTAAAGAGGAGGATGAAAGGGGGCTAAAAAGTCATGTGGGGGCAAGAATAGTACAGGTAGAAAGAACCAAGGACAAGTAAACTGGAAAGGCTGTAAATTGCTTTCAAGTGCTTATGTGTGCCTAAACATGTGTATGTGTACGGAAACGGGTCAAGTTTACACAGGCGCATGGTTAGACTTCCCTGGGGTAGTAGAACTCAAGAATTAGCAGGGGTGGAATAGAGAGACAAATGAGTGGGTGTTTTCAGATTTCCTGGATTCTATACAGGGGTACCAATTTCCCTTCACATAAGTAGGGCCATTGATGTCAGTAAGGAACAAAGGCTCTATTAATGCCTATTAAGTGATTTAGATATCCTGGTATGGACTTCTTCTGTTCAAACTGTTTCTTTATGAAACTTGTAATAAATAAGATCTTATATCTCATTTTATATCTTAGATAGTCTAGAATCATCTATGCTAATAGTTCTATAAAGTGTAGAAAAGCTCTCAAGAATACTGAAGATGTTCTCATGAATGTTTGCCAGCCTCTGTCCAGAGTCAACACAGCTGAAAAAAACAGGTGAACAGGAATGGTGTTTGAGTTTCCTTTAAAAGTAGAAATATCTATATATGCAAAGAAGTTTCTCTGTTATATTGCTTAAATAACTGCCTGAAACAAAACATCATGGTATCTATTTCAAAAAGCCCTTATTGTATTGATTTACACCTCTTCACAATTTCATATTATGGGACATTGAAAGGATTGACAACCAAGATTGCATGCTACCTCAAAGTACGTAAGTTAAGATCGTCAATGAGAGACACTTAAATGTACAAGCATGTTAGTTCTTTAACGAACCATCGGCACAATAGTTTACTTTGATCACAGATTCAAGATTGCATTTGATGCCGTCACTACAGTCACAGATTTCCTCTCACTGCTTTCAGATTGGGAAAGTCATTAATGGTATTAAAGAACAGTCTAGTGGGAGTCCTATCGTAAAATATTCCTGAGAGCCTATTGTTTCCACACAGACTAATTAAATAAGACCTTGTAATCCCAATGGGCACATTCACAATATTTAACATTTGATATACCTTTGCCATTATCATCAGTGTCACACCAGACCGTGTGGATTTGCATTGACTCAGTGCACAATTTTTATTTTGCCAAATCTGTGTCATTTCTAGGAGGTAATCCACATGAAAAACATTTCTACTTGAGGCTTTAGGGACTGATTACAAGGGATACAATGGGAGGCATTAACTAGAGAAAATAATCTTTAATTTATTCCCCTCATCACTAACAGGATATGTTGACTGTTTCCCTAGTAAACAGAATTCGTTGAGGAATATAAAACATACGTATGTTTAAAGTCTCATTTTCAAACCAAGGATTAAATGCTATCATAAAAAGTAGAAGTAAGCGCCCCCAATAAAATGATCCTTAAAAAAAAAAAAAGGCGGGGTGGGGTGAGAGGGAGCACACTAGGGAATAAGATTAGATAAGCAGCACAACTCTCTGAGATTTTAAAGTCAAGCCTTATGCATAGCATCCTGGAAATGTTTGACGTGGCATTAACAATTTTCAAAATCATTGTATATCCACCACTGATGTGAACAATTATCATGGTTTCCATAAATCCCAGCTCTGCCTTAACCTACATCTCATGACCAGAAGAAACATCTTTTTTCAATGTGGTCCCAGTGACATTGTTTTTTTCATTTGCTGCCTTTCACAGAAAGGCTGTGAAAGTGGGTTCACTTTCTGACCAGCCAATTCCATGATAGCATTATAACCATTGAAGAGATTTCATTAAAACAACAACAAAACTTGTTTCTGGTGTTAATTGTCTTATTAGTCAGTTTGTAAGATCGCATTTTCTGTGTGTACTGTAGCTTCTTATTCTAGGGGACACTAATTAGTTTTAATGATGTTAAATACCATTCCTGCAGTTGCAAGAGCTTCTCTGGGATTTTTACTGGAGAAAAGATCTGCTTTAATTTAAAACCAGTTTGTTTCCTTCAGTCACAGATGTTAGTGAAGGCATGTCTGGTTGAATCTTATGGGTGTTTCGCCCCCTCACACTGCCATTAGCTTACACTTATTTTCGGGCATATCTTGCGCCCCCCCCAGTACCAGGGTGCCACCACAATCCCTCCCCCCACACTGCATCCACCAGGGAAACCGCAGAAGCTTAGTGTGAGTTCTCCTTGCCTCTCTCCCTCCCCTTACAAAGCCTTGGCTACCCTTAAAGAAAATGCTCCAACAACGTGTCAATTTTATATTGCCCACAAAGGCAACTTCTGTTGGGGGAGGCAGGGGAGAGGGACTGGAGCTTGGCTGTCCCTTTGCACAGAAAGGGATCTTTGTGGCAATCGGAAAACATTTCCTGCATAAAAATCAACACATTCCCTGGTTGCAGCTTTTGTGAGCAAGAAGGAATATGTATCAGCTCGGTCCTCACAGGAACGAAACCCATCCTTTAACCTTCCAAACAGGAAAGTCATTTTCTCAAAATATGTCACACTTTCTTGCTCTATTAAGCCTCTGGCATCTCTTCCCACAGGGACTGGGCAAAAGCTATAAATCACTCCAGGACTTTCATTCTTTCCTCCGCATTTCCGTTGCATGGTTTGTTTGGGGGTACACCCCCTCCCCCCACAAGCTCATCTCTGGCAGGCCTGTCTCTCTCCAGGTGTAAGGGCAGAGGACCAGGAAGCACGCAAAGGGTAAATGGGGTCTGAAAGGATCTGCTATTTTTTTTTTAAGCACAAGCCGCAGTAGTCTCGTGAACTTGACCCCACAAAGAGAGCAAGTTAAATCTGTGTGTTTTAATTCCTGTCAGGCCTCCCCCTCCAGCCTGCACATGACTTCACAGGCCAGGCAGACCCCAGAGAGTTTGTGCTTCCAGTTGGGTCCCATGTGGCGTTCTGCTGACCCAGGGCAGTTGGAGCTCACTAGGTTTATAGGGCAAAGCATGTCAAACAAAATCCAGGTGGGGGCGGGGAGGCAATTTATAGTCTCCTGTCTGAAGGTCACTTGGAACCTAAAAGGCTAGTTAAGAAGTTTAAGGTCCCTTTTAGTCTTTAGGGTTTAAGATCAGACTTGCCAGGGTGGTGAGGCTTGAGGGAGCCAGGGAAGGCAAGGGGGCACAGGGATAGGAAGTAAAGAGAATCTAGGGCTGGGCAGGAGGCAAAGGGCACCTACAACTTAATTCCTCAGCACGGGGTGCATGGCTGTGCGTGTAGGTCCCCTCCAAGGTCTGCAGCCTGAGCAAGGGACTCTGCAGGACAAGTCAAGTCACCCTGCCTCCCACCTCCAATGCAAGCTGTCAGCCACATTTCAGAGCCTTTCAGTCTGCACTTCCTTCTGGGTCCTGTGATGGAGCAATCCCATTCTCAAAGTCCCACCATTAAAACCTGGAACCTTCAAACAAGTTTAAAGGTTCTTTCTGTATCCGGAAAGGTCACAAACCAACTGAATTCAAAGATGGCAATGTAAAGGAGCAAAGATTACTCCTGGGCTTTGAAACAGCCTGTGTTTGCCCCATCCCCCAAAGTCAGCACAGTCCTCATTCCCCACCCAGAACATTGTGATCCAAGCCACCACCACCACCCTGTCCCCCCACTGTCCTTTGGGCACTTACCTTCTTTGGGCAGTCGCTTGACCTCCCTGGTAAGATTGCAGACCTGGGTAGTTTGCAGCTCCTGGGTCAGGCAGCCCTCCATCTGCTCATTCAGGCGTAACACCACGTTATTTAACTGGTGGTCGATCCCCCACTCTCCCAAATGCTGAGGGCAGGTGCATTTTGTATACATGATCCCACAGGATTCTGTTCTCCCATTTTCCGACTTTAGGCAGCTCTCCAACCAAGTGCATAAGACATGGCAACCAAACTGGCTCGGGCTCACCTTGTTCAACACCAAAAACTCAAAAAAAGATTTCGGATCTTCTTCCCCTTTTTGCTGTAATCCTGGGAAATCAGTTGGATATACCCGGCGTATCTGAATAAAATTTTTATCATATTGTAGAAAAACGAAAGCATTCTTGGAACTGCAGAGTTGCATTATAGAATGGTTCTTTCTTAAAAGATCCTTTATCTTTTCATGAGAAAAATGATCAAACTGATAAGCCAGGAGGGAAAAGTTAGAGCAGCTAAGGTCCTTTTTGGAAAATTTCAGGTAAATGCTATATTTGGTTGGATCTGGATTTTCCAGTGTCCAAGTGCAGTTTGTAAAGTTTTTGGGGAACATTTCACTTACAGAATACGATCCATAAATGACTCCCTTCACCAAAGTTGAACCCCAGAAGTCTTGGGCAGCATTAAATCCAAACATAACCAGGAGATAGGTGGAAAATATATAAATCAGCAGGTTACGAACAGCCTTCATCCTATGTCATTTGGCCTGTAAACATGGCAATGAAAGTAAAATGCAAGTCGATGCGCATTGAAAAAAAGAAACTCCTTCCAATATTACAGCCAGCTGTTTTCAAGATTTCAGTAAAAACCCCCTTTAAAAAGAAGGGCAGGTGATTTTTATTTTATAATGGCAGGAAGCTATCCGCTGCTGTGTGAACAGCGCCCTCACGTGGTCATACACAATGGCCAAATTCTCCACATTTAATTTAAAAAGAACATTTAATAGATTATTAATAGGAATGCCCTAATTTATCTAGGAGGATATCCTACAAGTGCACTATGTGTGGATGAAGAGAATAAAATGTAGGATGATCTAGATCATAACCCAAATGTCCATTATTGGGATTCTTTAATCAACCTATATAGTCTCCCCCCACCCCCCACATTCAGTCTTCTGTGGCAGTAAACATCATCACACAAAATCTAATCTGATAATCTGGGAACAGCTGTCATCACATTATTTCTTTTCTCTAAAATGTGAAAAGCAATTATGATAAATTATAGGCACAATTTTAAAAGCATAGATTAAAATTTGTTGCAGATGGAACATCATTTCCCAAATGCCCCTACTTGCCTTTGCTGGGGCCACCAAGTATACTGATGAGAAAATTCCTGTGCAAAAGCCTGGGCATCCCTCTGGACTGGCAGGATTTTAAAACTACCATCTGGGAGAGGGCTTAGATGGCTAGGTACAGAGCAGATACTTGTTGTTCGGCATCACCACTGAAAACCAGGCCTGGAGGTAGTCATTTCGATGTGACATGCCCCTTGGGATAAATAAAGTGAATCACTGTATTAGTATCTGTATCCAAAAGCAATGTCAGTGAAAAATCCCAGAACCACAGTCATGGAGCTGCCGTGAGTTTTTAAACTGTCTCTTTTTTAAAAAAAATCAGGGTTATTATAGGTGGGGTTATCTACTGTAATTTGAGATGTACACATGGTAGATACCAGATATTAGCCTTTTCTTTCCTAGCAGATTTCAATGATTGAATTGCTCCCTTTCCGATCACAGTTCCAAAGCTCCTCTTTTCCTGCCTTCCTTCCTTTTTTTTTAAGTCTTGGTCTTGCATAATAAAGTAATCCTTGGTTATATTTACCTCTAGAACTTGTTATCCAAAAATAACTTCAATTTCTTTCCTGCTTTAACCTTTAAGAAGTTATTTCTTAGAATAAATGACACTGCTTTTTTGTTTAGCCTTTGAGCTGAGGAAAGCGATGTCAAGTTAATGCTAAGTCTTTAGGCTGCAGTCTCTTCCACTGTTCTGTAAACAGAGACAGACACACAGACATATAGATAGTTAAAGAGTGTCCATCCCTTTGCCTGGGGCATCCCGTTGCATAACACACACCAATGCATGCACACAGAATCCAGTATGGAAAGTCTCTGAAGCTAGAACTGCATTCTCGAGATGGTAATTCAAATTCTAGTCTTGATACAGGCAAAAACAGCCCCAAATTCTGAATCTCTATAGAGCAGCAGTCTGAAATAACATCAGAATCACTGCAATTATCAAAACAGTGTTCTCTGGTGTCTGGCATAGAGTTTAATGAATGACACATTTTCTGCTTCAGGGAATTAAGTCAGTGCACATTTAAAAGTTTTTTTAAAAAGGAAAGGAAAGTTGTAGGAATTTCTGGAATCCCCCCCCCCCCTTTGCTGTAGCACTTTGCAGGCAATGCAGGTCTGCGCGGTGTTCTTCAGGATAGAGTGTAGGCGTTGAAAGCCAATGTGACAATAAGTGTCTAAATTAGGAATTCCATCCATGAAAGGGGGCTTCATTTTAGAATCGGTAGAGCTCAGAAAGAGGTCGTATTTCGTTTCCTAATGAATCCCGGTACTTTTGCTTCCATTTATTTGACAGGGCATGTCTGCAGTGCTGTGCTTGGCTCAACCAGGGTTACAAAGATTGAGGAAATCACTCAGATTTCACTTTCACGCCTCTGGACATCATGCTTGGTATCTTAGATTCTTTAAGCAGCCTTAGCGTCCAGTCTCCTTTCCTTTAAACAATCCAACATGCATCACTGAGACGCCCCCGCCTCACCCCCACCCCCCAGGACTGCAGGGCCAGTTCAAACCACTGCTGTTTGCCTCTTTACTAGTGACAGCTATGCTGGAAGAATGGGGGCGGGGTGGCTCTAGTGTTGGGCCACCTAAGTCTCTGGGAGGCTGGATATCTTTATTTATTAATTTATTTGTCTCCTGCTGAGGAGCAACAGGCGTTTAGTTGAGCTGTTCTCAAAACTGATTTTCTGGGTGACACTTTAGTTTAGCCAAACATAGGCGGCGCCACCACTCCACCAAAAATGTCCCCCAATCAAAGACCCACTGCCTCCCCTTATTTTAACTTCCTATTAACCTCAAATCCCCCCACCCCATAAAATTACCTCAATTACACACAACTGCCAGATTTTCCCCGTCTCTGCCTGTTCCTTCGGAACCCAGCACCTCGCTGGGAAACCAGACTTCGCCAACTTTCCACTGTTGAGTGGAAGTGAACTCAGCCCATCAGGGATGCTCGCAGGCCCTCAGCAAGAGGGCGGCAGCCCCTCCTCGCCTCCTCCTCTTCTCCCCCTATGCCTAGCGCAGAGCCCCTTGGCGACGACCCTCACCCACCCCCCAGCCCTGGCGGAGGGAAGGGGACCCCATCCTTACCTTCCACTCCCAAAGCTCTGGGAGGCTCTTGCTCTAAGCCACCAGCGCAGGCACGCTCCCCAGCAACACTGACTGAGAGACTCCCCTTCGTTCCGATCACCGTGGCCCATTTTCCCTGGCTTAGCGCCCCAAATCAGGGTTTAGTCTCAAAAATGCACACATGCACGGAGCCGACGGCAGAGATGCGGTGACCAAAAAAAGAGGGTGCGAGGGGAAAAAGCCTAGGGAACCAACCTCCAAGTCCTGAGGGAAACCCCCACCCCATGCGAAGAGAGACTCTGAGGAAACCAAAAAAAGCAAGAAGTGGCTTCAGGTGGAGGATTTGTTTTTCCCAAATCAGTCCCCACAACAAACCGATGAACCTAGAAGAAGGGGGGAAGGAGGGAAAACGCGCCGAGACTCGAAGTGCCCAGCGGCGGCGACGCGGGCGCCTGCAGGCTGGTTTGTCGGGCGCTGGGTTTCTCACACCAGTGCTCGCGGTCCGCTGCGAAAGCTCACCTTGGCTGCTCCCCGTTTCCGCCGCGCCCCCTCCTCAGCCTGCCCACCTCGGGTAAGCATGGACCAACCGCCAGGAAGTGAAAGGGGAGAGGGAAGGCGTGGGGAGGAAAATCCTCGGCCCGTGCAGTGTCTGGAAGCGGTTTGCACCCCAGGCAAGGAGGGAGGCGCGCGAGGGAGCCAGATAGTAAAGCTCTGTCTCGGGAGTGCGCGCCGGCGGGCAGCGCCCGTTCTCTCGGGGCGCGCGCGAGGGAAGGGGCGCGGTCGCCCGTCCGCCGCCCGCCCGCCTTCCGCCCGCCCCCCCCCCCGCCTTCCGCCCGCCCCCCCCGCCTTCCGCCCGCCCCCCCCGCCTTCCGCCCGCCCCCCCCCCCCGCCTTCCGCCCTCCGCCCGCCCTCCGCCCTCCGCTCGCCTTCCGCCCGCCTTCCGCCCGCCTTCCGCCCCCCCCGCCGCCCCCCGCCCCCCGCGTGCTCGTGCGCGCGTCCTCGCGCGCCGCGGGGCCCGCACTGGCAGCGGATCGCCCGGTGGCCAGCCCGAGACTGGAGGCGGCGGGTGGCGCGGCCAGGGCAACTGTCCCCTAGCGCTGCACCCCCCCCCCCCCCCCGAGGACGCGCGCGGGCGGGCGAGCGCCGTGGCGGCGGCGGCGGCGGAGGGCAGAGGGGGGCCGGCGGCGGGGCACCAGGGGCGGGAGCGGGGTCTCCGCGGAGCTCCAGCCAAGGGCCGGCCGCGGAGCGCCCACACGTCACGGCTGCTCAGAGCCAAGCAGGTCCCGAAAGCTGCGTGTTCTACGTCTGGGAGCTGGGTGCATCCTCCGTTCCCACCGCTGCGGCTGGCGGGGCCGAGGGGCAGGAGAAGCCCGCGGGGAGGCGACTCGCTAGGAGGGGTGCTGAGTCCAAACAGGACTCGGTGGTTTCTCACTGTGTCTTTCAGCACTGACCCACCTGTCGCCAGCGGAGAGCTGTGGTTCCAGCCTCCGGATCCGGAGGCATTGATCCCGTCTGCTGGGCGGGGCAATGCCTAGGGGAGCAAAGGGCTGCATATCTCTGGCTGAAATAATAGTAGTTTTTTTCTCAGCGAAGCTGCAATTAACATCTTATTTGTTCGGGCTCCATGGGGGCTTTTTCAACACCGCTGCATGGCGACCAAGGTTGGGCTTCTGGCACTGCTTTCTGCATGGCAATGGGATCCTGTGGTGGTGGCGGAACTTTTTTTTTTCCTTTTTAATGTGTCTGATTTTTTTTCCAAGTTTTCCCAGTAACAGGTTATGGTCGGGGCGGTAAGAAAAAAGGAGGAGAAGCTATCTGATTCTTACCTTGGGAAGGGAAAGTGCTGGACTTGGGGGGTGGTCTTTTTCCACCCTAAACCCACTGGCCTAGAATTGATTCACTCACCACATCCCCATTCTCTTTTATTGTGTGCGTCTCTATTTGTTTAGCCTGCTGGGCAGTTGGCTGACGCCATATTTGATGAACTAACCACCTATACACACTGCAAAAGGTGGGCGTGGTCGCGTGCGCAGGTGTTTGTCCTTATCTGCTCAGGCAAGCTTGTTAACTTGCACAGGTGCCCTTAGTCTCATGCGCAGTTTGGGGTGGTCACTGTGCGCAGGCTAGCCTGGTCACGTGCGCAGGTTGGCGTGGTCACGTGTGTATGTAGGCGTGTTCACGAGCACTGGTTGGTGTGGTCAAGGGCACAGGTGGGTTTGATCACGTGAGCAGGTGTGCATGGTCATGTGCAGAGGATGGCATGGTCACGTGCGCAGTGCCCCTAGCCACGCCTGCAGGTGGGCATGTCCACGTGTTGAGGTGGGCGTGGCCAAGGCCCCCTTTCCCCTGAACCCTTAATAGTTTATAAATAATTATTTTATCTTATTTTACACTGCCCGGCGTCTCCCCTCACCTTCCTTTCCATGGCCCATCTCCCAGAGAGGAGGTTCCCCATAGATCCCCAAGATCTGTTCTCTGTTTCTACACCCCCTTGCCTCCCGATGTCACCACTCCCACTGCTGGTCCTGAGGGGTTCATCCATCATAGGGAGTGACCAAGGCCAAGGTAACAGAGGAATTACTGAAACCAGAATGAAGGCTGAACATGGTTTAGGTTGTAACTCTTAATGGGAGCAGAAAGCCTCATTTTTCTTTCATGAAGGGTTGGTGAGTTTGAACTGCTGACCTTGTGCTTCACAGTGTAATATGTTAAATCAGCTAATGAAAATTGTATGGTTCATAATGATCTGATCTGCAATTACTTGTTGGAATAGAAAAAAAGAAATAGGATAAAGGTGGAACAGAATGAATTGTGGTTAAAATAAGCAAACCAAAGCAAATAAAATCCCTCCTGCAAACTCACAGCCATCAAGTTGATTCAGACTCATAGTGATCTTGTAGAGTAGAGCAGGAATTCCCTCTTTTTCCCAGACTGTAAATCTTCAGAGGGACAGAGGTCTCTCTCCATCTTTCCCACTGGGATGGAGTGGTGGATTCAAACTGCTGACTGTGGGGTTTGTAGCTCCAATCAGAAAGTATTGTCTCAAAGTTTTAGCCTACTGGGAAAATATTTTAACGTAAAATAAATAAATAAACTTGATAAAACAGATGAACGAAAACATTACAAATAAAACAATTCTGGGGCTAACAAATTTAATCAAAGTGAGCAGCAATTTGAAATAGATATAAGGAAAAGACCTTCGGATATTACTAATTAAGGTATGCCATATGGGAATTTTAACTGGAAATAATTCCATAAGTTACTTTCTATGACCAGTAATAAGATCTTTTCTGAGAATATACCTTAAGTTATAATACAATCAAATGACTTGAAGTAAAATGAAATGTATGGCACCTAGGATATAATTCTCAGAGAATTATGAACTTAAAACCTTTCAACAACTCTTTAACCTTAGATAATTTTAAAACAAAACAATCATAAAACCATAGTTGTATCTAGCAGTATAAAACTAAAATGCATACTATTCAAAATGTGCCAGCCTCATTTAAATACTATAAGTAAACAAAACAATTTAAATACTATAAGTAGACCATTTAAATTCTATAAGTAAACCAAACAAAAATATTCTATGCCTAACATTGCAATTATGGGAACACCTACATCATCATTCTATAATCCTATCAACATTTCCCCCCACCCATCCACGTTGGTAAGCCACCTTCTTCATGCCTTTATCTTCCACATTCCGGGTGTCCAATGTCTCCACTGCCCCTTCTATCAACCCAGTACTCTGAGGATACAAGCATTTTCGTTGATGTCAAGAATCTCATTCTCGTTGGCACCTGCGTGTCTGCATCCATCGTCAAAGTGAAACCAGGACAGGCCATCCATAAAGTCAGCAGGAAAATGCACCGATTCACAAGCTCAAAAATCTTTTCTTCATTTGGTCAACTCATTGTGGGCCACCTCACTTGGCCTCACTCAGGTGCCCCTGGGCTGTCTTGACTTTTGACCAAGAGTCCCTGTCACAAATACTCACCCACCTTAGCCCCCTTGTGCTGAGTCATATCATAGGCTCAGGTTCCCACAGCTCTTTAAACTTGAGACCAGACAATCTGCTCTTGTTTCCAACTCTAGTCCCTGTGAACTAGGTCCACAGGTGTCAGTGGCCAGATGCTCTATTCATATTTCCCAGGAATCATTTCTATTATGCGTTATAGCAATACAAATAGATAGAAAAGATCGATGTAATACTAATACAGTCAGATACTAAACACATTCTTAAAACATTCTAATCTAATCCTTTCAGATCTAAACTATCCCATTCACATGCATTATGGTCTTAGGCCTCTGGTGGCACCAACTAGGACCAGGCCTTTGGTCACCCAGTTTGACTAACCAGTGAAGGATCTTAGCACAAGAAACTCCATTTTAAATCAGGCGCTTCCATGTTAGTTCTTGAAACTTACCCCTCACCGACATCCCCAGCCCTTCGGTACACCACAAATGTCCAAAAGTGTGTGTCCTTACTAACAGGATGCTTGCTCAACTAGTTTGCCCAACTCCCACCCAATTCCCAGAAATTAACGACTGCTTCCCTTTCTTATAATCCCTTGTGTAGGCACATTTCTCCCCGCCTCCCTGTGCCTGCCAGCCAGGGAGGTATAAGAACACAGCTCAAACTTCCCTCTGCGCGGCTTCAATAACTCAATGCCCTGAGTTGCTTATCCCGCCCGCAAGCTTCTCAATAAAGCCTGCATCTAAAACTTTGTTAATTGGATCTCTGGTTCTGTTTTGCGCCCAAATAAACCTTACAACCAGGATGGCTTCACTGAAGTTCGAAGGGTATTTTTGCCCCCTGAACTCAAAATTTACACCTGTCACATTCATTTTTACAAAATTTCAGACAGAAATAACCAAATACAACTTCTGGGCATCAGAACCTTCACTTCCCATGTCCTTCCCAGAAGAGAACAAGTAAAATACATGACTATATTTGACCTCCAACTAGTCAAAGAGAAAAGACTATCAGAAAGCAGAGGTCAGGCAAGCATCCTCTCTCTGCCTTCATGATTTCTTTCTCTAGTATTCCACTCCCTAGGTACCATATGGTGTAAGGCCAGGTTGACTAGAGAAACAAATCCAGTGACATTCATATATGTGGAAGAAAAAGGTTTATATCAAGAAGGAATTGTGAATCAGGAAAACATCCCCACCCAGTCCAACTGAAGTCCATAAGTCTAATACTAGTCCATAAGTTCTTCTCCAGACTCATGAAGCCACACACACTGTTGCTGAATGCAGGAATGTCACAGGTGGGTGGGTGCAAAGTCTTGTGGATCTAATGGCTTTGTGCACATCTCGAGAGGTCTTACAGCCATCAGGGTCAGGCAACAGGAAGCTGAAGCCAGAGAGAGAGGAGGAGGTTCCCAGAACTCTCCGTAGTAGGTTGCCACGCACACAAGGAGATACCATTAGGCATAATTGGAAGGCTACGCTCCACCCCGTACTTTGATAAATCTTCAAGTTGACATGAGTTATGTGCACTTGTATTCGTACTGGGAAGTAAGATACTAATGAGATGATGTAGACATCTAAAGAAGACAGAGTAAGTTTCAAAATAAACAGCTATGAAGTTATTAGTTTCTAGGCCTTGCTAAGTTAATTTCCCATGTAATGTTCAGAAAAATATGAATAATAATATTGCTAACTAATCTATAGAATTATTTTATAGAGTGGCATGAACATATTGATAATGAAATTAATGTTAATACACTGGCGTGGTTACGTGCGCTGGTTGGCGGGTCACGTGCGCAGGTGGCCATGGTCATCTTTCCCACTGGGATGGAGTGGTGGATTCACACTGCTGACGGTGTGGTTTGTAGCTCCAATCAGAAAGTGTTGTCTCAAAGTTTTAGCCTACTGGGAATATATTTTAACGTAAAATAAATAAATAAAATTGATACACAGATAAAAGGAAAAATTACAAATAAAACAATTCTGGGGCTAACCAATTTAATCAAAGTGAGCAGCAATTTGAAATATATATAAGGAAAAGACCTTCAGATATAATTAACTAAGGTATGCCATATGGGAATTTTAACTGAAAATAATTCCATAAGTTACTCTCTATGAACAGTAATAAGTAAGATCTTCTTTGAGAATATACCTTAAGTTATAATGCAATCAAATGACTTGAAGGAAAATGAAATGTATGGCACCTAGGAAATAATTCTAAGAGAATTCTAAGATGGAGAAATCCAAAAATCAGGGCAAGAACCCTCACAAAATTTTTGTTGCCTATATATAAATATATTTTATTGATGGGTCATATTACACATCTCATTTGTATGATAGTATAATTACTTTATCATAAATGGCACATAATTCCCCTTGCCTAGAGTAGCATATGTCATTTTCAAATAATCCCTTTCTGGGTCAAGTAATCGTAAAATTCACAAAGAGTCTTGTAAAGAATGATTTTGGATAGACACTTGGAGAGTGCACGGTTTAAACTTTTTTTCACTAAACAGATAAAGCGATGTAGGGATATTGTTTTACAAATGTTTCCTTGAAAGAAGTATATCTTTTTGAGCCTGAAATACATTAAATTTATATATTTTGGGAATAATATATAAGGCTAAGCAGAATAAATATGAAAAATTAAGTAGCTCTACAAAAAAGATGAAAGTGAGTGTGCTAGGCCAGGTTGACTGGAGAAACAAACCCAGTAACACTCATGTATGTATAAGAAGGAGCTTTCTATCGAGAAGCATTATATATGAAGAAAACATCCCAGCCAAGGCAAACTCAAGTTCCTAAGTCCTACACTAGTCCATAAGTTCCTCTTGAGACTCACAAAGCCACGTGAAACAATGCCGAATGCAGGAATATCACAGGCCAGTGGGTGCAAAGTCGTGTGGATCCGATGGCTGTGTACACATCACCGGAGCTCTTCCACCCATCGGGGTCAGGCAGCAGGAATGAAGGCAGAGAGATAGGAAGAGGTTCCCAGGGCCTTCCTGATGAGAAGGCCATGCCCACAAGGAGGTACCACCATGCTGTGACCTGATTGACACGTTAGACTCCACTCCTGTCCTTTTAGAAATCTTCAAGTTGACACGAACTTATGTAACTAGCACAGACCACCCCTTAGGAACTTAAAACCTTTCAACAACTCTTTAACCATAGATAATTTTAAAACAAAACAATCATAAAATCATAGTTGCATCTGACAGTATCAAACTAAAATGCATACTACTCAAAATGTGCCAGCCTCATTTAAATACTATAAGTAAGCAAAACAATTTAAATACTATAAGTAGACCATTTAAATTCTATAAGTAAACCAAACAAAAATATTCTGTGTCTCACATTACAATTATGGTAACACCTACATCATCATTCTATGATCCTTTCAACATTTCCCCACACCCATCCATGTTGGTAAGCCACCTTCTTCATGCCTTTGTCTTCCACATTCCGGGTGTCCAATGTCTCTACTGCCCCTTCTATCAAGCCAGTACTCTGAGGATACAAGTATTTTCGTTGATGTCAAGAATCTCATTCTAGTTGGCACCTGCGTGTCTGCATCCATCGTCAAAGTGAAACCAGGACAGGCCATCCATAAAGTCAGCAGGAAGATGCACCGATTCACAAGCTCAAAAATCTTTTCTTCATTTGGTCAACTCATTGTGGGCCACCTCACTTGGCCTCACTCAGGTGCCCCTGGACTGTCTTGACTTTTGAGCAAGAGTCCCTGTCACAAATACTCACCCACCTTAGCCCCCTTGTGCTGAGTCATGTCATAGGCTCAGGTTCCCACAGCTCTTTAAACTTGAGACCAGACAATCTGCTCTTGTTTGCAACTCTAGTCCCTGTGAACTAGGTCCACAGGTATCAGTGGCCAGATGCTCTATTCTTAGATGAGGGGTGTACTGGGATTCTGTCCCAGTTCTGGTGAAATTAACTGTGCAATGGTGTTTTTATGCTTTTCCAATATGGGTAAGGCTCCACAAATAAAAAGGAAAAAAGAAAAAGGTTCAAAGCCTTGAAAACCCTGATTTCCTTTCCACCAGTTCGATACACTTGCATGAATGGTTGCAAAGGGAGGAAAAGTAACAGTGGTTACTAGTGATGGTTATTAATCGTCACTTTGATGCTTTTGTAGCAAGTGGGCTAATTTCAAACAAAAGCAAAATGTATACCAATATTATTCATTAATATTAACTTTTCCTAAATCCTTGAGATTAACTCCCAATATTAAACAAATATTCCATATTAAAATAATTCTTCAACAACACAGCCTAGTATATTTTCCTAGTTTATTGTTTCATAAAAAATTGAGTTCTTTTTGTTTGACATTTCATCAGCTTTTTGCTCTATTGCCTAGAAATTATGATAATCATGTATTTTTTTCTAAAATAAACCAACTGGAAACACTGACATAACATCCGACATAATTTAAGAATCATTTTTGCACAGTCTTGCAACTTACCGTACTCATACCTCATTTAAGGTCCTCGACTGGTCAGTATTCAGCTAATAACTTAACGTCAGGCCATTGAAATCTATCAAGAGGAGCCTTGGTGCTGTAGTGGCTGCTGGGCTGCTAACCACAGTCAGCAACTAAAAATGAACTGTCAGCTCCCATGGAGAAAGAAGAGGCCTTCTACTCTTGAAAAGAGCTGTAGTCTTGGAATACTCACAGGGGATCTTCTACCCTGTCATATTGGGTCGCTATGGGTCAGAATTGACTCATGGTAGTGAGTGAGTAAGTGGCATTTCAGGAGACCTGTTGGTGCTGTGGGTTAGGCATTAAGCTACCACCTCCTAAGTTGGTGGTTCAAAACTACCAGCTTTCTGGAAGAAGAATGCTGAGGCTGTTGACTTCCATAAAAATTTACAATTTCAGGAACCCTAGTAAGCAGACTCTATCCTATAGGTGTCTGTATAGGCATCAAATCCATGGCAGTATAAAATGACACTATGAAAGAAATGTTTGACATCCTGTTTACATAAATATTCATTGTTATGTTGTTGAGTACCCTCAAGTTGATTCTAATTCACAATGACAGTTAAAACTCTATGGAGTAATCCTGTTCCATAACACATGAGTCAGAATAATCTTGATTGCAAACATTTAATTTTTTATCTTATAAATGTATTCAGGTTTTATTTGTTTCTATAGATGTTAGAAATTTACATAATAGGGGCTTTGGTAAGGAAAAGAGCGGCCTTTTATGCATCTCAGATATTACAGATATCAATATGATAATCTATAATTGGGTATAATATTCAGAAAGAAAGGTTGAGAAGACGAACTATCTGTCAGGCATCATTGCAAACCTCAGCTGCTGACAACCAAAACACAAGTTTCCTAAGAGATCACCTGAAACCTTCTGAGAACCTTCTCTCAGCTATGTCTGTACACATTTTCCAGCAACTGTCTCCAATGGATGTGCTTTTGCTTGCATTTCCACCTTTTATATGTCATAGGAGTGACTTTATAAAGGAATGAATAGATATAAGGACATTATGAATATTTAGAACAAATATTATGAAACATGTAGAAGAGGATATCCAAAGGATAAAGAAATTATGTAGAATAAAGATGTGGTGTTTTACTGAATAACTGAATAGCAGATTTTTTTTTAAAAAAGAAAAACTCACCATTGTGTGACCTTACATTATAACCATTTGTAGAATCTGCGCCATGGGACACAGTGTCTTTTGTGTTACGTGTGATCTGAATGGTGAAAGATGATGTTAACCCCAGAAGACCTCAATCGAGAAAAGGTTATAGATGTTCAATTAGCTCCTACTGTCAAGAGGGGGGAAAGAACCAAAACTCAAAGCAACACTGAAATAGATTGCTAATCAACAGTGTTAATGAGGATCACAGTTAATCAGTGTTCTTGAGAATCAGTTAATCAACCTAGAGAAGAATATTCACTACAACAAACAAGCAAAAAACCAGAAGTCCACTACTAATGAGTCAACGCCAATGCATAGTGAACCTGTATAGGGTTTCCAAGACCGTAAATGTTTTGGGGAACAAAATCTCATCATTCTCCCAAAGAACCTTTGGTGGGTTTGAACTGCTGACCATTTAGTTAGCAACCAAATATCTAACTCTTGGCAGCTTCATAGCTCTTGGAGAATAATAATAAGGTTAATAAATTCATGAAAACCTGGAACATCTTTGGCTTATTTGTTACAGGACGTCAGTTAGCAGTAATTATTACTTTGTAAAAAAAAAGAATAAGCTGGTTTCCATATTACTTTAAATATTAATATGACACTCTGTTGCAAACTGCTCCTTTAAAATAGTTTCCGAAGACATTCTTGTTTAAAAATTACATTCCTTAGTGAAAGAAAACGCGAAGTGCAACACAATATACTTAAATTGCAATAGATATATTTAAGATGTCCATATTAAATAATTGTCTTCATATTCCTTTTTGGTACTTAAGAATCCACTGTAGATTCATGGCCATTGTTTAATTTTTAGTAGATTTGGGCTGTTCATCTAGTTGTACTAACAATCTCTTTCATGACATAGTTTCCCATTCATCAGATCTCTCTGAATAATGCAAGTCAATTAAATTTCAACAGAACAGCTAATTACTCTTGGGAGTCCCATAGCAAGATTGTCACATTCTCTTTAGGGATTTGGAACTGAACAATGAATGATTTTTGTTTTAATTAAAATTCAAGTAAAAAATCATCCAAGGCTCATTTTATGGAGACCTGCCAATCAGTCCATTGACAGACTGAAAACCTTGTTCTCATTCCATGACTATCTTTTCCCCAATGTTTTAATTCCCCCAGTAAAGGCTTTTTGTTTGCCAATATTTCATCCCACACATCTTGTAAGTTGTCAATCTTATAATAAAAAAGTGACATACTATTGAAAATTAATGAATTATGTACAGCAAGCAATGAACCCCTAATTTACTTAGTTTCACTGGGCAATGTGGTGATTTTCTTTGTGTATTAATCATCTTTATATTTTACATAAAATCTTGACACAGTTTGTATTCACTAATTATTTAACACACACACATATATATTTTTTCATGACCTATTATACTTCAGACAGCATGCATACTGAAAAGGCAAAGGTGAAGAATAGGATTAGTGCAAAAGCAAACGATTTAGCAAGAAACTCCAGTAATGTGAGATAAATTCATTTGGGAAATTAAGTTTTAGAACATGAAGCCCAGCCAAAAAACCCAGTCATGATAATGGACTGGTAATTTGAGACACGATGTAGGTAAGAGTTTATGACTGTCCTTACGCATATGTGTGGGAGGTCGTGAAACTGGAAATTAATAAAATGACTGTTGTGTGGAGAATCAGTGCTTAAAGAAGGCGCAACACCACTTAAGAAATAAGTTCTTAACGAACAACTGTAAAAGCACCAATTTATGGGAAAAATACTTTACACAGACATTTCATTTTATGGGCAATGAGAAGAAATGCATGTTTTGAAACAGCACAGTGAAAAAATAATTGATGTATGTATATTTTAATGACAAATATTTCAAAATAAAGTAAAACGTATTAGAAGTCATGTTAACGACAGTGACAAAATTCAGACTTGAATACTGTTTGTTTTGGTGAAGACTGCTCTTCTGGATTAAAGTGTATTCGCTAAAGATAAAGTTAGAAATTCCACCCTTGGACCTTTAAATGGCTCCATGGTTAGCATAAATGGGTAAACTCTCAGCTATTAATCAAGATTTATGGGACAACCCCCTCTCCACCCCACCCCCCGCAGGATGTCTTGGATGAGAGGCTTGGCAATATGCATATATAAAGTAACAGCTATGCAAACTGGACACTAATTCTACTCTTATCCTCACCTGGTTACCATGAATTGGGATCAACTTGATAGCAAGTGGTTTGGTTTAGAATTATAGTACCTGTAAATATGATCCTATTGGGGAACAGGGAGGAGTCTAGTGACACAGGGATTAAGTGCTGGGCTGCTAGCTGCATGATCAGCCATTCTGGACCACCATCCACCCCTTGGGAGAAAGACAGGGCTTTCTATTCCTCCAAAGATTTGGCTCAGAAACTCACAGGGAAGTTCTATCCTGTCCGATAGGGTTGCTATGAGTCAGCATCGACCCATGGCAGTGAGCTTGATTTTCTTTTGGGGCTTTGGAAATAAGGGGTTTATTTTATTATATTAGAGATGTCATACTGGTGTAGGGTGGGTCCTAAATCTAACCATTCATGAGTTATAAAGAGAGGAGAAAAGACACAAAGACACACACATGGAAAATATAGCACTTGAAAACAGATGCCTGGCAGATCCTAGTGAATGTCCAAGGACCTCAAGGATTGCTAGCTACAACAAGTTCACATAAACAAAGGAAGAATTTCCCCTAGAATTATACTTTTAATTTAGATCCTAGCATCCTCAATTTTGAGACATCACTATTCTATACCTCAAAGATGTACACCTATGATATTATGTTGCTCTTGTAGTTATAGGACCACTATGAAACAAAGATAGTTCCCTACATCTGATTTTTTAAACTAGAAAATAATCTCTATAGTTTGCTTTGACCTCTGACCCAGCCCATGCTTGCATGCACATATCTAAATGTCAAATATTACTCATTAAAATGCAGGCTGGAAGTGAGACAAATCAAAACAGAAAAAAAACTTTCAAAATCCATTGTATATTCAAGAAGTTGATAAAAAACTGAAAATTCAGTTTGGAAAAAATATATTTTAGAGATAAACATCTAAACATTAACATCAGAGGACCATTTTGATTCTGCTTTCTTACTAATTTAAAACTAATAAAGGATATCATATTTATTGATATTATGCACAAGTAACTGAGGTAAAGATTTTACATGAATTGTCTAATTTATTTTAAAATAAACCTGGTCAATTTTGGTACTATTTGGCTTTTTCAAAACAGGTTTTGAAGTACGAAGTGGTAAATAACTGTTCTCAAATTCAGAATTTTGAGCCAGGCTTGAACTAACTCATTCAATAATGTTATTTCATAAGTATTCGAGTTTTAGTGAAATGAAGAAGCAAGTTTTTGTAGGTTTCTGAGACTAGATCAGTATATTTCCGAGATGAATGTGAAAACCATTACTAGCACACCTATAAATAGATGATGCAATGATCGCAATGTCACAGACAGTGTGAAGACTGTATGTGTACATTCTCCGGTATGTTGATAGATCATGTCTGGTGTATCTGGATGAATGTGGTTGGAGAAATGAGTTATTTAAATTATATAGGAAAGGTGCCTTCACTTAGTGACCCTGAATATGAAGGAGAATAGGGAGTGGGGATAGAGATAGTGGGGAATTACTTGAGTAAAGCAAATGAAGCATAATTAATGGGAAAAGCAGATGCATTGACTCGGGGTAAGGTTTTGATTGTGTTATTGGGAAGTCCTGAATATTAGGAGAATGAATAAATTTTCCTCAGGATGCACAGGAAGCACAAAAGGTTTAGGTAGTTTTAGAAACTTAGAAGTCTGTTTAAAATAAAGGCGCTTCACCCTAAGAGGTGACTGCTGACCCGGGGGGAAACTCTTCTCTGTGTAAGGCCAAGTAAAGGGTTCTAATAGTTCAGGGGAAGCTACAGTCCCAAAATTGAATGCAGCGTTGGTCTCGGAATCTGAATGCTGTTGCCAATCAGAATAAAGTGCTTGTGTAAAACTTCTTTGGCCCTATTATCTTTTTATGTCAGACTATGATTGCTTGTAATATTAAAAACACGATGAATTGATAAGAAAATAGAAAACTATTTACTTTATCCAGATTAATTTATTTAAGCTAAAGTTAATTAAACTAAACTTTAATATAGGCTTTAGAATGACATGTCTTCCAGATATATTTAGATTCCAAATTCACATACTGATTGCTAGAAAACTTTTAGTCCTCTGATTAGAGAAAATGAGCTGTAGCCTATTAAGATGCTTCTATCAAAAGTTGAGCATAATTTAATCATTTTTACAGAAGTATATATTCGTAATGCAATTACTAGTAATATTTATCATTGGGAATTATTAAATTAAATGTTATTTTTAAAAGACCCTTCTAATCCAAGAACTGATTAGTATGGCATTATTCATCAAATGAAGAGGTCTTTAATAAATTACTATTTCTCAATTGACTGTACATGTAGATATGCAGCAAAAAGTTTATTAGGTCATTTATTTAAATTGATGTATTTAAAATCCATGAAAAAAATACAAAGGTTTTTTTTAAGTTTGTGGAAAAATAGAATGAAAGTAGAACAGAATTTACCACTGATTTTGTGAAGTCCCCCTTGGACCCGAGGGGCTACCCAAATTAAAAAAAAAGAAATGGAAAAGAGCTCAGCTGGACAGAGCTTTCATAGTATTCATATATCCGTGTAGGTGAGCATCCAGCAATGCGCTCTGAGTTAGTGCACCCAGTGGCATAGCCTGGGAAGCTTCTCACTGGTCACGGTGAATTTTTTGTAAAAGCAATTTCACTCAGACCTCGTGTTTTGTGATGGGCAATTTGAGAGAATAGCATGTGGGTGTGAAATTTTGTTTCCTGCTTGGGAAAAATGCTGAAGAAACTGTTATGGTGTTATACACAGCTTACAAGGGTAACGCCATGGAGGAGAAATCAAGTGTAAGAAGGGTTTTCTCATTTCTAAGAAGGTAAAGTGTCAATTGATGACAAACCTCATTCTGGCCTTCCTTAACTTCTCAAATGGACGAAAATGTCAATTCATAGTTTGTTCCACTGTTAATCAAGCTTTCTATTCAGAGGTTTTGAAAAGATTGCTTAACAGGGTATGACCGAAAAAAGGCCTGATTTGTGGCAGATGGGGGACTGGTTTTGCCCCACAGCAATGAACCTCCTGGCCCAGCCACCTCAGTTCACCAGTTTTTGGCAAAAACAGCATACCTCTCTTGCCCTAGGTACCTGACTCACCTGACCTCACTCCATGCAACTTTTTTTGTTTTGATGAATGAAAATGGTCATGAAAGGACAGTTGTTTGACAATGTAAAAGAAGTGAAGAAAAAATGGGGGAGATACTGTCAGCCCTCCAAATAGATGAGTTTGAAAAATGTTTTCAAGAATGGAATCACAGATTTGACAAATGTATTAAGTGTTATGGAGAGTACTTTGAAGGTGATAAGATTGTTTTGCAAAATATCGCCCTGTATATTGCATATTTCACATTGAGATCAGGAAGATTTCTAAAATAATGATTGATTTCTAAGATAATGATTATTTCTAAAATAATGACTGATTTCTTTTTATTCTAGTCACACTTTCCAAACACTACACTCTTAGAAAAACTAGCACTAATTTGAAAAAGAGATCATTAAAATCTACTATCAAAGAATCAATTCTGTTCCTATAGGACAGAGCAGAAATGCCCCTTTGGGCTTCCTCGGCTAACATCTCTTTTATGGAAGCAGATAATCTTATTTGGAACAATGCTGAGAGGTGGTTATCAGCCCAACTCATAACCCATGAAGCCACCAGTGCTCCTTACATTTCAATAGCACTTTAAAATTTATTAGATAGATGCTTTCATATTCTGTAATTTATTTGGTAATTGCAGGTCTTGCATTAGGCAGTGAAAACATATATCCCAGTAATAATTTTAATAATGAAAAGCTCAAGACAATAATTGCTCAGAAATTCTTCCACAAAACACCTCAATTATAAGAATCAGATTCACTATGAAATTTTAATAAATTAATTGTACTTGCCTTTAGCATTCTTTTTTGTATTGTTCACCATGAGTTGTGTGGATTAATATGCTAACATTTTTCTCATGATGTATTGCTATTAAACAATTAGATCTATATCTAGGAGAAAACAGGTGGGAGAGACAGCAAAAGGGAATTAGAATTTAAACACAAACATAATAATCGAAATAAGAAGCCAAAACACACACTGAAAACATGCGTTGTGTATATATTTTTCTGTAAATTAACTTTCAATAGTGAATGGATATATTTGTTGTTTGAAGTAATTAAAACTTCTTACATGGAAAATTATTCAATCTCTATTACATAATTTTAAGTTCATCAATTTTGGAATAAACTTAAATTGTACTGGTTTTGTTTTTAAAGTATAGCATGAGTAAGATTTTCTAAACCAAAAGTGATTTCATGTTGATTTTCTTTGTAATTAGAGTATTTTTCTAAGAATTATGTAAATGATCAGTTACTCCACAGTAATGGATAAAATAGATGCCCTTTCATCCAGAAGGAGTAGAACCTATTTAGCATTACTACCGTATGCTCTGTGGAAATGGTCATATTCAGTTTAATATTCAAACAAACCATAATTTGGAAATGTTTCATGCTCTGTAGAGTCATGTTGTCAATCCTCTAAAGCGCCATGATTTCTTTAGAGACGGACTCTACTGCCATGCTGTTCAGGACACATCCAGAGGGCAACTCACTTGATAACAGTTTGGGGAAATGTACTTGCCTGAGTATCAATTTCTTGTCACCTTACACACTACCTCTATAAATTATTAAAGCAATTGGAGGAATGAAGACAGCATTAATATTTCAGATACATTATTCCCCAAGCTCTTCTTGACTGTAGTAAAAGTATAATTTTCTATCAAAGCTGTGCTCCATTAATGCTTGTGTTATTTGGTCACCACTTCTTTATCTTATTATAAATAAGCCATCTTATTATAAATATCCATGGGTCTCATATAATGTTTTATTCAAAACAAAGATATGTATTTTCTCATATGTTGCTGCATTTCAGAATTTGCCATAAGGAACTTGTGATTCATTTTCGAGCACTTCTCTGAGGAAGCAAGACCAGGGAGTCTTATATGTGTGTTCAAAGAAATAAGTTAATATCAAGAAAATTACTCATATAGTTGTGGAAGCACATATATCCTGTCTGGTTCATGCCAGGAGGTCAGATGCTGATCTGAAGGGTTTTTATGTCATAAGGAGCTGCTGGGGCTAATGGAAGAAGGAAACAGCAAGATGAAACAGAGCAAGAAGGCCACTGGCACGTGTTGGCAGAGGCAGAAGAACCCAAGGTAAGCAGGTAAGACCTCTGGCTCCAAGTGATATGGCAGTCCTGTGACTCAAGTTCAGATTCGATGAGACAGGTCCAGACCAGGGAAAGTAAATAGGCCTTCCCACACAGTTTATTTGAAAAGGACTAAGACGCAGCCTAATGAAACTTCCTTCCACTTGCGTCGGTGCTGATTATAGGGGTAGCACTTGACCTAATTTTCCACACCTGTGTGGTTGCTCAAACAGATCCAATTATGAATTGATTGCATTATGTTAGATCCTATCAAGGGGGAGACCTCAACTGTTAAACTATTGAGAATTCTAGACAAGCTAAGTTTACACAAAACCGAACTATCACAATCCACCCGATTGCCAACTGGAGAGCTATAAACAGCTCCTTTCAGCATCTCCAAACACAATAATAAAGTCATACTGTAGCTAACATGATCCAAATAGCACCCATGCAATGGAAAACATGCTACTTGGTTTACATCTTACATTTTAAAAGTTAACAAAGCAAAAATATTTGATGTACACATAAAGAGAGAAATTATACACAACTACAGTCCTGAATTCTGCCATGAATCAACTGCCAGTTGGGGGTATTTAGAGCTGCCTGCTTCTATCACTTCTTCCATATTACCTTTGCCCTCACTAAGTGCCTCTGCCTGGTGAGGTGGCCCTAACCTTTACTCCTAACCTGAGGAGTTTGGATCACTAGTAGTATGCATGCACCAGAATTGAGTTTCTATAGTTCATCATTTACTTTAATCACAGGGCATAATAAGGTATACAAACAACCAAAGAATCTCCTGGATTGCAGATCTATTATTCTTAACCTACATTAGGTAATAACAATCCAATATCCCCTTGGTAATTGGAATCAATTACACTATACAAAACGGTAACACTCTTCTTGGCTTGTTGATCCAGATGCACGAGGAGTCCAAAATGGCCAGAAGGCATTCTGAATTTCTAGTTTAGTCGCATAAATGCTGTGTCTCAGGGTGGGAGTAATCCTGCTTTGGGAATTAAGATCATACGACTATAGGGACGGAGAGAAAAATGTGAGTGGGTCAACAAGAGTGAGTGGTTTCACTCTCGTTTAGACTCCGTTTTTCCTGGACACATGACTCCTGGTTACTGCAAAACAGCACATGTACTGGAGGCTCATTTAGCGTATACAGTCTCCTGGAAGACATTGTTACAACTCTGCATGGTATTGCCACATAGCTGACACCACAATTATGTCATTAGAATGTTACTCCAATATTCTATCAAGCCAGCTGCTCCTGGATGATGGGGAGTCTAGCAAAACCAGTGAATTTTTATGAGCTTAGACTCATTACTGCACTTCACTGACTTAAAGTGAATCTCTTGAGTCCCTTGATCTGAGTAATGCTGTGAAGTATATCCCACTAGTGGATAAGGCTTTCTGTAAGACAATAAATGGTAGTTTTGCCAGAAGCGTTGCATGGAGGGAAGACAAATCCTTATCCAGAGTAAGTTTAGAATCTGGTAAGAACAAATGATGGAGTGCTTTGGGGCATGTTCAAATTTAATCATCTGTGAGTCAGACAACACCAGCTTATGATGTGGCCACATGATGATTAGGCAGACCTTGGTTAGGGATTCGGTCTTTACTAAGGCCCAGTAAAAGGGGAAAAAAATGTTTTTATTCCTCCCTAAAGGACAGCAGTTGTCTGCAGATAATTTGCTCCAAAACCCTAGGGGTCTGCCCCTGTGATTCACTAATAGGGCCTTCTAAAGACTCCCAAATGGCATTTCTATTTGCCACTATTAGGATTTTAGGAGCCTTGGTAGCATATTGGTTACACATTGGGTTATGACCCACAGAGTCAGCAGTTCAAAACCATCAGGAGCTCCATGGGAGAACGAAGGGGTTTTCTGCTGCAGTGCAGTTACCGTGTCAGAAACACTGGGGCAGTTCTACCCTGTCCAAGATGGTTGCTGTGAGTCAGCATCTCCTCCGTGTCAGTGAGTGAGTATTATGATTTTACAGGACAGAACAAAAGAGTAAATAAACCTCAAAGAAATTAATTGATTCTCCCAAACCACCAATACAATATTATGACAAGGAGGAACTCATAGTAAAATTATTTCTTATATTATATGAATAAAATAATTTAAAACATAATTGAAATATTAAAAATTAAAAGCTGCATTTGCTGAGAAAAGAAGCCAGGAAAGTTGTGCACAGGAATTTCCCCCTTTTGTGACAATGCTCATTCTTCGGCAACAGAAAGCATTTTCCTATGAAGATTTTATTGGGAAAAGGAGCGTACCCATCCACAGTCCTCAATCTTTTGAAGGCCCCTGGAGGCACAGTGCTGACTCCGCTTGGCTTCCAACCAAACCATTGGCAGTTTGAACCCGCCAGCCAGTTTTCAGGAGGGAGATGAAGCAGATTGCTTCTGTAAAGCATTACAAACCCAATGACTTAACTATAATCTGTCTATAAGATCACCATGAGTTAGACTCTATGGCGGTGAGAGGGTATAGTTGCTAGTCCCTAATACTAATAAGTATTATTAATTTTAATTTAATGTTGTTCAATGCTTTGTAATTCTGGCCCCCCAAAAAAGATGATACAATGGTTAAACTATCAGCTGCTTACTGAATAATTTGATGATTTACACCCAACTGAAGGCAATGTTTTCATCTCTTTAACCCTCTCTTGAAAAATCTGTGATCTTCTGTTTACACTACTTCAAAATAGTAGTTTAGGCATCCTGAACAGATTCAACTTATGTTTTCAAAATTAGGTTTTGTGGAAACAAAATGAAGTACGAATGGACAAGATAAAGACTTAAGGGTTATGAATGAGTCCGTTTATTTTTCCAATAAAATGTTCATAGGACAATCCTGTCTGTTACCAAATTATGGGCTGGTACATTGTCATAATATGCAGGGTATTCCTGTGTACAGCTTTCCTGTTTGTTGGTTGGTTTCTAACCAATGCAGTTTTCAGCTCTTTAAAAATTCTTTATAATAAGCTTTCACGATTGTCCTGTGTCCTTCAAGAAAAGCTTTAGAATCCCAAAATCATTTCCATTACTTTCTGAGTGGACTTGTGTGCTTGTATTGACTGATTCAGTAGAACCTCAGAATCACTGTTTTGATGGAATTTTTAAGGTAGCCTGACAAGACGAAGACAATGGTATCACTTTGATCATTTTACTGTGGTTATCGACTGATTACAGAAATGTACTGATATACACTCAGGGTTCAGTGTAGCAACAATGAAACTCAAAACCTTCCTCTAGTTCTTGAACGCTTCCTCCCCTCCCAATTATCATGATACCAATTCTACCTTGCTGACCTGGTTAGACCAGAGGATGCACAGCGGTGCAGTAGGGATCTGGAAATACAGGAAATCTAGGACTGATGAACCCCTCAGGACCAGCGGTGGGAGTGGCGACACCGGGAGGGAAGCGGGTGTAGAAAGGGAGAAGCAATCTTGGGGATCTATGTGTAACCTCCTCTCTGGGGAATGGGCAATGGGAAGGTGGGTGAGGGGAGACACCGGGGAGTGTAAGATAAGATAAAATAATTATTTATAAACTATTAAGGGTGCAGGGGGAAGGGGGGAGTGGGGAGGGAGAGGAGGGAAATAAAGGAAAACGAACTGATTCCAGGAACCCAAGTGGAAGGAGGATTTTGAGAATGATGAGGGCAACAAATGTATAAGGGTGTTTTACTCAATTGATGTATGTATGGATTGTGATAAGAGTTGTATGAGCCCCAATAAAAAGATTTATTAAATTAAAAAAAGAAATGTACTGATATTTATTCTGTTTGAAATAAATTAGTGTGTATTAAATGAAACAATAGAAGCAATCTATTTAATTTATCCTTATACAATGGCAGAAAATAAGCCACAGTCCCTTCCTGCATCCTACCCAGTCACAAATAGAATCATTGTGCTCTATAGTATTTCAGATCTTTTTTCCTAGTCAATCCTATTCTGAAGGCTTTGCTGAAACCTGACAACAAGCAAACCTCCACTGACTGATGGGCCTTTATAAGCATGAGAACCATTAGTAAGGATCAGACCTAGAGCTTCCACATAAAAAGTGTGTATTCTCCCACTAAATTAACAGATTACATAAATGCATAAAGAAAAATGTTGATTAATTATTACCAGGAACTGAAGTAGGAATTTGGGGGTTAGGATTTCTTATTTGAAGGCTACTGACTTTGGATAATGAAAACATTTTTAAATGGATAAAAATGGTATGGGAAAAATTAATGCCATTAATTGTACACTTAAAGTAGTTCAACTGGCCTATTTTGTTTTCTTTTAAATAAAAACATGAATGTACACAGGTAGCAATATTGTTAATTAGGAACAATTAAAGTAGATTATGAAGATTCACCATTAATTATTTTTTTTCTTAACCCCAATGATATCCTTATTGACATTTTCATCCTATTTTTAAAAATATCAACAAATGTACAATATTCTTATAAATCAATAATCCATGGTCACATTTATAATATATACTAATATTGTTCTGTTTTGAATTATTCTCCTAGCACCTATTTTAAATCTACTTTAAATGTATGTTATAGATGCTTTTTCATCAAGCACTTATATCAAATTTAATGAAAGAGATTTATTTTATCATCACTATTGGAAAATTTTATTCGGGGCATAGAATTCTGGTTTTATAGTTATTTTTCACCATAAACAATTGAATTTCAGTTTTACAGTTTTTATGAAAATCTTTAAGTTACATACTTAAAATAAATAGAAGAATAGTAAAATGGGCCACTGCATCACTGTGACTGAGATTCAATAACTATCAGATTTCTAGTAACCAATGGCAATGAGAACACGATGTACCAAAACTTATGGGACACAGCAAAGGCAGTAATCAGAGGAAGATTCATAGCAATACATGCACACATGAGAAAGGAAGAGAGACTCATGATTGATATGCTGGCACAAAATTTACAACAATTTGAGGAAGAGTCAGCAGGACAATCCTACTAATAGCAAAAGAAATGAAATAATAAAAATCAGGGCTGAGATTCAGGAGAGGGAAAATAAGAAAACTATGGGAAAAATTAATGCTGCTAAAAGTTAGTTTCTTTGAGAGGATAAACAGATTCGACAGACTGCTGCCAAACCTAACCAAAGAAAGGAAAGAACAAATTTCAATAGCAAGAATAAGGGATGAAAGAGGGGACATTACAACAGACCCTAATGAAATCAAAAGGATAGTTACACAATACTATGAAGGATTGTACTCCAATGAATTTAACAATTTGGAAAACATGGATAAATTCTTGTCCATGTCCCCAAAGAATGTCAAGAATCTCAACAGACCCATAGCAATAGAAGAAATAGACAAGGTTATCAAGGGATTGCCAACAAAAAATCCCCTGGACCAGATGGCTACACTGGAGAATTTTACCAAGCATTCAGGGAAGAACTAACACCAATCCTACACAAACTCTTCCAGAAGGTAGAAAAAGATGGCAAACTCCCGAACTCCTTCTATGAAGCTAGTATAACTCTGATGCCAAAACCGGACAAGGATCCCACAAGAATCAAGAACTACAGACCAATATCCCTAATGAACATTGATGCAAAAAAAAATACTGGCCAATAGAATACAAAAGTATATAAAACAAATAATTCACCATGACCAAGTAGGATTCATATCAGGGATGCAGGGATGGTTCAACATATTAAAGGCCATTAATATCATTCACCATATGGACTTGAAAAACTGTAAGAACCACAGGATAATATTGATAAATGCAGAAAAAGCATTCAACAACATCCAACACCAATTCCTGTTTAAGACACTTGAGAAGATAGGAATGGAAGGAAAACGCCCAAGAAAATACAAGATATATACGGAAAACCAACAGCCAACGTGGTAGTCAATGGAGAAAAGACTAATTCAATCCCACTGAAAACAGGGGACCAGACAAGGATTCCCCTTGTCCCCACTCTTATTAAATATCGTGCTGGAGGTTTTAGCTAACAGCATAAGGCAAAGAAAAGACATCGAAGGTATTCATCTGGGGAAGGAACAAGTGAAACAATCATTAGTTGCAGATGGTATGATTTTATATATGGAAAAACCCAAAAGTTCCACAAGGGGAGTGCTGGAAGCAATAGAGGAGTTTGGCAGAGTGGCAGGATACAAGATCAACAAACAGAAGTCCATCAGACTGTTCTACACATCAGATAAGACCACAGAAGAGGAGATCAAAAAGGTGGTACCCTTCAGAAGAGCCAACCACAAATTGAAATATCTAGGGATATACCTGACTAAAAGAACAAAAGATCTATACGAGGAAAACAGGACACTCTTACAAGAAACCAAGAGTGACCTCAACAAATGGAAGAACATCCCATGCTCATGAATTGTAAGACTCAATATAGTAAAGATGTCAGTTCTGCCTAAGGCACTATATAAGTTTAATGCAATCCTGATACAATTACCCTCATCTTTTTTCAAAGAAATGGAAAAACTGATTACCAGCTTCATATGGAGAGGGAAGAAACCCAGAATTAGCAGAGAACTCCTCAAGATGAAGGACACAGTGGGAGGGCTTGCTTTACCTGACTTTAGCACATATTATACAGCCACAGTTGTCAAAACCACGTGGTATTGGTACAATGACAGATACTCAGACCAATGGAAAAGAACTGAAAACCAAGAAATAACATCATCAGCATACAGATAACTGATCTTTGATAAGGGACCAAAAAATATCCAATGAGAAGTAGATGCCCTCTTTAACAAGTGGTGCTGGGAAAAGTGAATATTTACCTGCAGAAAAATGAAGCAAGACCCTTATCTCACTCCATGCACAAGAATAAACTCAAGGTGGATCACAGACCTTGAAGTTGAACCCCAAACTATTAGGGCCATTAATGAGGGAATTGGGACCAACTTGAGAACTTTGGCACAGGGAATACACAGGCTATCAGAAATAGGGAAGGCCACAAACACAGAGGAGACACAAACTGACAAATGGGATATACTGAAGATAAAACACCTGTGTACATCGAAAGAATTTACCAAGAGAATAATAAGGGAGTCCATGGACTGGGAAAACATCTTCAGCAATGACACATCAGACAAAGGTCTGATTACTAAAATCTACAATACTCCGCTAGCGTCCAAAAGGAAAACACTAATTGCCCACTGAGGAGGTGGGTAAAGGACCTGAACAGAAGTTTCACAGTGGCAGAAGTCTGAATGGCCAACAAACATATGAGAAAATGTTCCCGATCTTTAGCCATAAGAGAAATACAAATTAAAACAACAATGAGGTACCACCCGACACCCTCAAAGGTAGCCCAATTCAAAAAATCAGAAAGCAACACGTGTTGGAGGGGTTGTGGGAAGACAGGAACTCTCATCCACTGCTGGAAATCAATCTCAGCCATTATGGAAGTCGATTTGGTGATACCTAAAACAGATAGAAATCGAGTTACCATATGAACCCGCAATCCCCCTACTTGGCATATATCCAGAAGAGGCCAGAAACAAATCAAGGCCAGACATCTGTGCTCCAGTGTTCATTGTGGCACAGTTCACAATTCCAAGGAGTTGGAAACAACCCAAATTCCCATTGACTGACGAGGATTCAAAAACTGGGGTACATGCATACAATGGAGTACTACGCATCGCTAAAAAAGCAGTGATGAATGTATGAAGCACATCGCTGCATGGGAAGAACTGGAGGAAATCATGCTAAGTGAAGTAAGCCAAGCACAAAAGGGCAAGTACAACATGAGTCTGCTGAGGTAAGCTTTAAAAAAATGCCAAATGGACATAGGGAAAATGCTACTGTATATAACATTTCTGGGGTGACGACCAGGTAGTATTATAATTGCCCACTACTTCCCTCAGGACAGAAGATAACTGCCACTCAGTTATCTAATAGAAGGTACACAAGAGGGCACATTACTCTGCTGATGAAAACCAGCCTAGGCCAACCTTCAACTCTAGGAGAGAGGTCACAGCCAGGGGCTGCCCAGGTCTCCCCATTCACTAAGCAGCTATGATTATACACAAGTCCCCATGCAGTTTGCTGGCCCGAGATTCCCTAGTTTCAATTTTAAACATGAAAAGAAGATGATGAACAAGAGATAAACAGTGGATACATGTGATGGTCTCCTGGGCAGGATGTCTTTGTGTTTGCAGATTCCCAAGACAAAGTGCAGCTGGTAGAGTCTGGGGAAGACTTGAGGCAGATGAGGGCAGCTCTCAGACTCTTGTGACCTGTCTCTGCACTCACCACAAGCAGTGATGACATGAATTGCATTTGCCACTTCCAGGGAAGGGCCTTTAGTGCCTCTCAGTTACTGGTACTAATGCTGGTACCAAATCCTTCATACACTCAATACATGGCTGAATTGCAGTCTCCAGAAACAATGGCAAGAGCCTACGCCATATTCAAATGGTCAGGCTCAAAGTTAAGGACACAGCCTTGGATCACAAGAACAGAGACACAGTAAAGGGCATCATTAAGCATCTGTATGTAAACCCCCTACAGGGAGAGACAGGACTTCAGTGAGTGCTCAATACTCTCAGCCCCAGGGCTCATACCAACAGACAGAGCAGAACGGAGTTAAAAGCTTCCTTCCTCTCAGCGTCTGGGGTTTCCTCTCTTTTACCATCTTCCTTGAGGACTTCTCTAAATGTGTGGGTTTGTATCAAACATTGGAATTTGAAAAATTGCATTGTAATAAAAGGAAACATTCTTTTACTTCCAAAGAGCAGAAAGGCACACACGGAGGCACATCATGCAGAGGGAACAAGGCAAAGCTGAAGGACTTGTCAGCCCTGATGCAAACCCCTCCCCAGGAACTGCTATTGGGAGGAGAGGACACAGAACGGTTAGATTTCCCTAAAGTTTACTCAGTCTAGGATAGACCAGCAATAGCATAATGGGATCCTCAAGCCACAATTGTTCATCACAGTTGTCATGTGGGTCTAAAAACTAACCTGCCTAAGTCCTGCTGCCATCCTCAGCCGCTGACTGAGAGTCAGGACAGAAGAGGGGATGGGTTTCAGAGGACACATTTAGGGCTCCTGGAGTAGTGTGCTCCTGTGTTTGCAGCAAGGATAGATGCTTTCTCTTGAGTAAAACTCTTCTGTACGGTTTCCCTTGTGGTATTGATTGTATAGCCCCCCAAAGTATTTATAATAGGTCAGATTTTATAAAGTACCATATATACTCGAATATAAGCCGACCCGAGTATAAGCCGAGGTACCTAATTATTACCTGGGAAACCAGAAAAGCTGATTGACTCGAGGATAAGCCTAGGGTGGAAAATACTGAAGCTATTGGTGAGTTTCAATAATCAAAACAAATGAAAATAAAATAACTAAAAATTGAGACATCAGTGGGGAAATGTATTTAAATATTTATTTTAAATAAAAGGACAAGTCATTTAACAGTAGTAAACCAGCACAGTAAGTGGAAAATAGGTTCAACAAAAACAAGAAGGTATCAACAATGATACCTTAAGAGTACTATTCCCTGAGCTCAATCAGCAACCAAGCTTAAGTGTAAAGAGTTAAAATCCTTCAAAAGTGGATTCCTCATCATCCTCCGTATCCCAATGCAGAGCTTCAGCTGGTGTGAGGTCATCATAGACGCTGTCCTCACTGAGATCGCCGTCATCACCATCACTGCTGTCATTTTCATACAAAGCGCAGTCTTCACTGCCATCCATAGCATTACTAATACTACATTTCTGGAAGGCACATCGCACTAGGTCTTCTGGAATGTTTTCCCATTCATCTCAAACCCACTTTGCTATTAACTCTATGTCAGGCTTCATGAGATTTCCTCCTTTTGTTAGTCGAGCTTGACCAGATGACATCCATTCATGCCACTGACCCATGTATAAGCTTATACACAAGTATATACACAACTATATATGGTATATTAATTTAAATAACTTTGTTTCCTAATTTTTTCTTATTTTTTAAAAGCATCTTATTAGGGACTCATACAACTCTTATCACAATCCATACATACATGAATTGTGCAAAGCACATCTGTACATCCTTTGCCCTCATCATTTCCAAAGCATTTGCTCTCCACTTAAGCCCTTTGCATTAGGTCCTCTTTTTTCCTTCCCTCCCCGCTCCCCACTACCTCATGAGCCCTTGATAATTTGTAAATTATTATTTTGTCATATATTGCCCTGTCCGACGTCTCCCTTCACCCCCTTTTCTGTTGTCCATCCCCCAGGGAGGAGGTCACATGTAGATCCTTGTTATCGGTTCTCTCCAACCCCCTCGCCCTGTACCCTCCCAGTATCGCCCCTCACACCGCTGGTCCTGACGGTATCATCCACAAATTAAATAGAAATGAAATCAAGAAAGTTCAATGCAAATTTCCCTTGTATTTATCTCATGATTTTCAGGAGACACTCGGGCACCATGTTGAGAGGAAGTTCAGTCCAAAGGAGAGATCCAGGTTCTAGAACAGGGTCCTGGCCCTCAGTCCTGTATGCATTACTAACTTACAGCCAGGGAAGCTTGTCAGACTTAAGACAAAGCCATCTTGGAAGAAGAGACTTCATCCACCTGGTGAGATTTTCAGTTGTGCACAAGGTAAGATCTGCAATGGGACCTGTTCCTCCATGGCATCTCTTAGTCAAAGAGTCAGAAATTATAAAAGAAAGCAAACAATAATAAACTCGATATAATTTTAACCTACATTGTTTTATTCTTGTTTACTAATTAACAGGACACAACTTGAGCAAACTGCATTGGACTTTCCTTGGAGTTATATTTTCTATCCTTTCCTCATTTCAGAATATTGAGGTTCTTAGTTCACCTTAATTAAATGACTGGAAAATCTAATTCCATGGTTGGGGCCCTGGAAAACAATCCCAGTTCATCTGAGTTTAGAGTCCAAAATGTTGGTCCTTCCTTGCTCAGCGAGTACTCAGGAACTCATTCGGGATACGTTTAGTAGACCTGACAGGGAAGTTATGTGCAGATGGATAATGCCATCAGATGACACTGAGGAAGTTCCAGACCAACCATGGTCATGAAATGGACTGAGATGACCATGGAGGTCACATTCAGACAGGAAGATGACTTGGACTCGTGTGCAGCTACGTCACAGGATGGAACTTAAACTGCTCAGCTAACAAGCAGCAACAGAGGCTATGAGTGTGGTACTGGATAAATGATGACGAGTAAGTGATGCAAAATCAGTGTACATTTGAGAACGAAACGAACTCAATGTTCTCTAAGTGGTCAATGTCAGTGTCCTGTGCTTGTATCCTTGGATTTTGGTGAAATCTAGGATTCTTTGTTGCAAAGCAGTGACTGATTCCCCTCTGAAAATTCTGGGCCAGAGAATTCCAGGTGACCACAACCTTGTCCTTGGATGTTCACGGTGTTGAAATACATATGTATGTAGAAATTTAAAGATATTATAATTGATCAGAAAATTAGTGTGGTCAACCCTGATCTGGGGGAATATCATTTTCGTTAATGAGGGAGAGAAATGGGGAAGGATTCTGAATGGGAATCGGATGTTTTAACTAAGTGTTTACAGAGAGTGCTATTGCTTCCCTGGTCAGTTATATGAGCAATTTTGCAAAATGATTCCATCTTAGGATCTAGGGAATAAATTGAAGGTTTAAATAACTGAGCAGTTATCAGAGGTCTGTGCCCAGGGTACAAATGAAGAGGCTGAATTGGGTTGGCAATGCTCACATTTTAGATGGACCAGAGTGCCCTGGGAAAGGGGCATTGAGAACAGTGTCTATGGGGGTGCACTAAATTTTGAGGACTGGCTTACTGGATGGACCTTATCTTAACCCATAGTTAAAATAAAATCCAGACTTTCAAGTCACAGGGTTGAAACCTTTCTTTTATAGGACCCAAATTCTCAAGTTGGAAACATCCTCCCTGATACTCTATGGACCCTTGAATCTCTTTATTTATATCAACGTTGACCTCAGCAATCAAGAACTGGGACCTGGTGTCTGTGTTGTTTGCATTTGCTGGAGTTGGTGATGACAGTGGCCCAAAGAAAACCCCTGAAGACTGATAAGAAACTGCCATGGTGTAAAGATGAAAAGGTGTTTTCAGAGTGTGCGGTGACAAAGATACTCTGGTGTCCACCTGATGCTTTCAACACACTATATCCTGTCTACTTTCTGGGGCACAGGACCTATAGGAACCCAAGGCAGGGCGGGGGCTATGAGGGGCTGGAAGGAAAGACAGTGAGCTCAGAAATCCTGGGCTCTCCTTTGACTTTTCCCACATACCTCTTAGGTCAAATGATCTCTCATTATAGACTAACATGCAGAAGATTCAAACAAAGAGTTCCCTTCAATTGGGTGCGAGGAAAAGGGGAGTCTGTTCACTATCATATTTGTTTATAAGGATCATTTTTCAGGCACTAGGTTAAAATTCCACCCTTGAGCACTGAAGGCTATCTGTTCTCTTCTGACAGGGCTGTGGGTCCCGTGGGAAAGCACAGCTGTGGGCTAACGATGCTATTGCTGTGTGTTCTCCTGTGCCTGGTGACAGTTCCCCAAGGTGAGGAGCTCAGATATCAATGTGGAATCTGGGTAAGGTTATGACTGTGAGTGACTAGCAGAGACCAATTACCTTTATTTACAGGAGTCCTGTCCCAGGTGCAGCTTCAGGAGTCGGGTCCAGGACTGGTGACACCCTTCCAGAAGCTGTCCCTCACCTGCACTGTCTCTGGTGTCTGCATCACAAGCAGTGGAACTGGAACCGCCAGACCACGGGGAAGGGGCTGCAGTGGATGGGATACATATATTACAATGGCGTTACATATTATAACCTGTACGTTCAAAGCCGACTCTCCATCACCAGGGACACATCGACGAATCAGTTCTCCCTGCAGCTGAGCTCCGTGACTGCTGAGGACACGGCCATGTATTACTGTGCAAGCAGTACAGTGAGGGGAAGTCAGTGTGAGCCCTGACACAAACCTTCCCTGCAGGGAAGGCTTTGGGCAGCAGAGGGCGCGCAAGACTCACTGAACACAGACACCAGCCCTAGACAGGCACAGATGGATGACAGGGAGGATTTCCTGTTGGAATTAGGACTGTCTCTCTTGTCTCTCTGCCACCCCAGGGACAGGTTTTCTTCTCCTTTTTCTTCCTCTAAATTTTCTCCTCGCTGCAGGCTTTAAAGGAGGGACTAGCATTCTGGGTTTGCAGAACAATATGAAAGTGATTCTGACCCTTCATGATCATCCTGTCTGACCTGTTTCTTTCTTGAGAAACGCATTATCACGGACATTCTCCTATCTGTTACTAAAAATCTACTGACAATGAAATACAGGCATGTCCAGATTCATGTGTGCAATGCATGGTTTCAACATTCCTGAGCTCATTGTCTATTACAGCCCAGGGTCATGTCTCTCACACGGTGTCTCTCTGCATCGCTCCCTCTGCACTGTGAGTTGTGATTGACTATTCTTCTCTGAGAAAATAACTGGTGACTCCGGGGCCTAAACTTGTGATGTGTCCTTAGTGATGCTTGCTGCCCATTGGCTCCCTTGATGCAGAAACCAGCGTTCCAGGCACAGAAGGGTCCCTGACACTGGGAACAGGTGAATTGAACGACCTGCCTGGTCCGTGGAGTCATTAGTCAGGTCATTCACTGGAGTCACGAAGAAGGGAACTCATATTCGAAGACAGCTTTGGTTTAAAAAAACAGCAATTGTGTCCCAAGTGGACGAAATCACAGACTGATAGCCCAGAATGCTCTTTAGAATGGAGACCAGGGAAGATTGCACACACACTTTGTGCATGTGTTCCGGAGGACCAGTTCCTAGAGGACATCTGTTAGAGCATCAACAAATGCAAGGGAAGCCCTGAATTAGATGCACACACAGAGTGGCTGCAAAAAGGGTCTCAAAATTAGGATCAAGCTCTTTTCATTTTCAATATTTTAAAGAATTTTTAAAATATTGTTGTGTCCACAAGATTTCCGTCAGGTTCTGACTATGTGTGAACAAATATATCTGTCATTTATTTTTAGCTTATTTTTCTCATGGTACATATATATGCAAAAACATTTTCAACATTCTTTCATTGCATAATTCAGTGACATTAGATTTATCATTGTTTTGATGATTACCAACATGTTAATTTCCTGTCACACTTAACAGAAATCGAGAAAAGGACTCCGACTGAAACATTCCACAGTTTAACATGGAAAAATAAATCACTCTATACATTTCTTGTTTCAATTGCTTTGAAGAGAATTCTGACTTAAGTACTTTTCCTCTCCCTCTGGAAAGAAAGCAGCCTATACCCTGTTCAATGACCCATTTTCTTGCAGCCAGATTGTTTAAAATCAGTATTTTATTCTGGCATATCTCTCAATCTCAGTATCTACATAAATATCTATAGTTCATACTTCCTGTCACGGGAGAGTGTTTGCAACATGTAGCACTCTCTACGTCCACAGCTGCTCACAGTGAGTGAGTGTCAGTGTGAGCCCAGGCATGAAACCAGTCTCAGGGAGAAAACTGACCTGCAGGGATGCTAAGGACCCACCAGCTCTGGACCAAGAGAAGAAAGTGAGGACAGGAGCTTGGATAAGGACTGCAGTGCCCGGTCAGCGAGAACTGTGCAGATCACTATGGTAGCTCTGCTGCCCATGGCAGGAAACCTGCTGAGACAACTCCAGGGAACACTGCTGACCAATAGTCTGAATGCTTGCAACCAGAGAAAATGTTGCTGTGGTGCCCACAGAAGTTGGAAGACCGTGTGAGCCCAGGAAACACCTCTCCTGTATGTGATGGGATGCTGTCAGTAGGGAGCTCTCTGAATACACGGAGCCCAACACCCACCCTCCGTATTAATTCATGGAAGGAAAAGAGCTTCTTCTTATTTCTGTGGTTTCTTTTAACCTCACAAATAACCGTGCTGTTAGGAAACCTTTTCATTCCAACTCTAAATATAGATGATAACATTGAGGTATCTTTTACTTATATCCCAATATTTTGAAACGTAATATGGGAAAGAAGAATTTGGGAGGACATACACTTGCTTCCCTGTGTGTTCAGGTGCATGAAAAGATTCAGGTTGACCTAGTCTTGATTCCAGACATGGTGAGGATAGAGGTGGTCTTTAATGTCAATAGATCATTTGGGTACTTTTGATGGGAATGCACATAAAGTTACATTGATCAAGAAATCTGCGCAGATGTTCATATGATTGGTACAGTGAAGACTCTAGAGAGAATGCTGAGCTCTCCCAAGGACTCCACCAGCATCGCTTTTCTAGTGTGAGTCCCAGAGCGACAGGTTCTAATCAGCCCTTTCCACCTTTACATACAGGTGCACCTCCCACATGCAAATACCAGTCCCATTAAATCACAGCATTCATGTACTTAAATTCATATTCTTTCTCACCCTGGACAGCATTTTCTGGGTGACACAAACCTTATCCACATGAACATGAATTGTGTGTGGGTTTTCCTCTTTCTGGTGGCGACTCTGGGAGGTGAGTGTTTCAGGGATTCACACATAAAGTCTGGGCATACAGCATCTGAGCCCATGACTCACTGCGTTTCTCTCTATCCCCAGGTGTCCTGGCCCAGATGCAGCTACAGGAGTCAGGCCCTGGACTGGTGAAGCCCTCACAGGCCCTGTCTCTCACCTGTGCTCTCTCTGGATTCTCTTTAACCAGCTGTCATGCACACTGGATCCACCACGTTCCAGGAAAGGGACTGGAGTGGGTTGGTGTTGTATATACTGAAGGGAGCACAAGGTATAATCCAGATCTCCAATCCTGAGTCACCATCACCAGGGACACCTCCAAGGGTGAAACTTATTTAAAACTGAGCTCCCTAAATCCTGAGGACACAGCCGTGTATTACTGTGCTAGAGACACAGTGATGGGAAGTCAGGGTGCCCAGACACAAACCTTAGTACATCAGGCATGGTTTCAGCAGATGTGAAAGAGACAAGTCAGTGATGAGTTCCTCTCAGAAGCTGTGGTTTCCCCACCTTGTCAGCACCTCTCTAGGGACCACCAAGCACAGACTCTAGGGAACTTTCATGTATCTGAACCTGCCTTCTTTTCAGTGGAACGGGCTTTGTCTGTTTCACCATCCATCGAAAGGCAGACTTCAAAGTAATAGGTATCAATGAAATCTCAGTTTACAATTCAGGGTATTAACTAGTGCTCTTTGTTGTCAAAGTTAGAAATAAATACAAAAAAATCCCCAAACTCACTGCCATCAAGTTGATGACAATTTATAGTGAAGCCCCTGTGGGTTTCTGAGATTCTAACTGTTTATGGGAGTAGAAAGCCCTGTCTTTCTTCTTTGGAGTGGGCACTGGCATGCCAATCTCAGCCAAACATATAACCACTATGCCACCAATCTCAGTATAAAAATATTAATGCAGGAAAGCATTCTCATGTGACCTCCAAATTTTCTCCAAGCCATCAGATGAATGTTCAATGTTTTCATTCCAGTGAATACTCACAAGTGTACATTTATGTAATAATTTTAACTTAGAATGACCGAAATAATATTGACTATGTGAATTGTTAGCTACCCTTGAGTTGGCTTCAACTCGCAGAGATCCCATGAAATGCTGCCCGGAAGTGCACTGTGATCACGGGCATTGCTCCGTTTGGACTCATCACTGCAGCCTTTGTGACCATCGATCTCCTTAAAACACGCTCTCTTTCTCCTAGACAGTCTGATGTACCAAGCACAGACCATTCTTTGGGTTGTGGTGCTCCTAATGACAGCACAAATAAGTGAGACAAAGTCTTCTGGAGTGCTTCCAAGAAGTATCCAAGATGTGCTTATTCCAAGACAGACCAGCTTGTCCTGCAGGCAGCCCGTGATACAGTTAATATTAACCTCTAACACCATAACCCCAGTGCATCAATTCTTCTCTCATATTTCTTATAGGGTATTTGACCTTTCTTAGAGTCCCTCTTAGTTATCACACCTGCAGCAGCTGTTACTGACACCACAGATAGTGTCCAGGGTTGCTACAGAAAACACACTATCTATAGGACAGCATACTCTGCATATACTACAATAAATACTCAAGGAGCAAAATACAGCAGGAGTGCTGGCATTGAAGAAATCTACATGACGCCTTAACACTAGTCAACATGAAAAGAAATGTTTATCTTCAGAACGTAAAAGTCGATGCATGTAAGTTATACTCAGGAGAACCTGGACCACAAAAGTATATGGTGCAATGATTAAATGCTCAACTTTTAGCCAAAAAGTTGGCAGTTCAAAACCACTCACAGACTCTGTTGGTTAAAGACCTGATAACTTTCTTCCATCAGTGTTTCAGAAAAGAAAACCCTATTCAGACAGTCCTTATCTTTCATGTTAGAGACTTCTTTATGAGTCTCTAGCAACTATCCTGTGCGCATACAACCTTGGATGCTTAAAGTTCTATAAAAATGCAGACAAGACACTTGCTCCCAATCATTATCCAAGACACAGTGAACTTCAACAAAAGAGCAACTATAAAGATAGTGTATTCTGTTACATATTTCCCTTTCCTAGGTGTGTTATCCTACATAAATCATATACCATTTCCCTAGCACTGTTATTCAATCTAGGAAGAATGTTGTGGATTTTGATTTCTTTTTTATTATGTTAAATGCCACAGAGCCAGTTCCAATTCGCAGTGATTCAAAGTACAACAGAACTAAACAATGCCTCCCTCAGCACCGTCATCACAATGACTGTTTTGAGCTCATTTTTACAGCCACGGTGTCACTCCATCTCATCAAGTGCCTTGTTCTTCATTGATCTCCTACTTTAGGATGGATGGCATCTTTCTCAAGGGACAGATATCATAACTTTACATGAAACAAAGTCTCACCATCCTTGATTCTAATGAACTTGCTGGCTGTACTCCCTTAAAAACAGATGTTTGTTTTATTGCCAGACTGCCCCAGAGTACTTTCATCATTCTTTTTCAACACTATTAGTAAAGTCCATTATTTTCCTATGGCCTTCCTTATTCATAGTCCAAAGTTCATATTTATATAATATTGAAAATATCATGACTTGGCTTCTAAAAGTGACATTTAAGAAACCCTGTAATACGGGCCTGTTGGTGCAGAGATAGAGAGGGCTATGGTGGTGCTGTGGGATTAGATGTGGTTGCTCACCACAAGGCCAGGGTTTCAAACTAGACAAGGTATCCTCCTGAGTAAGATGACGTTGTCTATTCCTGTAAATAATTACAGTCAGAGAAAGCCTAAGGAGCAGTCCCAACCAGTCTGATAGGGTTCCTATGAGAAAGAATAGATACACTCACAGTGGGTTTGGTTTTGGAGGAAGAGTTTGTTCGTTTCCTAACTCAATTGCTTGCTTTCTTGGCTTTCCCTCAGTGTAGAAGAATATCTGGTGTGTTTCTAGCTCTCAGAACTAACAAAGAATAAATTAATGCATGAGATAGTGGATGAATATGTTCACATCAAACAATACTGCTAAACTGGAACTCTGCTAATTTTATCATTGCAAATATTGTGATCTAAGGAACCTATCAGTTCAAGGCATGCCTGCGGGTCACATCACTCCCATCTCTGTCATCCAACTTGTTTCAACAACCAGCTCTGGAGACACTTTCTTATGGAGCTGTGGTGCCTGTGCATTAGCACACTGTTCATAGGACCAAACTCTTATAACAGCCAGGAACACTCATAGGCAAATGCCTGTTGCAGTTCCTTACTTAATGAGACCACCACCATCACCACCCTGCAATCAGGGGATTCCAGAACCTGCTGCGTCAGGCAGTCTTTGATACAGAAATGTCAGCCTCCTTTCTCTTCCTCCTTCTGATGGTGCTGGGTCTCCCATCAGGTCAGTGGCAGGGAGATGCAGTGAGTCACATCAGATTCAAAACACATGGGTCCTTAAATGCTTGTTCCTAAGACTCCAGGGGTCCTGTCCCACATGCAGCTACAGGAATCAGGCACTCAGGTGGTGAAGCCTTCACAGACCCTCACTCTTGCCTGTATTGTCACTAAGGACTCTGTCTCCAGAACCAGTGCTTCTTGGGATGGGATCAGGCAGAACCCTGGGAGAGGTTGTGAGTGAAGACCTTCTATGAGTCAGAGTGGTTTAGCGAATACACACCATCTCTCAGAGACTATGTAGTCATTGACCTAGACACATCCAAGATCCAGCTCTCCCCGAAGCTGATCCCTGTGACCACTGATGACCACTGTGCAAGGAGCCAAGGAGATGAAACTTCTATTTGAGTCCCCACACAAACCACTCTGCAGAACAGTGGGGGTTGGGAGGTGGGGGAGGACACTGACCTAAGAGATCTTTATACCAGCAGGGGGAGCTCAGGCCCAAATGAGCAGGTGGGTGTGTGAGCTAAGATGACATTGTCTGCTGTGTCATGGGTTGGCTTTGTCCCCACTGCTTAGCAGCAGATTGAGAAGAAACTCCAGTAGAAATTGTTCTATTTTGTCTTAACTTAGGAGAGAAAAAAATGTTTTGAAAGCAACGATAAAGAAAAACCGAAATATACTCCACTAAAATAAGTGATAGACTACAGGTAAGAGTGTACCCAATATGCAAAACCCGGGGTGTGTCGGGGAGACATCGCTGGGATTCACACGGACTCTTCTTCACTGCTTATCCTACACTCTCATGCAAGGTGGGGTCCAATTCAAATCCATGCATTTTCACAGGAAAATATTTTTGAAATCATGTCTTGGGGTAGTTCATCTGCCTGGATTAGTGAAACACATTCTGCTGTGTGACCCTTGGCTTTATATATGCAATAATCTGTTCTAGTATCTCCTCTAGAAACTAGCTAATTCACATCCAGAAAACCTGAAACACAAGTGAGTGTTTTTTCTGGTGGGCATATCCAGAAAAGAGTGTCTTAGGGATTCCAAGAGAAGTCTAGTGATAGTCCACGTGAACTGTGATTGTCCTTTTTCCCTCAGGTCAATCTCAGGTGCAGTTATAGGGATTGCCCACCCCTCCCCCAAACACCCAACTTACTGCTGTTGAATCAATTAAGACTCATAGAAATTGTCCAAGACAAAACATAATTTCTCCTTTGGATTTCTGAGACTGTGAAACCTTCCATGATCAGAAAGCTTCATATTTATCCTGAGGATTAGATGGTGGTCTTGAACTTCAGTACTTGCAATTAATAGTCTACTGTGTAATCCACAACACCAATGGATTTCCTAGGTGTGGTGTGTGTGTGTGTGTGTGTGTAGTTTGGGCCTTTGCTATGACGGATCTATTTAATTTTTTAAAGTAATTTCTTTTAAAAATTGATCAGTAATAGATGCTGCGACCTTGTTCGGAAGTTAATTATAATGATAATTGCATTATAATTATAGATTGCTTATAGTGTGTTATTTTCACAAAGTTGAGCCTTCCTCTTCATGAACATGGTCCATTATTCTAATTATTTGCATTTCTTTTGGTACCTTGGAATAGTGTTTTTCTTTTCTTTTTTTTAATCATTTTATTGGGGGCTTGTACAATTCTTATCATAATCCATACATACATCCATTGTGTCAAGAACACAATGCCATCATCATTCTCAAAACATTTGCCCTCTACTTGAGCTCTTGGCAACAGATAGGTTGCTTTTTTAAGGTTTTCATCATGTATTTGTAGTTTTTTACAGATTCCAATTTGGTGTGTGTGTTTTTTTTTAATTTTGGTGGTTTGTGAGTCCTTAAAGGTGGTTTAAAATGCTTTTAGTGTTTTCATATCCCAGAACACACACCCAGAAAGCTTCTTCGAAGGGCGGACGGTGAGCTTCTGTCGCAGGTACTTTGGTACCTATTCTATTGCCAGGGGGCTCCACTACTTGGAAAAGCCATTTTACTCAGGAACGTTTGCCGAGCCCATGTCATTGCCCCTTCCATTTTCTGATCCATCTGTGAGATACAGACAATGAATGAGGATGGCTGCAGGCAGCGGGGGCATGTGTTTGAGTTCATTAGTGAAGAATCTTATGTATGCTGCTTGGAGAATAAACAAATATGTCTTGGAAAATGTCATTTCAGAACATTTCTTAAAACCAAGGACAACAAGTCTTTGTCTCACATATTTTGGATGTGTTGCCAGGGTAAGCCAGTCCCTGGGGGAACCCAGCATGCTTGGTAACTAGAGGGATATTGCAAAAAGCATACAACTTTCAAGCAGTTGAATTGGTCAGGACTGCAACAATAAGCCAAACTACGTCAATGACTACGAGGTTGGGTAAGGATATGGTCAGTCTCCATCTGTGATACACAGGACTACTGTGTGCTTGGACTAACTCTAAGGCACCGAACAACAAACTGCCAAATATCAAAGATACACATTTCAAAGTATAGATCTTTAATTTCATTTTGTACCTCAAAAGAATAGAGTGTTGTCAAAATTTACACAGCAATTTTCAGCTGAATGTTTCATTTTACATTGGGTATTTGTGAGGTATCCTTTCCAATATTTTTCACAGATCTCCAAATTTGTAAAACTACTATATATATATATATATATATATATATATATATATATATATATATATATATATATATATAGTATACTCTTAAATAATCAAGTTTAAAGATAGTAGGCTTGAAACATAAATATAAATTTTATTTAAATGCATTAATTTAATGAGAACTTGTTTGTCTACTAAAATTACCTGTATTTGATTGTCTACTAAAATTACCTGTAGTGTACAATAAAAATAATTGCCATGATTACATTAAAATATTATGCACTTAATTTCAATGATCAAACACCAAACTATATTAGTTAATGTTTGTGATTGTTGTTATCTGTGCATTATGTATATGTATATTCAATTCATATAGCACGACTATATCTTTATAAAAACATTTTCTTTGCATATTAAAAGGCTTAATTATCACTGAAAAAAAAAGATGTTAGTGATGTTTTTAGAGAGTTGTGCGTTTTCCGGGCCTTCAGAGCATTTTAAGTCTTTCAGGTACTCCTTCTCCTTGCTGATGGGGAATTGCAGTGGTGACTCAGATTCCAGGCCTGCTTCCTGCTGATTCACCAACGGTTGGGCATTCTGCTGAATTTCCAGATCGTCGAGGAGTTTGTCCAAGAAGCTGGTGCCTTGTCACGAGGCTTGATCAAGCAGTGGAGGTGTTCCCTGCAACAGCGTTGCCTCCTGGTTGGCAGCTATACCTCCCCATTCAGCTAGGACTGGACCCTCCCGCTCGTGGCCAACCCAGGCCCCGTTCCACTGGGGCCGCTGTGTGTGCAGGAGCGGGGCCCTGCCAGGACGGGTTTGGACGCTCCCGAAATGAGCGGTGTTACCACTGCGCCGTGGATGAAAGAGTGTCCTGTCTTTTGGGATCTTGGCTTCCTCTGCTGAAAAGGTCGAAGTCCAGTCTCTGTGTCTCCAGAGGTCTTCCCGATGGGTGGGCTCCTGTGGCATTTGCCCCTGATGGATCACCTGGCTCAGAGAGCCTTTGTCTCTCATGACACAAACTACCTGGCTGCCGCCTTCACCGCTGCCAGTGGAGTCGAGGGAAGGTGATCTTTGGGTATCTATGGGTGTGCCTTGCTCCAGTGGCTGCAGAACCGGACATGGGAAGACAGAGCTGGAGCTGCATTGGTGGATCCAGCAGGGATCCAGGGACACGCTGGTGTGCCGTAGGTGCCGAACCCTTCGGTTCTGGAACTGCGTGCAAATCCGCGATTCCGGAAGGCCTGTCTGTGGTGCCAGTTCTTGCCTGGCTGCCATCCCAGGGAATCGCTGCTTCTCAAACGCTTGCATCAGGTAGGCGGTTTGATCTTTGGTTTTGACAGTCCTCTAGCATGTGTCTGCATTCGGCGCCCTGGCTCGAGAAGTGGTGGGAGGCGAAACGGGACGGCTCTCCCGGAGCTGGCCCAGAGCTCAGTCGCTTCCTCCTGAGCTGTCTACTTCTGTGGGTTTTAAACCCAGGACAATTCTGTTCTAGGCCGCGCCGGTGACTCTGGCAAGTTCTTCTCTGGCTGTGAAGCCTGGATACGGGTCTCGAGCAAATGAAGCTAGTAAGATGTCTAATTGAGAAGCTGTCCAGACAATCCCCTTTCTTCTGTCTTGGGTTCGTTGAGAACGGGCAGGGGGGTCTTTCGAAGCCATGCTGTGGATGTAAGAGCAGGTCCGAGGGAGCAGAGAGGCCAGTGGGCTCCGGGAGGCCAGCGGAATGTGAACCTCCGAAGTAGAGCGCCAGGCGCCGCTTTTAAATAGCATACATACCCTTAGAGCACCTCCTTAGATATTCAAGACGTGATTGGCTGCAGGAATGAGCACAGCCAATAGGGATGAAACACGTGATTGCAACTGTCAGGCGCCAGCAAAGAGCATCCACCTCCTCCTTCCGCATAGTTCTGGTTTCCTGTTTCATTTCTCAAATGTATCTTTTTTTAATTTTTAAATTCAAAATTGGACTGTTTATATTTAATAGTTTTATTTAAAGACCCGGGGGATTGCACGTTTCTGGAGCGCACAAATCTGACCGTGTGTGTGTGTGTGTGTGTGTGTGTGTGTGTGTACCTGAAAAGCATAGTTATGTCACGCTCCGGCAGGGCCTAACCCAGGGACATACTTGTTGAGGTTGTTTACCAAAACCTATGTTAGGAAGAACATGCTGATAATACAAACTGAGAAGCAGCAGCTGAATGTGACAACACGCCAAGCTACTCAGCAGGGCACCCACGCTGAAGAAAGTTCCCACTGACCCTCCGAACCAACAAACGATAGGACCTTGCTTGCGAGATGCCGGTAGCCGGTGGACCCTGCCCTTGCTTGCCAGACGAACTGATCTTCCTTGCCAGGCGCTAATAGGCGGCCTGCTCCGATCTTCTTTGCGAGATGTTGATAGACAATGCTCACTAGCCTGGACTACTGCAATGGACTCTTGCAGGCTATTCATTCACTTGACTCTTAGCCCTCACGCTCCCTGCTGGCCTCGCAAGGGTAGATAGAACATCACCGAGTGGGCACTTTGTCACCTTCCTGGCCGCTGTGTAGCAGGTGGACCAGCAGGCATACCTGCAACCTGTTGGAAAAGCTCGGATATGTGCCTGCGCAGCGGCGCCCAGGGTGGTCTGAGCCCAGGTCTGCCATCATCCCTCCCACACGTGCGTCTGACCAGCCTCCCTCCTCCTGTCTGACAAACTTGTGGGGATTTATGGGTTGGCTTGGGTTTCTGTTCTCAGATCTTTACTTTGTCTGAAAATGTTTTCAGAAAAACTTGATTTGTATCTGTATTGTATCATTTGACTTGGCTTTTGCGACACTTCTAGCAAGGTACAAGTGTCTGTGTGTGAGTGTTTGTGCGTGCGTGTGTGTGTGTGTGTGTGTGCCCCCACGCAGCGTGCACATGCACGAGCCCACCCGGCATACCTGTTTGTGTAGTGTCCTTATTACCAAACACTTCTGAGGTCGGTCGACCAGTAGTCCGTTTTGGGCAAACAGCCTGCTACTTTGTCCTGTGTGTATTCATGCACCTACTTTCTGACCCTGCTCGTGGCAGCAGTGCATGCAGGTGGGCCAGCTCTGGCTGGCTCCTCTCTGGCAAACAACCAGTTTGGGGATGCGCTAGACTTTGGGGCGTAAGAGACCAAAGATGACTTTGTATCCCTTGTATGATCCCTGTTTCAACAGAGCCAGTTGTGCACAGAAGAAATACAGTGGTGGTTCCTTATTCTTCAGTGAATAGAGTGGTTGTTTTTTCTTGAGTCAAGTAGTGGATGCCTGCCTCTGCCCAGCAAGTTTACTGCCCTGTATGCGGATGTTTGAGTCCACTGCTGTGCAAGTTGCCCTCACGGAATACAGCTCCCAACACCCCACCTGAACCAACGAATGATCTGATCATCCTCGGAAGACTCGGAGAGACCACAGCTACTGCCTTGGAAAGGTGACAACTTCTCTCTTGCTAACCATTCATTCACTTGACTCTTTTGCTCCATATTTGCTTCCATATTTGATTTTTGGCTTATGAGAGACCAGAGGATGTGTTTGGCAGGGTTCCCTAGAGAAACAAAACCAGGACACTTGTGATTAAATATGAAAAGATAGGTTTATCCATCTAGAAGAAATCTAACAGCTAATCAGTCCACACAGCAGTGCAGTAGGCTCCGTCCAACTCACTTCCATGGAACATAGGGGTTTCTGGGTCAAGGTCAATGAAGCAGACAGTGGAGTCTTCCCTCAGGCAAGACAGGTGGAATCTGCCTGAAGGCAGCAGACAGCAGTATGGGTCAGCAACTGTCAATAGCATGGGAGCTTAGCCAAGCAGGCCACTATACGGCCACAGGATCCACCAGCCTCAAGTTCAAAGGATGCACACAGCAGTGTGTCCACACAGGTCTCCAAGAAGCCTCAAGCTTTAGCCATACAATCCACTGGTTAGCTTGGATTGCAGGTAGTTCAGCACAGGCTGGGGCAAAGAACTGGCTCAAGCAGCAGCACGCTGCTCCCGTCACCAGGGAGGAAGAGAGAAGGAGGGCTTGGAAAGACATTTCTCTCCTTGCCCTCTAATCAAGCTGCGACGTGATGAACCTCCTCTCACATGTTGCTATTGGCCTACTTGGCAAAATAAAGCTTCACATAGAGTATGAAGCTTTCCTCTGACAGCCTAGTGAAGGCCTTCCTGGTGAGGTTATCTATCCTCTATCTACATATCTACCTGTCTACCTATGTACTTATCTATCTGTCTGTCTATCTCCCCATCAGCTATCTATCTTCACCAAAGGTTGGGTGCCTGTGTGAAGAGGGTGGGAAGAAAGGGTGTATGCTTTCACCTTCATCCCTTATATACATGTTTGACTATTGATGGCAGTGAATTTTAACACTTAAGCGTGACAAAGACATAATATGTCCCTGTATGTTTTATAGGATTTGCTTAAGCCAACTGTGGGACACAAGGAAAGATTGATGGTACAGCTGATGGCCAATTCTAGATGCATCAGCTCCTGAGGCCCTGGAGCAGCTAGACCCTATGGACAGCAACCACCTCTAAAGCCACCACGCGATACAGTCTACAGTGATGGACAAGGCTTGGGAGGGGATGGTGGTGATTGTTGCACAACATCACTTAGTGTAATGAGTGACCCAAAATTATAAACTGAGTTATTTCATGCTTTATATATGTATATTTCCAGAAGCCCTGGTGGTGCATTGGTTATGCGTTAGGCTTTGATCTGTATTGTCAGCAGTTTGAAACCTCCAGCAGCTCCTCATTAAAAAGACTGAGCTCTCTACTGTGATAAATTTGCAGTCTCAGAAACCCACAGGGAGGAGCTGTGAGTCAACATTGCCTCGATGGCAGTCAGTTTGGCTTTGGTTTATATCTATATCATCTATATACTGGTATAGTTGTAACAAAGTTTACATTGCAACTGCACCTTCCTATTGAATTGACTTCCTTCTGCCTCTGTGCCTCGGTGCGCTGCCCTGGACAATTCTGCTGCCTCTTTGAGGACTGAAGTGTGCCTGGACCCAAACCTTGGTATTTTCAATTGCCTGAGGTATGTGAAACTTGGACAACGAATGTGGAAAGCCAAAGAAGGATTGATGCATTTGAATTATAGTGTTGGCACACAGTATTGACTATACCAGTTCTTGGATTATAAGTGATTTTGGTTGGTGTCAGATTCTGTTTCTTTTATTCTTCTATCTTCTTTATTTATTGTTGAGCTTTTGCATACATAGACAGACACACCAGTCCTCAAAAAGACATCTTTAATTCTTAACACTTTGCTTTGTACATTGAAAACTAAAATTAAATTTAAAAAACAAAAAAAGGAATAAAGACAAAACTAAATCAAAAGGCACTATGTGTTAATGAATTGAAAGACGTAGTATTATTAAGAGTAAGTAAAATTTCCAAAATTGGTCTATATACTCAATGCAACTCCTATAAAAAGTTACCTGGTCCTCCTAATAGGAACCAAATAAACACCCCCACCCACCCCCAAACCTATTGCTATTAAATCAACTCATGGCAGTCCTATAGAATTGCTACTCAGAATTTCTGACTTTGTAAGGCTTTATACAATCACACAACCTCATTATTCTTTCAGTGAATGACTGGTAAGTTTGAACCACTGAGCTTATAGTTAGGAACCTAACTGGAGACCCAGAGTAGCCAACCCCTCCCCATAAAAAATTATAGGTAAAAACAAATTTGGAAGAATCCAATTCCTGGAAAATGATGAGTAGACCTATAAATTAATATAATAATTGATTTTCCAAAAATAGAAAACCTCACATTATGATCAATTTTTAAAAATTAAAATATTTTAATGGGGGTTCTTACTACTCTTGTTACAATCCAATGTTTGTACACATGTTGCCTTCATTCTTTTCTAGACATTTACTTTCTATTGAGCTCTTGGTATCAGCTCCTCTTTTTTCCCCTCCCTTCCCCCATCCATATGACTCCTTAGTAGAAGGAATTATGTATATATGATCTATTTTTTCTCCTTTTCATTTTTCAATCTTTTTTCTATTTGTTTGGTCTATGTTATATTTGGTTTGCCTACTTATATACTATAGTCACGAGAAGCAAGTCTGAGGAGAAAGCAGTGGGATCATTGGTCCCAGGGAGACTTTGGGGAAGGGTGGTGGGGGAAGGGTGCGGAGTGTAGGCAGCACCATACACAGGGGACTGTGTATATTTCATAGTATTATTTAAAAACCCAGGGGATTGCGCGTTTCCAGAGCGCAAAAATCGTGACTCAGTGTGTGTGATGTGTGTGTGTGTGTGTGTGTGTGTATGAAAATGATAGTTGCATCATGTACCGGAAGGGCTTAACCCAGGGACACACTGGCTGAGGTGGCTTACCAAAACAAAAATAAGCCAATATAAGGCTTAATAGACAGTGTGCAGCTTTCCTCTGGGAGCCTAGTGAAGGCCTTCTTGGTGAGGTTACATGTCATCTACCTATCTACCTAGCTATCTTTTTTTCTTTCTATCTATCTTATAGATGTATCTCTCTACCTCTCTAACTGTCTACTTACTTATCTGTCTGTCTGTCTCTCCATGAGCTATCTATCGTCATCAAAAGAAGAGTGCCTGTGTGAATAGGGTGGGAAGGAAAGGGGTGTGTTTTCACTTTCATATCTCCTATACGTGTCTCACTATTGATTGCAGTGAATATTAAAACCTAAACATGACAGAGACATGTGATGTCCCTATATGTTTTACAGGCTTGGCTCAAAACCAACAGTGGGTGACCAGTGTTGGTGGTATAATAGGATGTTCCCTCACCATCCTGGGTGGGGTTAGGGAGGGGCCAGCTTTGGTGGTGGTGATGGTGGTGCTGTGACAGGATTGCAGATATTGCAAAGCTTGGTTCCAGGTCCTCCTGACTCCTGACCAAGTGGTGCTGGTATGGTGCATCCCCCCTCGGGGTATGTTCAATCTGGGCAAGGAGCTGCAGACCAGACTGCCCCTCCCTGGCCGGGTGGTGAGGGAGGGAGTGTTTGCAATCAGTCACACACACATACACACACACAAACACACACAGAGAGACTGCCTGCTAGCTGGGCAAAGCCGTTGACCACTTGCCAATTCACACCCTTATCCCGTCATCAGAACCACAGAGGCAAATCCACTGTAAACTTCATGTTGGTCTTCCACCGTCCACACAGTGCTCAGAATGGCAGCTCCAATGGCATCCATTCATTCACACGGAGATTCAGGCATAGATGTGGGGCTTTCACTGCCACCAGAGTGTGTGAAACACATCCTGCAAGACAGTGTGTGGGAACCAACTGTCAATGTTCATCCTTTAAGCAGTCTGGAATCCTGGGGCTCCCCTGGAGGGAACCTTCACTTTCCTGGGTTGGAGGTGCATTCCACTTAGTCTCCTAATTCAAAGTCGCTCCCCACGATGTCCCCACCACCACCACCACACCACCACCACCATGCACCATAACAATGCCAATCTTAAGGCACTTCACAGCACAAGGTTGCTACCCTACTACATGAACTCCAAGGGCAACTGCTTAAAGTCTACGTGCCTGAGTGTTGTCAGCTATCAAAAGCATTCAGAACACTGATAAAGAACCAAACAAAACACAGCAAGAAAGAAAAGCTTGTAGTTAGTTCAAGGATCGTTTGTTGGCCTTTGGGACTGTTTTCCAGTCCAGTCGGTTGGGGCAACACGTCCTGGCCCTGTTTGTTTTGTTCTTTGTCAGTGGTTTGTTGTTTCATTGTATACTGTTGCTTTGTTTTCCACTGTCTTGTTTTTGTGCATGTTATTATCTCCACAGGTCTGTCTCAATAAGATAGGCTAGATGAACTATCTGGAGGAAAAACAACGGGACTGACATTTCCAGGGGGACATTGGATATGGGGAGGTGGGGGGTAAGGAAGCGGTGCTAACAAACCCAGGGACAAGGGAACAACAAGGGATCCAAATTGGTGGTGAGGTGGGAGTGGCAGGCCTGGTAGGGAATGATCAAGGGTAAGGTAATGAAGAGGTATAGCTGGAATACAGGTGGGGGACGGAGCATGACAGTGGGACAGGAGGAAAATCAAGGGAAATAGAGGAAAGAGCTAGGAGGCAAAGGGCATTTATAGAGGTCTAGACAAAAACATGTACATATGCAAATATATATATATATATGGATGGGGAAATAGATCTATGTGCATATATATATATATATTTAGTATTAAGGTAGCGGAAGGACCTTGGGCCTCTACTCAAACACTCCCTCAATGCATGAATATTTTCTTCTACTAAATTAGCATGCTATGATGCTCACCCTCCCGGCCCAACCGCTGAAGACAAAGCGGGTGAACAAGCAAATGTGGTGAAGAAGAATGATGGTGCACAGCCATGAAGAGAGATAGCGTCAGGGGTCTTAAAGGCTTGAAGATAAACAAGCGGCCATTTAGCTCAGAAGCAACAACGTGCACATGGAAGAACACACCAGTCTGTGTGATCACGTGGTCCCGAAGGGATCAGTTATCAGGCTTCAAAGAACAAGACATCATTACATTGAGTGCACACTTCCATGATACAATCGCCGAAGACAAATGGATGCATAAGCAAACAGGAAGAAAGCTGCTGATGCCCGTCTATGAAGAGAGATAGCGTCTGGGGTCTTAAAGCCTTGAAGATAAACAAGCGGCCATCTAGCTCACCAACCTGTGCGATCACGAGGTGTGGAAGGGATCAGGTATAAGGTGTCATCAGAAAAAAATTGTTACCATAGTGAATGAAGGGATAAATGTAGAGTGGAGACCCAAAGCCCATTTGTCGGCTGCTGAAGATCCTCTCGCAGAGGGCTCTAGTGGAGGAGATGGGTGAGTCAGGGTGCGAAGTAGCACCGATGAAGAATACAGCTTTCCTCCAGTTCCTAAATCCTCCCCCCACACACACACGCACCCCCAATTATCATGATCCGAATTCTACCTTGCAAGTCTGGTTAGAGCCAAGGATTTACACTGGTGCAGATAGGAGCTGGAGGCACAGGGAATCCAGGGCGGATAATACCTTCGGGACCAGCGGTGTGAGGTGCGATCCTGGGAGGGTAGAGGGTGAGTGGGTTGGAAAGAGGGAACTGATTACAAGGATCTACATGTGATCTCCTCTCTGGGGGCAGCACAACAGAAAAGGGGGTGAAGGGAGATGCCGGACAGGGCAAGAGATGACAAAATAAGAATTTATAAATTATCAAGGGATCCTGAGGGAAGGGGAGGCGAGGAAGGAGGGAAAAAAACAAGACTTGATGCAAAGGGCTTAAGTGGAGAGCAAATGCTTTGAAAATGATGAGGGCAAAGAATGTACAGATGTGCTTTATACAATTGATGTATGTGGGAAGCCACAGCCCTCGCGATGTGGGAAGCTGCAGCTCTCGCCGCCATTACTAGATGGCGCCGGGCAGTCAGGGCGGTGGTCCAACTAAGTGGTAAACAACCACTTAGCGCATGCGCGATGCTGAGATGACATAGTCATAACTCCACCCTGGAGTATGCAAACGAAGGTTCTGGCGAACTCACCAATCAATGCATGAGGTTTTGGCAAATGCACCAATCAAGGCACAGCACGTCCCCATAGAGCATATATAAGCAGCAGTAGTTTGGGGTTTCAAGGTCTTTACCGCATTATGAAAAATTAAATGCTTGTGGAAGAATCCTGTTGTGGTGCGTCTTTTCTTGCTGGCGAGACCTGGCGCGCGACAGATGTAAATATGGATTGTGATAGGAGCTGAATGAGTCCCTAATGAATTGTTAAAAAGAAAAAAAAGCATTCAGACCCTTTTCCTGCCCCACCCTAAGTAGGCTCCACTCCCTTCCCATAAGGCCCATAATTATTCCCTGGAGAAGAATTCAAAGACAACTAAGGTGAAGCCAGCTCAGAGAGCAAGCTTAGGCTGCCATCTTGACTCTATAGCCCTCCCACCCTGTTAGGAGAGGGCTTTCCTGTCACACGTGTACTGCAAGAGCTACATCATCTGCTGCCAACTCGAGGCTCTTGAGAGTGAAGGGGTGGCATTTAGCCTGTTAATCAGCATGCAGCTCGATGCCCTCAATTGGAGGGGCCTGGGACATGAAGAAGCTCACTGGTCACCTGACAAACTCTATGTAGGGTTTTAATTTCTTGGGGGGGAGGAAATTTCTAATGTTCTCCAAGGGGTCCTAAAGGGCTTCTTTGGTCCCTTTGGGTCTTTTTAAATGCATTACATGGTTTATGAATGGTTTTCGGGTGTTTGAGATTTTAAATGTACTATATGTAAATAAATGGTGCATTCTATATGAATTATATACATATTATATATGAATTGTTTACGTAGAATCACTTACATATTATATAAATATAGATAGATATATACTCCTTGAGAGTGCCGTTTTAAGGGTATCATCGTGTTGTTGTTTCTTACCGATTTCAGTGTGTTTGTTATTTTCGTGGTATGTGGGGCCTTAAAGGTGGTTTTAAATACGTTTCGTGTTTCATTCATCTTTTTTTTAAGCATATAAGGTATGATTGGCGTTTCTCAGAGGGTTTTAGTGCGTCTTCCGGGCCTTCGATGCATTTTAAAAGTCTCTTAGGTACTCCTGATAGAGCTCCTCGCTGATGGGGAATTGCAGTGTTGGCTCACATTCCAGGCCTGCTTCCTGCTGATTCACCAATGGCTGGGCGTTCTGCTGAATTTCCAGGTTGTGGAGGAGTTGGTCCAAGAAGCTGGTGCCTTGTGGAGAGGCTTGGGCAAGCAGAGCAGGGTTTTTCTGCAGCAGTGTTGCCTGCTGGTTGTGCAGGTGTGTCTCCCCAGTCAGCTGCCGCTGGGCACTCATGCTCACGGCCAGCCCAGGCCCCCATTCCACTGGGGCTGGTGTGTGTGTGTGTGTGTGTGTGTGTGTGTGTGTGTGTGTGTGCAGGTTCCCGTTTTCCACCTCACCCTTCCTCCACCCTTCTGGTATCCTCACTGGTTTTGAAGGAATTATTTCACTTGGATTCCTGGAAATCCATCTGAAAAGAGATTCACCTGAGAATGGTGATTTCTTTTCTCTGTATAAATAGACACATATCTGGCTCTCGAGTATTTTTAAGACTGTTTTTTTATGGAGTAGGGAGTTCTGAGATTGGCTCTTCAGCCTCAACATTTTGCCAAAGAGACACAGAAAAGAATGTTTTGATTGCAGAATGTTCTGTGTGTCTAGTCTATTATTGCCACGATTAGAAAATCATCATTGTCATCATCATCACCACCATCATCATCAATCACAGGTAAAGGGATGATAAAATTTCTAGAATTTAAAAAGAATACAATAGGATGGCGGTCTTGATGGTATGGCATGCGGCTACACTGCAAGTTTAAATGGTTTAAAAAAATACAAACAAAGCAAAACACCTGATCTACTCCCCCATCCCCAACAAACAAACCAACCAAATAATTTGTGTAAGAATTTGATTGCTTTGTGGGGGAGGCAGGTGACGGGTGGGATGGTTGGTGTTAGGTAGGACAGGGAATAACTCTGGTGGGATAGTCCTCAGTGGCTTACCTGGGTGGTGTGCCTATGTTGAATGGAAATCGATATCACTCCTTAAGCAAGGGCTATCACACACACACACACACACACACACACAAACACAGTGGGCATGGGTCATCTGCTGATTGCTTGGGTCAGTCAGATTCCTGGAGCCACATTGTAAGCTCTTTGGGTATGCACCTAATCTCTCTATGTGTTCCAATCACGGTTGTCAGACCCCTGCCTGCTACTCTGGTCCCACTCATAACTGTGATTTCTGGAGTGGAAACCTGTCACAGCCATTCACGATCGGTTTGGTGGCAATTCTGTCCCTTTGCTCTCTCTCCACCAATCAATTGATTCCCATTTGAGTGGCCTAGCTAGTGACTGAGAATCTTCAACAGACAGGCAGACGCAGGCAAATAGACAGACAGACAGACAGACAGACAGCTCCTTAGGAATAGTTGTACCCGGTTGATTTCCAAGACAGTCCAAAGAGCCACACCGCAGTCAATCAAATGAGCTTTTAGTGAAAGCCAGCGGGTGAATGGGCAACCCGGAGGAATCAGTGGGTCCCAAGAGCACAGCAGAATACACTCAGTTTATTAGGCAACAAACCACCAGCAGGGAAGGATGATCCATCCTTAACACACCCAGTACCTCAAAGTGAGAATACTTTGGGGGAATGCCCAATGTTTGCAGCACTCCTGCTGAGGTGTTCCTAGGTATTGTTTATTTCATAATTGGTCAATGTGTGTGCGAGAGAGTGCATGGCAGGGGATTTGGTTGTAGGAGGCCATAAGCTGGTCCAGGTGTTTCTTGGTGTGTGACTAGTCCCCTGTGCCTCTGTTTACCTTGTAACTAAAAGCATTGTGAGATAACTCAGTTCTTTATGGCCTTGCAGCTAAAAGCAGTGTGAGATAACTCAGTTATTTACTATCTCTTTGAGATTCTTTTGAACCTTGCATGTCCTTGTGCTTATCTTAGAATATAGGGCTGTTATTATTCAAATGTTTAGAAAGTGTGACTAGTTAAGTAACATTTGCATAGATGAGAGGTTAGGAATGTTTTTTTCAAAGCTATGCATTTATTTAATTTATTTTTTTACAAAACAACATCATCACCTTCAAAGTACTCTACATTACACTTAATATCTTTGCCAAATCTGGGATTCCCTTCTTAGAAATATATTTTTCAAACTCCTCTGTTTGGATGACTGAGAGCACCTCCCTCATTCCTTTCTCCCCCTCTTCTTTTTTTTAAAACAATTTATTAGGGGCTCATACGACTCTTATCACAGTCCATACATATACATACATCAATTGTATAAAGCACATCTGTACATTCTTTGCCCTAATCATTTTCTTTTTTTCCCCTCTTCTTTTCTTTTTTTACATTCTATTAGGGACTCACACAACTCTTATCACAATCCATACATATACATACATCAATTGTATAAAGCACATCCATACATTCCCTGCCCCAATCATTCTCAAAGCATTTGCTCTCCACTTAAGCCCTTTGCATCAGGTCCTCTTTTTTCCCCCTCCCTCCCCGCTCCCCCCTTGGTAATTTATACATCTTTATTTTGTCATATCTTGCCCTATCTGGTGTCTTCCCCCCCCCCCCCCGTTCTCTGCCATCCCTCTCCCAGTGAGGAGGTCACACGTGGACCCCTGTAATCAGTTCCCCCTTTCCAACCCACTCACCCTCCACTCTCTCAGCATCGCCCCTCACACCCTTGGTCCTGAAGGTATCATCCACCCTGGATTCCCTGTGCCTCCAGCCCCCATATGCACCAGTGTACAACCTCTGCCCTATCCAGCCCTGCAAGGTAGAATTCGGATCATGGTAGTTGGGGGGAGGAAGCATCCAGGATCTGGGGAAAAGCTGTGTTCTTCATCGGTACTACCTCGCACCCTCATTGACCCATCTCCTCTCCTGAACCCCTCTGTGAGGGGATCTCCATTGGCCGACACTTGGGCCTTGGGTCTCCACTCTGCACTTCCCCCTTCATTCAATATGGCATATATATACACACATATACATATACACACATATATCTTTTTTTTTGTTGCATGATGCCTTATACCTGGTCCCTTTGGCACCTCGTGATCGCACTGGCCAGTGTGCTAGGATGTTCCTGAGTAGAGCAGCCAGTCCACAGAGAGAACAACATGGCTGGCCCCACTATGAGAAATGATGCCCCTCAGTGGCTAAGGGCGATACAGGGGACAGCACCGGAGACACAGTGTGGGAATTGCATCTGACCTGATCCCACCACACCGAGGCAAAGCACTGGGGGAGTGCAGTGGAACAGCAAGGCAATGGAGTGGCAAGGTCCCCAGGGAATGCTGAAAGTGGACTTTGGGGCCAGGGCGTGGTGCCCCAACAGACTGGACTGGAAAACGCTCCTAAGGGCCAGCAAACGATCCCTGAACTAGCTACAAGCTTTTCTCTTGTGAAGTGTTTGGTTTTGTTCTTTGTCAGTGGTTTGTTTTTGTTGTTTTGTGGTCTCTTTGTATACTGTTGCTTTGTTTTCCTCTGTCTTGTTTTCGTGCATGTTAGTGTCTCCACAGGTCTGTCTGAATAGGACAGGCTGGATGAACTATCTGGAGGAAAAACAATGGGACCGACAGTTCTGGGGGGACTTTGGGTGAGGAGATGGGGGGTAAGGAAGTGGTGTTAAACACAGGGACAAGGGAACAACATGGGACCCCAAATGGTAGAGAGGGGGAAATGGCAGGCCTGGTGGGGAATGATCAAGGGTAAGGTTGCATAGAGAAGAGGTATACTCTAGCCCAGGTGGCGATGAAGCATGGTAGTAGGGCAAGAGGAAAGTCAAGGGAGCTGGAGGAAAGAGCTAGGAGTCAAAGTGCATTTTTGGAGGTCTAGACAAAGATATGTACATGCAAATATATATAGGAGGATGGGGAAATAGATCGATGTGTCTATATTTATAGGTTAAGCATTATGTTGGCGGAAGGACCTTGGGCCTCTACTCAAACACTCCCTCAATGCATGAATACTTTCTTTTATTAAATTGGAACTCTATGATGCTCACTCTCCCGACACAACGGCTGGAGCCAAAGTGGGTGAACAAGTAAATGTGGTGAAGAAAGCTGATGGTGCCCGGCTATCAAAAGAGATAGTGACTGGGGTCTTAAAGGCTTGAAGATAAACAAGCGGCCATCTAGCTCAGAAACAACAAAGTCCACATGGAAGGACACACCAGCCTGTGTGATCGAGTGGTCCCGAAGGGATCAGTTATCAAGCATCAAAGAACAAAAAAATCATATCATTGACTGCACACCTCCATGATAGGATCGCTGAAGACAAATGGGTGTATAAGCAAATGTGGTGAAGAAAGCTGATAGTGCCCGGCTATCAAAAGAGATAGTGTGTGAAGGTGAACAAGTGGCCATCTAGCTCAGAAGCAAAAAAGCCCACATGGAAGGAATGTTTTTTAAAGCAAGTTCTTTGATGTTTGTTTTGTAACCATTGCCTTGTAAGAAGAGTATAAAAACCAAGCTTTGAATATACACCAGTACTTCAGCCCATCAGACTGTTGTCTTCCCAATCCTATGCTTTGTATATGTCTCTTTTTTTTTTTCATCCGCTCGCTCATTTCAGACTCAACTTGATGTGGGATAGCTGGTTTAATCACCCCCATGTGGTGTCCATTTGTCTGGTCTAAAACTTCTTTTGAGCTAAAGCGAGATTTTTTAATGCCATGGACCAAAAATTTCCAGGCAAATTTTTTCCCCCAAATGACCATAAAAGTTCAGGCAGAGAACTGGACACTAATCTAGGGACACATCTGGTGATTTGCTTTGATACAGTATAATCCTCACAGGTTACATTGTATCACTGTTTGTGTGTGTGTGTGTGTGTGTGTGTGTCTTTTAGACTTGCAGTTTTGAATTTCCCATCCAGTTCTGCCCCCTATGCAGCAACACTGCCCGCAGAGAAAACCACTGGAGCAGGGAGCAGTTAAGGGACTTCTCTGCAGTGCAACCCCGAGGGTGGCTGGGCATTACCACTTAGGACAGTTAACAGTACTGCATGCAGAGAGCATTACTGGACTGGGGAGTAGTTAAGGGACTTCTCTGAAGAACAACCCCGAGTGGGGCTAGGGTGACCTCTGCTGACATTTAACATTTACCCAGAGCCACACTGGGGGATTACCGCCAGGAAGCTTAACCAAATAACTCAATTACGAAAAGGATGGCAATGTGTTTCTGAAAAGAAAGGGGAAAGGAAAAAAAAGAAAGGATCAGATTCAGCAAGGTGTCGGGGCAAGCAAGGTTCCAGGAAGTTAATCCTCATGGAAAAGTCTGTTGAGTCCTGAGATGTGAGCAGAAAAGGACAGGACACCTGGAAGACCCCTGACGAATAAGACCACATCCAAGTAGAAAGGAAAGCCATCTCTTTTTTTCTAAATCATTTTATTGGAGACTCAGACAACTCTTATCAAAATCCATCCATCCATCCATCCATCCATCCATCCATTGTGTCAGCTACATTGATATATGTGTTGCCATCATCATTCTCAAAACATTTGCTTTCTTCTTGAGCCCTTCATATCAGGTCCTCATTTCCCCCCTCTATCCCCTCACCCCCTCTCTCATGAACCCTGAATTATTAGTATTTGGTCATATCTTGCACTGTCCGATGTCTCCCTTCACCTTCTTTTCTATTGTCCACACCCACATGGAGGAGGTAATATGTAGATCCTTATAAATCGGTTCCCCCTTTCCACTCCACCCTCCATCCACCCTTCCAGTATCACCACTGGTCCTGAAGGGATCATCTTTCCTGGATTCCCACAAAGCCATCTGAAAGGAGGCTCATCTGAGAATGGTGATTTCATCTGTCTTTAAAAATAGACACACGTCTGGCTCTCAAGTACTTTAAAAACTGTTTTTGGTGAGTATGAAGTAATGAGATAAGCTCTTTCATCTAAAAAGTTTGGCAAAGAGACACAGAAAAGAAAGGTGTGATTGCAGAATGTTCTGTTGTGTCTAGTCTAGTATTGCCATCATTAGAAAATCATCATCATCATCATCACCACAACCACCATCATCAATCACAGCTACAGGGAAGAAGGAAATGTTCTAGAATCAAATAGGATGACATTAGGATAGCGGTATTGATGGGATGACATGTGGCTAAAGTGAAAATTTAAATGGTTTTAAAAAACAAAACACCTGATCCTCCCCCTCCCACACCCAACAAACAAACTAGCCAAAAAGTGTGTTTAAGAATTGGATTGGATTGCATTGCAGTGGTGGCCAGTGATGGGTGGCAGGTGGGTTTAGGTAGGATAGGGAGAGCCTAGGTGGCATAGTTCTCAGTGGCTTGCCTGGGTGGTGTGCCTACCCTCAATAGAAATCGATCATCAATCCTCAAGGAGGGGCTATCACACACACACACACACACACACACACACAGAGACACCACACGGTGGTCATGGGTCATCTCATGAGTTCTTGAGACAGTCAGAGGTTTCAGGAGCCATCTTGCAAGCTCTTCTGCATATGCACCACATCTCTCTCTGTGTTCCACTCACAGTGTTCAGACCTGTGCCCGCTTCTCTGTGATTTCTCAAGTGGAAACTCGCTGCCACCAGTCACAATCCGTTTGTTGGCATATATGTTCCTTTTCACTCTCTCCGACGAGTGATTATTCCCATTTGAGTGGCCTCGCTAGTGACTGAGAATTCTTCAACAGACAGGCAGACAGACATGCCGGCAGAGACAGACAGACAGGCAGCTCCTTGGGAAGCATTGCACCCGGTTGGTTTCCAAGACAGTTCAAAGAGCCACACCACAGTCAATCAAATGAGCTTTCAGTGAAAGCCAGTGAGTGAATGGGCAACCCGGAGGAATTAGTGGGTCCTGAGAGCACAGCAGAACACACTCAGCTTATTAGGCATCAAGCCACCATCAGTGAAGGATGACCAATTGTTGACACACGCAGTTCCTCCAAGTGGGAACTTATGGGGGAATGCCCAATGTTTGCAGTCCGAGATTTTCCTAGCTACTGATTATTTCAAAACTGGTTGTGCTCGCGTGCGTGTGTGTGTGTGTGTGTGTGTGTGTATGGGCGGGGGGGGGCGTCGTGAGCATGGCGCGGGGTGTGGCGCACATTAATCTGGTCTAAAACTCCTTTTGTGCTAAAGTGAGACATTTTTGATGCCTTGGACAAAAAATTTCCTGGCGAAAAATTTTCCAAAGACAGTAAGATTGCAGGCAGGGCACTGGAGACTGATCTAGGGACACATCTGAGGTGATTTGCTTTGATACAATGTAATCCTCACAGGTAACATTCTATCACTGTTTGTGTGTGTTTGTCGCTTTTAGACTTGCAGTTTTGAATTTCCTGCCCAGTTCCCACGCCCCACCCCCAACCGTGCGCAACACTGCACACAGAGAACACCGCTGACTAAAGAGCAGTTAGGGGATTTCTCTGCAGTGCAACCCCGAGTGTGGATCGGGATTATTGCTTCTGACAGTTAACATTTACACGGAGCCACACTCGGATTACCACCAGGGAGCTTAACCTAATAACTCAATCACGAAAAGGATGGCAATGTGTTTCTGAAAAGAAAAGGGAAAGGAAAAAAATGTTGATCAGATTCAGCAAGGTGTCGGGCAGGCAAGGTCCCAGGAAGTTAGTCCTCACGGAAAAGTCTGTTGAGCCCTGGGATGTGAGCAGAAAAGGACAGGGCACCTGGAAGACCCCTGGCGGATAAGACCACATCCAAGTAGAAAGGAAAGCC